>NC_140797.1:36232038-36911205 GCF_037176805.1 Vigna unguiculata
AAAATAAATTAATTTATTTGTAGCTAATAATTTATTATATAATTTTATTCAAGTTATGCTTCAAAATTATTTGTTATCTGAGTTTACTTGTTAAGCAATTACTAGCAAATGATTTTATTTAAAATTAACAAAAATTACAAAAAAAATCATAGATATATGTTTAAATATAAAGAAAATCCAATACTCAGTGTATTTTTTTTTCTAACTACCACTTTGATTTAAATTTGAATAAGAATTGTTACATTAAACAAAAAGAATGTTGGTTGATTGATTTATATGTCCGACACTTCTCCTATTTATAAGCAATGGGTTATGCAATAAGTGGCGTATATAATCAGGGATGAAAAATTCAAATAGAAAAAGAAAACGACTTAATGAATGTTTAATTTAAATTTGGAATGAGCTTTTTTATCATTCAAACTCATCTTGCTTTAAATTCACCAAATTTTAATCTAACATTAGGTTAAATTATGAATTCTAAGTTACATGTCAAAATTAATTATAGTTTCAAATTATAATTTTATTTCAATTAATCTAAATAGAGAGTATATTTTAAATCACATTCTTTTATTTGAGGTGTACATATCAGAGCATAAATTATAATGGGAAGTTCAATTTTAATTAAGTATGATCATGAATAAAGAAAAAATTCAATTGGGCGGAATGGTTGGTAGCAAGTGAAGACAAGAAAGTGACGATATGATGACAAAATTAATCTTAGGAATTGTGATTCAAATAATAAAAAATATATAAAAGAGACTTACTTTGAGTTTTAAAAAATATAATCTACATAAATTAAATGAGAGCTTTTACAAGTTAATTTATAACAATTACATACATTATATTAAATAATACGTGTAAATATAAAAAAAATTGACAGATATATCATATATCTCTAAACTTTTTATAAACAAATACCTACATTAAATAAGTCAAGTCTTCATCATAAATGTATTTCACAGGCACATTGAATAATTCCAATTATATTTTAATTACACGTAATGAAACTGTTCCAAACTCTACTTCGTTTTTTATTTATCTAAACACATTGAATAATTCTAATATTGTGTGTTTGAATAGTTAATTTTGGTTCTTCAAAAACCTATTTATAAGTATATAATTACCGCCGCAAATTTGCATGAAAGGTGTCAATACTTGTTTTTTTTTTTACTCATAACATGCATGCATGGAACTCATCTACCTTCATGCATTTTCTATCTTCAATTATTTTAAACTTCATCAGTAGTAAATAATGAATATGATGAGAGTAAAACAATAAAATTAAATGCATGTAGAAGTGAAAAATAATAACTAATTATTTTTGTAAATAAATAATAAATTATTATGATGGCAGAAAGTGTGGGTCCAAGTGGACATGAATTAGAAGCAACAGAGGTATTGGACGGTGGTGGCTGTGCTTCATAACCTTTTTGCATAAAAAAACAAACAAAACCTTCACAATTCGATACACATCAACACCAATCATCATTGCCTCACAAATCAACGTCACACATAGCAAACTTTTAAATATAATTTATTAATGTTTACATAATAATAAAAATAATACAATAATAACGCCTATATATATATATATATATATATATATATATATATATATATATATATATTATGGATATACATTACTTTTTACGAACTTGAAATGTATATTATTGATTATTGATGGTAATCTAAATGAAAAAGTTGAACAAGTTGAAAATAGTGTTAAGTTTTTTTATATATTTCGTTCTAACAATTAGTTTAGGCAAGTATACTATGATTTGAAATATTTTTGTTTGAGAAGAATTCTATTAATTTTGAAATTTACCTTTAAAAGAAAATTATTAGAAATATATATATATATATATATATATATATATATATATATATATATATATATATTTCTATACAATTGAAAAAGTTAAAGATTTTACTTAGATCTAATAAGTACGATCGTCAAAACTGGTTCGAATCTATATTCATATCTAGTCAATGCAGAAATTTTCGAATTCAAATAATAATTACATACGAGTCTATTTGTTATTCTTACTCACTATATTAAATAAAATGGTATTTCCAAATAAAGAAAAACACAAATTTTTTTAAATGAAAGTATTAACTTATGAACTTTAAGTAAATGTAAGAAAGTTAAGAAATATATAATAAAAAAAACTTATGAACTTTGAGTTTATCTCAAATTTTATGATTGTTAAATTTCTCCTATGAATCTTTTCGAAAATCTGACTATCATTTCATGTTTTTGTTTTTGTTTGGGTGAAGATAAATATTAAGAAAACATCATAATACAGAATCATAAGAAATACACCAAGTATGAAAGTGTCGTTAATGATAGAATATTGTTTTAACAATTAGTTGTAGTTACATCATTGGAACTCAAAGATTATAATTTATACGTTTAAATCAAAATATTCTCTCTCCTTTTTTTTTTTATCAGAGATATCCTGTATAATATATAGTAGTATGGATGAAAAAGTATTTTAGATTCTTATGCCAAATTCATGTAGTCCATCCTCTTCTAAGTTGTATTATTAAGTTGTGTGGTTTTCAATAAATAAATAAATAATCATTATAAACAAATTTTGAATAACAACTAATTTTAGTGACAAAAAATAATTAATTATTATAGTGATAAATTTAAATGTCAATTTAAAAATTAAAAATTATTGATAACTAAAATAGTTTATATTATAAATTAGTTTCTAAATTGAACATTATAACTTAATTATTAAAAAAATTAGTTCCTAAATTAATTTCTAATTAAAAAATTGGTCTCTAAATATATTTGTTGTCACTAAAATTAAATATTATTTAAAAGTTTCCTCGTAGTGTATAACTACATTTCTTATATTTATACAAAAATTTATTATATTTGAAAAAATTGTAAAATCTGTAAACCCCTCTATTAGATTATAATAATAAGATAAGATAATCAATTAAATTTGCATTTTATGTTTTATACATGGTATACTTTATTTCACCATTTAATATGTTTTTTAACTTGAAAAAAAAACTAAAAATTAAATTATGTTATAAAGAATAGAAATCAAGTATTTTATGAAACAAAAATACAAGATACAATTGAGATATTTAAATATATTCAATTTTTTTTATAAGATGAGGGTTAGAAATATGAGTTGAAAAAATAGAAATCGATAACATACAAGAGAAAAAAAAAATATTAAGAGACATTAAGTCTTAAGGCTTTTTATTGAATATATTGTCTTAAAAGTAATTCATATTTAAGGAGAAAAGCATTAAAAATTCAAGCATAGTTGAAAGTCTTACATGAATAAATATACAAACATTAAGCTTTAAAGTCTCCAAAATAAAAGAAACATAAAAAACTGTGAACAACGACATCCATGGAAAACAAAGATGTCCATATTGCAATGGGAAAAACATACTCTCGAATAAATATGCAAAACAAGTATGAAATAATATAACGAGGGCAATATATTATTTATGGAAACATATGGGTCCATAAAAACCTTTGGTAGTATAATTATTTTTTCAATTATGTATTTTAAAATTTGTGTATAGTACATTTCAAATGTCCTTTTTATTAATTAATTTATTAATATTGATAAAAAAAATTAAATTTCAAGATTTTATGCTGAAGATAATGTCATATAAGTATCTCATTCATCAAAAGTCATTAATATCCCTAGTACATAATTTCACACGTTTTTTAGGTTTTCTATAAAAGAAATATATTAGTGTAGCGAAGGATTTTAGCATCGTTTATTTTCGGCATTTTATTTCACTTCTCGAATCAAAGCATATCAAGGTGAGTAAAAATAGGATTTTTTGGCTTCATTTCTGAATCGAAACATAGACTTCAACTGAGGATTCAGCGCCTCTAAAACCAAAGTCCAAAATATTAAAAAATTACAAAAGTAAATAAATAAAGGAATAGACTTCGATTATGAAAAACAAGCAAAACCTATTTGACTATAGGCTTCCGTTCCTTGGGCAATAGATGTGGTCTTTAAAAAAATAAATTCATTGAGTAACTTTCATATTATATTAAACAACCTAAAAAATTAAACTAAAATTTAATACTACCAAATGAACCAGAAACAAGTAACATAGTTAAAAATTGAGGACTAGTATTGAAATATAGATTTTCATGCTTTTATGAACATATATAAAAAGAAATAAGTCAAACATATCATCATATCATTTTTAAGGTTTCGAATAGGGAAGTGCAAACCAAGGGACATAATTTAAATGATTCTCCGTGAAAAAACATCAAAGTATGTGAATTATTTAAATAGTGAACAAATGATGAACAAAGAAACAAAGACAATGAACTTGAACAATTAACATAAAAAACCTCTTTATGCGGGCTGAAAACACTAGCCCGCCCCGCATACTCCTTAGCCTGCGGGTCTGCGGGCCGGCCCGCTTTCTATTTTTAATTTTTTTTAAATTTTTATGATAAAACTTTCAAAGTTTAAAAATTGAAAAACTTTAAGAAGTTCACAAAATTAAGTAAAGACTTTGGGAAATTAGATGATAAATTGATAATTCAACATTTTCATGATATTCATATTATGACATACACAATGTATTCTTTATATTTTAGCACATTACAAATTACATAATACTTGTCTTTTCCAATTATACAAGAATTTGAAACGTTAATGCAAGAGTCCATAAATGAAGTAATTAATATACACAAGTGCAATTTTTTTTTATTTTATGCGGGCTTGCGGGCCGAGCCTATGCGGGCCTGTGGGCTCGCTACCCTAGCCCGCCTCACATTTTTTCTGCGGGCCTGCGAGCCGAACCGACGGACCAGACCCTAATTGTCACCCCTACTTTAAACATGGTGATGTGAACTTGTGAATGAAGGAGAGAAACCAAGAGAAAAATCAATAAGAAAAAGTAAGAAGAGAAGTTGTGAGAGAAGAGAAAACCTAGAAACGAAGAGTTCATAATAATGAGAGTCTAAAAATGTTGTGACAACGAAATAACTTTCTAAATATTTAACTTTAGACAGAGAATAGACTTCGTTATTTAAATAGCTAAAGTTTATGATAGTGCAAATATTTAAAAAATTGTCGTCGATAACGGTTTTAAAATATTTACACGATTATAAGTTACGGTTTTATACTAGTATATATAGGCTTCAATTATTTTAGAACTAAATCTTATAATTCTGGAAATAATTTCAAAAATATTACCATATTTTGGAAAACTTCTTGTTTGTTTTTTTTTTAACCAGAGTCTATTAAGTGATTTTGAATATATTTTTTGCACTGCTATATATATAAATAAAAGTGTGGATAATTGAGAACTATGTAATCCTAAATATTTCCAAAAACAACATTTTAAATTTGGTTGTTATTTTTTAATTAATAAAATTTAAAACTACACTAATTAAGTTTTTTTTTTTAAAGATAGAATAGTTTCTAACATGTCAAAATTCATACAATTTTATTGGCCAACACCTAGTAGGAGCCGTATTGGATTTTTTTTTTTTTTTTTTATATACAGAAACAAATATTTATATTAGCAGAAAGCTATCTTGGACTCTTATTTTATAAAGTACCTTCTACTTTTAATGAAATGGCTAATAGAAAAAAGTACAATCAACACAAAAAGAGTATGATATCTTAATTCAATAATAGTAAATATACATATTTTTTTGTTTCCTCTTTCTCATCATTATAGCTCATCACATATGTTTCTTTCATTCTGTTTTAAATAGGTGTACGATTTCCATTTCCCTTCTTAATTATAATACACTTTTTATAATTTTTAAATATGCATATAAACTATTGCTCCCACAAATGCATAAAATAATATATAATTAAATCATTAGGAGTTTGATTTCCATTTTTCTTCCATTAATTAACTGTGCACGATATAGTTGAGATGTATAATTGGTTCACGGTTATTTTAAGTTACTAGATATTCTTATTGAATACTTACTTTAATTTAAATTAAATCATTAATGAAATTGTACATAATGTTTCTAAAAGACACTAAAGATATTTTTCCAACTAGTAATTGAGAATTAATATATTCTAGATATTTAAGTTATTGAAGTGTGATCAATGGAAACCAATCACAATGCATATACATCACTAAACCCTCACTACAATATTATAAAATATATGTTTCATAAGAATGTATTTCTCTTATGAAAATAAGATAAATAACCTTTTCTCGATCTATAATAGTTTGTAGAGAGCAAACAAACAATGAACTATTTCAATCCATTACTTGAACAAATAATGTAAGAGAAAGAAAGTAAACTATATAACAGCTGACAGTCAAAAGATGAAAGAAGTTATTAACAAAAAGAAAAATAAAGTAAACAATGAAAAAAAAGGCACAACTTAAATATTCATTTTAACTGGCAAAATATAATATAAATTTAACTTGAATTTAAAAAACTTCTAAAAAATAAGTTTTCCTATAACATATTTTTCTTGTGGTGATTTAATTGTAACTATTTTCTTGTTAAGGAATTTTCTTTTTTGATTTGTCATTTTAAAAACGAATGCAGCAGTAACTATTTCATGGATTATGTCCTTAAAAAATGAGAAATAATAAATAGTGAAGAGAAATCACAATGAGATAAATAAAGGTTATAAGAAGAAAAAAATTAACACATAAAAGCGATATCATTATCTGTACTTCTATTTTTTATGTCAAAATTTTAAACACTTACGTAGTATTGATTTTCTTGTACAAAGACAAGGATGTTTATATATTTAAGATAAAAACTCCCAAATATATATTTTTTCAGACAATGAATAGTAGTATTGTGAGAATGTATTTCTCTATAGAATTATTCATGCAAAAAATAAAGTCTATCCATGATTACATTATAATAATAATAAATAAATAAAAAATAATAATACTAATAATTTTTGAAAAAATAAATCTTGATAATATACACACACACATACACTAATATTAGATACATAACATTTGTGTAAAAACTATGTTTATTTTTATTTATATAAATAAAAGACAAAAATTACAATTAAATATAACTAAATTATAATATATAAATAGAAACAAATATATAATCTATAATACAAGTCTTACTTTATTAAACTAGTTTTATATTTCATGTGATAAATTCTCTTATAATAAAGTAAGAAGATCATACACAATATAGTAATCTTTTGTATGTAAAAAAAAAAAAACATTACTTAATCTTGAAACAATCAGAAGATATTAGAGTAAAAAAATAAAGTGTTAAAATGAAACATGATGGTATTAGCTTTGTTATTAGAAAGTGATTGGAGAAAGCATAATAAGCATGTTGAAGCCCTGATCTGATCCTTTTGTCTTTTTCTTGGCTTTTTTGTATATAGGCTTTACATATACATACACTTAGCTTTTAACCCTCTTTGTTCCTTCCAACTACCATCCTTTTGGTCACTAATCATAAGAAGCCCCATTGTTAATGGAAAAGACACGTGGCAGCCAAAACGTGTTGGAATGTCCAATGGGGAAGTTCACACGTGTACATGAATGGGGATGGGTCCCACGAGTGTAGTGGGAGGTTCCCTTAGGTTAATGATTGTATTCTCCACAACAAGTGTACCACCTGTCTTGTTGTGCTTTTCTTTGCATGCATTATGTTGTCCTCCTCTTCACACCTTTCCATGCCACAATGTGCCCATGACTCCTTCATGGGGACCCACTTTTTCTCTCTTCTCTTCTCAAAACAAAACCCTAAGTGGAATACTGGGTCCCACCCAATTCCAACAAATCTTCTTTTTTTTTTTCTTTTCTTTTCTTTTCTTCTTCTCTCCTTCATCCTCCAAACTCATTCTCATCCAATCCAATCTCCATTCCAAAACCTTCATTTTCAACCAAACAGGAATACACTACTGTTGCTCTGCTGCTTCATGCCTTCCTCATACTAATCTTCTGTTTAATTTCCAAACAGACTTTATGTTTTATATATATATATATATATATATATATATATATATATATGCAATATCTTCCATGGATCGTGTTTATCCACTTTGGTGCACAATTCAATCATGCCTCTATGTGCACACGAGTGCTGCAAAATTCAAATATTATGCATCCAAACGTGGACCTAATTAAATTGTTGGCTTCTTATTAAAAACGGGGTTGCAAAGATTAAGATTTTAGTTATCAAATGAACAAATGTACACTGTTTGAAACCGGAAGACATTTTTCGCATCAAAACTTCAATACCTAAATTCACAGAATAATCGACAAAGTTATTTAGAATTCAACTTTAAATCTTATTTAACCAAAGTGACGGTTGTACCCACTTATATATTATAAATCTGTCTTATCTTTAGTTGATGTGAAATTTTTAATACACATTTTTTACACTGAAACATATACATCTTGAACGTGAGACTAATGAGTGGTCTGATAACAACTAATAGCAGATGATACAATAGACTCAACAAACAATAAATCTAGTTAGAATATGATTTAACTCATATTCTGATACCATATTAACAAGTGAATTTTAACCCTAACTCAAACTTACAAAACCAGTTTGTAAGATTTACAACCATTTATATACACTATGAATTTGTTTTATCTTAATCGATGTAAGATCTCCAACAAAAATTATTATTCCTCAAAATACAATTTTCCAACAAAAACTAGAAACTTTAACACAATTATACTTAACAATTAAATTGTGGTTTAGGTATGCATACTCTTTGTCCTCTTTGTTTTGTGGATCACAAAGTTGTTCCAAATTGTGATCATCTAGTTTTGAATGGTCTTTTGTTTTGACGGAGCAATGATGCTACACTATTGCATCTATTTGTCCAGGTTCTACCTTTTTGTATAAGGGTTAGAGTACTTCTCAAGTGCTCTATCTAATTTATTTTATTTTTTGCTGATAAAAAAAATTGTGATAACCACTCTCATCAATTATTATTTTTTAGAACTTTTCTACAACTTTCACCGTCGAAATTCTCGACGTAGAATCTTGATAAATAGGCACCTGAAGACTAATCATTCATGTTTTAATTTATCGATTTTGATTAAAATTTAAAAAAATTAATCTTTTGATTTAAATTTTTTATTATATTAAAATCTTTTACTGTAGTTTTTATATTTTGTAATATAAATACTTTTAATAAATACGAGAATAAACGAGTATAAATATATTTATTATTTGAGAAAAAAATGAAACATAGATTTTATCACATGCCTTAAACAAAGATATGTACAGTTGTTATTCCACTATAAATGGATCGTTACATTAACTGTTAACATTGTTATATATTATTACATGTAGCTGATTAGCAAGCTTATGTCGATAATGGCATCTTAAAATCAATTTTTTTATTAAGCAGATGTTAACTTTCACATCACGAAGTTTGCAAAATTAATTATTTAAAATTTGCGATTTAAAATTTTGTTCTTATTAGTTCATGTGATATTATCTTTAATAATTGTAATCTTTTTATACTTATATATCATTCGGTAATATCTGATATATTTAAATAAAACTTTAGTAATTAAACTGTTGGATTAACATTTTTATGAATATATAATTAGAATAAGGATTGATATTTCATAACTCAACGTTCATTATGATATACGGTATACTTCAAGTTCAAATAAATAGATATCAACAATCACATTGTATGTTTATGAATGTATGAATTATAAAAAGATAAATAGCAGGTTTGCATGACCATAAAATAATAAAAATGATTCATAATAGCTTATTAAATATTAAATGTTTTAAGGTATTGATAACTTTATTATCTGAAAATTCTGTTGTGATTTTATTTTTAAAAGACGTTTCACAAATTTGAATGAAGAAAATATACTTAAATTACATTTAATTTCAAAATAATAAAATTATATATAGAATATAATGATTGTCTACGAAAATAACCAAATTAAACTAATAACATATATAATTGTTTCATACACATATTATTCAATTGAAAATATGATTAGAGATGAAAAATTAATAGAAAAGAAGAAAAATATGTAAGAAATATTTTAATTGGATGAATGGGAGGTATATGGAGCTTAAAAGAAGGTGGCATTTTGTTGCTTTAATGACTTCGCCTATTTACGTGTCCAAAAATAGATAATCTTACAAAGATTTCAATCACTTTCACACTTATCTAAATCTTTTCCCATGATTTCCTCCTACATAGTCCCATTGGACCTCACTTTTTACGATCCTTTTTAGCTGGTGATTGTTATTCTTCCTTCTTCATCAACAATTGTGGTACATAAAGGAAAGAAGAGCAATATAAAAGAAAAGTTCCCTATAGATTATGCAATGTTTAAAGATTTTCAATCTTTTGAGGCCCTCTTTTCTAGTTCACGTATACCTCACTTTGATTCTCCAACCAAATTGATGACAAATTATATATAAATATAAATTATAGGGTTAAATATATTTTTAGTCCCTTAACTTTTTCTACTGAAAATTAAAATTAGTCTCTCTTTAAAACTATGATCCAATTTAGTCTCTCAATTTTATAAGTGCATAAATTTAGTCATTTTAACCAAATTTTGTTAAGTTTGTTTGACGTTTAAGACGCGTTTAATGATAGTATTTGAGTTATTTATACAATTTGGTACATTTCCGCTTCAACGTTAGTAATGAAAAATGTTTGAAACATAAAATAAATTAAATTAAATTTGGTTAAAAGAACTAAATTAACATATTTATAAAGTTAAAAGACTAAATTAGGTTAAAGTTTCAAAGAGAGACTAATTCTAATTTTCACTTAAAATTAAGGAACCAAAAACATATTTAACTCTGATTAATAGAATGGTTATAAGTATTGGTTGTGATAATGTATCTGTAAACTCACTTTTGATAGTAGTATTATAACGTTAGAATATTTATGTGTGAAGTAAAAGTAAAAGAATTGAGTAACATAAAAAAATTATTCATAATCTGATTGTAATAAGATTTTAGATAGAAAGAAATGTCTATATTTTTACAAATAATATATAAATAAGTTTATATATTTTATTTACGGTGTCTTTTTTGTCAATTTTTCCTCAAATACTTCATCATATAACTATGTGGTTATAATTTACCATTAAAGACTTCAAATGTATATATATGTAGTTTACGTGATCCTTATTCGAGTATGTACATGGAAAAGAAATGTAACTAACTATGTACAAAAATTCCATTAAAATTGATAAACAAATTTAAAGAAAATAGAGAAAATAGAAAAGAATGACATAAAGGCAAAGAGGGTTGGAACAGGTAAAGCAAGAAGAAGAAGACATAGGGCAAATGAAAAGCAATAGAAGCAGTTAAATTAGTACGGAGTACAGAGATCACGTCTTTAACTTTTTACTCGTTTATCAATGGCCTTTGAGCAATGATAGTAATATCTACACCAAACAGAGCTTTATTTATTTAATATTATTATTTTTTTGTTATGTGGGGAATCCAAAATAATGTTTGCTTGCGTGAATAAGCAATTGTTGGTTGGGTTGGTTGTCATCGGATACATACAAAAGCATCATATTCCCTACCCAAACTTTTGTTCTTTTTATTTTATTTTTTTTGAGTTTAAAGTTGTTTGAGGCAGTATTTTTGTTGTCTTGTGGTCCTTGCTTCGGTTCATAACATTTATATTATTGAAATGATGGAATGGGATATTCATGAACCCAAACAAGGCAAAAATGGAGAAGACAATGATCAATCATTGATTGATATATACATAGCCAAGCATTTTGAGCTTCCTACATTTTCCCTCCTCTAAATTATACTTTAAGTTTAATTCAATCTCACACAATCGATTCGTAAAGTAAAATTTATTGTAGATGACATCAATGATCTCCTGATATAGGTTAAGTGGACCGGATTACAGTCAAATTTTGATGTTTTGACTTATGTTACACTTTTAAGTAAAAAAAATTATGTTTTGACTAATGACTATAACTTTTGACTTAGTGGTAAGTATTCGATGACTTCTAACTAATTAAAATAGTTTTAAATCAAAAATAAAAACTGAAAATTAAACCTAAATTTCAAAACCTAGACACGTAGTTAAAAGAAAAAAGGAAAAAAAATTGGGGTATGAAAGAAAAAGACGAGGACAAAAGAAAGGAGTGGTGTGTCTGAGCAAGGTTGATATAAATGTTTAGGCATAAGATGGCGCAGAAGTTAGCAATTGGATGGAATAGATGATCTGATGATGACAATTACCTAAATTTAAGATATTGAAAACTAGGGTTATCTGAATTGATATTTGATAGCGAAGTTTTGAGGAAACAAAGGGTTTGATTAGGGTTTTGGAGGGTATTCGAAAAGGGAAAGCATTTTGGATGGTTTATGATATGAATGAATGAAGAGTAGCAGCAGAAACTTGACCTTATTTATTAATGTTTGGTTTTCCCTCTCAGATGTTGTCTTCAACATCAGAATGGAAATTGTTTCACAGGAATAACGAAGCACTGCACAATTTCTTCTTTTTCAAAGTCTGCATCTTATGATCTTCCCTCTGTCATCAGTCAAACTACGTGCGCTTCTTATTATTGCACCCTTTGCTTCTTTTCCAACCAAATTTCACAAACTCATTCTAAATTTTATGCAAAATCAACTTCTTTCAAAATAACTAATCACAATCATCTTAACTTCATCTCCTTTTATGGATATACATATACAAGATAATACATGAATAGAAGCTTGTATATAAGATATTTATGAAAATATAATAATTTCTTAGGCTTTAAATTATTGTACCGATCAAATAACATGTCTTGAAAAGTCTCAAATCGTCTAGGATAATCAAGAGATTGGGTGTTAGTGACTATATAATGGACTCTAAGTTTATGATGTTCCTTGTCCCGAGTCAAAGACACTTCAAGCTTATATTTAACTTTTCTTATTTCTTATTATTTTGACACTTCAAACTTATATTTGACTTTTCTTATTTCATTGTTTATTTCTTAATACTCTTGTAATAAAAAAGTTATGAGATTTGGGTTAAATTATAAAGTAATTTTCAAAGAGTTTTTTCCAATACAAATATATAATCAAGATAGTATATATAAGTTTTAATCACTTTTATATTAGACATCATAGGAGTGTATTTAGTTTTGTTTTGGAACATGTATCGTAACTTTTTTTTTTGTGATAAGCTTGATTTAATATGTGGTTTTTTTTTCATATATATATATATATATATTATATGATGATAAATGATAGATGCATTTTAAAATGTTAGTATAGTTAAGATGTTATTCCACAGAATTATACCTAATATGAGTTTTTAATTAAAAAAATTTATAACCGAGATAATATATTTTAAAATGAAACATATACGTTCTTCAATAAAAAGTAGATAAGTCAGAAAAATATTTCACTAACATTTATTTAAGTTAGCTTTTAAATTAAATCACTATTTAATCGAAATTTTATATGGTATATACATTACAAGAAAATTTTTAAACAATGATCTAATTTAGTGATAAAAAATAATTAGTTATTGCAGTAACCAATTTAAATACTAATTTACAAACTAAAACTTATAAGTAAACTAAACTAGTTTCAAAAAAATATAATTGATTTCTAAATTAGTAACTAAAATAGTATCTATTATAAATTGGTTTCTAAATTATTCACTAACATTAGCTACTTAGGTTTTGACTACCAAATGATTTGGTAACTAAATTAGTCTCTAATTAATTATTTAGAGATCAATCTAGAAACCAACTCCTTTGATAACAAAAACCTAGGTAGCTAATGTTAGTGATCAATTGAGAAACCAATTCATAATAGAAATGATTTTAGTTACCAATTTATAGATCAATTATAATTTTTTGAAACTAGTTTAGTTACCAATAATTTTTAGTTTATAAATTAATATCTAAATTGGTTATTATAGTGACTAATTATTTTTTGTCACTAAATTTGTTTATTATTTAAGTTTTTTTTAGTGATATAGGTGATGGAATCATTATAAAAATCTAAATATGTAATTGAAGTTATATATTTTAAATTTTAAATATGTAGAAGTATAAAGTGATGAATTTTAAGATGGTATATATCAATCACCAACACAATTCAAAGGGATAAACAAAATGTGTGTACCTCAATTGATCCTGGACCATAATTCTTTGATTTATGACAATAAATTATCTATATTTTTGGTACTTTTTTTTGTATGTCGTTATAATTTTTATCTGAAAGTATATGATAACATTTTTGAATTTATTGTGTAAAAAATGAATTAGTGTACCAGTTCTATAATTGGTGGTGTAAAGTTATGAATAATCGATGTTGATTAAGGTGGAAAAAAGCATAAGAAATTGTGAGGTAAGTATATTTATTTGGGTAATGATAATAATAATAATAATAATAATAATAATAATAATAATAATAATGGAGATCATTAATTATTAATGAAGAAGATTTGATAATGGAGATCATTTATGGCAACACGTCATGTTTCCATCTGTAAGAAGAGTGTCACATTCAGAAGCCATATTCCTCAAAATTTCAATCCAAGTGGCCACAGTTAGTGTCTATATATTGCTTCAAATTCAAATCAACCACTCTTCTCTCTAACAAAGAGATTAAAAGTAGTGGACACATATATTTGTCTCTACCATTTTTGGTAACAAAGATTAAAATCAACTCTCTCTTTTCTTCCACAATTATATATGTTGGAGTTTTATTACTCTTTCTCTTTTCTTTTATCTAAACATTATTTTTTTACTTCAAAATAAAATAGTTCATGAAATACAATTATTATTATAAAAAAAATAGGTTTGAATTTTAAGTCACTCATAAATCTGTATCTTTTTTATTCAGTCCATATAATTTTTTATTGAGTTTTTATTGTTTAATTTTGTTTTGCTTAGCTTCTTATATAAGATATGGATTCTATTTTAGATTTTTCTATACTATTCCACTACTGTACCATTTTAAAATACACTAATAATCACTTGTTTTTAAATTTTATAATACATTAAAAAAAATAATTACAAATATAAATATATTTTTAATGCTCTATAAAAAAACTCAGTAAAAAATTTGGAATCAATTATTTTATCATATCACTTACTTATCTTTACATCTTTAACAAAATGTGAGATTTTGTAGTAATCAATATAAACAATATTTTTGTAAAATAATATTTTCATTGAAAATGTGTTAGATATCAATTATCACATTATCTAATTGAAAAAATTAAACAGAAGCTCAATTGAAAAAAATATAAATAAGAGTTCAAGCATTTGTTCTGTTACCTCAAGATTTGGTAAAATAAATATTTACAGGGCACTTTGTTTTATCTATATCAATATGTAAAAATGGTATCATTTTGAATAAGTTTTTCATGTATATAATTTTCTTATAATTTTGTCTATATTATGATGACGTTCGGATAATTATTAGTGTTTCCATTAGTGAGAATAGTATTTCTGTAATTATAAAATGTGTTTAATTTTTATTCTTGCCTGAAAGTCAAAAGCTTGTTCGGTTTTATTTATTAACACTTCCTATAGAACGTAATGTCATGAAAAAATGCTTTGCAATTCAGAAAAAAATGAAAAAATGATTTTTATTGCATTTATGTACAAAAATTTATTAGTCAATTGCAGAAATCCGTTGTAGTCTAGTTGGTCAGGATATTCGGCTCTCACCCGAAAGACCCGGGTTCAAGTCCCGGCAACGGAAATTTTTATTTTTTATTTTTTATTTAATTCAAAATATTGTTTAATATCTAGAAATTTATTAACTATTTGCAAAAATCCGTTGTAGTCTAGTTGGTCAGGATATTCGGCTCTCACCCGAAAGACCCGGGTTCAAGTCCCGGCAACGGAAGTTTTTTTTCTTTTTTACAATGTTTTTTCCATCATTACTCTGTATAAACTCTCATGATATTCATCTCAAGATTTTCTCAACACCTTATCCATGAGTGAGAGTACATAGTTGCACAAAATATATGGTAAAATTATAAATAAATTACATTGGAAACTCACTGAAAAGTAAAGCTACTTTGTAAAGAAGGTACAGAGCATGAAGAAAACTGTTATAAAATTGTTTGAAACATTATTTTGAAACACATAAAATTGAACTCAGCTATAATCTCCCAGAGAAAGAGGTTGAAGGTGTGACATAAACCCTGCATGCTGCTATGGCCATCACACATGAACTAGTTCATCATGACTCCAGTGTTCCATTTGAGTGCTCCTCACCTGCAACATTGGAGGTTCCATTTGGCAACCGGTTCATATTGTTCGTAGAATAATTTGAATTTGAATATGGTGAGTGTGCAGAAACAGGACTGCTTCGTGAATACCGGTTCTGAGCAACTGTGCTGCTCCTTGTTACTTTCAGACGAGCCTTCCTACCCTGAATGAAGCATGCATGCAAGCATTTCCATGGTAGGAAAATGACACATGTCAGAAAACCACAAGCCTCAAATGCATGCATCTTTGGAAGATTAAAAAGTAAAAACTTTCAAGTGAGGAAAAACCAAGTTTTAATTCGGGTACATGGATTAACCGACAAAAGCTGTTCTTTTTAGTTTCTGATTACTCTAAAAAGCTGAAGACTAAAACATTTGAGGAAATAATTTAATTGTAGAAGATAAAAGAATAACCTTCCCCATGCACTTTTCCAAATGAGGAGCAAATCTCCCAGCCATGATAGATCGACCACAATTCATGCACTGAAATATTTCATTTGCAACAGGAGGATGGGTTTGTCCGAATATGTCAACCACATACTTGCCATTTGCTTCATTACTATTACTAGGATCAGCCACCCTAACCCTGGCTTGTGATGACAGCTTCAATTCTTCATCTTCTTCTTCCAAATTGGAATCAAGTCCAAGCCTTGCCACTCTGTGACACTCTGATGCCACATCAACTATGATTGAATCAAGGAGATCCAAGAAAAAGTGAGATGAAAGCTGCAAAACATCCCAATATAAGAAAATAATCATAGAAATATATATAATAGAAAAACACATGTTTTACTTTAAATGTTTCAATTCACTGAGACATGAATAACTACTTTAGGCTAATCCACAATAAAAAGAAATACAAGTATGATTAAGGTATTCTACTAAGATTAGTATCTAACACCGTTTAGTGTATTTGATTTTTTTAAGGAAACAAATGAGAGATGAAGAGTGGCATTTATGAATTCCTACATCCTTATTCTAAAAGAAAGATACTGTATAGGACATAAGGGTTCGATGTTGAAGATAGACTCCCCCATTCATGCATATCATCCAACTATCTTTCTCTGGAAAAGAAAACAAAAAACAATTGATGAATTTTGAAGGGAATCCTGATGCACAAGGTCAGAAACCATGCTCCGCAGCACAATGTAACAAACATGAAACAATTTGATGAATTCACAATTCTTCTTGCTTTGTTAGACTATTGCTCTCATCTACTACATAAAAAAACTAGTTGTTTTTTGAATCCAAAGTTCTTTCTTTCATTCAATTATTGATCTTAATGTCATCTTAATCTTCCTCTTCATTGTTGATCATAACCACAAGGGAAAATGCACCATTCTTAGGTATGTTAAGTTTCAACATTATATTTTCAGCAGTTAATTTTAGAGACAAATAAAGAACAGGAAAAAACATCGAACAAAGTCATAGATATATAAATTAGTTAATGATAGACAAATGGAGTTTAATCATCGACATTTTCTCTTTTGAAAGGGATTCCTAAGCTATAACTATCTGTACAATCCCAAAACTTTTTAGGAGAATGTAAAGTGAAAGTTAAAATACACCCAAACATTGTTTGCAACAAAAGTTAGTTGGACAGCCAAATGAACTAGGAATTTGCATGAAAATCAATTATTTAATTATTGCTGCAACCAAAGAAGCAGTTTAATCAGATTTGAAGAGCACACCTGGGAATCTGGCGACAAGTCTTCCTCCTTAGGAACAGACATGAATCTTGAACAAGGCTTTTCGATCCTAATTTACACCGATTACTGGTGAAAGTCAAAGGACTACAAAAGCTTCGAGGAGTATAAAATGAATAAGACAAGAACTAAAGAGCCAAAATAATAACAAAATAAAACAATATGACATATGCGAGACAGGAACCTACTGTTAATAGTTAATTTGATTTTGATCTTTCAAAATATGTCAAGACCTCATTGAAAAATCTCTAAAGACAGTAAGACATTGTACAAGCTTAAGAAGGCATGGTTTGGTCATGAAACAGAGTGATTAAAATTTCACAGTGTAAAGTTCAACCAGAAGACTCCACGAATATAATAATCATGATGGAAAGAAGAAAATTCAACCAGTTAAAAGAAAAAGTTGTCACTTCAGGAATCATATTGAATGTATTATTACAAGTGTCAAGTGATTGGCAATTTGTATCCAAATTTACAATAAGAAGATAGTCTTATCATCATCATTGCTAAGTGTCTATACACACATAAAAAGTGGTGGAGGATTTAATTCAACACTGACTACAAAATACAGTTTAACAATAACCCTGTAACATGTCCATCATATACATTCTACATCCTTTGTCTCAATTTCAGCCAAGGTCTCCGTATTATCTTTTTCCCCTTTCATTATTCAGAGTTAGAATGACCTATCAATTTTCAGTTTCACATAAATATTCATTCACAAACTTAAAATCCACATATCTTGAAATTCTTCTGAATCATAGAATTCTGGTTTGGATCTAACTCAATTCTACAAGATGGTTGGCTCTTATATATTTTAATGTGACAATATTAGTAGTTGATGTTGAATTTTAAACATCCCCCTCTTATGTTAAGGACTCAACATTTAGAGCATAATGTTTGTAGAACTGGACAAGTATAGACAATCTGTTAAGAGTTAATCTGATAGGCTCAACAAGAATTGCTTTGACAAACTCTTATATCATCTTAGAATTTAAATTTAAGTATAAGTTATCCTTTCAAAAACGGTTAGCAAGTGAGTGTTAACCTCCAATTACATTAATTTGTGTATATCATTAATGTGGAATCTCTCACACTGATCTCCAGTTCAACATAATAAACTAGAAAAAAAAATGAGCAACTTAATTATTCTCAACCTAAACATCAACAATCACAAATGGAGAAATATCTTGCAATCTCTCTGATCCAATGTAATTTCAAAAATTCACTTAATACATTCCATTTCTTTTTTCACTTTCCTTATGGGACAGAAAGAGGCCAGCTATTTCAATATCTTAGCTAGATAGATTTTTCTTTCACTGCAAATACATGAAAGAACATATTCTCATCTTTCAATCTTTCTGATATCTAGTTCAACCCCTTACACACGCACTAACAATTTTAACATCTAAATCATAAATTGGCCCTTGCTTCTTGACGGCAATTACTCTACAACAACCAAAGTGATGCATAATTGATCATAACAACAATTAAAAAGGTAAAAACCAATTACCCTCATACCAAAGATAACTAACTGACACCCATCACCGCCAAAGTGTTCGAAAAAATCAGAGGACAATTATACATTCAAGAAATTTCCAGAAACCCATTAAGAAGAAATGGTTAAGTGAACTGAGAAAAGTATAAAAGATTTCAAAGAAACATGAAGGGAAGAGCGTAACTAGAACAGAGAGAACAAAAAATAGAGCTTGTAGTGGCAGATAAAGCAAAGTTTGAACCTTTATGATCACGGGAGAGAGAGATCACGAGGAATCGTCGAAAGGAGAAGCGAGGGCTAATGGTGATTCACAGTGCCAACCCCTCAAGCACTTGTTGGGTACAATTTCCAAAATGTTAAAAGTTGTGGGCTAGAAAATAAATTTTAAAAGTACATTATAAATTTAGAAATTTAGTCCCTCAAATATTATTATTTGTTCCGCTCCTGTAAAAATGAAAAAAAAAAATTAACCAAACAATCTTACATTTTTTTAATTCACCCTTTTTCCTGACATTCTAAATATCTCACTATTTATTTTAATTTTTTTTTACCTAATTTTTTCACTTCGTTATTTTCTTTATCACATCATCACATCATTAGATTATGTAAACATTTTTTTATGTTTTTAAATCTGAAATATTTGTCAGCTTAAAGAGAGAATACCTCCTTTAATTTGTATTCAAATACTCAGAAAATAATTTAGGTGAAGAAGTGGTATATATGAATATTTTATTATTAAATCATAAAATTTATAAATAAAAATAATTAACTATTTAAATTTTATTTCTGAAAAAAAACACCTCTTTTATAAAACCTTTTATTTGACATCTCTATATATTTTATAATTTTTTTAATACTTTAAAAATTAACTTCTATAGTAACATTTGACATCTCTTGTCCTTTTCTTAGGTTAATTTTGAGAAATTTTGTATGCATGGGATGATGGAATGATGAGATACTGCATATGATTTTTCTAAGAGAAAGATTAACATCTTTTAGACTATGTTTGTTCGTACGAGTATCTTCATATATTTAATTAGAGTCTTATGTGTTGTTTTTTTTGTGATAATAATGGTTTTGGGAGCTTAAGTGAAAGCCAACAAGTCTTTAACAAATTTGTTATGGTTTCTATTGAGATATATTTTGAATGTTTAATAGTAGCATGACTTAAAAAAGAATTTTATATTCCGATACATATATCTTTGGTAAAAAAAATACCAGATTAAATTTCTTTGCAAACAAAATTGTATATCAATTATGACACATTGTATACGTTACTTATAGTTATATAGGTTACTTATAGTTCTTAAATAATGAATATTTGTAGATATATTTTACCAATTAGCTAATTTGAAAAGTTTTCTACCATTGAAAAAGGTATTTAGCATAATACTCTTAAATATATATATATATATATATATATATATATATATATATATATATATATATATATATTATATAAACCTTGCATCCAAGATTTTGTTACTCTACTATATGTCTTCAATTTTTTTTCCTTATTGGAGTGTTGTTAAACTTATTCCTAATAGTATTGTACATAAAAAAAATACTTTAAATAATAAAGTCTTAAAGAAAAGTTTGACCATCAAAGAAAAAAAAAAACTCTCACAAAGAATGAATGTTCTATTTTGATATATTTTTGTCTTAATTGGTAATTTGGTTTTATATAGGGTTTTAATTCATTTTGATTTTATAATTTTTCACTCAAGTTCCTAATTTTAAAAAAATTCGACTGAGTCTTTATTTTTATAAAAGAGACTTCATGTGATCCATTTGATTAAATTGATATTAACATCATTTGAAAATATTATAAAATTCAGAAAGTATCAAAATTAAAATCATTTTTATGTGTCAAATTTAGATAAATTTAAGATAAAAAATAACATATTTTAACACATGAGAAATCTAAAGTTTGACACATAACATTATCAAACCATGCTAACACTAATTTAATTGAATGACTACATTTAATCTTTTTAAAAAAATAAAAACTTAATTAAGTAAAAGATAAATATAAGAAACAAAACTAATAAAAAAGTCTAAAAATAAAATTCAAATTAGTCATTAAACTTATATACCGCATTACTTTAAAGTAGTGTACTTTGTTAACAAAAACAAATAATTTATTACACTATACTCAGAATTTAAACAATATATGTTTAGGTTGAGAAAATTTGTAACGAATTGGGGAAAAATAGAAATATTATTCTCTTTATAAACTTTTCATTAGTTACTTATTTTAAAACTTATATTTCTTAACAAAATTCACATTTTTCAATAAACATTTATTTATTTTATATAGCCGAAAATTGAAAGGAATAAAAAATGTAGTATTTCTCATTTTTTTTCTTTTAAAAATAATTACCCCCTCTATCAAGTTTTTTTACATTTATGTTGTCATATTAGTATACTCCAAATTATTGTATCTCCAAACATTCTTTAATTATTGTGTTAATATTTTATAACAATATACTTAGTATTTATTTTCGTGACTGAAATGTCACAATATATAAAAATATATAATGAAATTTTCCATATATATATATATATTGATTTTAGTTATATTTTTAAAAATAACTGCATACTTCAAAATACATATAAATATTTTTATTTAAGCAGCATAATTATTTTTATTTTCTTCAAAAAGTTAAAGGCATGGAGTATTTTCTCTTACTACTATAAAAATTATTTTCTCTACATTTTACTTTTACCCATCATAAATTTTTTTCAATGACAACCACTAGCATATGCACATGCTATATTGAACAAATGTCACGGTTTTCCCTTCCAATTTGTTGTTTCGTCTATGAAACATGTGGCTTTTATTTTTTCTATTATGTCAACAATTAGAACATATAAAATTAGAAACTCGATCATTTGATGAAAACTGTGTGTTGAAGGTTTAATTAAACATAATTAGTAATGACTCACTTCAATAGAATTACAAGATTAAGTCACAGATAGATAAAATTAAGCTATCGGAGATCTCATATCAATAACTATATATTATTAGATAAAATTAAGCTATCGGAGATCTCATATCAATAACTATATATTATTCGTGTCGTTATTTCATAATTTTAATTTTATTTTTTATAATATAATTATTTATTAATTTATAAATATAAAGAAAATTTTTTATTTCATGTCCACATTTTATAGTTTTAATTTTATCTTTAACAATGTAATTATTTATTAAATCTTTAAAAATTAACGGTTACTTTTACGGTTTATCTTTTGTCTTTATTTTTTTTATTATTTATCAACAATTATTTTTTTATATATTTTTCATTCACTTTACCTTATTTTTAATAAATATAAATTTATTTTGTATATTAGCTTAATAACATTATAATATCATCACTTACTAATATAATATCATGAATATTTAAAAAATACAAACATACAAGCGCGATAGCACATGTGTTAATTACGCTAGTTGAAATAAAATCAATTTATAATATATATATATATATATATATATATATATATATATATATATATATATTAAACATTATTTTATTAAGTTAGTTTTGCAATAAAAAATTAAATTAAATTTATTTTTGTAATATTCGGTAACATTTTTTTATAATATATTTTATATTTATTTAAATTTCTTCATATATGCATAATATCTTCAATTTTAAATTATTATTTGCATTTGACGTCCATAGTTTAGCACAAGAACTACTAAAACAAGATAAAATTTTAGTTCCTAAATGTTAGTTAAACGTAAAATGAACGTATAAGATGCGTAATATATTTTTCATTGAAAAAATATTTAAATTTTTCATTGGAAAAATATTTAAATTATTTTTCTCCCAGTTTTTATTGTAAGAATTTTCTTACAGCACATAAACAAATATATTTTTTTTTTGTGTGTCGGTGACTTGATAACAAGAAAATAGATGTGATTGTAAATGTATGGACATAAGTATGTTAGTGGTCCTTCCCTATCTCATTCGTATTTCCCACGTTGCACATGGCAGTTAATTTATTTTACTTTTAAAATACTAAATATTATTAATTGCTGATTTTAAAATGTATTGTTTTTTATTTAAATATATATTGATAAATCAAGAAAATGACGACAACGTACACAGATTTAGGTTTTTTCATTTGTTGTTATGCAAATATTGCACTAAAGGGAAAGTAGCAGCTTGAATAATCAAAAAGAGACTAATTTGTCCATTTTCTTTTTTGTAAGTGTTATTATTTTTTTTGTGAGTTTAGAGACCAACTTAATTACCTAGTTTGATTTTAAGTAATATATTTAGAGACGTTAAAGTTTTTTTTTAGTGCATTTATAATGTTAGAGTTCAAACTCAAGAATAGTCCTTTGCTTGTTTTTAGTAAATTAAAATTAAAAATAAAATTATAATATTATGTACTCTTATGCAAAAAAACTAATCAGCATCACTATTAATTAATACTTTTTCTCCACTAGGTATACCCCTTAATTAACCATTTCAAACTATTTCTTTTTATCTTTATCTATATACCTGAGTTCTTTTAATAGTCAATAGATTTCAATCAACATAATTTAATAATAATGTTTTTAAAATTAATCATTGTAAATACTATTACATAGAAAGATATACACAATACTACACCTTATGAAACTGCCGAGCTAAAATACTAGTTCAATAAATTAAATGAAGAGTAATCACTGTTTATATTTGGGTAATTAGTTTTATAATTATATGATACCCATCAAAGACCGAAAACTTAATGTTACATTTATTTTATAATTTTGAAAATTCATATATTATTATTTGTTAACAAATATTTTATTTATAGTTTTGCAATGCTTATTTTACATATAGTTTGATCTTTTGTTAAAATACTTGTGATAAGAAACTTGTGTTATACAGTTTTTTTTTCACTTTTATTATATTTATGAAACGAGAATCAAATATATAAAGACTTTACTTATCTCACAAAAATGCTTTTGGTCCATTGAACTGATGCAATTATTCAGTGTATTGTTATTAAAATACAGTTTATATGTAGTTAGCTTAATCATGAATGCTATATATGAGATAAATTAAAAAGGTTAAATATGTTTTTGTTTCTTAGGTTAAATATGTTTTTGTTTCTTAATTTTCTGTAAATTTCATAATTAGTCTATTTCGAAATTTTAGATCAATTTAGTCCTTCATCTATCGAAATACGTGGATTTAATCCTTTTAGTCAAATTTTGTAGTACGTTTCATAATAGTATTTAATTTAACATTAAAGCAAAAATATGTCAAATAGTATAAACAACTCAAATACAATCCTGAAATACGTACGAAACATCAAATGAACCAAACAAAATTTGATTCAAATGACTAAATTCACCTATTTTAAAAGATGAAAGACTAAATTGGTTCAAAGTTCCGAAATAAACTAATTCCAAAATTTACCGAAAGTTAAGTGACTAAAAACATATTTAACTCTAAAAATATTAACTTGATATTATAAAACAAAAGTTTAATAGCATAAATAAAAAACTAATGTGATATAATTAACATATAATCATATTTTTTTAAATATAACAAAGTTTTAGGGATCTATTTCCAGATATTCTCTTATGAAAAGAACATAGGTTAGTCCTCAAATAGATATTTGCATCTCAAAAAGATTAGTTTCTTTCTATAACATCTTGTAGTTCACCAAATATATAAACCAACAAATTACTTACACGAAAAAACTTCACTGGTAAGAAGCAGAAGACAAAGAAAAAAAAAAGAAAAAAGAGAAAACAACAAAGAAACCATGGGCCACCCTGCAGCTACCAATTAGCTATCACCAACTGCAACTGTACCATAAAATATTCTCCAACATCAACGAAAGAAGAAAAATACAAAAATTCAAGAGATGAAAAACTGTTCATGTATTACAAACCAACAAATTATTATAAGACAAAAAAATAAATAAGAAAATAATTTTTTAACAATTAAATTTTGAATTTTTTTTATATTTTCTAAATGACTTCAAAATCACTTATAAAAAAATGTCACCTCAAATTATATAAAATAAAATAAAAAACTACTAAAATTTAATTGTTAAAATGTTATTATCCAAAATATATATCGAAAAGGAAACGGGAAGAAAAAGAGTAAATGAGAAGGTTTGGTGCACTTTGAAACAGCCAAATGTTTCAAACCTCCATTCCAAAACTTGCCACAGAATATATATTTATATATATATATATATATATATGAAGAAAATATTAATTATTATCATCATTTGGTTTTTGTAGCCTTATTGGTATGAGTTCTTACCCTAACACTTCTTTGAGCCCTCAACAAGAAGATGAGATTCAATTCTCTGATGACAACAACTTTGCCCTACATGGAAAAATCTTGCTTCTGGTTTTTCTCTCTGTCTTCTTTCTTCTCTTCATCTTCGTCCTCATGATACCCTGGCTCAGGAAACGAAGGGGTTCCCATGATTCTGGAACAGAAGAAGATTCAAATATTGAGAGCCAGAACAACAACCCTTCTACTCCTTCACACAACTGCTTCAGAAGAAGAAGAAAAGAAGATGTTACACTATTCACTCAAGAAACTTAATTGCTTCGATTCCTTCAGAATATACACTGTGTAGTTTTGGATATATATTCAACACTTGTTGTTTGGGTTATGTTGGTAATTACCAGTGTTGTCAGTGACATAACAACCTATGATATACACACATGGAGCAAAACATATAAGGATCTTTTTGCTGTATTTACTTTTTAGACCTTGTGATGTTGGAGAAACCTAGATTCTGGGTAGTTAACTCAGTTTATTGCAGTTATCTGTTATGGTAATATTGTATTCAAATCATTGTTGTTCCTTCAATGCTCTCTTTTCTATTTTGTGGATATTGTTTTTTTGTTTTTTCTCCTGTGTTGATTTTTCTTCTGCAAATCATTGTTGTCATGTACCCCACTTTATTTACATTGTTTAAGGGAGAAGAAAAAAACAGGAACTTTGTTTAAGGAAGAAGAAAAAAACAGAAGCGATATTTTGAAGAGAAATATACCTATTATTCTTGTTTGAGGTTTTTTTTTTCTAGATATATTTTAGCAAAAATATTATTTTTCTTTACTAAGTGAAGTGTAAATTTTAAATAAGCAGTAGTATCTTTTTTTTTACAAAAAATTGTATCTCATTTTCTTTTTCTTAGAAAGCTTTGTGTGCCAACTACCGTTCCGAGAAAAAAATGTCACAAACTTACAGAAACAAAGGAATAATCTCGAGTCGACACAAATTTTGAAAAGATCTTTGATATTGTATTTTAAACTAAAAATTGATAAAACATAAAGACGCTGAAAATTTAAACAAATTATTAGATATTTAAAAATTATTATTTATTTTATCTTTTTGGATAAAAAGAAACATTGAGAATTTTATATATTTTTTAAACTTGATATAATCCCTTCTTGAATATATTGAATTATTATAAAATAGTGTGAGATTTTATATAATTTTATGGAAATAATGTTTTGGTTGAATCTTTCGAATAAATAATTTCTGGTAGCTGGTAATTTATTTTAAAAGTAGTACTTTTTTTTTTTCTATATTACGCTCTAATATTTATTAAACACTAGAACATTTAAGTTAGAGTGAAACTAATAACCATTTTTTTTTCTGTTTTTTTTAAAAAAAAAAAGTTGTGGCCATCTTAAAATAACCTCAATTTCGATTTCGATTAAATAGAAAAAAGAATGTTAAAATAGGTCCAAGATATTTTACTACCTAAATAATTTGCCAAGATTAATAAGGATGAAAATAAGGTAATTTATGCTATGAATAATGGTTTGTAAAAATTTACTACCAATTTTTTTACAAAATATTTTGTACAAAACATTTTTTATAAAAGATTTTGTAGAAAATATTTACAAATTTTATAATTTTGTAGAAATTAATTATTCACGAATGATATTACTTGTCAATTAAAATTCGTTGGAAAAATAGCAAAAACATATTTTTTTTTTGCAAATTTTATAACTAATTTACAGGAAAAATTTTACAAAATATTAAAAGTTCTAGTAGTGTATGTGTGCATGTGAAAAAGATGAGTGCAGGTGAAAGAGATAAGTATAAAAAGATTTATGAATGTGAATGGAAAAGATGAGTGTGAAAAAATATATATAGAAAGTGAGAAAAGAAAACTATGAATATAAGGAGATTGGTCATTTAAATGCAATTCTTTAGATTAAACGTAATCTATTGCTTATATTCATTTTGAAGAATGCACGTGAATTTAAAATATATAACTGACACTAAAATAAATATAAATATTAAAAAAATAAGGTTAGTATTTGCTTTGTCAACATTAATCAAATTTAGATTTAGTGGTTGACTTAACTTATTTATTTTTAATGTTTACTTTAGTTAGCGTATGTCAAATGACACTATCTTATTTATTTCCAATATTTATTTTAATTATAATTGGTTAAGTTAACATTAAATTAAATAAATATAAATATGAGAAATAAATTAGGTTAGGATTTGTTAAATCGATACTAATTTTATTTTATTTAAATATTTATTTTAGTTAACATCTACTAAAATAGCATTAAATTATTTATTTTTAATATTGATTTTAGTTAGTGTTCATTGACCATATGCTAACTTAATTTTAGTATTTGTTTTAGTTAGTGTATGCTAAGCCGAAACTAAGACAAATGTTATTTTAACTTTTTTATTTGGGTTAATTGTGTTTTTTTATCTCTAAATTGTATCGTGATATTTATTTTTATTTCTATTACATGTTTTGATATGGTTAGGTCCTCATGTTTAAGAAATGCATGAATGCAGTCATTCTCGTCTAACGTCTAACAGTGTTAACTATGTTTCAGCATGATAAAATGTGAATTAAGTTTATCTTTTAAGACATTGACAAAATGGGAATTTGTGGATTGTATCCAACATGATTTTTCGTTTGTCACATTAAAAGACAGTTAATGTTGTTGGACAAAAAAAGAATACATCCGTACATTTCTTAAGTATAGGAACCTAATAGAATCAAAGTTTGAAATAAGGACGAAAACTAAAATTGCGATATAGTTTAGGAACAAAAAAACATAATTAACTCTTTTATTTTAAAAAAATAATTTAGCATCAACTAGGGGTGGCAAAGCGGGTCAGCCCGACCCGTTTTGGCTCGTAAAAAACGGGTCGGGCCGGGCTGGTCCGTCCACTTTTAAAAAAAAACATTTTTAATTTGTTTTTAATTTTTTAATTTTTAAAATTTGTTTATATTTATATATAAATTATTATTCAAGACATATTTAATCAAATAAAATATTTTTTAAATTTTTAATTGATTAGTTAATGTTTTTAATTAGATAAATTAAAATAATTATGAAATTTGCATATTAAATTATTCAATTATAACTAATAATTGAAACATAATTTGTAGGTGTTAATAATTTAAATTATAATACTATTATATATTTACATATTTAAAAAAGATAATATAAAAAATTATTTTTTTTAATTACTTTTATTTTATTTTATATTTTTAAAACGAGTCAACAGATCAGTATGGACTGACCTGTACTTTGGCCCATTAAGTTGACGGGCTGGACAGGACGGGCCAAAACGGGCTGATGGGTAGAAATCTTCAACCCAACTTGTCCCTTTTAACACGGGCTGATGAGCTAGCCCATTGGGTCCAGTTGTCACCCTTAGCATCAACTTAATCGGCTCTAATCGTGCCACAATTTAGCTGACAATAATATTTGGAAGCTAAATTTATATTAACTCTTTTAAATTTTATAATAAAATAGAATATTTTTTAAATAAAGTATAGTTTCTTCTCGTATATAAATAGTAATTTCATTTTATCTTTAGTTAATATGAGATTTCTAAAATTAAATTATAATATATATTTAGTTAATGTGAAATTTCTAAAATCAAATTATAATATATAAGTAACATGTAATTCTCATCTTATAAATAAAATTTCTAAAATTGAATTAAATATAAATTCACTTATTAGAATGACAACATATTCATTTAAAATCTTACTTAATCACTTTAAAGATGTCTAATCTCATGTTTATTTCTCAGCTTGCAATATAAGAAATTTAGTAATTATCAGCGAAAACAAAATTCTCTGATAACGTTAAATTTATGGATGAATTTTGTCAACAAATTTAAAAATTTTAATTACTTACGAAAGTATCCATCATTAATGAATTCATCGTTAAAAATATTGTCATTAATTTATAATTTTTTCCGGTAAGATGATGAATAAGTGCAATATTGTATTTGATGTCAATAGCACAGTTATGAGAAAGTGACAAAACGAAAACGTGCAGACAATGAACCTCGTGGCTACTATGTGTACGGAAAGTAGCTTTAGTCTTTTTGTTTCTCTCTCAAAATTACAATATAGTTGTTTTTGTTCTTCAAAGTGTTATTTAAAAAAAAAAATAGTTGTAAGGCAATGATGGAAGTCCGGTTATAGGTATACTATATATACTAATGGTGTGACTGGTTGGGTGAGGATGGATGTCCTTCCATTTCCCATCTTTTTTAAAGAGAAGGATATGGTGTTTTTGGTTAATTAGGTGTAGAGACGAAGTACTGTTAGATAAGTTTCATAGTCGAAGTGGTTGGATCGAGAATTGGTGTGATCTCTCTGGTTAGGAAGGGGTCTAGTTAGGAATCACAATATAGGCATGGTTAGTCAGGTCGGTCCATAATTCCATGAAAAAAATATAGGTCAAGATAGTGAATTTGTAAAGATAGTGAATTTGTAGGTCCGTAGTAGTCCGGTTTGCATAAGTATGCGATCCACAAGTCTACATAAAAAAAACTTACACTTGTATATATTAGTTATTTTTTTATGAACTCTTGCATTAATGTTCCAAATTCTTGTATAATTGGAAAAGACAACTATTATGTATTTTTTTAATGTGCTAAAATTTAGAAAATACATTGTGTATGTCATAGTATGAATATGAATATGATGAAAATGTTGAATTATCAATTTATTATCCAACTCCCTTTTACTTAATTTTGTGAATTTCTTAAAGTTTCCCAATTTTTAAATATTGAAATTTTTATCATAAGAAATAAAAGAAAATTTTAAAAAAGACAGGGCAATCCATGGACCCGCGGCCAAGTGGTGTGCAGGGTAGACCAGTAATTGCAGTCCACATAAATTGTGCGGGATGGGATGGATCAGCCCGTGATGTACGGACTTTATGCGGGCCGGCCCGCATTGCCATCCCTAGGTCTAGTAAGTGTGTAGAGATTTTGGACATAAGAGTGTGGTGACATTATTTCATTGGATTATTGGGATGAATGTGTTGGTGTTTTTTGGGAAGGTTATGGTCCCTTTGGAATGGAGTTTTCTTTTTTTTCTTTTTTTCATTTGCTAAGTGATCTGCTTAATTGCAGTTGTTTTAATTAATGGGAAAAATATTTTGTCATTGATTAAGGTAAAGTCATTGTAGAGTTGGTGTAGGTTAAGATGATGCATATTAGAAACTATTTTACTTTTAGTTTTTTCTCTCTTTGATATGAGATTTTTATGATAATGTCTTAGAGAATTTAATTTTTGGAATTATTTATGGTGTTATAGTAGATACATTTCTCTTCTTACATGTGTTTCTTATATTGTTTGATGACATTTTTTTGACTGTTTTTCAAGTCTAGGTTAATTCTGTTGGATTTTGCCTCCATTTTTAAATAAGATTATAAGTTGTAATCCATATACAATCTTCAAGTGACTCCTTATGAAGATATTCCTAATTGGATTTTTGACGATTTTGCGATTATGAATCAAAAGAGAGTTGAAATTTTTTTCATTCTTGTTGCTCCAAAGAATTGGAGAAGTAAATCTGATTAGCCTTTATTCCTCCCTAAATATGTTGGTTTATTGAAAACTTTTTATAAGAGGCTTTCGGTTGATAGAGGTATAAGGTATAAAGCCGAATTTATGATCCATATGTTCCCTTTGTAAGAATAAACAAGAATCCACTAAAACATCTTTTCTTTGAATGTCAAATTGTTGTATATATTTGGTCCGGCCTATAGGGCATTTTTGCTTATTTGAAGTGATCGTCTACTATTCATTTAATTGTTTTCATTCAATCCCTAGGAGTGCTTTGTTGAAAACATCTAACTAATTGTTGCAACTTATACTATTTGAGTAATTTACAGGATGGAAAATTATGATAGATTTGAGTAAAGGGTTTCATTGCAAATTGTAATGTTTAGAGATGTAAAAATGGATTTTAACCCGTGAGTCAATCCGGTACATCACGGGTTCGAGTCGAATTGGGTTAAGAAAAATTAAGTTTTTTCAATAGTTGGTTGAACTCAACCCGACCCACTTAATCCATGGGTTAAATGGGTTCGAGCTGGGTTGAAGGTGGGTTGATCCATTTAACCCTACAACATTTTTTAGAATTTGTTTTTTAATTTTTTTTATAATTATTTATTACTCCTAATTATATAGGTTCACAATTTTATATTTTTAAATGCTAGAATGTTGTTCAATAATATTTGAATAGTTTTAATGTTTAATTAATTTGATTGTCAAGTTATTTACGTTGATACTTTAATCTTTAACTGTAATCTTTATAGTAAATTACTCAATCAACTGTCTTATAAACAAATATTTCTAAATTAGCATGACAAAAATGTGTAGTTTTTTTTTTCATTTATATTTTGTTGAATAGCATGACAAAAAATGTGTAATATTACCTATGCTTTATTTGACTATATGGACACTTTCTTGGAAACAATTCATCTTATATTGGTGGTGAGCATGATGAAGACATTGGTTCTTGATTTTATTGTGATTGTCATCTCATGTGTTGCTTAAAAAATTATTTAAATATTTGAATACTTAAAAATAAATAAATAAATATTTTTTTATGTGGGTTGGTGTGCCAACCCGCTTAACCCACCAACCCGTGGTGGGTTGAATCAGGTTGCAAAATTTCTGGCACACCATAAAGTGAGCCGAGTTGGACTCACTCATTTTTAACCCGGCTCGTGGTGAGCCAACTTGAGTGAGTCGGATTGGCTCACTTTGACATGTCTAATGCTATTAAAGGATGTGTAAGGTTGACAGGTAGTTTTCTAAGCATATGAAAAATGATATGCATGACTTTATGATTCTAAAATCTTTTGATATAACCACTAGATTGAGGATAAATACTTCTCATATACAAGTCCTTTGGTAGCTCCTATACGTTGGTTGGATTAAGGTAAATATTGATGGTGCGCCAGTAGAAATCTTGATGTTGTGGCTCGTGGGGGCTTTGTTAGAGGTAATATGGGTGAATATAATGAGAATCCAAATGTTAATCTAAGTCCTACATTGAATAAAAATAAGAAAGTTAAACAACATATAAGGATGAAGACCCGTTGCCTTAAGATTTTTGGTTAAGAATGTGTGGGTTTGGCTCATGTCTTATTGGTGATGTATCTCTCTAGTGATCCTCTCTCAAAACACCCCAACATTTTTTTGGAAGCACAAATTCTTTATATGCCAAAATTATGGGAATTATTCTTGCTAGTGAGTATTTTCGAGAGGCTAACTTTAGATGAGTTTGGTTAGGAAGTGATTATGTACCGCTAATTAAGGTTTTTTTCTATTTTTCAAATTGTTCATTGGTTGGGAACTTATTCATTTAATATTAGAAAATAAAATTCATTTTAAATGGTTTGATATTATATCATCTAAAATTGCTCTGGATTTTTATAAACTTCATATGTTCATAGTTGTTTAGCTTCTTTTGAAAGGCATTTGCTAAGTATGTTTTGTAGACAGGTTTAATTTGATCCCTCTATACTTTTTTTATATTATTTTTCTTTTCTAATAATATTTTTATATGATAGTAAATGATTAATGTGCTTTTGAGACGTTACTTTACATAAGATGTCATAATTTGTAGTTTTATATAAGCACGAGTGTTTATCGGAGATGATGTTTTAATAACTTCAATAAAATGTAGGGACAAAAATATGTATATATTAGTTTATGGATGAAAAACGTATTTAATCCAAAAAGTTATTATCTAATGGTTATAATCAGACATATTCAAAAGATACTCAAAGCTGGATTATCAACCAGAAGCATAAGCATTCATCCATGCTAAGAACACAAGGCAGAAAATTGCCCTGTATGCATTAATGCATTGATTGTGAACATACACTACAAGCATCAGTCAGTTTTGTAGTCCACAAAACAGACAAATTAACCTATACAGAATCAACATTTTCCAACTGATAGGAAGATACAGAGAACTAATTCCTAGTGCCTCCTGTGTTTTGCTGCAATATGCTTCATATCAGAAAACAACACTGCCCAACAATATGGAAGTGAGTGGAACCGTGAGGTTGTCATCAAGTTCTGTGCTGATAGGAAGGGACTCCACAAATGCTGTGCCAACAGACACTAACAGAAAACCTAGAACCAATTTCCAGCTTCCTTCAATATATCCAAATGAGGAAAAATACCACATATACCTGAAAAACACTAACTGTTAACTAGGATCATGGATCAAATAGGTTACCACTTAAGGGCAAAACAAAATAAAAAACAACAGAAGCAAACTGAAACTTACGCAATAGAAGCTAAGAATCCTGCAGATGCCATTGCAATTGAACCGGCAAATGACTTGTTTTTGTTGTAAGGTATCTTTTCACCACCAAATCTCCTTCCAACAATATCAGCCATGCCTGAAACAAAATATTAAGAATAAAAATCAGATACACTCCTTGTAAGGAGCAACAGAATGAGGTTTCTCTGCTCCTGATAGTGATGTAGAGATGATGTTTTTTCTTTCTTTTCTAATTTGATATTTTGAAAAGAACACCTGGTGGCAACATTACCATCTCCTGCACACAGATTACATATTGCAGCAATGGAGATAGGCGAAGTTCTCCAGTATATTATGGTTGCCAAAGAAATAGTCGCAACATAATACAGTGGTCCTTTAAGAAGTTCCCTGGTGCAAAAGAAGAACTGAGAACAAATTAAGAAGTATGAAATGATATGTAATCAATAACAAATCAATGAAATTTCAAATAAATTGTTTACTTTTATTCTCAAGAAGGAGATCTCACAACCCAAACATATTTCGCATGGCTTATAATTTATAACATTACTCAAACCTTGCTTTTTATAAACCATAATAATCAGTCAAATATATTCATTTCGTTTGGTTTTAGATTGATCAGCATCAGCTAAATGTAGAATGAGCCAAGTTTTAATTGTTTCCAGATTGAAATATTTCTCACTGGGACTCCAGAGTACAATATTGCAACCTGTAATCTCCAAATCTACTCATTGATTTCACTGTGGCCTCATCTTTCACTATTCCAAGTCCAATAACAAGCATCCGAATTATATTCACTCCCGGAATTAAAACAGCAAGGAACGGAGCCATATTCTCAGTACTGCAATGAGTTACGAAAGGTCATTCAATAAGGGAAATTGCAACAGGGATTTGAACAGGCTCCATAATTCATACACTATAAAATTACCTGAATAGTGGCCAGCAGAGGATGAACATCAGCCCAATGCTTATATGTACAAGTTTCCTATTTAATTTCTAAACATTAAAAATAGTTTATGAGAATTCTGCTAAAGCACACAAGTTACATTAGAAACACAACAACTCAGCATCTATTTTTAAATCACAAACTACATTCAAAAAACACTCATAACACTCTTCAAAAGACAGCATAGCACAATGAAAATCAAACAAAATACTGCACAACTCATTGCTTCTACTGCATCATAACACATCAGTCTTAAGAGAGAAAAAGCAAGATAGCAATAAAGCATTTCTCTTCAAAAATTACCATGGTTGAAGGGGAAAACAACACCCTTTGGAACAGTAAATCATATACAAATCCCTGATCTATTAGTCCCTATACTAGAGAAACAATTAAGTCCTTGGCCTATTCTTCTGTGGGTCAACAAAGGACTAAGCAACATGGTTAACAAAAGCATAGGCTGAGAGCACTAAAGCGACAGACAAAAGCATAGGCACTACCATGATATGATGACATGTGGCAAAATTGGAGACAAAAATGAGGTCTTAGAGGAGTAGCTATTTCCAACACACAATAATAATTTAATCTTTTATCAGTTCTAATATTCATTATGATCTCTAACTTTCTTCTGCTTCAATAGCACAAAAAAAAAAAAAAAATCCGACTTTTCATCTACTTCATAAAACCATTAACTTAAAAGTGAACTTAATTTCTCCAATTCAAAAACATCGAAAACACCCCACTGAAGCTCTCGCATTACAAAAAACAGTCATTTGCACACGTCAACTAAATTGGCCAGAAATTCCAAAGCCCATCATCATTCTGTTCAATTTAACCCTACCCAGAAGAAAAAAAACCAATCTTGCGACCCACCTGGTCGAATATGCCTCGTTTTGCAGTCTCTTGCCACAGTCTGAGAAGCGAGAAGGCGACAGCGGCGGAAATGGCAGTGGCGTAGAGGTCAGAGACAAGAGGGTCGTGGTGGAGCATGGTGGATCGTGGAGGGGAAGTGAGAGAGAAGAAGGAGGAGGAGGAGGAAGTGAAGAGGGAAGTGGGTCTGAGTTTGAAAAGAAAAGGGGAAGAAGGAGAAAGGAAAGTAAGTCTCGTGGTAGGTGCTTGGAGAGGAGGGGCAGAAAGATAAGCGATTCGGTCAATCATTTGGACTGTGGTGCTCCTAAACATGACGCAACCGGCAAACATCATGAGAGCGTGGTGAAATGGATTTCTTGTGAACCAACAAGGACAACCTTTGATTTTTCCACCTTTCGGGTTCCGTTTTAAGGCCTCATTTCAACTCTGCGACTTGAACGAAGTCATAACGGCTACAAATTAACTAAATATTAGTTAAGTAAATGTTATTGTAATATTTTTTTAAAAAATATAAAAAATAGTAGTTATATGCATTCATTCTCAATTCCACATCATTGTTAACGTGACATTTTGACACTGTCAATACATGTATAACACTGGTGTTTCTTTTTAGTTTACCTGTTTAAGGTATGTGATTTTAAGTAACACTCTAAAATTTGCATATTTGGCAATCAAAACTCTACTATACTAATTTTATTCAAGAACATCATTATTACCCTTAGCTATTTCTTAAGTCTCTCCACAGGATGTATAAAAGTATATAAACTCTAATGTCAAAAAAGATAAAGAGATCATATTCATGTTATCCATAAATATGTTAAGAACATTCATCGTTCCAATTAGTAGTACTAAATACTCCTACTATTCATTTTTGGATTTGTAGATTTGTAATATTTACTTAAATTTGTGGATACTCATTCTTTAATAATTTTGTTTAATTATCAATAAACTACAAACAGACGATGTATTTATCTTTCTTCTTTAGCAAGAGCGTTGATGTTTCTGATAATGGCACACTCAACTAAATTAAGTGTCCTCATCCCATGCACGGAATCAAAAGAAAAATATAACTTAAGCATACATAATATACAAATATTTACACAAGGTAGTCAAAATAGAATAAAATAAAACTTTATCCCCGACATTCTTTCTGCACATGTACCTATATTTTCTCATGTGCATAGTAAAAGCATCGCAATTTATAATACAAACCATAAATGCAAGGGTAAAATATTAAAAAAAAAATTTCAACATAACAAAATATATATATATATATATATATATCGATAGAAATCCAAGTGTGAATCTTAGTTTCACATTGAGTAGAAATGAGAAAATAGAAGATTATATAAGGATGAAGACCATTAGCGTTGTATTTTTCCAGTGAACCTCCTCCTTCTAGAGATTTAACATATATTACAAGTCACAATAACTCAATTTCATTCAACATTTAAAATCATATAGACTACACATAAATATATATATATGCATCAAGAATATTCAACAAACAAAATATCAATTGACTTCCTCTAAAATACTCATATTGAGTATGTTCGACTTCTCACCACCTGATATCATAGTCTATCTGAGCTAGACCATTGGTGAAGTAAGAAAATGTATATCACAACTTAGGTGTTAATATTTAATACATAAAACAAACACGGTCCATATATCATCCCATATTTGTGACCTCATGTATTCATACAAGTTTTATCATTCTCATTAATAATTCTCATTCAACATAATACATTTAAACAAAAATTACAAATAAACTAAATACACAAACTAACATTAATTTATTTTTATAAGGGTTTAATATGTTTTTAATACCTAAATTTTGACGCAAAATTGAAATTTGTCCATGTCCCAATATATTTTGGTCCCTAAACTTTAAAAGTGAATGGATATAGTTTTTTTATCCCAATGACATTAATTTTTTTACTTGTTAAACAACATTCTAGGCTAACATTGAAGCGAAAATGTATCAAATGGTGTAAATAACCTTTGACCCGGGCCCAAACTCACCTTAGCCCTAACTTTAACCCACTTGAGAGGGGACTTTGGGGATTGGAGCTTTTTTTGTGCCCCCTAAATTGAGGATTCCCTAAAATGGAGCTTATTCGATGGTGGGTTGGGATTGACCCATGGTCCATGCACTATAAGAAACTGTTAAATAATAATAATTTTAGTAACAAAAAATTATTAGTCACTATAGTGACAAATTTATATACCAATTTACAAAATAAGAAATTATTGATTACTAAAATAGTCACTATTATGAATAAAATATTATAATTGGTCGCTAAATTGGTCATTAATTAATTAAAGACTAATTTAGAAATTAATTTCTTTAGTAGCCAAAACATTGGTAGCTAATGTTTAGTAACCAATTTATAAACAAATTTTTTTGTAGCCAAAACCTAGATAGCTTAATTTTAGAGACCAATTATAACCTTTTATTCTTAATGGTGATTATTTTAGTAACCAATAATTTTTGATTTTGTAAATTGGTATATAAATTGGTTACTATAGTGACTAACAATTTTTTGTTATTAAAATTGATTGTTAATGAATGATTTTCTTACAGTGATAGATCAAGTTGACAGTTCTAATCCTATCTTTTTTAGCTATTGCTTGAAGCTCAAGTAACTTTGAGGTAAAAGAAATTACCTTTAGTTGTAATCGATTTGAACATGAGAGAAATTGTGGATGAAATTATGAGAATTTTGGTGGATATATATTTGGATTACTTTAATTGAATTCGGTTTTTGTTTTACGCTTGAATTTCGGTTTTGAATGAGCAAATTGAACGAAATTTTATCATAAAAATTAGGCTTTATATGTGTTATTTGGTGCAATTTAAACTTAGTGAAAATGAATTGATTAGTTTAGGATTTGAAATTGGTTTTGAAAGCTAATTTTGCATAGTGCGCTGACCTGAGGAGATTCTAAGAATAAGAGTTAATTCCAGTAAATTCCAATGTGCTTAGTTAATTTGCTAAATTCGTCTAGCAAATTAAAATATACCCTACAATAAAATATTTGGAATTGTATCTTGCCTTTGTTTGTGGTTTTAAGTATTAAGTGCATGAATCTACAATTAAAAAAACACATTTTCACTTCACTAATTATTTAAATAATGTAAATTAAGACACGTGATAAGATATACCTTAACCTATAGAGTTGTGGGTGTAAGGAATATAATGAACTTAACGAATTGAGTTTAATTGTATATCATTGAATCATATATTAGTTTTTATAAGACATATTTAATATACGATATTAGTTTTTACAAGACATATTTAATATACGAGTAATAGAAAATGTTTGTTTTTACAATTTTTTTTATATTTATTGAGTTTGTGGTTCTCATGTTACAATTAATTTATATATTCATTTTATTATGATAACTTACCTTTATTTATTTATTTTATATATAAATTGCTTTTATGATTGGACTTCTTACATTACATGAAGATGATAACTACAAGGACTTATGAATACATTCTTTGTTTTCTAAACCTTATAATAAAACACTTAACGCGTGTGTATAATTGGGTTATGTCGGGTTTTACAACATGAAATTATTATTTTACTAAATAAAACTATGAAACATCGTATACAATCATAAATGGAAAATTTTCTTGTGCTTAATTTATTTTTGTTTAATACCTTGTATTTAATGAACTATAATAGGTTAATAATAACTGATTACACATGTTTATTTGAGTTAAATATAGTTTAAAGGGTAGGATAATGTTTAAAATGCCAAATTATTAAAAGCAATGTATAGGAAAACAAATACAAGTTTTCCCTAATAAAGAAACTTAGGTGAGCAAAGCAAATCATACATCAATATATACTAACTTAGGGTAGTAGATAATTTGCTTAATACAACAAAGAGCTCCCTGTACAAATGCCAACATAGCCTAATCTGGATTATTTCTGAATTTGGTTTCAAATGATAATTAAATATAAATATATATATATATATATATTTATTTATTTTTATTTATATATAACTGTAACCAAATTTTAAGTTTCAAAGCAAATAATACCTAACATACTTGAGGTCAAAATTTAATGGGTTAAATATGTTTTTGGTTCTTCAACTTTTAGCGAAAATTGGAATTAATTGTTTTTCAAAACTTTGGTCCAATTTAGTCCAAAGAACTGTGTGAATTTAGTCATTTTAGCTAAATTTTGTTAAATTTATTTGACGTTTCAAATGCGTTTCATGATAGTCTTTTAATTAATATTGAAACACAAATATGTCAAACGGTGTAAACAATTCAAATACTATTATGAAATGTGATTGAAACGTTATATAAACTTAAAAAAAATTGTTGAAACACAATTCTAAAGTTGGAAGATTAAATTAGGTCAAAAGTTTAAAAAAAGACTGATTCTAATTTTCACAAAAAATTGAGGGACAAAAATATATTTAACCCAAATTCATATCTATATAAATGAAAATGAAATTCCAATTATGAACTCTCGTTATTCTTAAACCTTAACTAAGGAACTTGTTTATGTATATATCCATTAATAGTATTACATTCCTCCTTTAATCCTCTCATACTTGCATGTTAAACTCATAAGATAAAGTAATACATCAAGCATATATTAGGTAAGATAGGATAATCACATCAACAAATCATGTCAACATTAATGATATAAATGTTTATGGAAAATTAGCATGATAGAAATTAAATATTAATATTAGTTACCAAAATTGAGATTTTTCAAAATAGAAATACATATTTTTCTTTCGATTCTTGAAGATGTATTTTAAGGGGAAGAAATCCAAAATTGTGATAGAATTCTAAAAAATAATGATATTTTGACAATTAAATTTTTACAATTTTCTCTTATAATTTAAGATGATATATTTTTAAGTGGTTTTGAAAAATAAAAAAATAAAAAACTACTCAAAAAATGTCACATCGAGTTGAAAAAAAAATTGTCAAAATTTAATTGTTAAAAAATTATTTTCCAATTCTAAACTTTAAAACAAACAATATGTTAGATATAATAATTAATTATAACGCTGTTATTTCAATAAATTTAAAGTAAAACTTAACATATTTATGGGAACAAGTAGGAGATTAAGCAAATCAACTATTTATGATATAAATGTGTATTGAAAATTAGCATGATACAAAATCAATACTAGATACCACAATTGAGATCTTTTTCGAAAAATATAATACATGGGAAATTTAAGAATCAATCTGATAATTCTTCAACTACAGCTGATTTTCCATAAAATCTAACGTATGAAATTTTTAAAGAAAGATAAAATTAATCAATACGTGTTTTGTATTAACAAACTCTATTGCCAGACCAGAACTTGTCTTATTTATAAAGAAATCACTCCCTAGTAAGAGAAAAGAAAAAAGAAAAATATCCTCACTCTGATATAAAAAAAAAAATCACTTTATTCTATAGATGCAAAGGTGAAAATATTAGCTATTTGTTCATTATTATCTTTGCTTTGTTCTTGTTTTGCAATTTGAAAAAAGAACTGCGATATATGGGAGAAACTGCGAAGAAGATTTGTCTTGCTTCTCTGCAATCTCAATCAAACCAAGTAAAATCCACTGCACTTGAAATCTTTCTCTTTTATGTTTCCAACTAGGTTTGTTCATTGGGATTGGTTGGTTGGTTCATCATTTCAGGTGTGGATTGGTGATGCTCCTGAAGAAAGAACCAACCCTGAGTTGGATCTCAAACTTGCCATTTCTAACACTTATTCTGCACACCATTTTATTGATCAAGCTGAGAAAAATCTCATCAATGGAAGTTCTACAACTCTTGATGCCACTATCAATTTCAGCAGAAACCAAACCTATGAAAGAGAAACAAGTAAACCTCGCTTTGATCTCAAGGTAGCCAAACAAAAAGAGGATTCAAAAAGGCTAAAGAGGTATATTATGAAATTGTTTAAGCTTAAATTGTTGTTTTTGGAAACAAGAGTTTTGTTACTCAACTTATTGTTCTCTCTTCTAAGTTTAGGGTTCTTTTTACCTTGTGTGTAGGATGATGTCTAATAGAGTTTCTTCAGAGAAATATAGAAAGAAAAAGATGTTGTACATTGACCACTTGGAAAATCAATTCAGAACTCTTCGGGTACATGCCATGAACTTTGTTTTTCGATTAACTTATAGGTTTAATTAGTTGGATGATATCTTTTGGATGTGTCAGTTTGGTACCCGATTTTAAAAGGTATCGATCAAGTTCCAACTCTTAAAAAAGTATCTCAATTAGATCTCTTTCAGACAAAAATTATTAACGTCCTTAGCTTTATTTATAACTTTTACCACTAAATTTTAATATAAATATTGATACTTAATTTTGTAAGTCATTTTAAATATCAATACCGTTGATGTCGTTAATAATTTTTTGCTGAAAAGGACCTGATTGAGGAATCTTTTCAATAATTAGAACTCAATTGACACATTTTTAAAAGTGGGTACAAGACTGATACATAATAACAATAATAGATATCATCCAACTAATTACACATAACTTATATATACAATTGTTTTGTTTCAATGTATCTAATATATATTTAGACGTTTCTCTGTAGCAACAAGTCTCCAACATTCGTTATCAAATTGAAAAGACTAAGAATGTTCACCAGTCACTGTTGATCGAGCAGCATCAAGTGAAATTGCAAATAGCAGCTTTTCAAAAGAACAGAATAATCAAAGAAGGTAGATTTATTGTATATAGTTATATAAATTTTATTTTATTAATTAATTTTATTTATGGTTGAGTTAGATTTTATAATTTAATTTTTAAAAATTTGTTTTTTTTTATTTTTTTTTAGTTGAAATCGAAAAGAACGTAGCAGAGGGAAATAGGCTGAGAAAGCTCCAAATGAATCAATTGAAGGCTAAAGAAGATGCAAAGCGTAATTCGGATTGTGGTTTGCATGCAATAAATGAAAAATGAGTTGGTACAAAGATATTTCCAAGAAGTTTCATGTGATCCAAAAATGAGTTTAATTAAGTTTCTATTATTAATATTGTTGAACTTTACTTGTTCAGTATTTACGAAACAAATAACTTCTCTTCCAAAATTTTCTTCATAACACATTTTTAAGAAAGAAAAAAAAAATACACGTTTTGATAAGTTAAAATTAATTTGTAAGATAATTGGTAGGAGATTTCCCAATCAATTTATCTAATTCTTATTTTAAGATAGCCGTAAGTTAATTATTAGTTTAAGGAATTTCCTTTTTCATTTTCTAAGTGTTCATGAAATAACTTGTCTAATTATGTCATATGTTACACTCTTTATGTAACACACTTTTATATTATTATTAATTTCCTCTCTCTCTCTCACACACACGTTAATTATCTTGTATCAGAGTTTTATCTCTTACAATTTTTTATCTTTTGTATTTGATCTTCAGTTCAGGTCCATGCAAACCTAGAAGTATCAACTGTGTGAGATTCTGCAACAGATGCTGCTGGCTGAGTGCAATATTTTTTTTTATTATTTTTTTTTTTAATAAGCAGCTTTGGAACCTGTTATTTAGTGTTATGCATGGTTTCAGTGACTTTTGAAGAAAAAATAAAAAACTTATAAAGTAATTAGTTAGAGAGGATTCGATCACGTCAGGGTCCTTATTTTTGTATGAATTGTGACGGTGAGTTTGAATTTGATAACATTACAATATATTATGATTATAATTAGTGCATTAAAATTATTCACCAATAATAAGAAAAAGAGAAGTTGAAATGATGAAACGCGGATAAAGAGCCGATATAATGACACATAACTTTTGAATAGAATATTATTTTACTAATAAAATTTTAATGAAGAAATTTTGATGTACATATTTGGAATGTTCATTTCTTTATATATTAGAATAGAAAATCTAGAAGTCATTTTTTTTAAAATATAAAAATGGTTATTTTAAAAATTGTGAGTGCTAATAAAAATTTATGAAGATATATAGAAATTATAGGATGCATGAAGGAAAAGACAATTATTAATCCTTCTATTTTGAGTTCTTATCATAAATACAAATTGAATCAAATTGACAGGAGTTTAAGTTTATCCACAGTATAGTAAATATTTGTTTAAGTTTTATTTTGATCTTAAAGATTTATGAAATTCAAGTTAAAAACAAGGTCAATCAGTAGAATTGAATTAAATTTTAATTTAATTTAATAATATATTTAAAAAGAATAAAATTTAATATTAAATATATCATATGTGATATTATGTTAGAATATATGTTATGAGAATATGAAAAGATTAGGGTTGAATATATGGACTCAAGTTTCTATATCAGTCGATTAAGTTTGCAAATCTCACGCATAATGGACCCATTTTAGCCCAAATAATTTTTTTTAGATCTGGACCATTAAATCTGCAAACTTTGCAAACCTAGTTTGTGGATCTGTGATCTACCTCAGGTACCTCAAACTGTGTGTTTAAACAAAAACATTTCTCAAGTAACCAACTAAAAAAGGAAATTTAACTTTATTTGGTATATTTTATCTTAACCCATGAAAGGACAAATAAATTTAATTAAAATTGATGAAATTATTGTGTTTTCGATTTGCTATCTGGGCCTACAAATCTATCCGTTTATTTGTGGACTTTTGTAGGCTCGATATAGGCCCAGAAAATAATAGAGTACTTATTTTGTAGATCGAACCTATGTATGCTTCCTGCACCCCAAAAGTTAATAACTGCATCATGTGACAATAAGTATAAAAATTTAAACACCTTTAATCACCTCACCTCTACTGCTGCTAAACCACCACCACTGTTATCACCGTCTTTATCATCACACTGCTGCATAGGAAGAAAAAGAGAAAGAAACATTGCAAAGAAAGAAGAAAATAGAAATTAAATAAAAAATAAAAAAATCATTCCGGAAAGCTCTTTCCGAAATATATTTTATGTGTTTGAAAAAAAATCAAAATACATTTGATGTTGAATTGTTTCAGAAAACGCAATCCAGAAAATATTGTGTTCTAAAAAAATTTGTTCTCAAAATTTTATTTCAAAAAACTCATCGGAGAACATATTCCATATATTTTGAAATTTCTATTACGAGAATCATGTTTCAAAAATCTTAGTTCAAAAATTTTGAAAACTTGTTCCCAAAGACTTCTAAAATATGTATTTTGAAAATCACCCTTACAAAAGATAAAATATTGAAAGTGGTTTATTATTTTAAAGGGTTAAATATGTTTTTGGTCGCTCAATTTTAAGTAAAATTTGGAAATAGTTCTTCTTCGAAACTTTAGTCCAATTTAGTCATTCATCTTAAGAAATGCATGTATTTGGTTACAAGGTGTAAACATTTCAAATACTAATATGAAATGTGTTTGAAACGTAAGATACACTTAACAAAATTTGGTTAGAATGACTAAATTCATGCATTTCTAAAGATGAAGAACTAAATTGGACTAAAGTTTCGAAGAGAGACTATTTCCAAATTTTACTAAAAAAGACCAAAAACATATTTAATCCTATTTTAAATATAATGATTTAATTAGACTTTCCACTAGAGATAAAAATTGAAGCTAACTAATACACAAAAAATAATGGGAAACGAACTATTGTTAATTGTGTAATACGATTATCAACATATTACCAAAATAATTATTATATATCTGTCCACAAAAAAATGTTTCAATCAAATTTAAATTATATGCTAATTCCAATAGTCTCTGTATTTAGAATGATGAAATAGTGCAATATATATATATATATATATATATATATATATATATATATATATATATATATATATATATATATATATATATATATATATATAGTAATATTACAATATAATTTTTATTTAATTATAATTATAGAGAAAACACATAACAAAAAGGAATAAACATGCAAGCAAAAAATTTATCCGTTAAACTAATACTGGACAGATTTGTAAGGAAAGTGAGTATATAATTGATTAAGGATAAAACTATACCCGCTTATATATTTAATATTTTATTATAATTTTATTCTTAAATAAATAATTAAAATTAATGAATTAAAAAGAAAATATATTTATAATTTTTTATTTGTTACATTTTGTAATACTTTTTATATCTAATTTTAATTCGTATTTTTTAAAAATTATTTTACAAATTATCTTTAAATATATAACGTATAAAAATAAATTATTTTATTATACGAAGGAAATCAATCACAACTTTTTCACTTTCTATTAAGTTTTTCTCGGTTTAAATAATCATACTTTTCGATCTCTTTCTCTTATTTTTTTAACATGTTAAACTAGATTAGGATGAAGTAATTTATCACAAGTAGAGAAAGTTAAAGTCTTTGACGTGTTCTCATTTGTTTCTTTACTTTTTAAATAAATAAATATATATATATATATATATATATATTAAGAATATTAATTATGTAAATAATTTATAAATCTTTAATCGATAATTAATACTTTTAATTAAATATATTGCAAAAATTATTATTGCTACATATTATTTTATTCAATTATAATTTAATATATTAATATTAATAATTTAAATTATAATAATATTAAATAGGGTTAAATATGTTTTTAGTCCCTTAGTCCCTCAAGTTTCAGTGAAATTTGTAATTAGTTATTTTTTAAAACTCTAGACCAATTTAGTCCTTCATCTTTAAAAATATGTGAATTTTGTCCTTTTAACTAAATTTTGTTAAGTTTATGTAACGTTTCAAACGCGATTTATGATAATATTTGAGCTAATATTAAATAGAAAATATGTCAAAAGGTGTAAACATTTCGAAAACTAACATGAAATGTGTTTAAAATGTCAGATAAACTTAACAAAATTTAGTTAAAATGACTAGATCCGTGCATTTCTAAAGATGAAGGACTAAATTGGACTAAAGTTTCGAAGAGAAACTATTTCCAAATTTCACTGAGGGTCCAAAAACATATTTAACTCTATTAAATATTCATACCATTCAAATATTATCACTATTAAAAAACTCATATTTCTTACCAATTTTATTTTAATGTTTTTTAGAAAATATTTATAAATTTTGTTATGAAAAAAGTTTACAAGAAATTGCTGACAATACTTTTGCAAAATATTTTGTATAAAATACTTTTCATAACAAATTTTGTAAAAAAACTTACAATTTTATAATTTTGTAGGAAATAATTATCCACAGATAAATTACCTGATAATTAAAATTTTTCAAAAAAATAATAGGAAAAAAAATTTCTTACATTTTTTTAAAAATATTTGCATAATATGAAAATTTTTAGTAGTGTATAATACAAATTTCTAGAAATATATTTTGTGTAGTTCATAATATATCAATATTAATAATTTAAATTATAACATTATTAAATATTTATACCATTCAAATAATATAATACAAAATTGTATGAATATAATTTTTGTGGGCTCTTATAAAGTTATAAGTAATCTATTAGACGTTTTATTTTAGTTTAAATGATACTTTTATGTCATATGACTTTTAAGCAATTCAATTCATACTAAATTCTAAATTTTTACGTGTTTTAGTCCAATGAGTAATTTTTACATACACTGTTTTTTTTTTCTTTTACGGTTCACTCCTTCGCAACTTAAAAGTAATTTAATTTTTTAAATTTTGTTATAAGTAGACTTAAAGTTTAATTCAACTCCACATAATCGGCTTGTAAGGTGAGATTTCTACCTCATTTATATATTATTAAATTTCTTTATCTCCAGTCGACGTGAGACTTCCAACCATTTTTCATGATTTTTCTTCCATTTTGGTTGTTAGACACTAGTTTCTTAAGAATGACGATACTAAAATTTTTAAAATCTTCTTGTCGATTTGAATGTTTGATTTCTTTTTAAAATGATGCAAAATTGGTTAGAATTAATTTGTTAACGTAGAGTAGAATCAATATCTGTTAGATTTTCAAAAATTAAAGGCTAAAAAGTTTAAGTTCAATGACAAACAATTAATTGTTCTTTAATTACCCAATGAGTTTATTACTTTGTAAAAAAAGCTATGATATTTTTATAAAAATGATTTTTTAACAACTCAATTTTGATAATTTTTTCTTACAACTTGAGGTGACATGTTTTAAGTGACTTTCCATTTTATTTTATTTTCTCATTTCTATATATTTCGAAGCCACTTAGAAAATGTCACGCACCCCAGGCTATAAAAAAAAGTAGTCAAAATTTAATTGTCAAAATATCATTGTTCATATTATTTTTAAGTATTTTTCTTATTTTAATTGTAATAAACTAAGTATGATAATTAGACTTAATTAGTACATTAGTTTCTATATATAGGTTTATCATTTATTTTGGTTCTTATATTATTTTTTAATTCAATTGAGTATTAATATTTGTTAAATATGACCGATTTAATCTTTTTGTTGAGTTGAATTGACGTTACTAATGTCGGTAAGATATTAAGTATCACAATTTGGAAGGTATTAACATGAATCTAAAATAAAAAATAATTTAAATGTTAATATGAATCATATTTCGAAACGAAACACTAATGTTAATTTAATGAAGTGCCCAATTAATTCTATTTAATAAATATTAAAACTCAATTAAATAAAAAATTAATGGAAGAAAGAAAATAAAAGAGAGGAAAGAAAAAAAGAGCAATCAATTCATTATGTGGAGAGAAGCTACTTTGGATAAAAGATTTTATTCCTCAACTCATATATTGAGATTGACTCAATTGCTTATTTAAAGTACCCATTAGGTTTGTTATCCACCTCATGGTAAAGAAAATAATGCTTTGTTGATTCTTGGAAGCCCCACGGATAACTTGTAGCATACCTGTTAATTATTATTAGTAGAAACTTTTATTGGATTATGTCTCTTAGATTTTTCTTCTAGATTGAGGTCTGCCCACGTTAAAAAGTTTTTTTGTTAACTTTATAAATGTGTGAATTTAGTCTTTTTAACCACATTTTGTTAAGTTTATTTAAAGTTTTAAACACATTTTATTTGAGTTGTTTACCTTGTTTGACACATTTTTGTTTTATCATTATCGAAGAAACTATCATGAAACTTATTTGAAACATTTGAAAAGTCAAATAAACCTAACAAATTTTGGTTAAAAAAACTAAGCTCACGCAGTTCTAAATTTAGAAAACTAAATTTGATCAAAGTTTTGAAGAAAAACTAATTTCAATTTTAACTGAAAGTTAAGACATGACACAAAAGGCATTTAACCCAAATTTTAAAAATCTTCTAGTCGTCTAAATCACTTTAATTTTTTATTAGGAATGTTACTTTTTTTTTCCTAGTTACTTAATGAGTTAGTCACTCTGCACAAAGATGATATAATATTTTTAAGTATTTTTCTTATTTTAATTATACTAAACTAAGCATGATAATTAGACTTAATTAGTAAATTACTCTCTATATAGGTTTATCATTTATTTTGGTTCTTATATTATTTTTAACTCAATTGAGTGTTAATATTTGTAATGTATAAATTTGGTCACTATTTTTGTCCAGTTTTATCATTTTAGTCCTAATATTATTTTTTGCTTCAATCAAGTCTTATTTTTTGTTAATTTTGTTTAATTTGACCTTTTTTTTTTTAACTTCATCTAAATAATTAAAGGTAATGAATAATGACGGTCACATGTCATTTCATTTTTTTTTCAATTTCTTTTCAATTATTTTTTAATATTTTTAAAATGTCCACATGTCAACTAGTAGTATGTCACGTGTCAAAGTCAATGTTTTATATTAAATTTGGTCTCTATATTCGTTATTTTTGTTTAATTTAGTCCAATTTTTTTAAATATATCCCTCCTCAAATTGATATCAAATTTAATTTTTATATAAAAGTTATAACGATGTATTTATTAAAATTTACATTTTTATTAAATAATTGGTTTAGTGTTACGATTACTTTAAAATTAGAACAAAAATTTGAAGAATGAGAATTAACATCATTGTTCTAAAATTTTAAAATCAATTCTGATCTTTAGAATTTTCGTTGTAATGTTATACTAACTATAACCCTAAACTAAAATATTTTAAAAAAATGTGAATTTTAATAAAAACATCATTATAATATTTATATACAAATTAAATTAAGTCTCAATTTGGAGAGGAACAAAATTACTTCATTTAAAAAAAAGGAACTATATATTGAATAAAAATAATAAATATAGACACCAAATTGAATATAAAATATTGAATTTGACACGTTGTGGCTGGATTGACACATGGTTATTTTAAAAAATATATATATAAAAAAAAAACACAACATGATACGTGGCCATCCCTGTTCATTCTTGTTTATTATCTAAACGACATCAACAGAAAAAGACCAAATCGAACATAATTGACGAGAATTGGAACCTGATTAAACAAAAAACAATATTAAGACGAAAAATGACAAAATTGAATGAAAATAGAATCAAATATATATTTTTACCTATTTTTAAATAGAATCAATTTGATATTTTCCTTAAATTAACGTTACTAAGATTGGTAAGATGTTAAGTATCACATTTGAAAGGTGTCAGCATAAAGATCCAAAGTAAAAAAATAATTTAAATTTTAACGCGTAACATTTTTCGAACCGAACGTTAACGCTAATTTAATAAAGTGATCAATTAATTCTATTTAATAAATATTAAAACTTAATTAAATAAAAATTTAATGGAAGAAATAAAGTAGATTAGAAACCTATATATAAATCAAATTGTTAATTAAATCATATAATTATTACTGATTAGTGTTATTTTTCTTAGTATTTATACGTGGAATGAGTACAATGAGATGACCCTTATTTTGTGTTAATTTTTATTCGGTTAAATATGTTTTTGGTCTCATCACTTCTTCTAAAAATTGGAATTAATTCATCTTCAAAACTTTGACTCAATTCAATCTCTCTCCCAATGTTAGAAATGTGTGAATTTAGTCCTTCTAACCCAATCCCGACTTTGTTAAGTTTATTTGACGTTTTAAATGCGTATTATGATAATATTTGAGTAAATATTGAAGCGACGAAGATGTTTCAAAGAGTGTACACAACTTAAATACAATTATCAAAAATAGAATTAATAATAATAGAATAAAGATGATAAAATTTGTATATTACCTAATAAATGAACGGATGATCGAAAGGTTTATATAGTGGAATACTTTAATTGATAGTGTTAAAGATTCTCATGTGAAAATAAAATATACAATAAATAAAAATAAAATTATTAAAAAAGTGTAAAAATATTCAAATGTAAAAAATAAAAAATATTTAATTGACATACATCATTTGAACATAATTGCATAAAAGTTTGGATAAGATGAGAAATATATTCACTACAAGAAAATCGTCAATTAAAAAGCAATCTTAGAAACCAAAAATAGTTATTCACTTTAGTGACCAATTTAAATAAAAAATTCTTAGTTACTAAAATAGTCACTATTATAAATAAAAAATTATAATTGGTCACTAGATTGATTGATCACTAATTAATTAGAGACCAATTTATAAACTAAGTTATTTTGGTAGTTAAAACCTACGAAGTTAATTTTTAATGAACAATTTCCTTTGGTGTAGCCAATAAATATAATTTATTGGTCACTACAATTTGTCAGTATTTGAAATTTTTCTTATAGTAATTAGAAAAAAGAATGAATTTCATCATAAAACAAAATAATAAGGAGAAATAAGAAATATAAAATATGTATATATATATATATATATATATATATATATATATATATATATAGATTGATTGATCACTAATTAATTAGAGACCAATTTATAAACTAAGTTATTTTGGTAATTAAAACCTACGAAGTTAATTTTTAATTTCCTTTGGTGTAGCCAATAAATATAATTTATTGGTCACTACAATTTGTCAGTATTTGAATTTTTTCTTATAGTAATTAGAAAAAAGAATGAATTTCATCATAAAACAAAATAATAAGGAGAAATAAGAAATATAAAGTATATATATATATATATATATATATATATATATATATATATATATATATATATATATATATATATATATATATATATATATATATATATATATATATATAGATTGATTGATCACTAATTAATTAGAGACCAATTTATAAATTAAGTTATTTTGGTAGTTAAAACCTACGAAGTTAATTTTTAATGACCAATTTCCTTTGGTGTAGCCAATAAATATAATTTATTAATCACTACAATTTGTCAGTATTTGAATTTTTTCTTATAGTAATTAGAAAAAAGAATGAATTTCATCATAAAACAAAATAATAAGGAGAAATAAGAAATATAAAGTATATATATATTTTAATACGTAACATTTTTCGAACAAAAAAAACACTAATTTAATGAAGTGATCAATTAATTCTATTTAATAAATATTAAAACTCAATTAAATAAAAATTAATGAAAGAAAGAAAATAAATTATAAACCTAGATAAATCAAATTGTTAATTAAATCATATAATTACTACCTATTAGTGTTATTTTTCTTAGTATTTTTATAAAGGTTCACAGTAATTGTTTTTTCTAAAAGAAAAAAACTTCAGATAGAGTGAGTTAGGTGAAATGAAACATTAATCAAAGAAAAACATTAAATAAATTAAACCTCCACTTATACAACCACTATGCAAACAACATTATGCAAACAACATTGTTTTTTCAGAGACTACAAACAACATGAAATGGAAATCCTATTAGTTCTTCTTCCAACATCGTCTCATCCTTTATTTCATGCATAGCAGCTGTCACCATCTTCCTTGCCTCATGAAGACTTCGATCCACTTCCTCCATCTATAACCACAAAAACAAAAACAAAAACAAATCTCAGTCGTAAAAAAACGAGTGTTGCAACACAAAAATTAACACACGCTTCGTTTTTACCTTGTGCAGCACTGAACACAGGATCAAGCGGATCAATGCCAAGCTCAACCAATTGCTGTAGCTGCTTTTGTCGGAGCTGCTGGAGCGATTTCATTGTGTTCATGTTGTTCTCACCTTTAGCTATATAAAGATAGTGCCTTCATATATATTAGTGAAACTATATATCTACCAATTAATATTTTGATATTTTTTTGAGACAAATAAAGAAAAACATGTTCTGAAGATGAAACAACTTTACCATTTCTGAGCAATGCCTTTTCCTGAAGATCATGCATTTCCTTGAGCAACGCCTTCTCTTCCTCCATTAAACGCTGCAAATACTGTTTTTGTATCTCATATTGTGGTTTGAGTACGGCAAGTTCATCCTTCATATGAATACACGTTAGCATAGACTAAGATGCCATTCAGCAAAAGCCAAATCTTCTGATAACATTGATTTTAGAAAAAAAATAATAACAACAATCACCTGCAAGATTTTGGTCTCATCTTTCAATTTTTTTATGAGTTTCTTCTTCTTCATTAACTTTTTGGCAGAATAGTTTGAGACAGTTCTGAAAAAAGACATGTATGTCAAACAAACAAGTACAACAGCAAATTGAAATAAAAGAATCTACCTTCTTGGAACACCAGGATCCTTATCCTGTTTTTCTGGTTGGAATTCTTCAACATGATTTGAAGAAGAATCCACACTAGTAACCATCTTCTCTTTGGTTTGCTCCATCATCAAACGGAATGGTTAAAGAGAAGGAGGTAATTTGGTGGATTGAGATCTGTGTAGCACCCTCAATATATAGTGATATGTTTATGTGAAGTTGGGGTGCCAAGAAGAAATTAGGGGAGTGAGTTTAGCAAGACAACAAATTAGTATAGCTGTCTGGTTGAGCATGCACAGGAGAAGAACGCCTCTGGCATTGAAACTGCTCCTCGGTAAGAGCACCTTTTTATTAGTATGCGTTGGCCAAAAGGAAAAAACATTATTGTTTTCCTATCAATAAATATTATTTGACAACCTACCGGCCAAAATATCATAATAAAAGGGAATATCCCAAATAATTCAAGTCTAAGTCTAAGTCTCATATTAGATATAGATATGATAAAGTTAAAAAAAATGGTTATAAATCCATTATCTTAAAGGTTTTTGGTGGCTAAAAATGATGGGGGACAAATATCTTATGTGAGATAAGACTCAATTTCAGTAACGGATCTTGATAAAAAAGTTTGAAGATGCCAAAATAATATACTCAAATTTTATATATTTAATTATTATTATTAATATAACAAAAGTATATATAATTTAGTATTTGAAATCCTTGTATGTTTTTCCTTAAAGAAATTATATTTTATATAAAACTCATTTTAAACCAGTTTTTCTAATTTCATTCCTGAATATTTCCATATTTGAAAACGTTTTTTTATAATAAATTTCAAAAATAATTAATATGAAACATTCCGCCTATAATTCAAAATAATTAATATGAAACTTCTCACTTAATTCTTTGAATCTTAAGAAATGGCTCTCTAATTTAACAGTAAAATTCTTATCATGCTTTAAGATAGAGGAAGAAGTAAATTTGTATTGTTTTCTTCTTCAAGGGGTATCTTCCCTTCTATCATTTAAAAGAAAATAAATCTATTATTTTTTTGTCATCGATATACCTATTTAAAAAAAATTAAGACTAAAAAATAATTTATCAAAATCTAATCAAAAATTGTGAGACATAATTACTAAAAAAAATATATAATAATCAAGTCACATTTAAAAGATTGTTATGAAAAAACATATAGTACATAATTTTTTTTATATTCATAAAAAAATAAATATACAAAAAAATCATAAGATGAAAAAAAACTAAATATCAAACTAATATTTTTCTATCAAGAGAAGTGAGAGAAATACCTTTTTTATCTTAAAAGAGAACGGATGAGAACTTAGTGCGAGAAGAAAGAATTTATGTCCAACTAAGAAGAGATGCAAAAGTAATAAATGAATACAATACATGAGAAACTTAAATGAGGAAGAACAAAACAACTATCTCAATAAATTTTATTATTCTTTATTATGTTTAATTTTTTTTATTATTTATTAATATTAAAGATTATATTTTATAAAAAAATCAATCTAAAAAATATTTTGAAAATGTTTTTTAAAAATTTAAAAAATCTTGAGGGCCATGGCCCTCCTACAAACCTTCTAAGGTTCGTCACTGCTCAATGTTATATATGATCTTTTGTATTTGTAAAAAATAAAATTAAGAGATAAAAAATAATGAAGGATAAAGTCAGAGAGGTGTAAAAACTTTGTGAATACCAAAATATCATTGACTTTATATAAATTATGATAAAATCCAAACTTTTCAATCACATGCCAACTGAGAGCCCATAAAAGAATGAATGTGTTTGACTTAGGACCACCATGACCCCACTTATTATTAAATTTTTTTATATTCATAACCGTACATTTCGCACATCAAACTAAACATAATTCAATATCAAATGTCTTATGTGAGATAAAGCTCAATGTAGCATATATGCAATCTCTCCATAATACCCCAAATAAAGATAAAAAAAAATGCATCAAGGATAAAATGATTGTAACAAAAATAAACTTTTCTATTTATAAAGAAAAATAAGAGATTAAAAAATAATGAAAGATAGGTATAAAAAACTTTTAGATATCAAAATATCATTATCTTTATCCAAAATATGATATATTCAAAATTTTCAATCACATACCAAGAAAGAGTTCGAAAAATAATGAATGGATTTGGCTTAGGTCACTATGACCCCACTTACTATTAAACTCCTTTAAGTTCATGATTGAACAATTACAACAAAAAACTAAACATAATTCAATATCAAATATCTTATATGGAATGAGACTCAATATCACATACATGTAATCTCTCCATAATAAGCCTATCAGATAAAAATGAAAAAAAAAAAATCCATCAAGGACAAAATGATCACAAAAATAAATTTTTGTATTTGTAAAAATAAAAAGATTAAAGAAAATGAAAGATAATGTGAGATAGGTATAAAAACTTTTTGAATGTCAAAAATATCACAATCTTTATCTTGATTATGATATATCCAAACTTTTCAATCACATAGCAACAAGGAGTACAAGAAATAATGAATGTGTTTAGCTCAAAACCACAATAATTCCATTTGTTATTAAACTTGTTTATGTTCATAAATGAGTTTAATAATCCAACATAAAACTAAACATAATCCAATAATTATAGTGACATAATAAAGTTTAATATTTTGATAGGATAAGGTGTAGTGATTCCGATATCATCATTTTAGAATTTAAATTTAACTTAATTTCAAAAAACTCAATGTTAAACTTAATTTACATTTATTTATATATTATAATTTGATGACATATATTCACCATATGAATTTTCACCTATTTTAATTGAAAAAAATTAAACATATAAATTGTTTAAGAAAATGAATCTAAGAAAATATAATCTATTGAAAATTAAATATTGAAAAAGTATGTAAATAAAGTTTTTATAATTAAGATAAAGTGTTATTTTAGAAAAGAAAGAACATATACAAAAGTAATAATATAAAGTAGTACAGACAGCGCGTAACATCTTTCTCGTGAATTGTATTAAAAAAATATTACAAAACCGTGTCAGAATAAAGATAAAAAGTTATTATCTTTCTTCTTAATTTTTTATTTTTAGATATAATTACTAATTTGTTTTCCTAATTTTTTATTTAGTTTAAATTGTTCCTTTATTATTAGTTGGTCCAATTTATTATTTCAATTATTTGAAATGATTTAATTTGGCACTTTATCTGTATTTGTATATGACATATGTTAAGTTATATAATTTTTATTTATTTATTTTTTAATTTTTTTTTCTGAAAATTTATAAATTATCACGTGTTAGGTTACTGTCGTGCCACATGATAAGTTACCGTCATGACACGTGACAATGGTAATAGTTATTTTCAATTTAGCCATCTTTAAAGTTTTTTTTTTTTTTAATTTAGTACCTCAATTCTTTAAATGATCAAATTTTGTTTTTTCCAAATTGAGACCAAACTACTAAATAAGTTCAATTTAGTAACCAGTTTATTCTATACAAGTCTATGGGAGAATCAACTTTGGAGAAAATGTTTTACTCCTCGTCTCATATATCGAAATTCCTTCAATTGTTTATTTAAAATACTCATTAAGGTTTGTTATCACCTTGTTGGTGAATAGATTAGTGTTTCATTGATTCTTAAAAGTTTCAAGAGAAATTATGGTGCACCTATTAATTATTATTAGTACAAGATTTTAGTATACTAGATCCCATAAATTTTTTCTCTTTATTGAGATCTTCCAATGAATTTTCTTTATATTTGTTTATCTATTAATTTTGTTATATTCCCAACAATTATAATATGTGGTAGAAATATATATTATAGAATTATGTTTAGAAAATATATTTAATGATACGGACAAGTGTAAGTGCTAAAATAATTTAGAATTATGTTTTCTATAATAACATAGAAATATATATTATAAAATATATTTAAATAAAAGACAAATTGATTTCTTTTAAAGACTCCACGTACATGTGATAATCATCGATCATCAATCGTATATCATGAAGAATCTTAATTGATTCATACAAAGTTGTTGTATTGTATCAATATTTACCACTAATTTTAACACAAATAGTTAATAATTATATTTTAAAAATCTATTAAAGTTGAATAAAATATATTATTGACCAAATTATCATCGAAGAAAGTTTTAAAGAATCTGATTAATATTATAATTCAAAAAAAATTATTTAATTGCAAATATAAATAGTTAATAATAATAACATTATAAAAACAACTAATAGAAAGAAAAAAAAAAGCCACACAAATTATATTTGTTTTAATTTATAGGCCACCTAAGTTATTCTAAATTATAATATTGTTCAAACAAAATGATTTCACCAAAATGAAAGTAAATAATATTTCACTCAATATATTTAAAATTAATTAACTTTTTTACATTTGATATTGATCTATCTTATTATTAAAATATCATTATCATCCTCCTTCCCATTCTATTACGTAACTTTTTTATTGTTTAAAAAAAAATATTATCAATGATAAAAAAAGTATTATATATATATATATATATATATATATATATATATATATATGCACGTTTTGTAAACATAATATATTTACCATCCTATTATTATTCAAGAAGTGATTCAAAACTGCCACAATAATTTAAAATAAATGTAACAATTAATACTAAAAAAATACGTTAATAAGAATAATTTTCTCAAACAGCCCTCATTATAAATCTGACCAAAATTTCAAACTATTTTTTTAATTTATTACTCTTAATCACATGACTCTCGGTAAGGTACAAAATCATCTCACCAATGCCAAAATAAAATTGTCTCACTCTCACTAAACACACAATTATCTTGAATTAAATGTCATTTATATTTAACATGTAATCCGTTGTCGTCCAGCGGTTAGGATATCTGGCTTTCACCCAGGAGACCCGGGTTCGATTCCCGGCAACGGAAGTTTTTATTATGTTTTTACTTTTTATATTTTTTTTACTGCATATGGACCTATGGACCTCTCCAATGGACATTCCTATTGCAAGACCACCACCCATTGGTCCAAAATTTATGAATGGTTTTTTAGAATAATTCATGATTTTTCAATATATAGAGCACGAATTTGAAATATTTTTTAATCTTTACGTAGTTAAATTTTAACTTAAATTCACAACAGGAAAACATAATACATGATCAAAGTTGGATGTTGCGCATAAAAAATCATTTTCTAAGCGAATAATTTAGAGATAGAATATATGCTTTCGTTTAAAATTTTCATATGCCGATTTATATAGTTTTAGTTTTTTTTGTAAAATTTTACCCATTCAACTCATATTCGTTGCAAAATAAAATTATTATTTGATCGTAATGGTAAATGTATGTAGTCTAATAGTCACTTTTGATCGTTTAATCATTAATTTTGTGTTTCAATGAAACATTTTAAAATACTAATTTATTTATTTAAAAAATTAAAAATTTTACAACAAAATATGTTATTTGAATTTTTTTAAAGAAATTAAAATTATATAATTTTATTAGAGTAATTAGATTACTTAAAATTAAAAAAATTAAATTCTACCTAAAATTTTACAATTTAACATTCTTCATATTCTCAGTTTTATATTTTTATTTTTGTAGTTTATGTCAAGTTTAGGTAAGCCTAACTTGACCTTGGTTAGAGTTGACTTAACTAGACTCTATTTGGTCAAATCAATTGACTAAATCGAGACTCAACTTGACATGGGTCTGGATAGACTCGACTTGACCTTATCTCGATCAAGCTATGTCAAATCTAGCCTTGATCGGATTAGGACCAACATAGACCTAGTCTATCTCAACTTAACGTGGGTGGACTTTGACTTGAATGAATGTGGATCCGCCCGTAGATATAGGTTACCCTAATTAGACTCGATTTGGGTCTAGACCAACTTGACCGAACCTAGGTTCAGATCCGTTTGACTTAACCTAGACCCAAACAAACTTAGCTCAATCTGGACCCACAATAACTTGACTACACCTAGGTCAACTATATTCGATTAGCCTAATACTTTGACCGATAATAGCTTAAATCAAGATTGATAAGAGAAAACAAAGTTCAATAAATTTAAATTATTTTAACCAAATAAAATATTTGAAAAATAAAATAATTTAAAATAAAATTAGCATTGGTCGCTAAATTGATCATTAATTAATTAGATACTAATTTTGAAATCAATTCATTTGATACCAAAAATCTTGGTAACCCACGTTTAGTGTTTAGTGACCAACCAATTTCCTTTAATAGCTAAAACTTTGATAATTAATTTTGAAAATAAATTTAGAGACCAATTATAATGTTTTGTTTACAGCATTGACTACTTTAATAACTAATTATTTTTTGTTGTGTAAATTGGTATCTAGATCGGATTAGTCACTACAATGCCCAATGGTTATTATACACTAAATATATTGCTGAAATTTAAAAAAAAATAATAATCTACGGTTATCATTGAATATTTTCTTCGATAATTAAAATTTTAAAATCCTAAAACTTCGTAATTTTTATGGAGTGTTGGATTAAGATCGATTAATCTTATATTATTTTGTGTATACTTCTTAAAAAATGGTCGGTATTAGCTCTCAAAGTAGAGTTTCGGCTAAAAAGTGGACTTTATCATAATCGGTTTAATACCATGATGCCATAATTAATATAAATTAAGTTTTATATTTTTTAATATAGGTTTAGTCGATCTTAATAGTAAATGTTGTAATATCCACTTTTAGCGAGTCAGTTTGTTGATAAACACAAAGCGAATACTAATCACAAGTGAATGTCAATTTTTTATTTTTTGTGTCTATTTTTGATAGATGCTATGTCCAAATTTTCTTTTAATTATATATGAAATTCATTGTCAAAGTTTTCTCGTCGTCCGTATATACAAGAAATCAAAAGAAGAAAAAAATTCTATAAGAGAACATATATACTGTTTATGTGAAGTATTTGGTTAATTTAAACTTGTGTAGTATTTTTAACATATATACTGTTTATGTGAGGTTGATTTACTATGTATGATAATGAAACTAAAGTTGATTTACTACTCTCTATATTATAAAAAACGTATTTTGAATTGCAAAATTTAGAATATTTTTGTTGTATTGTATTCTATGTTTTATAAGTTAGAATACAAATTTTGTATTTCAGATCGTATATTCGAAACATTTTTTAATTGTGCATTCTAGAAATTTTATATAAAAAAGGATAAAATTAGAAATTTCAAATGAATGGGGTGAAGGATGAAAGTATGAAGGTGTAGGAAGAAGCAACTTAAATTGGGTTTGGGCTATACATATTTCTTAGGATGGTGATTTACATACACTCTATGTTTTCTTGGGGCACTACCATAGTCTTTTGAAATACCCATTAAACCTTTTGCTCCTCCTCCCTCCCATTGTTAGCTAGCTCACACTCCTCGCTTTTACCCACCTCGCAATTCTGAAGGCCTTGTTAATATAGGATTAAATGTTTTCATCAAACGTGTTTGAAATGTCAAATAAACTTAATAAAATTTGGTTAGAAAAACTAAATTTACATATTTCTAAAGATAAAAAATTAAATTGGTCAAAATTTTTGAAGAGGAACTAATTCTAAATTTGACTGAAACTTGATGGTAGGGACGAATCATTTAAAGGACATGCCCCCCAATTTTTTTGTTTTTTTAATTATAAATATATTTTTGTTTTTTTTTAAATTATATTTATATTTTTGAAATTATTTTAAATTATATATATCTTTAAAATTTTTAAAAATTATATGTAGTATATTTTATAAATTAATGGAAATTAAATTTTTTTTTCTTTTATAAAACACAACATTTAATCTTAACAAAGTTGGTTATCTAGTTTTTTTAGTCTCAATTTGGTTCCGATTTTTGAAAAAGTTGATGTAATTTGGTTATTTTCATTAAATTTTTTGAAATAGATCAAAATATTTTTCATCAAAATTAACATTAGGATTATGTTAATTGTACCAACAAAGCAAAACATCCTTATTAACCATTTCAATTTTCAACAAATTGAGATTAAAAAAACATTAGACATCCAACTAGATATTTTTGGACAAATAAAGAAACAAAAAAAATAATTAAACCAAATATTTATTAAGATATTTTTTATTTATTTCTCATTGTCTTTCTAATTTTTCACAAATTGTATTCATCTCTTATTTTCATGTGTTTTCTTTTTTGTTTTTGAAGAAAAAAATATTAGGCACAAACTCATTAATTTTTTTTTTCTGATTTCTCATTTGTTTTCTTTCTCTCTTGAAAAAAAAAGTAATTCTCTATCGTCTTACTTGATAATAAAATATTAGTTTAAGAGTTATTAACATGATTTTTTATCTTACAAGCCTTTTGAAAATTCAATTTTTATGAATATATAAGAAAAAAAATTGTATTCTAATATTATTTTGAAAAAAAAATATTTATACATTCTACTTTAGTTTATGGAACATTAATATATACTTTAAATGTTAATGTATATGAGTAATGAGTAATTTAAAGAAGAAAAAAACACTTCAAACGTTAATTGGAGATGCGAGGTATCAATCCCCGTACCTCTCGCATGCTAAGCGAGCGCTCTACCATCTGAGCTACATCCCCTTTATGTAAGAAATTTGATACCACTCTAAATCAATATGTTAATGTTTTAATAATTTTTTAAAATTTAAATTAAAGCATAACGGATACGGATATCCACGGATATACATACTATGATACTCATACGCACTCTGTTAACATGTGAGTATAAAAAATACCCATACCCATTATCTGCAAATATTCATTTTCTAACAATTACAAATTTTATCCGCAGATATGAATTTTTTTAACATCCTAATTATAAGTCTCATGAAGCCCATAAATTGAAATGTATAGTTCAGAGATGGGCGCTTCTCCCTGCACCTCCAACGGTTCTTCTGTACCTCCAAAATTTATTATTATGCCCTTATTTAACTTACAAGTGAAAGTGGGTAGAGATGCAGTAAATTTCATTTACTGCATTGCCAACTTCTCTGCAACCCCAGTACTATTTCTTCTCCCGTTCCTTCTTCGTTCCACTGTGCCTTCATTTAAAATTTTCTCAGTTTCATTCTCTGTGGTCCCTGAAGAAGTCCCTGAGCTTTAATTTTTCTGAGCTTCATTATTTCATTCTCTGGTGGGTGGTGATCCCTCTTCCCAGGTTTGCATAACTTTCATTCATTTTTTTTAAAGGACTCTTGTTTATTCTCTCGGTGTCTCACTGTGCGTTGTGATTCTTGTGGTTGGAGGTTCTCTGTTTGTTGGTTCTTTGAAGGAAGGTTGTATTCTGAGTAACCTCCAAGTGTGGTACTTCTTGTCCAGGTTAGCCTTAGCTTAACTTTTTTTTTTCGTTTATGATGTGAAACGGAATTCATTTTCCGTTTCAGAAACTATGAAACAGCTTCCACATTCCGTTTCAAAAAAACAACATGAAATCTTTTTATGAAACAAATTATGAAATCCGTTTCAAACCATTACAAAACGGATTACTTAAGCTGTTTCGCAAAAAAAAGTTAAAATTTATGGGAAACGGAATACGAATTCCGTTTCATAAAATTGTGAAACGGATTCTGTAATCTGTTTCAAAAATTTTTTTGAAACAGATTACAGAATCCGTTTCACAATTTTATGAAACGGAATTCGTATTCCGTTTCCCATAAATTTTGAATTTTTTCCCGAAACGAATTACATAATCCGTTTTGTAAAACCGTTTCACATCTTGCCAATGATATAATCAGTATATATTTTAATGTAATCTTAGGATAAACTTTTGAATTATTTGTATAAACTAATAGTGATACTTCCGATCAATAATATATATATATATATATAATGAGAATTTGTGAGTAATTTATACGAATGTATAAACCCTGCAAGTGTTACTTTAATAAATTCGTTTGTAGCTTTTGCCTTTAACTTTGGTGATGCTTTGTGATGCAACAGATGATGTTGACACACGGGCTATCACATGCAGATTACGGCAAGATGGTAGCCTCATTGGTGTGTTGAGTACAGACAATTCTATAACAGATGAGGAACTACTTAAGATGTCTCGTTCTTGGGACATTGTTGGTATGAATATGAATCTCTGAGGCTCTGGAAACATTGTAGAAGCGTGTGACTGTTGTTTCATTTTGCAGGTATTGATTTAATAAGTGGAGTGTCATGTCAAACTGTGCATGAATGGGTTGATAAAACAAAGCAAGAATGGGATTTTAGTTCTGGAGGGAGTGGAGAGACTTTCCATGTAAGAGTTAGAAAGAAGCATTCTTTAGGCACTTCCACATTCCTTATCTAATGTCGTTGAATGAATCACAGGTTGTTGCTTATGATTTTGGAATCAAGCATAATATACTTAAGCGTTTGGCGTCTTATGGCTGCAAAATCACTGTTATACCATCGACGTGGCCAACAACAGAAACTTTGAAGATGAATCCTGATGGGGTACTTTTCAGCAATGGCCCTGGAGATCCATCTGTTGTTCCTTATGCAGTTGAGACAGTGAAGAAAATTCTGGGAAAGGTGCCTGTTTTTGGAATTTGCATGGGCCATCAATTGCTGGGTCAGGCTTTAGGAGGCAAAACCTTCAAGATGAAATTTGGCCATCATGGAGGGAATCATCCGGTTCGTAACCTTCGAACAGGACATGTTGAAATTAGTGCTCAGGTATGCGATCTAATGAAATTTCTACACTAAAAAAAAGGAGGTTAGTAACATTTGATCTCAAAATAATGGCATAACCACAATTATGTCGTTGACCCTGCTACATTGCCAGAAGGAGTGGAAGTTACACATGTTAATCTTAATGATGGAAGTTGCGCAGGCCTTGCTCTCCCTGCTCAAAGAATAATGTCTCTTCAGTACCATCTTGAAGCCTCACTAGGACCTCATGATTCTGATTACGGTATGAAATATAAACTGCTGCTATAATTATTTCAGTTGCAATCGTTTCAAATATTGTTGTTCATTATGCAGCTTTCGGGGAATTTATAGAACTAATGAAGCAGCAGAAGACCAAGAAACTTGAAAAGAAAATATCTACATGGAACCAAAACGGGTTTCATGTTCCGTTTCAGCGTCTTCTACACGGATTTCAGAATCTGTTTCTGTAAAAATAAAAAGAAAAAAGGAAACGGATTGTGTATTCCGTTTCAGCATCCGACACGGATTCCAGAATCCGTTTTGGGGGTGCAGAGCGTGAGGGTGGTTTTGGGGGTACAGAGCGTGAAGGCGCTTTTGAGATGTAGGAGTATGCTACGAAAAAGATACAGTAACTCAACTTTTATATTTTACCATGGACAAACATAAAAATAAATTTGATTTTGGTGATACATGAGAAATTGTCATAGGTATAGGAAGAAGCCCCTTCTGAGATACAAGATCGAGGCCCATACACTGGACATCCCTGTCCATGACTGTGATGTTTAGAAATATATTAATTTTTTTTAATATTAATACTATAAATGTTTTAATTTTTTCTTTAACTGGAGTAAAAGTAAAAAGTAAATAGAAAGTCCTTACTGGTATCTCAATCGAAAACTTTAGTATTAATAATGATTAAGGTTCAGTTCCCAACAAGTCAAAGATCGGTTTCAAATTAAGTGTAGGGCTTTTCTGGTGTGATGAGACAGCTATGATATATATATATAATTTGTAGCCTGATTAATTAGCAATCTGCCAAGATAATTACCGTTTCTGACGTTTGCACAATTATCAGGGTACAAAATCTTCAAACAAACAGCATCAGATTAATCTGTTTTCTGCATAAATTACACTTTATTCCATAAAAGTCCCTGCCCTCATAACCATTTCTTGCTATTTAATAAGTACATATTCCCATCCAATTATGCCACATTTTTCAAGTACTCTTCTAACCAAAACTGCAAAACTTGATATGGATGCACAAAAGAAAAAGAGGTAGGTTCTTTGATTTTCATCAAAAGGGTTTAATTTAATTTTTACATATATATCATTCAATTTTTCTTCTTTAACTTCTTTGTAGAATCATGTCTAATCGACTTTCATCTAGAAGATCATGGCAGAAGAAGCAATGTTATAAGATCAACTTGGAAACTCAAAGCAAAAGTCTTGAGGTAATCCTTCTTTTAATATTAAAAAAAAATGCTAGTAACAAGGTTTCTTTGATTTTCAATCAAGCTAAATAACGCGTAATTTGATCGTCACGGTAACAATTTCTGATAATAACTTGTTGGTATAAAACAGTATATCAGCTTTGCTCACACTTTCTTCAGATTCAATGTGTATTTTAATTTATCTATTTAACTAACCAAGCTTTCAACATTTCTAATTATGAGGTTATAATTCATTTTTATATCTATATGTATATTGGCATGCAGGATCAGATATCAGGCCTTAAACCTGAACTTGGTTGCTATCAGAACCACAAGCAACTCTTGGAGCAGGAACAACTGAAATTGCGCCAGAGAGTGGAAATTATTCAGAAAAAGATTATGCTAAAAAATGGTAACATTATCTTAGCAAAATTTGAATTTTCTACTGATTTTTCCTATACTATCCTTAAAATACATTGATTTTGAAATTTTACATTATATTAAAAAAAATTAAAAATACCAACTTAGTGTATTTTTATTGTTTAACAGATGACAATATAAAAAATTCAGTAAATAATCTAAACTCCTTTTAGTATGCATGTGGTTTTATTTGTATGTGTATTCCATCTAGCGAAAAAGTTATTTCATGCATGTATAAGATCTCACTGTTAAAAATTCAAGTGTGAATCTAAATCCTGCATTAGTAAGAAATGAGAAAGTATATCATTATATAAGAATAAAGACCCATAAACTTATTACTTTAAGGTTTTGAGTTGAGAGTAATGTCAATATTTTATATGGTTGGACTTAGATCTCATTAGTATTTGTCTCTCAAATGAAATTCCCCTCTGTGAACCTATAAATGCATTGATAATTTCACTAATTTTAGGGCATTGTCTTTTTTAGCTGAGATTGAGATGAACAAAAGCGAAGTGAATAAGCTGAGGGAATGCAGTGTGATGCAACAAGGGCTATTGCAAGCACCTTTTCTTAGTTGGAATATTGATCCGCTGCAGCATTGGTACAATGATCCAAACTCATATCAAGGTAACTATTTTTTTTATCTATCCTGTGCAACATGTTAAAATGTATTAAAGAAAAAAAAATACAAATATGAAGACTTCAATATACTATTAGGTATAACATCGTACCAACAAAAAAAAGGTTGTCTACATGTACATGCGTAGATTTTCATCTGGGATTTGTTCATACTTTCGTTGTTTGAATTTAAAGTTGCAGGAAATGGAGTGGGGACTTCATACATACCAGCAGAGCCGAGCCACATGTGGATACATGATAATGTGCCGAACATGCATGGAATGAACATGAATATGCCTAACAACTACATCGGATCCATGATAAATGATATAAGCAGAACCTTTCCGAACTCAGACCTTAATTAGCCATCAGTTTCAGTGAAACTGTTTCCTAAACTTCTTAGCTATATATGTTGTGAGATTTTCCAGTTTATGACTGTTTAACTATTTTGTCTTGAAATTTGCGTGGTGTGTTCCTGTTTCTGCTATGTTTCTATATATTTTGTAGTGGCTACAATGGTTCACGGCTATCAGTGAAGATATAAGAAGGATTTGATGAAATGGAAAATTTCCTTTTCAACGAGTAGTTGTTTTAAAGGATTTACTAATTTTAACTGACAAAGTTTCAGCCAATTTTAACGTAAGCATAAAGAGAGAAGAAACACTTGACTGTGCAAGTTAACATTTGTTAAAAGATACCTTGTGCGGTTAAAACCATACCATATATAATATATGAATGAAAAAGGTGTAAGTAATATATATATATATATATATATATATATATATTTTTTTTTTCATCTATGCAAAATTAACCATTTGGTTTTAGTGTTTTACATTTCAGGTTTATTTGGTTTCCATTTATGGCTAAAGAAAAAAAAATTATTTTATTATCACTACAAAATGACTACAATTGAGGCGACAAATATTAGAACTATCTTGTTAAATAATTACCATCTTTTGTAAAACACAGTGAGCACAACATAGATTTTTTGTAGGGATACAAGGACGGTTCAAATCATAAGGTTACAACAAAAAAACAAAAAAAACTTTAAACAACAATATAAAATTGTTATTTAAATTATAAAAATCATGGTCTAAAGATTATATCACGATTATTTAGATATGGTATAGGTGAGTGTAAATACAAGTAATAGATAACGATTGTTAGTATGACAATATTTTTAAAACCGTTGTTTAAAATTCTCACAATAAATAACAATTTTTCAGGTTGATTTTAGACCTTACCTATAATTTTAGATCACATTTTGACTGGTTTTGCCCACATAGTTTAAAACAACAATTCTATAATAATGGACTATCATGATATTTTTACAATATTTGTAAAAATGTTGTTTATTATATGTTAAGGCCACATTAATTTAACTGTTGTCTAATTCAGTGGTCTAAATTACAAAATATTGTAAAGATTAAAAAATCAATGTTATAAGCTTACATACCCGTATAATGAATTCTATGTATAAAAGTTGAGATACCTACATTTCTTTTATTGATATATACATACTTTTTTACTGATAATTTTTGTTTTATAAAATAATAATATTATAAATAATAAAATTTTGAATAATAATATCATACATAATCATAAAACTAACATTAAACTCTTTTTTTTATAAAAAAAATGGAAGAAAAAAAATACAAAAATTAATTGAGAATGGCATTGCAGTGAGCAATGACTTCAAAATCTTTGATACGAACACGTTCGGCCTCGGTTTCTTTTCATTTCATTTGGTGATTCCATTGCCTAAAAGTGCACGATCCGTGTGCCACGCAACAACAAAAAAAAAAACGCGAGATGTTTTGTTTGTTCTATTTTACATATGGAACCCAAGCCCCCACAGTTTAGGGTTACACGTGAGCAAGACAACAAAAATTGATGAATTTATTGTAAGAAAACGATCTAAAACGCATGACGGCAATAATAGAAAGGAATATAAAGACCACTTAATAAGCATGCATATATTTGGAAACGGAAGATAAATATTGAAGAACTTCTACACATAACACATTATATCTACCAGCGCGTAATAATACGTGTGTTAAAGCCCTAATTGCCCTTATGATATTTATTTTGTAGGTTTAATTACCCCACTTTCACATGAGTGTGTCATTCTGATAATCATATTTTAAAAGGTGTCAATTGAATCAAAACTTTTTAAAAATTGATTCAAATAGGTCCTTTTCATACAGAAGTTACTAACACGATACATGTCAGTTTGTGAATTTTTTTTTATATTTTTTAATTTGTTTAATTTTTAATTTTTAATATTTTTTTTTTGTAAATAAATTGTCACTTATTAGGTCTCTGGTGTGTCACGTGGCAAGGTAATGCCACGTGTCAGTATTATTATCAAATGTTATTATCTTGATTTCAATTCATATATGCTTCATTGATTCAATTTAATCCCCATATATATCTCTCATACATTCAGTTTAGTTCATTCTTATGTGTCTCTGATTTAATTTTGATCCAATTTTTTTCAATAATTAAAATCCTTTTTTCAATCCATTTTTTTATAAGATTAAAACTAATTAAATATAAATAATTTAAAAAAAATTAAGTAATGATATTTACATTATTTCTCTCCAAGTAGTACAAGTCATTTTATTAAGTCATTTTTAATAAAAAAAAATAGTAGTATAACATTCATGTAAATAAAAAATCTAGTTTAAAATTAGTGAGAAACAATATTGTTTTATTTTTTAAAAGAAGTAATAATTAACAAAATATGAGTTAATAATATACAATAATGTAATATGTTAAAATGTCATTTTAATAGAAAATATTATAACATTTATACAAATAATAAATTTGGTCTTAGATTGGAGAGAAACAATGTAAATATCAGTACTTAATTTTGTAAAAATATTTATACTTAATTAGTTTTAATCTTATAAAAAATGGTTTAAAAAATTGGGATAAAATTGAATCAGAGACATATAAGTGTATAAGTAAAGACTAAATTGAATCAAGGAGACATATATAAAGACTAAATTAAAATCAACATAATGATTTGACAATGACAATGACAATGCCACGTGGCATTGCATTGCCACGTGACATTGATAATGTCATGTGTCATACCAGGGACCTCACACCTGACAATTTTTTTGCAAAAATTGCAAAAAAATAAAAATAAAAATCACAGACTGACAGACACGTTGTTAACAATGTTAATAATTTTGGTTTGAAAGGACTAATTGAAGCAATTTTTCAAAAGTTGGAATGCAGTTGATACTTTTCTTAAAAGCAATTAACAAACCTCTACTAAAGTGGATACCATCCAAATAATTAAACGTATTATATATTCATATGTATAAACTAAAAAAGCAAAACAAACACTTTTATAAATATTCTATTAAAAACAACCATCAACAACATCTAAGATATCATTTAAATCCAGGATTCATTAACAATAATAAAACATAAACATTGAAAAAAAAAAAAAAACATAGTCACACAAAAACTAATGAAAGCAACAGGTTTGATGTAAGGAAATGGCTAATTAAGGTTTGGGAGTGGGAGCAGTTCCATCGAAAGATTCGTCAGATCCATCATTTCATCCACCGCAGCAGCAATCTCTTGCCTTTTCTCTGGAACTATGGATGAAAACTGTGCTCCATCTCCTACAAAAATTATTAAAACTGTGATTTTAAGGTTTTACATGAGTTTATATATTTTCAACAAATGTGTCATTAACAGTAGTTTTCATGCAGTTAAAATGAAGCGATACCATGATTTGAGGATGTATCAATGGACACTCCAGTGAAAGGATCAATATGCAGATTAAGCAATTGTTGCTTAATATCTCGAAGGTTCTCGAGCCTACTCTTTTTCTTCCTGTTCTTCTCATCTTCAGCTAAAAGGACAATGCCTCAAAAAATTAGTGACATTATTTCCATTAATGTTATGCCAATTGGCCTAAAAAAACAGCTTTATTTGTTGGGCATGCAGAAACATGCAAACATAAGCACATTCCAAAGATGAAACAACTTTACCGTCTCTGAGCATAGCCTTTTTCTGAAGATATTCCATTTCATGGAACAATGTCTGCTCTTCTACCATTAAACTGTGCATTCGGCTCTGTTGGCGAGCCTGTATTGGTTGAAGTTGTGCTAGTTGATCCTGCACATAGATATATGAACATAGTTAACTCTGAAAAACATAGATATGAACATTTTCCATTACATTCATTTAAAAAAAAAAATAACAAGAATAATCACCTGCAACATTATGTGACGGTGTTCCAACTCCTCAACTAATTTCACCTTCTTCTGTCTTGATCTTTGGGCAGAAAGTCTGTTTGAGAATAACCTTCTTAGTTTAGGATCCATGACGTTTGGTTCCACAGGGGCCATTTCAGCTTGGGATTGTTCAGCATTTGAAGAAGAATCCTGAACCTTCTTTCCCTTTCCTCTCTCCATTAACAAAATGATAGAATGCTAATGCAAGAAAAAGGCTTTGGTTAAAGGCAGAAGGAGGTAATCTGGTGGAGTAAAATTTGTGTAGCATCCTTAATATATATATTGATTTGTTGTTTATGTGAGACAGAAATTAAGGTAGTGTTTTCAAGAAGACAACAAATTAGTCTGCGCTGGTGAAATTAGTGTAGCTGTCTCCTCAAACATGCACAGGAGAAGAACTTCCCTTGTATGGAAACTGCTCCTTGGCCAAGCCTTCATTATTACTATTAGTATCTGTTATGATACCAAAGCTCTTCAAATCACATGCCAGCAGAGATGTATGTTGGCTTAGGGCCACTTATATCAATTTTTTACTAAAACAAAGATAAACATTTTATCTACATTTATTATTATTATTATATATATATATATATATTAACGTTTTCATTGCTTATTACATTATTCTTCTAATAATTTTACAACAAAATATGCTTCTTGTAGAAAGTTTTATTGCAACACTTTTTATTTATTTTTTAAATGGTTCACATGTTATATAGCAACAATTTAAAAAAAAAAACTTTGAATTTATGTAGTTTTCTTCCAAGTTAAACCTATAATCTAACCCATACGCACATACAGTGAATTTTTTATTTCATTCTTACATGAAAACATCTGTTAATTAATTAACCAATTTTCTTTCATGTATTTTTTCATTAGCAAAAATAAATACATTAAATAAGAACAATTGGTACTAACAAAATAATTGTTTTTCACATCACCTTATTTATGTCTGAAGTAAAAAATAAACATAAAAAATGTGTGTAAATATTGTTGTAAATAGATATAATGATTTTACATCAGATTACTTATGGCTCAACCTAAACAAAATAATTTACGTAGAACAGTTTAACTTTAAACGTAAATTATCTTAGTTGTATCTATGTTGGTTACAAAAACGACATACAAACTCTTTTTTAATCAGCATATATAAAAATTCTTTCGAGCGCCGGTGAATAAATATTTTTTAAATTAAGGCTCTAAGAAAGTTGTTGGAGTTCAATGGATCCCTCACAGGAGTGGCGGACCTTCGGGGCCATGCCCCCACACCTAGGGGTGGTAAAACGAGCCGGACCCAACGGGTCACCCGTCAGCCCGTGCTAAAAAAAGTGAGTTGGGTTGAAGATTTCAACCTGTCAGCCCGTTCCGTCCAGTCCGTCAACTTGACGGACCAAAGTACGGGCCGGCCCGTCCTGACCCGTTGGCCCGTTTTAAAAAAATAAAATAAAATAAAAATAATTAAAAAGATTAATTTTTTAGATTATATATTTTAAATGTATAAATATATAATAGTATTGTAATTTAAATCATTAACATCTACAAATTAAGTTTGAACTATTAGTTATAATTGAATAATTGAATATGTAAATTTAATAATTATTTTAACTTATCTAATTAAAAACATTAACTAATCAATTAAAAGTTAAAATAATATTTTATTTGATTAAATATGACTTTAATAATAATTTATATGTATATATAAACAAATTTAAAAAATAAAACTAATTAAAAAAATTAAAAACAAAACTAGACGGGCCAGTCCGGCCCGGCCCGTTAGCCCGTCCTATACGGGACAGGTTGTGATTATTGGCTCGTTTCTGTTTGACGGGCCAGCCCGGCCCGACCCGTTTTTTGAAGGGCCAAAACGGGCCAGGCTGGCCCGCTTGCCACCCCTACCCACACTCCCTCCCCCCAAAGATTTATTTTTTTATTTTTTAAATTAATTTTAATTTTTTTATAAAATATAATATTTAATATTAATAAATAAAAAAATTAAAAAATTAAACATAATAAAAAATAATAAAATTTATTGAGATATTTTTTTTGTTCTTTTTCATTTTAAGGTTTTCACGTACTGTATTTAGTCATTCTTTTTACATCTCTTCTTTTGTTTTTTGTTTTTAAAAAGAAATAGAAACTAAATTCATTCTCTTAGTTCTCATCTATTCTCTTTTAAGATAAAAAAATGTAATTATCTCCCTTCTCTTAATAGGAAATTATTAGTTTGATATTTAGTTTTTTTTTAATCTTATGAGTTTTTCGTATATTTATTTCTTTATGAATATAAAAAAAAATGTAGTATATGTTTTTTCATAATCATTTATTAAATGTGACTTGATTATCATATTTTTTTTAGTAATTACGTCTCTCAAATTTTGATTACATTTTGATAAATTATTTTTTAGTCTTAATGTTTTTTTAAAAATAGGTATATTGATGAAAATAAAATAATAGATTTATTTTTTTTGAAGCGATAAAAGGGAAGATAGTGTTGAAGATAAAAACAATACAAAGTTACTTCACCTATTTTCAAGCATGATACTAGGAATTCAATTATTGAATTAGAGAACCATTTCTTAAAATTCAAATAATCATAAGTGGGAATTTCATATTAATTCTTTTGAATTATAGGCGGAATGTTTCATATTAATTCTTTTGATCTTATTATAAGAAAACCAAATTAAAATGAGTTTCGTATCAAATACATTTTCAAAACTATAATTTTTCTAAGAAAAAACATACAAGAATTTCAATATTAAATTATATACACTTTTGTAAAATTAGTAATAATAATTAAATATATAAAATTTGAGTGTGTTATTTTTGCCTCTTCAAGCTTTTTGACTAAGATCCGTAACTACCTCACATGTGGCAAGAAACAAGATTTTACAAAATTTTTAGAACATGGTGCGAGAATTTTAGTTCATATCTGTTAGAAAATGATTTTACAATAAAAGAAAAATAATTTGAGTGAAAAAAAAATAATTAGTCATTATAATAACCAATTTAAACAGTAATTTATAAATTAGAAATTATTGATAACTAAAATAGTTTCAAAAGATTATAATTGATCTATAAATTGATTATTAAAATAATTTTTATTATGAATTGGTCACTAATATTAGCTATTATGATATTGACTATCAATGAATTGGTCTCTAAATTGGTATTTAACTAGGAAATTGATCTTCAAAACATATTTTTGTCACTAAAGTTGGTTATTATTTTTTAATTTTCTAATAATGATACCACTATCTAATTAATAACATAATCTTAATTAGAAAATGGTTTTACAAAAGATTAGGTATTATATATAAATTTGTGAATTATTGTTAGCATTATCTTAACTATTGAAACTAGTAGTGATTGCATATTAAGAGCTTTATATATTTAATCCTGGTTCATTTCATTTATACATGTTCTACCGTAGTACACATTCGTTATTTAATTTTTAGTTATTTATTATTGAAATTCTCTTAGTTAAGAAATAATACTTTATTTGCCCATAATTATCATTGAAACTTTGACGTAAGTATTATAATTTATTTGATTTAGCTATGTATGTAGATTAGATAATAAGAATCTATAAAACTAGGTTATACTTTTAAGTATTATAATTTATTTGATTAAATTTTGTATGTAGGTTAAATAATAAGAATATATAAAACTTGATTATAAATTTAATTTTTAACATTATACAGTTATGATATTATGTTTTTAATATTATTTTGTGTTTTATTTAGTTATTAATAATTGAGCCATAATTCTATCGTTATTGTCATTGTTGAAGAAATGTTTGATTGAATGCATTAAAAACATGAATAAAACTAAAACACAAGATACATGTATGAAAGATTATATCAACCTTAGATATATTCATGAATTTAATTATTTAGGTCTACTTAATTGTTTCTATTTTCTAATAAATTAAGTATGAAGTTTAACTCTCACTCGTGAACTTTATTCTCAATATTTTACTGTCCTACGTAGAATTGAACATATTGATGCAATCATTTTGTTATGGAAACATTTTTTTTGCTAGTTTTTGGAGGAAACAATTTTTGCTGATTTTTAATGAAAACTTAATACAATTGAAACATATTTCTATTTTATTAATATACTGTATTTTTTATTCAAAAAGAAATAATTTTTATATGTATTTGTACACAACAAAATCGAATTACAACGAGAAATGAAAAAAACAAAAAAAGGCACAATGAGAGTAGAAGATGAGAAAACAGAAAGGAAGAAGTTGCTCGTTGAGGCAAAAGAAAATGGAAGTGGAAGAAAAGGAAAATGTGTTAAAAAAGTGAGAAAATACAAAAAAGTGTTTAAAATAATAAATTAATAAAATGTAAATGAACTTTGAACTGGAAAAAGAAAACGTGGTGCGAATAATAAAGCCCAAAATGACCCACGTCTACATATTTGCTTACGTGGTTTTAATGTTTCTTTGGGCTTACTTTTGTTAAGGAGGTGGTAATTAGAGTGCACATTCGTATTAACTTTTTCTATAGAAGAATAAAAAGTAATTAATAATAGAATTTATTTTAGTTAAGTGAGCAAAGTTAAAAAGGTTCTGACAAATGATGGCTGAATAATAATAATAATAATAATAATAATAATAATAATTATTATTATTATAATAATAATATCTCTTTCTATTTAAAAAAAATATAGATAAACCAAGTTAATGAGTTAATACAATTGATTTAACTCAGAAAAAATATCAAACTTTAATCTCGAATTCATAAATAGTTTTTATCTTCTTAAATAAAACAATTTTCGTGACTCGATTTTATTATCTTTCTTAATAAGAACTTTTCTCATAAATATCCTTAATCGGAAGCAAAGCAATCTTATTAAACATGATTATCCTCCTATAGATGTAGCTTTAGTTGAATGGGGTTTATTGTCCTCCCATTAGAAGGATTCCGATAATGATGATAATTGAACTTAATTAACTAATATTAACGATCCACCTGCACATTATATGTTTGTACCTTGTGCTACATTTATCAATATCTTATAATTCCTTTGATCAATAATTGTACACCATCAACTACTAACTTAACTTTTTGTTTATTTTAATAACACGTTTTTTTTCGCACAGATTTAATAACACGTAAAAGTTACATAATTATGGTTAGAATCAATATTATAATAATAATACGATGAGAATTCAAAAAATGAGAAAATTAAATATCAGGATTTCAAAGTTGAAGTTCATCTTCATGACTTAAACGATATATAAAAATGAACTAGTTGTATTATTAAACTAATTTTATTAAAATTTTAGATTAAAAATCCATAAACTAGTCGTATTAAAGTTTTAAATTAAAAATATATTAATCATTGTGTAAACTCTACTCGTATCTTATCGTATCTGGAAAAAAGTATTATAATGTGTAGCAAATAAGAGGAGTAAGCAACTTCTTGTAATCTTGTATGTATATATAATTTGAGAGATTTAATAACCAGTGAACGGTGAGAGAGAACTGTGTAGTAGCGGTTGGTACACGTATTCTAACCCCATAAACCCTCCCTCACCTTAGCAGCAACCAAAGCAAATTGCAATTGCAACTTCTGCTGTCTCTTTCTTTGTTTCAATGCCAAAAGACGCATGCGACCTCTCTTTTTTTTTTTTTTGTTATTTTTTTCTAATTTTTTCACTTAATCTTTTTCATTGAAATTTTATGCCGATAATTGTGGCCCTTCAGTCATTCTTGCTCGCAAGTCACTTTCTTTCTTCTTAGTTGGATGGATTAAGTTTGAGTGCCATCTTGTTTCGATACTGAGAAAATTGTGGGAAATTTGGGTTTCTTATTCTCTCTATTTCTGTCTTTCTTGTTCTCTTCTGAACCAAGAAACAAAGATTCAATCTTTTCCATTTTCCCGTTATTACTTTCTGTTGGGTGTTCATGGGCACTTCTCTGTACCGCTGAATTGAATTTTCTGAAGAACTGAGAGAGAGAGAGAGAGAGGAAAGAAAAATGGCCTATGCACAGGGTTTTGCTTCCAATTTCAAATTGGGTTTTGTGTTTTCTTCTGGTTCGCAATCACAACAGAGACAGCCTTTGATGTTTCTTGCAGCACACTCCGGATTTTCCCTCAAATTCTTTAATGGGGTGTGTGCGAGATCCTTTAAGTTCCAAAACCCCTCCATTGTTGCTGCAAAGCACGGTTCAGTGAGGGGTCTTAGGGCTCTGAAGTCGGTGGAACTGGACCAGTTTGTGACCAGCGATGACGAGGAGGATGAAATGGGAGAAGGGTTCTTTGAGGCAATTGAGGAGCTTGAGAGGATGACGAGGGAGCCCTCTGATATTCTTGAGGAGATGAATGACCGTTTGTCTGCAAGGGAACTGCAGCTTGTGTTGGTGTATTTCTCTCAGGATGGGAGGGACTCGTGGTGTGCATTGGAGGTGTTTGATTGGCTGAGGAAGGAGAATAGGGTGGACAAGGAGACCATGGAGCTCATGGTTTCCATCATGTGCGGTTGGGTGAAGAGATTGATTCAGGAGCAGCATGGTGTGGGTGATGTGGTTGACTTGCTTGTGGACATGGATTGCGTTGGTTTGAGGCCGGGTTTTAGCATGATTGAGAAGGTGATTTCTCTGTACTGGGAAATGGGGGAGAAGGAAGGGGCTATCTCGTTTGTGGAAGAGGTTTTGAGGCGCGGAATCCCTTATGCTGCGGAGGACAAAGAAGTGCATAAAGGAGGGCCAACCGGGTATCTTGCTTGGAAGATGATGGTAAGCATTTGATATTCGATTTTTTACTCGTTAGTTTGCTCTTGTTTGAAACATTGAGTATTGAGTAAAGTCTTAGTTGGACGAATCATTGTTTGGGTTATTATCATTTAATTCCCTTGACTTACATGATTTTAATAAGCTTGTTATTCACATTCTCTAGTTTGCATCACTCGGTTTTGTTAGCTGTTTTTGTCTGATATTGCTCTCCATTTAGTCAATTGATGACATTGTTGCTGGTGGTTTTGATTTATATAATTAAGTTGTTCTTTAAGAAGGAGAATGTGTCTCCTGCCACTTCTGTTTTTTATCTTGAATATCAATGATGAGTGGAATAGAATGAGATTGAATGGAAACTGAAAATTTTTGGGATACTTTCCCTTTTCTTTCCTACATCCAAACATAGAATTGGTGTTTTTGGGTTACTGCAGAAAGTATCTCATAAACCAGAATAGTTTGTTCTGGGTTGTTTTGCTGATCTTCCCTTAGTCAAATATACTGCCAAATTCTATTTTCTAAAGTCATATGGGTGTGACTCATAGCTGATTTTTCTTTTAGTTGTATCCACTTTATGCTAGCTTTTTTCTTCTCCCGGGGCAAAGAAGTTTAGGGAATTTCTTGTGATTATCAATTATTTTACTTAGCCTGGAGTGTGGAACAATATGAAGATGATGATAATGTACTACCCCATTGTTTATTACTGTTCTGGGATCCTTTCTACGGTTTCATTTCAGGACAATCTTCGGAAGTGTTAATTGTGAGTGTTTTCTTCTGCAGGCAGAGGGTGACTATAGAAGCGCAGTTAGATTAGTGATTCGGTTTAGAGAGTCTGGCTTGAGGCCAGAGGTCTATAGCTACCTCGTTGCAATGACTGCTGTGGTTAAAGAACTGAATGAATTCGGAAAAGCTCTGCGGAAGTTGAAGAGCTTCAGAAGGGCCGGGTTGGTGACCGAGTTTGATCTAGAAGATGTTAAGCTTGCCGAGAAGTATCAATCCGATCTACTGGCTGACGGAGTGCGGTTGTCCAATTGGGTAATACAAGATGGGAGCCCATCACTATATGGAGTGGTTCATGAGAGGCTCCTTGCTATGTACATTTGTGCTGGTCATGGAATTGAGGCAGAGAGACAGCTGTGGGAGATGAAGCTTGTGGGTAGGGAAGCTGATGGAGATCTGTATGACATTGTTCTTGCCATTTGTGCTTCACAGAAAGAGGGCAATGCCACGGCAAGGTTGCTGACAAGGCTAGACCTTGTGAGCTCGCCGCAGAAGAAGAAAGGTCTGTCATGGTTGTTAAGAGGGTATATCAAAGGTGGCCATTTTACTGAGGCAGCAGAGACTGTGATGAAAATGCTTGAGTTGGGATTCTATCCGGAGTACTTGGATAGGGCTGCTGTATTACAAGGTTTGAAGAAAAGGATCCAGCAATATGGAAATCTAGATACTTATGTCAGGCTCTGTAAGTCCCTCTCTGATGCAAACCTTATAGGACCTTGTCTTGTACATTTGTATATAAGAAAATATAAGCTTTGGGTTGTGAAAATGCTCTAAGACTATGGATTGGTAGATAGGAGCAAAATAGTGTGAAATGAAATGGGGTGATGATATTTGGTTCCATTGTTTGGATTGCCTGAAGCAGTATGGAATGGAACATAAAGGAATTGATTCCATTCCATTACATGAATTACCCCTTTTTTCTTTCCTTCTATCTATTCATTTCACTCTATTGTGTTCCATCACTTTCCATATCAGTAGATGATGATACTGTGCCAACCTTTTGTTTTGGAGGCAGATTTGTATACCTGGAGCACTGATTTTCTTGGTGCTTGCTTACGTATATAGTTTGTATAGTTTTAATGTGAAATGGAACAATACCCGTGGAAGAACAATGTTGTACTGTATATGATGATCAATATCTTTTCTGTCTGGATTGAATTTCCTGTATATTCGGTGGATGATGTCATTAACACATTGCTTTTAATAGGTTTTTTTATTGATTAAAATTTATTGAAATCTAATAAATAATGAGATAAGTTTATGAGATAAGCATGGAAGTCTTTCTGAGACACCGTTTCTTCATGTCTGTCTTGGCTGGCTCATGAATGTGGACAAGCCAAACAGATGTAACCTCTTTTTCTTTTTCTTCAGAAACACACAGGATTAGTATCAAAGATATGTTGTGTTCAAGCACTATCTTCTTTTTGTGTGTGCTTTGTCTTCTTTTATTTATTTTTTCTTTACTTGTGTAAACATTCTTATGAGAATGAATCAATCCTGGTTGTTACTGAACCAACCATTGTTTATTTTTTAAATGCAGGACCTTGTTGTGTAATTTATTTTCTTATGATTTTATTTTGATTAATGTTTTCTTGTTAAGTTTTAATTTGCTTGGAATGATTACAGTTTTGTGCTGATTGTTCTTAGAAATTCTTAGAAATTTGATGTCTATATAATTCCTTTTGACTCTAGAAGTATGGTATTGGTTATCAAATCCCCTTGTTAACAAATATGATTTCTTGTACTACTCTTCATATTTTTAAATGTAAATTATTTGATGTTATGATGAAATAAGTATATAGGTGCAAATAATGTTAAGAAATTACTAACTTTACAAGAAAATGTTATTTTTTTTAACAAATCTGCTGCATTATCTTAAATAAATTTGATTAGTGAGGAATTAAAGAATAGTTAAGATGTTCAAAAATTTGTTATTTAATAAATATCTAATTCGAAGTGTGCAAGTAATTTTGTATATACAGTCCAAGTAATAATTATAAGCCATTATCATCATAATATTATTACTTGTATGAACAACGTATTTAAATAATGTAATTTTTTAAATTTATTATTACTTGTAATTTTTATTACTTGTAAGCCATTATAAGCCATTATCATCAAAAATTTATTATTACTTGTAATTTTTATAATCTTTAAATAATGTTCTTATTTGATTTATAATTTTTTTTATCATACATATTTATGTTCTTATTTGATTTATAAAAATTATATTTTATCATACGTATTTACGTATTTTTATACTTTTATTGGATAAATGTTTTAGAAGATATTGAACATTTTACCAATATGAAAAATATTAGCAGTTAAGTGAAACAATTAAAAATATCAGTGACCAGTTAATTGTCCTTTGCCTGGCTAATTAATTAAAAATAAAAATTAGAAAGCGTTTATTCCTATCCAAAGTTTGTATCCTTTTCTTAATTTCTCCATTTTGTTTTCCTTTAATAGATGTTGTAGTCATAGGCTTTGATTTTTGTTCCTTGGACACATGTATCTATCTTTCAGTAATAATAGGCTTTGGGTCGCTACTAGACATTTTATTTCTCCACCTTTATACTTTCAATTTGCACTCCCATCATTTTTATTTTATTTTTAGATTATATAATCTAAAATTTAAAGTGTATTTTGAAATATAATTTAAAAGATATTTTTACTTTGTGTGTATTCTAAATTATATAATTAAATTTTATTTTTCATTTATATTTCACAATATATATAATTTGAAATATTAAAAAATATATTTTGAATTGTACATGGTAGAATAAAAAAATTACGAAATTGGAAATTCAAATTATGAAGGTGCAGGAAGAAATGGCCTTTTGTGTAATAATATTTATGGGCTTTAATAGCATGACTATGTTATTTTCACCACAGTTTTGTCTATTCTCGCTTAACTATTGAAATACATAACGTGCTTTAAAAAGTTCATTCCCAAAATATCATATATATTTCAGAATGCTTGTTCCATAAATTTTATTATGGAAAATCCTATTCCAAAATTTTTTTTAAAAATATTATTCGAAAACTTCTAAAAAATATTATTTTGGAAAATTTTTAGAATAAGTAATCTCCAAATCACTTTTATAAAGAATACAATGGTCCTTTCAAAAAATTGTGGGGGTGCAGGAAGAAAAGCCCAGAAAGATGACATGTTAGAATAACAGGCAATAGGTTTTGGGCTCTGGTACCAGGTCATATGTGTTGGGATTTTCTTCTTTAATTTCTTTAAGTCACCCTTTTATCAATTTAAGAATAAATTTGTGAGAATGTAAAAAATACATCGTCAAAAGTTTATTAAAAAATAAATGAGAAGTGACCAAGAAATTAATGGGAGTGCAGCCTTTATGTTATTTTTGTTTGTCTTATTCTCTATTGTCTTTTTCAATGGGCCTTTATGTCCAAGCAAGATGGAGGTGACAGAGAGTATTTTTAGTTTAATTGATTTTTAAGAACATTGAATTTTCAAGAAATCAAATCAATATAAAATTCTTTCAGTCCATTTTAAAGTTTGTTACTTGTGCGATGTCTTTGTTCTCTTTTAATGTTGGTTTTCAAGAAAGAAGAGGATTTGACCATTTTCTCTAAAATTAAATTTTTGAATTTTTTGAAATTTTTGAAAGATCAGACATTGCCTAGAATAAATTAGGAAGTGAGTATTAGTAATTATATAATGAATTCTAAGTTCATAATATTTGTTATCCTAAGTTAAAGACACTTTAAGTTTGTAGTTAGCTTTTCTTATGCTCTTGTAGTAGAGTGTTGTGAAGTTTTAGTTAAATTTTTACTTTAAAAAGTATAAGTGTATTTGAGATCAGAAAGTATTATTCTTTAGTTGTCTTTATACATTAGTTATGATTGTTTTCGAATTTTTGAATTTTCAAGTTATATTTTTGTGTTTCTTCTTTTGATCTTATACATGTCTTTAATTATTTTGTCCTTATATATAGTTATTTTAATTGAATTCTAATTACTTTCATAAGATAAATGGATGTTTTTTCTAAAACACACTGTGTGTTTGATTTTGGTTCAAATTTTTAATTTCACTTTCTAAAACAATAATTAATTTAAGGGTCTTGCTAACCAGTGCCCTTAGGCACTGGTTAAGGATAATTAATATACATTGGATTCTACAAAAGTATATAGATAAGTGTAATATTAAATAAAACCTGACCTAATAACCATTAATGCAACTTTATTTTTTTTAAAAGACAAAAATATCCATAAATATTGTACATGTGTATTTAATATTTTATTTAATGTTCACAAATAAAATTTAAAAACTAATTAAATAATAAAATAACTATATTTTAATGTTGCTAAAAATTAGATATAAGAAAATTTAAATTAACAAAAAACCAACAAAAAAATAGTGTTAAACATCTAAAACTTAAAAAAAATAACATAAGAAAGTATAAATTAATAGAAAAACCAACAAAAAAAATAGTGTTAAGCATCTAAAAATGTTACAAAAAAGGAATAATTAAAGTGTCAATTTAAGACTTAATTGATTTTTTTTTTCTTTTTAGTAAAGACCTTAAAAATTTCAAAATCTTGTTTTGTAATAGTAAGTTATTGTCTACACATTTAAAAGGGTATTTTTGTCTTTCTAAAATTTATTATGTGCATTTATACTATTTTAATTACTGTATTTAATTATTTCAATTTTCAATATAAAAATGATAATATCAAAACACATTTATTATTTCTTAACCGGTACCTTAGGACACCGGTCATCATTCTCCATAATTTAAAGTTGATCTTCTTGATCTTCTTCAACAAGGTGTTGTGCTACAACATCAAATAAAAAGGAATGTTATTTTATAAAAGGTTTGTTATCTGACATGTGACCTTTTTCTCTCATGCTACTATCATTGCTTGTCTATTTATGCTTTAAAAAAAAAATGTGTTGCTGCATGAAATTGTGTTTTCTTTTATGAAGGAAGAAGAAAAAAGCAAAGTTGTTGGAACTTTGTAATAAAAGTATTGAAGTAGACAATTTGAATTTGGTGCAAAGTCCTGTTAACTCAACTGTATTCTACTGTTTGATTCCACACCTGACTTACTTGCATTTACTTTGACATTCATTTCTACCTTACAACTCTACTTCAATTATTTCAATCACACTTCTTCCATAATTACTTTTCTTTTTTCTTTTTCCACTTGCAATATTCACATTTAGTTTCTTTTAGTCTTTTAAATTTAGTTTAATTATAATTGAAGTTCCAGTAATAGGGTACAATCAAAATATGTTTTAAAAGGCAGGGTTTGGGATAATGATTGAAGTATTTCACATGTGGTACTTCTCCTGAAAAAATATATATAATATTATTCTTTTATTCTCAAATTTTATGATCATCAATCATAAATCTAACTTCTGAATATCTCTGCTGCAAAAGCAGAACAGTGAAGAAAATCAGGAAAAGAGATGAGACTTATGAGAAAATGAAATAAGAAGCATTATCCAGGAATGAAAGTGAAATAAATTAAAAAAGTGTACTACCACAATTCTTAATTTCTTTTGAAAGAAATATAACTACAAAAAAAAAAATTCATGTGTTAATATTATTTTAAGGTTTTTAAAGTAATAAGAATTTGTATTATTTTTATAAAATTAAATATATTTTTTATTCTTTATACTTTATCAAAATATAGAGCATCCTCTCCAATAAATAACATATAGAGTTTATATTATATAATTCATTGTAAAATTTGGTTTGTTGCATGAAAAATATTTCTTTATTCAAGAAAATATTTTATATCACCCTCATAGAGATTAAATACTTTATAATTTAGTTTAAAAATAATACAAAGATAAAAAATATATTTATCTTATTTTATTATTAATTATGTTATTTTTTTATAAAACAAAATATATTATGATTCTTAATTTTTTTTACGTGATTTAGTATAAATTATTAATTGATGTATCATTATATTTTTTTTAAAAGATCAATTATCTACATTAAATTACGTTAAAAATAAAAGATAAAAATGAAAAAGTGAGATTCATAATATAATTTATTTTTCTTTTTTACCTTACAATTTTCTATGCATATATCTCTTTCCCTTCTACTGAACACAGTACTGAATAAGTGAAAAGCAATAAATATCTCTTGATGCCATTACTACTGAGAAGCAAAAACTGACACATCAAAAGTGTGATGAAATTAATGAATTGAAAGTTGATTCATGTTCAAACCAAGAAACTATAAATACAATCTCATTGCATTACGAGTCCACTTGTTTATCATCACGTGATCATGTAGTAGCTCTTAATTTTCTTCGCAAAACAACACAACACAAACAAATATATAGATTTATACCACTTTTTAGATCTCTGCACACTATGTCAGTCACCTCACCTAAGCAAATGCTACGTACCTTCACCAACATTTTTACTTATAAAAATAAGAAAGATTGATTCAGTTTTTTTTCTTATATAAAAAGAATGGATGGTGAAAAATACATACATGATAAGAAAATTAAGAAAAAAAAGTAATGATGAAAGTAACTTTTTCTCTACATGCTAAAAGAAATTAATTATTCACGACTCTCTTATGTTAAAAAAAATTAGTTTCCCGCAACAAAATTACCGTGTCAATATATATATATATATATATATTATAAATCAGTTTTGTAATGTTCGGTTAAGTTTAAAATTAACTTTTTAACGTGATATTAGAGTTATGAATTTAAACTAATTTTAACAATTTGTTATTTATTAGGTATATCATGTCACTTTTTATTTTTAAATAAATATATTTTAATAAATATCTGACAAATAACAGCAAATAACAATCGTAGAGAGGAAGCTGTTTATCAACCGTAGATTAGAAATGACGTGATATATAAATGATAAAACTTGCTCCAATTGTTTTATGATAAAATTTTCATGTGAGTTAATCCTAGGTGCATGCTTAGCCTCTTTTCTTTAACCCTTTACTTTTGTAATCTGAACACACATAATCATGAATTTTCCAAGTTGTGTCAAAAGCGAAGATACTCTCAGAAAGTATTGACCAAGAGTTCTGTGCCACACAGGAATTAGCAACTCTCCAGATTTGCATAGATTTGAGGAATCGTTTCTTATGGAAAGATATTCACTTCAGCTTTTCTTTTCATAAATATGAACTGTTTTTTTTTTCTTTTTATCTGTGATAAGATAAAATGATCGATATGCTTTGCATACCAAACAAAATAGATATAATGATAAATCCTACATTGATTAAAGATAAGGTCAATTTATAATATATAAATGAGTACAATTTTTATCTTATAGATCGATTTTGTAAGATTAAATTAGGTTTAAAAGTTTACTTCTAACGATGATATATATTTGATTATTTTTGTTTTATTTTAATTATTTATCATTTAATTATATATAGAGTAGCTTAACTGTGTTGAAGAATCATTGAATACAATAAAATGCATGAGGGAGTGTGATATTGAGACTTTTTTTTAGTACAACTTTTTATAAAAGGCAATTGAGTCATTTTCCACAATTTGCTTTGTGGGGGCAACACTGGAGAAGAACATGGTTGAGTTGTGTCACATGGTGATTCTAGTGGTGTGTGATACTTTTTCTTGTCATTTTGTTCTCTTCAAATCAGTAAATATATATACTCCTACTTGTGTTGACGTGCAGATATTATTCTTTTGTACATGCATCATATACATCCAATTATTGCTACAATCTCTATGCCAAACAACCATCATGCATAATTGTTCAAACCTAAATAAATATTTTGCAAATGCTGTTCCTAAATCTACCATCAATAATTTGGTCTTCAGATTTGATGTTTTTTACCTCTTAATTTATTTAGACGTGGCCAATCATATCCTCCAAATTCATGTGCCGTCGAGATGTAGTGGACCTTTTTAATTATTTTCCAACACATAATATTTTATGTTATACATCGTAATTGGATCATATGTTGTACAAAGAATATATAATAGAATATTGAGGTCCCAGAAGGACATGAATTTGACATTCAACCAATATAAACAAAAGAATTCATAGTAGATTTCATGGGTTTTTTTTTTTTTTTTTTTTTTATGGATTATACAGGTATTCTGGTACACTCAATAAATTCTATATCGTTTAAGAATTGAGATCAAGCGAAATTTATATATTCCTATCTCCCTCTTCTCAAGACGCCTTTTAAGAATAAAATCGTAATAACTTTAACTCAGATTTGAACTATTTCCAACAAAATTAGACAAAGGATAGGATATGTGAAATTTCAATTTTTTTCTATTATTATTATTATTGCTACAATTATCTTTTGAAGAGGGGAGAGGGGTATTTTAAAGTGTGAATGCATGTTTGGTGTTGATAAGACCACTTAACATAAAAATAATAATTGGATTGGTTACACAACTCACTCCACCTTATTATGCACTTTGCTTGGCATGCAATTCCATCTCAATCCGAATATTTGAACAATAATGATAAATTAAGATAAAGGTGCGGAGGTAATAAAGAAGAAATCTGTTCATGATTAAGGTAGGATTCACTTTGGTGGTGGAATAAATAAATAATCTGTGACTCTGTGTTCTACTTTTTTAATACAGCAAAAAGAAAAGAAAAGGAAAAATGATCATGGAACCAGTTGACCAGATTTGCATGCTGTTGTCCCAAATTGGAGTGGTTCTTCTCTAGGATCTGTAATTGTGTGATTCTCTTTCTCTCTCTCTCTCTTTGTGTTTGTGAAGTCACAAATGGAGTCAGTTAATGGCACTGGTTTAACTACTAGTTGCTAACTTTGTTTATTTACACCATAAACACACCAACCTTCTCATTCATTCATTCATTCATTGTGTGTTGATGTGTTGAGTCCTATTCTGATTCTAAAAACATACATTATCCAAAGCTAGAAAATTCCACTCCTTTTTAGAAAAAAAGGAGATGCCAAATTCAGTTTAGGCCATTGCTCTTCAACAAATACCATTCCCTTTCTTCTTGTTGCCTAAAACCTTGTAGCCCCTGCAACCTTCTAACTCATCTCTCTTTTTCTATCTATGTTGCTCAGAGCCTGCAAAAAAAAAAAATTACAAAATAGCAAAATGAAGTTCCTTCACTCAAAGGATCACACCACGTGTTTGTGTTTATTCAAAGTTCTGAACTTGAGATAAAGGGGTTGAAACTTGAAACCAAAGAGCCTGTAATTGATCAGAGATGCGTGGGCTCAAGCTTACCGAGCGTTTCAAGAGCATTCAAGTTCATGCTCTCAGTTCTACTTCATCTGAAACAAACGGTGGCAATGGCAACAAAGGCTCGGAAACAATATGTGGTAATAGCAGCAAGACCAAACCTCGGAACAACCTTAACAGGAACCGAAGCTTAATACCATCATGGTCAAAAACCAAATCCAGCACCAACAACAACTCAACCTCAGTATTTGCAAACCTGATCCCTCTTCACCTCCCTTCCACCGACACCATTGAACCATCCCTGGAACCTTACTTTAAGCCCATCAATCTTGTAGAGACCTTATCAGAGTTCTATCAGCGCATGGAGTTTTGTTCACAGTCCAACAAAGCCGTAATGTGTGTGGAACAGTGGTCTCTTTTGCGCGGCCTTGGTGATCAGAAAATACTTAGAAGATGTCTCAGGACAGCATGCCAAAATGCTGAGGATGTGCTCTCCAAGGCTGTGTTGTCTGCATGGTTGAGGTTTGAGAGGAGGGATGATGAGCTTGTTGGTCTGTGTTCAATGGATTGTGGTGGTTATGTTCTTGAGTGTCCAAAGAAGAATTTGGAACCCGGATTTCGCCCCTGTTCGGTTAATGATCACTGCCAGTGTCAACAAGAGCTAATTAAGGAAACCTGTACTGAGGGTGTGTGTGAGTCAGATGAGGAAAGTGATATTCTGTTTTGTGTTGGGAGTGAAGAAATCAGTTGTGTCAGGTGCAGAATTGCTGCTCTTTCATACCCTTTTAATGCTATGCTCTATGGTGGCTTTGCTGAGTCCAAAATGAGCAAGATTGATTTCTCGGGAAATGGGATATGTCCAAAGGGAATGAGGGCTGTGGAGTTCTACAGCAGGACCAAAAGATTGGACCTTTTCTGCCCAATGACAGTTTTGGAGCTTCTGTCCTTTGCCAATAGATTTTGTTGTGAGGAGATGAGTTCTGCCTGTGATGCCCATTTGGCTTCAATTGTGGTGAATGTTGAAGATGCATTGATGCTTATTGAGTATGGATTGGAAGAGAGAGCCACCCTTCTTGTAGTGGCTTGCTTACAAGTGTTTCTCAGGCAGCTTCCAAATTCTCTGCATAATCCAAAGGTGGCAAAAATACTGTGCAGCTGTGAGGCACAAGAAAGGTTAGCCAGTGTGGGGTGTGCCTCTTTCTTGTTATACTACTTCCTGAGTCAAGTGGCTATGGAGGAAAGCATGGTGTCTAAAACAACATTGATGTTGCTGGAGAGAATGGGAGAGTGTGCCACAGAAAAATGGCAGACAGCCATCGCATTCCACCAATTGGGGTGTGTGTTGGTTGAAAGGAAAGAATACAAAGAGGCTCAGAACTGTTTTGAGGTAGCAGTTCAGGAGGGTCATGTTTATTCATTGGCTGGGGTGGCCAGAACTAAGTACAAGCAGGGTCAACCATATTCAGCCTATAAGTTAATCAGTTCTCTCATATTTGAGCATAAACCAGCTGGGTGGATGTATCAAGAGCGTGCACTATACAATATGGGAAAGGAGAAGAGTTTTGACTTAGATGTTGCAACTGAATTGGATCCTTCCCTTTCATTTCCATACAAATATAGAGCACTAGCAAAGGTGGAGGAGAAGCATATAGAGGAAGGGATTGCAGAGCTAAATAGGTTTATTGGATTTAAACTCTCCCCTGATTGCTTAGAATTGAGAGCGTGGTTGAATGTTGCACTTGAGGATTATGACAGTGCCATGAGAGATATTCGGGCAATGCTAACCATTGAACCGAATTATGTAACTTCACATGGGAAGATCAAAGGAGAATACTTGCTCCAACTCGTAAACCGTGGAGTTCAGCAGAAGAGTCAGGCTGATTGCTGGATGCAGCTATACCAGCAATGGTCTTGTGTAGATGATATTGGTTCTTTGGCTATTATACATCAGATGCTAGAGAATGAGCCTGGTAAGAGCCTTCTAGAGTTTCGTCAGTCTCTACTCCTATTGAGGTTAGTACATGCATAACTGAACCATAAATATCTCTATAAGTTTCAATTGTGTTTATTATTGTCAACTTGTCAAGGATCCTTAGGACTAGTGTATGATATGGAACGGACCTACGTATACATTACGGTGTGCAGATGCACTCCTTAGTTTTTTTAAAATTATTACTACGTATATGAAAAAAGTTATTTTGTCCCCTTAATCTTATATATTTGAAATTTGTTGGTCACTGCTCTATAATAGACCTGTGTATAGTGAGAGTGTACAAATAAACCACTTGACTTGTTTCCACTGACTTAGGGTCTTAGATCCCCCACTGATTGCGAGTGTCCATATTTTTGTTACAATGTAGCCATTTTTAGAAGTCAAGTTAGTTATATTTTGTAATGACAAGAGAATCCTCACATGTATGAAATTCACAGATTAAACTGTCAAAAGGCTGCAATGCACAGCTTGCGGTTGGCCAGAAACCACTCTAGCTCAATGCAAGAGAGGCTAATTTATGAAGGATGGATCCTATATGACACTGGCTATCGCGAAGAAGCTTTGGCGAGAGCTGACAGATCCATTGCAATTCAGCGATCATTTGAAGCTTTTTTTCTAAAAGCATATGTGATGGCAGATACAACTCTGGATCCTGAATCTTCTTCCTTTGTTATTCAGCTTCTAAAAGAAGCACTTAAATGTCCTTCAGACGGTCTTCGCAAAGGACAAGTCAGTGATCTGTTATACTAACACTATCTCTGTTGCAAGTGAAGTGAGTGTTGTGCAGTTATTTGATTGTCTTGTGCAATATTTTGCAGGCATGGAATAACTTGGGGAGTATTTATGTGGATTGTGGTAAGCTTGAGCTTGCAAAAGAATGCTACAAGAATGCACTTGCAATTAGGCACACAAGAGCTCATCAAGGTCTAGCACGCGTTTATCATCAGAAAAATCAAAGAAAAGCTGCATATGATGAGATGACCAGGCTAATTGAGAAGGCAGAGAGCAATGCCTCAGCATATGAGAAAAGATCAGAATACTGTGACCGCGAGATGGCAAAGGTTGATCTTGATGTTGCAACTCAACTTGATCCTTTAAGAACCTATCCATATAGATACAGAGCAGCAGGTACTTTCTCTTATTGCACATTCAATTTTATTATCTGTAGTTAGAGTACTACTTAAGAAATTTGGATATCAGTTTCTTCTATTTCTACCATTTTTTAAACTTCTCAAATGTATGACCAGTGATGATGGATGAGCAAAAAGAAACTGAAGCTGTAGAAGAACTCACCAAGGCCATCAAATTCAAACCTGATATGCAAATGCTTCACCTAAGAGCAGCATTTTATGAGTCAATGGGGGACCTATCATCTGCTCTACAAGATTGTCAGGCTTCTCTTTGCTTAGACCCAAACCATGCAGGCACACTTGATCTATATCGAAGGATACGAAAGTTGAACTTCTAATCTTTGAGTGTATGAACATCAGAAAGATAAAATGTGCAGGTCTTATTACACAACTGATGGGGAATGGAGAATTTCCAAATGACTGATATTTACCATCAGAAATCTCGGAACAATCATCTTACAACAAAGATAGAAAGGAACGGATGGTATGGATTGTGGAAACAAAAGCAAGAACCGATACATTTTGAATGGATGGAGAAAAAGATGGACAAGTGACACTAAGTTATTATGTGTTATATTATCGAATAGGGAGGATGATTCAGGTGTAAATCACAGGAATTTCAGAATAGTAAATGCATTGATTTGATATGTATCTCTGTGAGCCATATTTATAGAATTTGTCTCACTATTTAAGCATCCTCTTGTACAGTTACAGAGTTATAAAGAGCTTCAGTCCACTTGTTTCCTGCCTTTTTCTTAAATAAGGAAGAAAGAACAAATAATCACCTTGCAACTAGAAATTCACGTGTTCGTTTTGAAAGAAATTGACAGACCAAATGGGAGAGTGTACTCTAAAAGGTTCCATTGCAACCATCTTCTTCTCGGTTTGTTGTTATTCATGGTCTATAGTACTTAGTACATCAGGTACACTAAGAATACCCAATGGAAAAGATGAGATAATCTTTTTCTTATCCTTCTACCTTCCAAGGATAATACTTTAGAGAAAAGCAACTCCTTGAAGTTTTGAATTTGTCTTCATATGACAAAAAAATGAGACTTGTTTCTTTCGCATTATAGACTAACATAGTTCTCTTGTACCAGCCTTTTTCACACTAAAGAGAAGCAAAATTCATCTATACAAGCATAAAAACAAATTCATTCCTTAACTAGCTACAAAATCAAATTGTTCTACTGAGACAAAAGTTGTTTCTTCTGTTCATCCTACTTCAGTTAGCTTCAAAAGAACAAGAATCTAAAACATAACTGCGAAAATAAAAATTAAAAAATGGCATCAAACTCCAAATTCAGAGTTGTTGTTCAGATTATTATCCCTGAAAGACATAGTTTTCATTTTGAGTTATGGATTCACGTCTGAACTTAAGTCAGGGGACATAATTTCTATTTCTGCCCACCAAAGAGGTGATGCTTTTGGAGTTGCTCCATCAGGTCCTATGGTGGTGATTTCCTTCAACTTAGAAGTAACCTCCCTCATGGTTGGTCTTTTTTCTGGATCAGGATCTACACAGATGTTAATCACTTCTTCCCATTTCTCGATTTCATTTGCTTGCAAAGAGTTCAGGTTTGAATCCACCATGTCTCTCAAGGGTTGTCCCTTTATATATTCTGCTGCCCAATCTTCAAATAAACCATTCTCCACTGCGAAGGGAATTCTTCCTGTAATCAATTCAAACAATAGTACTCCAAAGCTGTAAACATTGGCCTTGACATATTCTGGAGCTGTTTCTAAGAGCTGTGCAGATTCAGAACCCTTCTTTGTAGAGACTATGTCAGTCCAGAAACTAAAGTCTGATAATTTAGCAGCATAATCTTCAGTCAGATATACAGAGGAAGATAGTATGTTTCTATAGGCAATGGGTGGTGTCAGCTCATGCATGTGCTCCAGACAATAAGCTATTCCCATAGCTATCCTTATTCTCATTCCCCAGTCTAGTCTTTCTGCTTCTCGAACTGCAAGACATGAACGAATGCTATCAATACAATTCTAATTGCAATGATTCTTTAAGGCACATGCTCGTTTATATAACCATGCAAGTAAATTTTGAACAAAACAGCACTCACTGTGTAGATGCTCAAATAGAGTTCCATTTGGAGCATACTCAAAAACCATCATCCTTGTGAATGGCTTATTCTCTTCACAATATCCAATTAGATTCACAAAATTTTTGTGGTTAACTCTTGACAACATTGCTATCTGGAATCATGAAAAAGAAGAGGTTCAGAACTAAAACCAGGCAAATGTAGCACATTTTCTACCTTTGTTTCCTGCATGCATACCTTCTTTCGGAATTGAGTTTCCAGATTTTTGGACCAGTTATGGGATGAAGTCACTGCAGAGGATACTACAGCTATCTCAACTCCACTGGAGAGAGTCCCCTTATAAACAGTCCCATCAGGCAGTGAACCAATAATGTTGCTGAAATACTCACAAGCTACTTCAAGTTCAGTTCTTTTCAGACTAGGAACACCTGAATCAATACATGGTCAATGAGTACGCCATTTCAAATAACAAAGTGCTTGTAAAGGATGGAAAGAGCACCGGTTACCTGTTAAAAAGGCTTTCTGAAGCTGGCCACTCAACCCTGTGGCCCAAGGTTTTACAGTGACAACCTTGTTACTTCTGAAGCAAAGAAAAACAACGAGCGACACCAAAATGAAGGAGAAGCCGCCAAGTGTGGACCATATAATGACAGCGTGTTGGTTTGTGTTTGAAGTGTTTGCAGATGAAGCAGGAGAAGGCATTGAAACCCAATTGGAGTGTGGTGGTGTGGACAGAAGCGTAGGTGGATTTGGTGGAGGTGATGTGTGTGGAGTTGGTGCTGGCACAGGTGAAGGTGAGGGTGAAAGAGAGAAAAAGAAACCGGAGAGAGATGGAGAAGGTGAAGGCGATAATTCTGGAGAATCTGAGAGACTCTGTGATGGTGAAAAAGGCTCTGAAAGTGGTGATAATGTGGAGGGAAAAGGTGAAGGTGATGGTGATGGTGAAAGAGTTTCTTTGTCATCATCAACACCATTTGCTGCTTGGAGAAGTTTCCTTATGGATGATGTATCTCCATGTTCACCAATGTGCCTGTCACAAGCAGGCAATTTTAAACATAATCTGATGCATCAAGTACCCAACAGTTCATGATGATGATGATGATGATGACACCCAAGCATCACTATATTAGACTTGCAAGAAAAGAAAACAGTCATATATAAAATCTATGCTGTGTATAGAAGCTATGTAAGGAAAAGGAAAAAGCAAAGTTCAAAAGCAAAAACACAGATCTTTCAAGTTCCTGCGAGATGAATAACTCTTCACAAGTGTACCATATCAAATGGAGGTCATCTATGCAAAAGTTAAGACACACATCGTAAAGTATCAGAGGGAAAATTACATTGACTCCTATTTTTCTATTTTTCTATCATTTACTCTTTGACGTATTTAACGTGGTCCATTGATTCTAGATCATCAAATATATATTTCAATGAAAAAACTTTATCTTTCTATTTAAATGGAGAATGGTAAGAGAATAATTGATTTTTTTACAATAAACAAAATAAATTGAAAATTTTTATGATAATATTTTAATTGTTTAAAATTTTAAATTCTAAAAAATAAGATTTTTTTTTCATATTCTATTTTATCACCTTTTAATTCTCTCATAGTTTATTATATTATTTTTATTTTCACAAATTTTCATTCTTTATTTATCTTATAAAAAAAAGTGTTTTACGAAGTGATTTCATCGTGGATAAATGAAAAATGATTTCTTAACACAAAAAGTTGTATTAATACCTAAAATAAATTTAGAGAAATAATAAAAATGATGATGTTACAAGTTATATATGATGTAATAGAAAAAAGGAAATAGAAAGAAAAAACAAGTATGTGATAGATATAGACGAAATCAACGTGTATATATATTATTAGTTTTTAAAAATATAACAACTAATACTTCTAACATCCATTTTTAGATGTGTTTCATATATCTCAAAAATAAAGACAACACTTAATTGTATACATTAACCTAACCAATAATATCCTCTTTCTAAGAGACACTATAAGATCCTTGACTACTATAAACGTCATCAACGAAAATATTCCATGAACATCAAATATAGGATTAAATTACTATAGCATTCATGTTCTTAGAAAATACTATAAAAAAAAAGTTGAGTAATTTTCTAAAATTTAAATTCAACTAAGTTGATTCTTGAAAAAGCTTTTCATTATCCTCTAATGAATAGAGCTAGAGAACAATAACAAAAACTCCTGAAAAAAGTAATTATCTGTTGATAAATCTTGCAGATGAATAGAGTTTGGAAGATGTGAAAAGTTAAGAGGTTGCATACAAGGATACAACTCTGCCATGGGAGCATTCTATTCCAAACCAGGAACAGTGATCAACCACTTCTCTATTCCAACTCCATGAACTTCCCAATGGATCTCTCACCACTTTCTCCTTCATCTTTTGCAGTGCCAACCCTGCACACATGTTCACCTATATCACTGTGTTTTTCCATAATTTCTTCAAAAGTACAATATTAATTTGAAAGCCGTTTTTGTTACTTCTAATAAAACCAATCCAAATTAAAATTTTCTAGGATGTGTAAAATTAATAAAACTAAGTCTTATTAATCTTAATCTTACTTGAGTCAATTATCAAAAATATATTTTTTTTAAACTTAAAATAGGCTACTTAAGGCTAACAACAATTTCGGTTTTTCATGTTTTAAATTTAATCTCAAAAGTTCCAAAAAAGAAACTTCAATTTATCTATTATTGAAATATTTCTCTTAATCAAGTTAGTCATATGTCACATCACCTCAAATTAACGTTTTAATATGAAAAAAAAAACAGGCAAAAAATATAATTTGACCTTAAAGAAACACTTAAAAGAGAAATCATTATATTTACATTTATTCATAATCAACTTAATTTTTAGTATCTTTTAATATATAGAATACATAATCTATTTGAAAATATTTAGAGCTTATATTCTAATGATTTCTTCATTTAAATTTAAAGGATTTAACCTAAAAAAACGTATAATCCAAAACCCATCTCATGAATCTAGGAAACAACAAAATTAGAAAAAAAACAAAAAACATGCAACAACCTTAAGAAACAACATTAGTATAATGATTAGAGCGATAGTGCATTGAGATTTGGAGTCACCTTCTGAGTTGAGAGTGGAACACCGAACAGGTTCCATGGTGAAGGTGAATAGCAGAGAGAGCAGCGCCACAAGCACGCGTAGTAGCTTCAACCAAGTGATGAATCTCCACCGTTCTTCCATATCCGAAACAATCAATTGGTATATGATCTTCTGAAACTATGGAGAAGCAAACACAGCGTCACCGACGCAAGAATGTTAACGAAATGATGAAAATGGACAGACAGAGTCCGATAAAACGGCTTCTTATGTTTACGAATCAGCGTTTGGCTTTTGCGGTGAACAAGTAGAACGTGGATTTGTTCACCGTTTGGTGCATTGAGTTGGAGAAGTCGTAAACGCATCTATTCTATTTATACAACTATATATATTCTCAACCTTTACCATCACTTCCTACACAAACTCACGTGTTGCTCCTATATTTTTTTTTTTTTATTTTTATAAATGCATTTAACTTAGTTAATGTGACATTTAAATGCATTAATTATTTAAAATTAATTGGTATTTTCAATTTATAATGTAATTCTTTTTTTTATTTGGTTTTATTTTTATAAAAAATACATTAATTCTTTTGTTCTAATAAAATACAACTAAAAAATCTCATATTACATGAGAATTTTCTTGCAAATTTGTTAAAAAAAATTATAAGAAAAGACTTTTTCCTGCTATTTTTTCAAAGAATTTTAATTAGATAATTTTTTTGTGGATAATTATTTCTTACAAAATTATAAAATTCACAAGTATTTCTTACAAAATTTGTTGCAAAAAATGTTTTATACAAAAATATTTTACAAAAAATATCATTAGCAATTTCTTGCAAATTTTTTTTTATAACAAAATTTATAGGTACTTCTTAAAAAATATTCAAAATAAAATTGGCAGAAAATATGAATTTTTTTTTTAATAGTGAAATATGGTTATGTATAATTTCCTATGTTATCACTTTCTTTTCTTTTTTTCCTCCACACAATAGATACATGCGTAAATGATTTAATAATTAAAACATTTAAATATATAATTAGTAAAAAACAACTAATGTGAATTTAAAGTTTTCAAATCACAAAATAAAATAAATTTGTAAACTATTAAGAACAATATTTCATTTTAAATAAAAACACTTGATTTCCTATTTTAAAAAGTTTAGTTTTTCCACATGTTTGTTTTTTATATTTATTTTGATTAATTCAACTCCAAACTTAATATACTTCTTTAAATAATTATTAAAAACTAGTTTAATTGATTGAAATGAAAATAAAAAGGAGAACAAAATTAAAAATAGACAAAAAAAGTGTAGATAATTTAAAATAGGAAGACGTCTATTTAAAACATAGGAATAAAAAATCAAATTATTGTGGATTAATATATAGAGAGAGGTGGAGAGATATATTTTTTTAACAACATAAACACCCTTAAGAAGAGAAAGAAAAGTGATAAATATGATAAGTCATGTATGATACGTAAAATACACAGAAAGATAAATATAAAAATAACAAATGTTAAGAAAGATTGCTCACATTATTGTTTGAGTCAACTCGTAATTGGAAAAGTGATTTTACATTATCGTTGTTGACTAATCATTTATATTTTAATCGTCATGTTAAATGTTTTAAGTTTTAAATTATTTTTATTAAATTATTACTTAATTTGTAATGTCTTCTGTTTATGAAATAATATTATGGTTAACATAAGTTTTTTTTTTTTATAAGAAAAAAATCTTTTATCTTTTTATACAATATTTTACTTTCATTTCTAATGGACTTAAACTTATAAATACGAACTTATTAGTGTAAAACCAAACTTATTTAATCTCAAAATAACTCTATTAAAAACAGCACAAAAGAAATATAGATTTACAGATTCAAACTGATAAAAATATTCATGTTTATATGCTATTTTTGAAGTTTTAAAAGCTATACTGAATCATTATTAAGCTAAAGATAAAATAAGTCCATATATTATATATTAGCATTTGACTTTTGCTAAAATTTTAATCTCACGCGGTTTTTCTCGTTTGCCTTTTTCCCTTAAACCAAGTCCCACTTTTCTAACAATTATATAGTTAATCATGCACATATACGAAAAATTCTACGTACGAGAATTGACTGCTTATACGTCACTCATACGTGAATGATTTTGAAAATTTGTATAGATGTATAAGCCTAACTTTTAGAGTGATGGTTAACTTCTTATCTAATTTTTCAAATGTGAGTGGGAGATATTTGTAGAGGTCCATAATTCACATATGTATCATGTAAATCCTTCTTCCATATGTTTTCTTCAACTTTATAAAGTTTTGCAGAGAAACTAAAAATATAGTTAAATAAGTGGTTTTGCAGGGGAGACAAACATAAATGAAACTTGAATTCAACCACATAAGACATTGACATTATTCTTAACTCAAAATCTTAAGTAATGGATTTATGTATTTTTATCCTTATATAGTGTTTTATTTTCTCATTTCTAATCAATGTGAGACTTAGATTCACACTTGAATTTCTAACCTTTATATAATATGAAATTGTCTTATTTTTTTTATCGATGATGAAATTTCAGCTAGAAAAATGTGTGGATTATAGTTGTGAATGACTTTTCTTTAATCGAAAAGAGTAGTTAGGTGTTAATTTGTGCCTAATTATCAAAATCTTTTCCCTAACATCCACACGAGTGGAACATGGAGAATTGGGGCAAAAGATATTGATGGAGTGAAAAACAAGTAAGAGCAAGATGTTGGGGTTGGGTGCGTGAGTGTAACATTCCATTAAAAAAAGGAACAATAAGAATAAGGAGAACGAAATCCAATCTTCTCTGAATGTGACACCACAAAACGATGAACATCATCCATTGTTGCTCTCTTTCTGCATATTGTTTTTCAAATATTAGAAGATACTGTTACTCGGAAAAATAAAATTGAGCATTTAATTGAGAGAATAGTTGAGATTTTATGAATCTACAAATTTGTAATAAACAATAAATGGTTAAAAGTTTTCTTCTCCTCTTTCAGTTTTATATTTTTTTCTCTTTTTCATAAAAAAAAATGTTTTTGGCACTCAAACGACATTAGTTATCTTAAAATATTTTAGCAAACTTATTCAGTACACACTAGCTTTTTAATTAATGAATATTCTTTAATGTTTTGCTGCAAACCATACGACATAATAACAATTCAACTTTCTTTAATGCCGAAAGCCAGCTTCACAACGACATCATAATTACCAAGAAATTGATGCTCCACCCTGTAAATTAACTTTGAGTAATTAAGCACTAATTAACCTAAATGAAGGTGGTGATGCCAATTTTTTTATAGCAATAAAGATTAAGTCTGTTATGTTGAACAAGCCGTTCCCAGGCAACATTAAATAGACCATATTTTATATGTTTCTAGATTTGAAAATAATCGTCTGACCCAAATATAAGAAAAATAATTGATTAAATTAGTTAATGCATTTTATGTTTACTAGATTAAATTTAAAAATGTTCTCTTCTCTCTCTAAAGTATACCTAATTAAAAGTTGACTTTATAAACAAAAGTCAGAGAAAACAGAAATATATACCATTACATAAAGATGAGATCGATAATATTTGCTATAGTTATTTTTTTTTATTGTATTTGAATTTTGTTAAAGTTTTACATTAATTACAAAGTAGACAATTTTATAATATATAAATAAAATATAAATTTCACATTATAAATTACAAATTAATTTTGTAAAATTGAATTAGATTAAAAATTTATTTCTTAATTAACAAAATTTAGTAATGACGTGATGAAAGTTTATCGGTGAATGGTTTAATTACTTAATTTAGTAATTAATTAATTAATTAGTGTTTATGTTGATGAGCTTAGTGGAGCTAGGTTCGTAACCTTTATCAGCGAATGGACAAGACAGGGTCTTTGTTTTAGCAGAAAACGGCATGCAACCTGTTCTGAATGCGTCACCGTCACGCTAAGCTATCTAAACTCTATACCCAACTTCAAGTGCTTCCATCTCTTCTTCATTCATCTTTGGGACAATGCATTATTATATTTAATATATATTTCCATCACATCAAATTATTGTGATGCTAATATCAGTTTCTTTCGTATTTGTTTTAATCTTAATTTTTTTTCCATCTTCTACATGTTAAGTAATATTAGTTTAATCTTCGTATATAAAGACGTTAAGTGTGTCATATTATATAAATTTAGTGAAGATTAAATATTTAATAATTTGTCACACATAAGTTTAGACTAAATTTCAAATTTAAAACAAAACAAAAATTTAATATTTTATATAAGATTTAAAATTAATTTAAAATATTTTTAGAAATATTTAATAAAACGTTAATTTTAGTGAGAATATCACCATAAGATTTATAAAAAAAGTACATTGAGAGTAAATTTAAGGAGGGACAATATTGGTTTATTTTTACAAAAATTGAGACTAAATTGAAACTAAAAACAAATATAAGAACCAAATTGAATCATTTTGACACGTGGCACAAGTGCAAAGTGACATGTGTAAAAAATAAAAAAATTCAAAAATTCAAAAAAATTATAAATTGACATGTGACGTTGACTTTAACATCGTCTAATCAAATTACCGGTAAGGATTAAATTGAATCATTCTTAAGAAAATGATGATCAAATTGAGACAACAAAAAAATTGAGGACCAAACTGATATTACTGAACAAATAGAATGACCAAAAGAATAATTTAACCTTATTTTTAACAAAGAACACTATTATGCACAATGGCGGATCTTCACCAAAATTTTTTAGGAGCCAAAATAATATACTCAAAATTTATATATTTAATATTATTGTGACTAATTCAATTAAAATGAATACATAATCTAGTATATCTATAACTATCAAAGAAATTAAACATATATAAAGGAATGTTTATCTTTTTTTTCATATTTTTGAACTCATGGTAATTGAACCATAATTAAATTTTTCAGTTAACTTTTTTCGATGTAAATAACCAAATTATCTACAAAATATTTATCTTCCATTTTATTAACGTGCATTTGATTCAAAAAAGTCTTCACAAGCTTTCATTTCATTGTTATGCGATGAGAAACCATATTATCATATTTTTATCTTCATCGACAGTTTTTCCATCAATTTTAAAAAATAAATTTATTCCTTTATTTTTCATCAATATACCTATTTAGAAAATAAGTTTAAGAATAGAAAATAATTTATCATAATCTAATCAAAAGTTGAGACATAATTACTAAAAAAAACTATGATAATCAAGTTAAAATTAAAAATCGGCTATGAAAAATCACATAATATATTGCTTCTTCTCCTATATTAATAAAAAATAAATATACTAAAAGGTCATGAGATAAAAAATAGTGCTAAATGTTAAATAAATATTTCACTATAAACAAGAGAAAGTTACCTATTTTTATTTATTTATGAATGGAAGAGAAGATATGAAAAAATATAAAGAAAATAATGAATTTTTATCTAACTTTTTTTTAGTAACAAAAGAAAATAAATAAGATGAGAGATTAATATAATATACGAAAAACTCAAAAAATAAAAAATATCTTAATAATTTTGTTTTTTTATATATTTAATTTTATATTTTATTATTTTGTTATTTTATTTTATAAAATAAATTAAAAATGTTTAATTTAATTTTTATTAATTTTTAATATAATATTAACTTAATTTAAAAAGATACATACAATTTAAAAAATTTTAAAATTTATATAATTAAAAAAATTTAAAATATAAATAAAATAAAAATAATTAAAACAATTTGGGGAGGGGGCCGTGACCCCGCTGCCCCTTCTATCATCTGCCTCTGATTATGCAGCTTGAGAAACCTTAATTAATTTCCTAACTAATACAGTTTGAAGATTGTGCTCTAAGATTAATATCAAAATTTATTAAGTCGTTCCATGTAATAAAAAGTGAATGCCCTAACCATTATATTTTAATAGATCCCAATGCATGGAACATGGAATAAGAAATGTTTAATAATTTAATGATACTCACTTTGCATTCCTATTTTTAAAACGAGTCTAAATTAGGTCTCTTTTATAAAAGAATAATACGATTAACAATGCATCATATTATCACTATCTGATACTTTATTTTTATTTTTACTTTTTTTGTAAAGTTATTTTGTTGTCACGTATCAATTCTTGATATGTGACAATCTCAGTGTCACGTGACAAGATAATGTCACGTGTGCAAAATGTCATTGTCTTAATTTCAATTTAGTCTATATATATATATATATATATATATATATATATATATATCATTATTTCAATTTAGTCCTCACTTATGTGTCTTTGATTCATATTTTTCCTAATTTTTTTAATAATTGAAATATATTTTTATAATCCATTTTTTATAAAATTAAAATTAATTAAGAATAAATATTTTTACAAAATTAAGTACTGATATTTATATTAAAATTTAGTGGTCAACGAATACATTAATAAAATATGGGTTAATAATATACAATAATGTAATATGTTAAAAAGTAATTTTTAATAAAAAATATTAGTATAACATTTATACAAATAATAAATTTGGTCTGAAATTGGGGAAAGACAATCACTACTAGAAATTCTCATATTACATGGGATTTTTCTTGTAAATTTGTTAAAAAAATTTGCAGGAAGAGATTTTTTTTTGCCATTTTTTTTAAGAATTTTAATTGACAGGTAATTCTTTCGTAGATAATCATTTCCTACAAAATTATAAAATTTGCAAGTATTTCCTACAAAATTTGTTGTGAAAAGTGTTTTATACAAAATATTTTACAAGAAAATTGGTAGCAATATCTTGCAAATTTTTTTTCACAACAAAATTTGTAGGTATTTCCTACGAAAAAATTTTCAAAACAAAATTGTCAGGAAATATAAGTTTTTTTAGTAGTGAATATTACTCTATTTTGAAGAGAAAAAAAGTGGGTGACTATATTATTCTATTAGTATAATATTTTTTTACCACAAAATATTAATGTAAATATCAGTACTTAATTTTATAAAAATATTTATACTTAATTAGTTTCAATCTTATAAAAACTAACAGATTAAAGAATATACTTCAATTATTAAAAAAAATTGGAACAAAATTGAACCAAAGACATAAAAGTGGAAACTAAATTGAAACAATGAAATATATATGGGGACAAAATTGAGATAAGTAGAATAAAATTTCACACACATGACACTGACATTGTCATGTGTCACACCAGAAACTTGATATGTGACAACAAAAAAGTTTGTAAAAAAAATTAAAATTAAAAAAAAAAAACTAGAGAATGACACACACCATTAACGACATTAATTCTTTTTTTTTTAAAGTTGAAACACAATTGACACTTTCTTAACCACAGATACCAAATTGACACATTTCTACAAAAAATAAGTATCATCCAAATAATTAAATCAATCATAAAACATGTTACAACTAGATAAAACTCAGAATTCAAAAAGATCATGAGTGTGTGAGTTTTTTCACGTTTAACATTTTATAATTTCTAAAATAATTTTATAAATGGTTTTCACCAAGAATGAAAATATTTTTAAAAACTTATTTAGATTTTTAAATTAATGTATTTAATTTTTTTTAAATGATAAAATACTAAACAGTAGCATTCTTAGATATAATATTTGTAAAACTATAAAATGTAAAAATATTCCGTAAAAGATGTGCTAAAATTTGTCAGGCATGAAATGCTTGTCCTGTGAACACATGATACAACTAATTTCTATAGGTTAAAATATTCTATTGGACTATGTTTTTGTTCAAAAATCTCAATCAGATCCTAAGATTTTTTTAGTCTCAATTAAGTCCATATTTTTGAAAATGCGTAATAATTAAATCCATTTTGTTAGTATGGTGGTAACGGTGTTTAAGATGTGACACGTGTCAGCACCTCATTTTTTTTTGAATTTTTGTTGATTTTTTTTAAATTTTTTTTTTGAAAATTATTCATTTAACGTGTCACGTCAATATTGTGCCACGTGTCAAGTCAGTAAAGGTGACACATGTCAAGTCATTGTCCGAATCTCAATTTGGTCCATATGTTTGTTACTTTGATTACATTTCAGTCCATTTATTTTAAAATTTTAAATATATTTAATTTAACTTTTAACAAAATTGTTTTAAAATTTTATATTTAAATTTATGAAATTGTTATTTTTAAACCAACTCTAACATTTGTATATAAATTATTTAAAACAATTTTGTAACAAGTTAAAATAAATATTTTAAAATTTTTAAAACAAAATATAAGTAAAGTTTAATGTAAAATAAAAATTTAAATAAACTTAATATTATTAAAATGTTTAATAAAAATAGGTGTAGTTATGCTTTTGGTCCCCATTTTAGAGTCAAAATCTCAAATTGGTACCCGAATTTTTAAAAGTTTTGTATGGAAGGGTGCAAATCAATGACTAATCCTGTGAATATAAAGGAAAACTTTAACCAGGAAGGTGGAATTCAAAGAGTAAATGAGACATACTTCAGGAGTTTGATTGGGTATTTGATGTAACAATAACAAGATCAAAATTATTGTTAGGATCAAACGCTTTTAGACAAAAAATTATAGCCATTAGTCTTGTGACCCGGCCCACTTAGCCTCCGTCACGGTACAATTGATGCCACATGCAACAATCTACCTCTCAGCAATTGTCCTACTATGAATCCCACTTGAATTGTGACTTGGCCCACCAACCCACAAAAATCTCCCCCTTAACAATTGCCCACCAAAAATTGAACTCGTGATCTTGGCTCTGATACTAATTGTTAGGATCAAGCGCTTACCACTAGACTAAAAGCTATAGCCATTAGTCAGGGTGCAACTCTTTTTACTTAAGAGTGTAATAGCTCAAGTGCCACTATCCAATTGTGACCCAACCTACTTGACCTCTGTCATGGGACAATTTATGTCACATGCAACACATGTTAACTATTATAAGTATTTTTATCTTGTTCATGCATTGTACAAGTGACACACCTGAAGGCTGCAAGAAGACTAATTAGATACATCAAAGCTACAACTAATTTTGGCATTAAGTTCAAGAAAAGCAAGAGTTTCAAGTTGTTGGAGTTTTTTAACGGTGTCTAGACAGGTTCATTGATGACATGAAAAGCACCTCAGAATATTTCTTTAGTCTTGGACGTGGAGTTTTCTCTTGAAGTTCAAAAAGTAAGAAACACCAAATCTATTTATTATTAAAAGAGTTTATTGTTGCAACTCTTACTATCAATCAAGCCTTGTGCCTTAGGAAAATATTGAATGATCTTAATTTTGAGTAGACGGAAGACACTAAAATCTTTATTGAGAATCAAGTTTCAATAACTATTTCTCATAATCTTATATTATATGAAAAAAACTATACACTTCAACATCAATGTTTTTCTTAGGATAATTTAATAACTCTTACTATTAGAAGACTAACAAGAAAATGCTTGATATTAAATACTACAAAGCAGTAGGAAAAAATGCTACAAAGCACCAAAAAGAGAAAAATTATTTGCAAATCAAAAGTATGCTTTTATTAGAATCACTTTAATGGACTCTAACTAAAAAATAAATTAATTTATAAATTACGAGTTAGCATCAATTAAATCGATTTCAACAATAAGTAATTTTAATTTTAACATTATAGCAAGAGTTTATTCTTGGTGTAATCAATGCTATTATATATCATCCTGTTAAAACCGATTCTAAACTTTATAAATTAATTAACCGGATTATTGTAGCGAACTATTAAGGATAACATCTCACAAATTTTTTTAAATGAAGTAAAATTTGAATGTAATTTAATTCTATAAAACTAATTTATAAAATAAAGTTTACACCATACATACCATACAATGTAAATTTGCTTATCGTAGAATCTCCAACACAAACAAATAAAGCCAAAAACGTCTTGGTACCTCATTCAGAAAAACACACTCTAGAACAGAATAATCTCTGAAACATGTTGAAATGACAAGAAGATATATCCGACAAAGATTATGCCTTACAAAAAATGTCGATACAGGTTTTCTAAGTATTGACAAAAGCACATCTTTACACACTCAAGTACAAAGAAACATAACAGCTTCAATTATTTTCCAAAATGAACCATCGAATCCACCAACACTTACAAGTTATGAACTATATCTACAAGAGATGTGTAAGTACCCACACAAGCAATAGTAACCCCCAACACTATTATCGAATAGTTGATGATCATTTCAGACCCAAAAGTCTTGTAAGCTCCTGAAATCTTCAAGTAGCACACTGATGGCACTAGAATTGAAGCTGACACACTCAGCAATGCCCCAATCAGTGACATGAGATATCCAAACAAGGGTATGGCCACAGCTACAATTAGAGAGCTTACGAGAATGGAGGTGCTAACAAGTGTGTGTGTGAATCTTTTGTTGTAGTGCCATGAAATCTTGTTTTTCACAGCATTTATGACTGGGGTAAGCATCAATGCATATTTTGTTATAGGATTGACCAAGGTGGTGAATATTGCCACATGTGAACTGAACTTGCTTGTTGGAAGGTTCAAAGTCACCTGTGATTCAACCTCTTGTCCAAACATTAGGTACCCCAAAACACCTGCTGCTGCATAACCAAGAGTGCACACTGAAAAGCACGTAGACAGAACCTGCAAATACAGAGAAACACAAACTCTTGTTAACTATATAGCGAGTCAAATCATCAAAATGAAGCAGTTGGAGATCTTGTTAGGTCTAGAGGGGAGGTTTACTAGGAAAACACAACACTAATAAGACCTGAGTCTAATCATATAAAGCATTGACACCACCCTCAATACAAAATCTTAAGACAACAGATTTATGGGTCTTTATATTTATCTCATTTCTACCAAACGTGAAACTTAGACCTATACTTGAATTTCCAAGATCACATCGATCAAAAGAAAGACGAGTTTATAATATATAAGTGGGTGCATATCTCATCTTACAAACTGTTATGTGAGTTGAGTTAGACTTAAAGTTCACTTCTTAACGTAGTGTAAATTTCACAGAGTATATAAATGGTGCAAGAGTAGCAAAAGTTGTTGTGTTCTTACCCTGGAGAACTGAGTTTTGTCTCTCATGGAATTGTAGAGAGTGGGAAGAATGGGATGTGCACTGTAACAGAAGGCATATAAGCTAGCAGCAGCAGGTATTCCACTGAATCTGAAGAGTTTTCCCTTTGCATGAAAACCAGTGCCATCAATGGTACCATTCCAAAACAGAGAGAGGAGGAAGATGGAAGAAGCCAAAGCCCCACTTGCAGACACATAAGAGAGCATGCTCATATCCTCTAACAGAAGACTAGGAAGAACAGCAAGAGCAGCAACTATGGTAAAAATTGTTGCACCACCGATTGTTACCCCTGCAAGGTTAACTTGGATATTTGGTACTAATTTGTTAAGGTTGTCACCCTCTAAAATGAGAAAGCCTGTTACAACAAGATAAAGCTCAGAATTCATGGCGATTGATACCATCAACCTCCCCTTGTATCCAAATGCACGTTGACCTATGTCAGGGAAGGTTCTGATATCAGGATCCATGTCCATGCATCTTTTCACCAACATCCCAGTGTAACAACAAGCCACGGCTATCACAAACAGTAGTGAAATGCTTAACCATCCCCCAGATGACAGTGCATAAGGCATGGAGATAATACCAACTCCTGACACCATAGCACCACAAATCATAGTCATGTAAGCTTCAATAATCCTTAAATTCTTCAAATTTAGTCTCTGTTGATAAAGTTTATCAGCATTGATGCTTGTGTAAAGTTTTACACACAGTTAAATGGATTTGATTATTTTACGATACTGTTTAATTCATTAACACGTGATAATGCATAAAAAAAATTACATTCACATTGAAGTAAATTCTTGTACCAAAAAATAGGTATATGTTAAATTAATTTATTAAAGAAAACATTATAAATATAGTTTTTACACTACTAATCAAATAAAAATTATTATAGTGGTCAAAATATCATTTATATTATCAGATTATTATAATTAAACATGAAAGGTAATTTGTTCCCACACGAAGAGATAAAATTGATATATTAGTTTCTGAATCTAATTTTAGAAAACAATAATAATACACATATAAATATTGTTTATAGTATGTATTCATATATAGAAAGAAATTTATATTATAAGTGTATTTAATTAATTGTCTGTAATTGCAAGTGGAACTTCACAAATCCTATCCATTTAATTTATTGTGAATTTATATCTAAAATTAAAATATCATAAAATTCTAACGGTTGGATTTGTAACTGCACATTTTGCAGCATACTTCAAACTTTAGTGATGATGGAAAATAGCATTTTCTGTATCATTGAAACATCTGTAACACTGTCACGTGAGTGCTTATTCCGTGCTACATCCTTAAATGAACACAAAGAAAAGCTACATGCGTTCCATGTATGGACAAAAGTCAAAACAGAGTAGGTATATATCATAAAACAAAATTATTCTAATTCTTCTGTAATATTTTTTTTATTATTAATTAATGTATTACTATATACAAATATTTTATGTTTTGAGTAATAAATATTATTATTTTCCTTTAATTCATTTTTACAGCACTTATTAAGATACGCTGATAAATTTACACTTTTCTCAGTCGTAAATTATTATACATCATATAATTTTAATTTTTACAATAATTATTTTAAAAGTCATAAATTAAATTTAATTATTTAATTAATAGTATATAAAAATTTAAAATATAACAGTGTATCCAGATAAAAATCATGTTTAATAATATATATACATATATATAATGTATGAGTAGGGATAAGAATTTATAACATTATTCAGATTAACTTAATCTGTCTGAATCTTTCCTATTGAATAATTTAGACTAATTTTTTTAATTTATAATTCATCCGTTAGATTAAAAAAATAAATTAAAATTAAATTTTAATTTATAAGTTAACAACTATTTAAGTAAATAAGCAAAATATTGTTTATAAGGTAGTGTATTACGGGATTTTTAATATGTTTTGTACCAAGATAAATATACTTTAGTGCCAAATACTTAGGCCTTTTAATATGTTCATTAAAATGTATATTTATTAATTTACACTTAAAGAGCACGTCATAGAAAGATTTTAAATCTATTTTAAATAAAATTATATCCTTTAAGAAAAAGTCAAGTTCAAAAACTAAAAGCAGATTTCATGTAAATAATCATTTCTTGATTTTTTTTCTTAATGTCTATTTAGAGTGGAGTTTCTCCTACCCAATAACATTCATACCCTTATTATAGTCAAGTAGTTACAGAAGCAAAACTTTCGAACCCAGAATCTGATGATTTTTTTTTCCCAGATTAAGAACTTCTTCCAAAATCAAAACTTTCACACCTCTTTATACTATACGAGAATTCTTAAGCTTTAATTGTAATCAGCAATAGTAATATTAACTCTAAAATCTTCAGACGTTTTTAGACAGAAAAAAGATGCATTTTCCCTCACTCTCAGACAAATAACCATGAAAAACTCTCACAAATATTATCAGTTTTTAAGGCATTCATGTAACAAGCAATAAGATCTTCGATCCTTCAAGAAAAAGCAAGATACCAAAAAGGACCAAAACTCAAGAAAAAGAAAGAAAGAAAGAGAGAGTGCATATGTATCATCGTCATCATGGATATGGTAACAATGATTCTGAAACCAACCAAATTGAATCTAACAAGATTCAAACTTTGATGAAAAAGAACGACTTTTTAATACATGCGAAAGCAAGAAAACCAGAAAGAGAAAAGAGGGCATGCAAATTACCTGAGAGGGCATTAATCAGATTGAAACAGGTCTTGAAAAAGGAGGTGTTACCCTCATGAGATGTGTGCAGATCCCAAGTTTTGGCATCCAACACTTCATCTGAGCCATTCACTCGGTGCAATCTTTCATCTTCCAAAAGGGGTATGGTGATGATGGAGGAGCATCTCTCACCTTGCTCAGTACCAGCCATGGACATGAAAACAAGCTTTTTTCTGTGTATATATAATATATATATATATATATATATATATATATATATATATGTTTCAGTGTTTGTGACTACAACAAGATTGCACTGTCCTTGTGTTTCTGGTGTGAGACACACAGGGTACAGAGAGTTCAAAGGTTGATTCTCTTCTTTTTTTTCTTCTAAAAAATGTGTACACAAAATGCCCTTTTAAAATAATTCTTTGTATCTATCCAAGAAAATTCTGTGATGGCTGGTCTGTTCACAGGGACTCGAGTTTCTAAATTGTTTAACTTTTGTGCACTTGTGGTTTAAATTTATTTCTACATTTTGAACCACTGGGGTAAGTGTGACTTTAATTATAACTTTTTTAAGTAAGTATTATATAACATTTAATATAATTAAAATACTGACATAATTATTTTTAAAAATTAGTTCTTTCCTTATAATGGGGTGCCAATATATGGCAATGTTCTTCTCACAAAATTTATTAATCTGATTTGTCTATAAGGAAGTACTTTCTTATTTTATAAACATTCATATTCTTTTTAGAGTAACCATGATTACTTGCCAAAATAGGTATGTTGTTATGGTTCCCTTGTCAAAAATATTAATGTTCTTTCTAAGATTTGATTAATCTGATTTGTCAAAGTACAATTGTTCTTTGATGTTCTTTAAAATATTTCATAATGTACGCCTTAGTTAAAAAAAGTATACATCACGTACGTTAATATTTGGATTTAGGTCTAATTTTATTTCATAAAATTAGTTTAGAAAATAAATATTAGATATATTTTAATTTGGCTATCATCATTGGTGAACGTGAGATTCTCAACGTTAACATTGTCATAAAATGAGTAAAGACTAGGATTTCTATTGTTTTAAAAAACACGTTAACATTGTTATAAATGTAAATTTTCAAAGACTAAAATCTCTGATGTTTGAAACATATCATCAAAGATATCGAACCAACTAGAAGCATCATGCAAAGTGAATCACATGTATGACTTAGACTTTGTTTTTATTTTTTTTTTTAAGTACATATACTCGTGGAAAGTGTAGAGAGAAATGAAAGAAACATGTTGCAAAAAGTAAAAAGTTGATTTAAATAAATTAAGTCTTCCTTTTTAAAATGCGTCATGAAAGATAAGAAAAGTTAATTAAGTGGAGATAACCTTAAATTTGTGCTGGGTATGTGGAAGATGCAAGTGCATAGGCCTCTTGTGAGGGAACCATTGTTGATAATAATGGTGTGTTTATCTTTGTGGTGAAGATGGTAAGATCTTATATATATGGAAAATATTTCTTGGTTTGGTATTGAATGAGTTTTTGGTAAGAAAAATTATTATTATTGGTAAGAATCATGTCTTGGTGCTAATTTGACAAAGAATGGAATTTGTTTTCATTTTCTATAAAAATGAAATGTGAATTTTAACAGTATTAAGTTACTTTGAAGATTTAAATATTTTACATAAGTTAAAAATAAAATAAAATTATAATACATATGCGTTGGAAATTGAGTCTAAGTCCCACATTAGATTGATATAAAAAAGTGATCATATAAGGATGAAGACTCATAAATTCATTACCTTAAGATTTTGGACTAAGAAGTATCAATGGTTTATATTGTTGGACTCAGATTTCATTGGTATTATATTTATCTGATGAACCTCTTCACTTCCTCGGTAAACCTAACAATTTTACATAAATTTGATTATTTCAGTATTTTATTTTTAAAAAAAAATAAAATAAAAATTAAATTTAAAGAAAAAATAATTGAAGATACGAAATCAAATCAAATTTTGAAAAAGACAAAATTGTGCTAACAAATTTGATAACTTATACTATCCTTACCAAACTACAAACCATTTACAAAATTGGTGTCATTTAGTTTGGATGTATATAAGTACTGAACATATGTTTTGGTATGATATAATGTGATTAAATGAGCATATATTTGGTATGAAAACTGGTCCATATTATGTCACATTATGAGGTGCATGAGTGTGACGAAGATAAATTATCTAAAAGTCGAGAATGACGTTCAAAATGAAGGTGGAGCAATGTGAGGACACAAGAGTGATGAATCGAAAATGTGAGGTGTGTAGGTCCTATTTTTTTTATTTTCTTCCTCTTTTTCTCTGTTCTTTCTTTTTCTTCCCCTCCATTTTTTTATGCTTTTCTTTATGTAAGTTTTATCTTTTGACGAGTGATTTGGTGATGATTGAACAAGTCCCTAAAATGTCCTAATGTACTGTTGTTGGAAACATATAAACAACTATTAGATACGAAAGTTTGGAATCAAATTGATTATGATCGTAGAAAATATTTTCTGAGAAATATCGATTTAATTTTAATAACTTTTTCTTATAATTTTAGGTAATATCTTTTAAATAAATTTTTTATTTTTTTATATTCTAAAACTACTTAAAATATATGTTGTTTTTTTCTTATATCCTGTTGGAGCACATTTCCCTTTCTTTCTTTATTTTCTGGCAATGGTGCAGAGATCGAAGCCAAACGTGATTATTTCTGATTATTTCTATTTTTCTTTATGCTTTTAATTATCACATGAGAATGTATGGTTAGCTTTTATTAGTCCCATTTAAGGGCATGTTTGGTTTTACTTTATTCCCACTTTCGAAATCATTTTTAAAGGAATGCTTCTGACTCATTCCGCGTGCGCCCGCCGCACTCGCCGATAAAAAGAAAACTTTTGAAAATAACTTTTTCTAAATTTAAATTAGTTTATATTTAACTATGTAAATTTTTTAATTAGATTTAACATAGTTGTATATTTAAAATTAAAAATATTGGATTAATTTGAAGGATTATACGGAGTCTGCTATTGTGGTATTTGTGACTTAATTTTTGGTTTTATCTTATGAATAAAGTGGTGTAAAAGAATGGATAAGAGAATCTAGTCAATGATACGTTGTGGTTGCTGAGGTCTATCCCTGACTCAATCACCTCAATGGGTGTTAAGAGATTTCTCTTCAGAGATATGTATTAAACAATTTTATAAATTAGATGTAATGAAACTGTGTTTCGGTAAACATTTTCGAATTTCACTTTATTTATTAAATAGTTTCTTTATGATCAATTTGTTTGTATCCATAAGTGCTGGGTCAAAAAACTTTGCCTTAATGGAAAAAAATATAATATTTTGATTGAAAAACAATTTTTTTAGTTAACGTAATTTCTTAACCGAAAATTCTTATATAATTAGCTTTCATACATCACAAATGTGCATTTTCATATTTTAAAATATTATGTGATTTTTCATTATCAATAATAAATTAAAATTCTAACATCGGTAAAAAGTAAAATCAATTTATAATTTATAAATAGGTGTAAGTGTTATTTTATAAATCAATATTGTAAGATTGAGTTAAACTTATAAAATTTACTATTAATATAATATTTAAAGTAGTTTATGACAGATAAATTTGTTGTTTATCGAGTCTATTATTCTATTTGTGTTAAAAATTCCATGTATTCTATTTGTGTTAGAAATTCCATGTAGATTAGAGAAAAAGTCAATTAATATTACATAAGTAAATACAAATTTATCTTACATACTGATTTTATAAAATTGAGATAACCTTAACATTTATTTTATCATGCATTCATCATACAAATATACTTTTATATGTTTTCTTTGATGTTCAGTATTTGAGAATAACAAAAATTAGAAAGCTATGTAATAAAAAGGATATTGATTAATTATTGTCTTTCTTAAAAAACTATATTAAAAAAATAACAATTATTATTTTTAAATATTTAGTAAGTATATTTCCATAAAAATATAAAACTTGTTAAAAAACTTATTTCCATTAAATAATTGTCGTTAAAAATATATATTCTTGTCTTGTGTAATAATAATAATAATTCAATATTCGAAAATTCAAAACAAAACGTGGTGAAAAAAAAAATGTTCTTCAATATTCGACGAAAGAAGTTTTTCTCAATAAAATAAATACAAGTAAAAATAAAAAGTAGAAGAAAAATATAAACGTTAGCTATTATTTCTACATTGGTTGTTCCTAAAAAGAGTGAACTCTAATTCTTTTACATTAGTTCCCGTATAAAGATTGTTCCCATAATTAAGCTTTTAAAAATTACCATCCGAATATCATATTAAAATTAGCCAAAATATTTTAAGGAAGATTAAATTGCATTGCACCACTATAACTTTATACACAATGCAGATTATCTAAATCAAATGTTTGAATTATATATATAATTTGGCGGTGTACGTGTGGTAGGATATTATAGCAAATTTTAATATTAATTTGTTCTCTGAGATATTCCTTAACATAGATTGATGTTGATGTTAGTGGAAGTATTAAACATTTTTGTAGTGTGTAGGATATCTCTTATGAAAGTTTTAGAGTTACTCAATTTATAAACACTAATAATATATATATCTTTTTCTTAGGTTTACTTTGCATTTCTTGGTTTGAATACGCAATCTAGTAATTATAGTTTGTTTACAAATGTCTTTATGTAATAATAACAAACAATGTACTTATCCTATACACACAAAAAATAAATTAAGCATTCAGTGCACCTTTTACCTCTTTCCCTTTCATCATTCCATTTCAAGACAGCACAACCTATGCAGACAACAAAAGCTTGGCTTTCATTGGATTCGTATATATGCTCTTCAAGAGAAACCTTCCAAACACATACATATTATAACCCTGCATCTTTCTTCCACAACATTGGCTCTGCTATTCTGAATTTTCTTAACACAAGTTATTATTATTATTATTTTTCCTCGAAGAATGGTCAAAATATAAGTTAAAATAAATTAGAAATTCAAGTGAGTTTAAATCCCACATTGGTCAGAAATGGAAAAATAGAGCATTATATAAAGATAAAGATCCACAAATTTATTGTCTCAAAATTTTATATTGAAAATAATATCAATATTTTATGTGATTAAACTCATATGGATGTTTATTTTCTCCTGAATGAAACCTCTGTAAAATACGTTAATTGTGATCCTGATATATTCTTAAATCTTCTTATTTCTCGTCAATTTGAGATTTTTGACAAATTTGAGAAAGAAGTAAATAAGTGTGAATTGGCAAATGCAGGTTTGAGTGAGGGCTGCATGGTGATTTGATTACATTGGTGTGTTGTGGTGCTGAGCACTGACAAAGCATGTGGAGCCTCAAAGATTGAAGCTCAGAGGGAGATATGGTGCCATTGGTTATTCATTCTGTCGTGCATTTCAAGCATTATATAAACAATAACATCTTTAATAATGGAGATATAAAATTTAAAGTTATGCTCATATGGAGGACCACTTTTATCACTTTCTTATGTCTGTAACTGTAAAATATCAAAATGATGCATTCATTAAAGTCACTAAAATTACATTGGTAGAATTATTCGGATAACAATACTGTTTTGATACATCAATCTAAACACGAAACTATATTAATGAATCATTCGATAACAAACTGTCTGTCAATAGCATAATAAATTTAACGAACATCAAATTTCATTAAAATAAGTTTTGAAAAATATTGATACTATTTTCAGAGATACAAATTTTATAAAATTAATTTTGTAAAATAAAATGTATAAATATTTAATAATATAAATTTGCTTTATTTATCAACATGGTATTTTTGAAGGGTTAAATATGTTTTTGATCCCTCAAGTTTCAGTAAAATTTTGAATTAGTCAATTTTCGAAATTTTTAACCAATTTAGTCTTTCGTCTGTAGAAATGCGTGAATTTGGTCCTTTTAACTAATTTTTGTTAAGTTTATCTGACGTTTCAAGCATATTTCATGATAGTATTTGAATTGTTTATACTATTTAATACATCTTCGCTTCAATGTTAACTCAAATATTACTATAAAATGTTTTGAAACGTTAAATAAACTTAACAAAATTTGATTAAAAGGACTAAATTTACATATTTCTAAAGATAAAAGACTAAATTGGTTAAAAAATTTGAAAATTAATTAATTCCAAACTTTACTCAAACTTAAGGGACCAAAACATATTTAACTATTTTTTTAACTTATCTTTTAACATGTTTTTGAAATGAAAACTACTTTCTTTCGTTTAGTACCAAAATCTAAGAGGCAGGAGTGCACTCATTACTACAATGTGCCATTTCCGAAGCTTGTTTGAGTTGGAGCAATATTGTGAAAGGTTTTGCCACCTTTTTAAGTGCCTCAATTATTAATCTCCTTTTCCAGAAAAAAAAAAATGCTCTCTGCCATCTTTCTAGTACTTTTTTCTCACCAATAACTAATTCACAAATGTTGAACAAATATTTAATTTAATTGAAAAGAATATAAATATTAGTTATGATTAGAAATTATTTTGAATACTTCTTCGCTAAATAATTTGCCTCTTTTCGAAATACTTAATTTTATTATTGTAAACAGATATAACTTGTTTTTTAATGACTTTTTTAAGAAATGGTCATTAGATAGATAATTATAACATTAAAACACTTTTTCCTAATCCTCAAGAAACTGATTCCACTGTCTCACGCATATTTTTTTTATTAATTTCCTTAATGGTGCATATTATCATTTATTTGACACTCTTCCTTATCTTACCCTATATGGATTTATAAGAGTACCCTTCATTAGGATAACCTAAAAAAATTTCATGCTAATACTTTTTCATTTGAATGAAATAAAATACACGTATAGTACACAAGGTTCACTACTTTTCTTTTAGGGATGTAGGTCCACATTTCAAAGTAAACATATTAATCCAAATGGCGGACAAAAAGTAAAGAATATTCGAGAAAAAGTGATATATGAGTTTTTATATATGCATCTTTTACAGAAAAAAAAGAAGAAGTATTTTATAATTATTTTATGAAATTTATTTATTTATTATTGAGAATAACAGCATGTTCATCATTTTGATGAAGACATATGATGAAAAAGAATACAAATACTCACACACTTTATATGTTTGTCCGAAGATAGTGGGTATTTTGACCTTATTATAATAACGAATACACTTTATCTAAGTTATGTCCAAAGAGAATGGGTATTTTTAACTTGTTATAATAATTAAATTTGGAATTATTTTAAAATTTCATATATTGATAGTTCAAATATGTTAGCCAAAATATAATGCGTTTGGACATTTTAGGTTTTGCAAAAGCTTAAAAAAAAATAATTAAGTTAATATATACTATTTAATAGTGAATACATAAAAAAATATTGAATTTAATAGTATTTAAGGAATTAAATACTAATTATAATAATTGAGAAAGTGGAAGTTTTAATGATTGAATAACTATATTAATATATTTTAAAACGAGTTGATGGCTTATTAATTTTCCTCCAATTCCGTGATGTTACACCCTACCTCATGCAAAAGATAATCAATCATCTTGATTTGAAAGTTTTTCTTTCATAATACAACAATAATGGTTTTAAAACCTTTTTTTTTTTATGAGTCTATGATCAATAAGTAATCAATGAAATCAATCTAATAAAGTCAATGAAAAAAGTTGGTATAAAGATTGGTTTCAACTGATATTTTTTATTTTAGAACTTAATAGATATTTTTTATTTTAAAACTGAATATAAAATATTAAGACAAATGAACACTCATTTAATGGTGATTACACTAGGTTATCGATTAAATTTGAAACTAATTTTTTATTGTTAGAAAATTTGCCAATATTGTAATCTGGGTCACGTACCTACCATTCCCATTCCATTTCATGTAAAGAAGTGCAAGATTTTATAGTTGTGAAAGGAAATAAATGGGAACATGTTTTTCTTTTCTAGTTACCCTATTATTTCATTTCCCCACTTGCTTATGTCCGAATCATAAATAGTACATACTATTATGTAATTATGAGATCCTAATACTTTCCAAAAATAAAGGACAATTACAAGCATAATGGCATGTTTGTAAGGAAGAAAAAATAAAGTAGAAAACAAAAAAATATGTAAAATAACTTATTTTTAATAGAGAGAAGGACAAAAAATCACTTTAAATGGAGAATAAGTTTGATCAAGTTCACCTATTTGGAGAGAAGTTAAAGGATTTTTAATTTTAAAGAGATAAAAGGGTTTAGAAAAATAAAGAATAAATTTGTTTTATATTATACAATTTTTAAGAGAAATAAAATATTTATTTTCAATTTATTTTAAATTTTCACATCTATATTCATAAAAATATATCCTTACACATATCGTGGTCATACATTAATAAGATATATGATTAATATGATTTCACATCTATATTCATAATATGGTTTTATTTTCAATAAAACCACCATATTCTTACTACTTTCACAACCATTTTACATGTCACAAATTAAAAGCATAACATATGATTAATTTATTAAAAGATAATTTCATCATTTTTTATTTTTGGAAAATTCTTATATTAAACCTCACTATAAGATGAGAGACTATTGTGCAATGAATGTGGTGAGTTTTTTCTTTAAAAAAAATTAAACATAAACAGAAAGAAAAAAAAAAAGCCTGAAGAAGAAACGAAACAAAAACTCACTGAGAGGAAATAAAATAGAGGACTTCTACCATAACGTTTAAAAATTTACAATACTATATTTTCTGTATATAATAATTTAAAATTATATTATTTATGAAATAAATATTTTGCTAAAATAATATAAAATCTATAAAAGAGAGTACATTAAAATTATTTTATTTTGTTAAAATAGTGAGACCAATAAAAAAATAATTTAAAATTAATTAATTGAAAAAAAAGTGTTATGTGATTCTTTCGTGTTATATATATATATATATATATATATATATATATATATATATATATATATATATATATATATATATATATATATATATATAAAATTATTTTTAAAATATATAATTAATCTTTAAAATCTATATAAATATATGTACCACACCTAGCCGGCCTAACCAAATAATAATAATAATAAATTATCATATATACGCTGAGCAAATAAAGTAACCGGCCTAAGCCGACAGAAGGGCAATAGCGACCTAAACCACTAAAAGAGTAATCGGTCTAGATCGGTAAAGAGTAACCGGTCTAGACCGGCCGCTCTGGGAAACTAAACAAAAACTTAACAAAATCAAAACATTTCTGTAAGACTCATAAGACCCACAAACAATCGAACTAAGGGACCTGGGCTAGGACCCAGGCCCACCTACAGCCCAAACAGGGGCCCAGTCCATGACGTGGCCAAACATAATTAATAATCTATAAATATGTATGAACCCCACGAATTAAAGGTACACATTCATTACTCTCTTAATCATGAGATTTGACTTTCTTAGAGATTTTGCTGACTTGAGATTCGGAGTCTCTTCTGCAGGTAACCTCCTCGGGTCAAACCGATCACACCGAGATATCCATAGGCGACATGCATCAGCCAGGAGGAAGCCTACTGAGGAGATAGCGGACCTGAGTAACACTTGTGTTTAACATATCTTATTTGTTCTCTACAGGAACAATATATAAAGAAAATTCCTTCTTTTGTGTCCACATTTCAAAATACCAATTTTTTCCTTTAAAATATAATTATTTATTATATTTTTAAAAATTGACATTTATTTTTACAAATTTTTTTCTCTATTTATAAATAATTATTCTCTCATCTTTTCTTATATATTTCACTTTATTTTTAATAAATATAAATTTATTTTATATATTAACTTAATAACAATATATTATCATCACATATTAATATAATATCACGCATATTTAAAAAATGCGTAGCACTTGTATACGCTAATAATTGATAAATTAAATAACGGTTAAAAATAAAAAAAATAATAAACTATTTATAAAATAATTAATTTTTAAAATATAGGTAAATAAAGAGAGAATCCGACGAATTCAGATACATTCAAAATTATGGAATGTCGAAATCTTTAAAAGAGAATTAATATATTGATTTGATTAATTGTGGTGTGTAGGAGTTTGAAGTGATTATTTCAAATTTCTTTGAAGTTGTTAGATAAACATTTTTAAGCTCCAAACATTAAAGTTGCCAATTATTATAACTTCTAAAGCTTTTCCAACTTCACAGCAACATCTGTAAATAATGTCAAAAGTGTCAACCGAATAACTACCTAGTTTAAATAAATAAAAAATTACGACAAAGCTCAAAAAAAGTAATTAAATGTTCTTAACGTGACCATGTATTCTATAAGAATCATTGAATTTTTGTATAAAGTTTCGCGAAATTGATTTAATGTTTTTTACCTTACATTTTTGTATTACTAAGATGGTATTGAATCTTTTTTCGTATTATTTTGTGGAACATTCGTCAATTACATCAAATTACGTGAATTGAATGATCACGGCAATGTAATAAATTAATGAAATAACTATATATCAATATGAATATATCAATATGACAATGAAGAACACACATGACTAAATATTGGACCAAGAGATTAAGAGGCAGTTAAACATTGGTGTATAATGCAGAATGACTCAACTTATGTATATTTGAATAAAATTCTTAATACATATAAATTAATTTAAAAATTAAAATTCTTCATAAATAAAAAATTATTCACTTTTAAACAAATTATTCACCCAAGCATGCATATAAGTCTGCTTTTGACGAACCAACAAACATGTCATTAGTTTTTTACTTCCATAAAATTCTTTTTTTTTTAACATGACCTAAATAGTTTACAGGCCACTATAAAATTATGTAAATATTTTTACTTCAAAATTGTAAAAAAATAATAATAATTTTTTGTATACTTTTATGAAATTAAATTTAAAAGAGTTAGTCCATCAACCTATATATTATACTTATTTAATTTGCATATAGATTAGTACACTAACCAAGATAAAGGACCCAACTCTTCTTTATTTTGGGTCTAAACCTCAGAATTCAACAAAGCGCGAAATAAAACCAGTGGCTATTGCTTCCTGTAACCCCATAATTATTAACTACACCACATAATCAGTGCCTCTGCAGAGAAAGAAGAGAGGGTAGAATGCTATAAAGAGAGAAGAGAAAATGTGCAAAAGAAAAAACTTTTTTCTAAAAAACTCTTTCTATGTTTTCCAAAAAACTTTTTTCGAAACACCTCTGTATATAAGTGTTTCAGAAAACTTATTCCGAAAAGTATTGTTTTACTAAAAAAATTGTTCCATAAATTATAGTCTAAAAACCCTTTTCCCAAATATATTTCATATGTTAAAGTTAATTCCAAAAATTTTATTCCGAAAACCTTGCTTCAAAAATTTTAAAAAATCTCTCAGAAATTTTTCGAAATATATATTTCAGAAATCACTTTTTCAAAAGTAAAAATGAGCATTTTAAAAATTTGGGGAGTTGGGAAAAAATTGTGAAAGTGCAGGAAGTAAAAACCAAGAAAACCTAGTTATATAGTTACTAAAATGTTTTATACTTTATATATGATTTTGTATATTGGAGTTTAATTTATGTATTATGAATGCGGATTTTGTTTTAATATTGATTAAAATCAATTCAATTATAAATTAAAAAATAAAATAATAATAATAATAATAATAATAATAATAATAATAATAGTTAAAAACTTACCGTACAAAGTCATCTATAATTGAATGACAGTATATATATTGTAATTAATTTTCTTGTATTTTGTTATCTTTATTTTTTAGGTGTTTTATAAAATTATAACGTTATTAATTGAACGTTAAAGTTTAGACAAAGGTTCATTAATTTAATGAGTACTTAAAAATTCTAAAATAGTTAACATAAAATTTAAAAAAATAATAATAATAAAAGGAAATAAATTTTACAAAATCAAGTAACTTCAATCATTATATGCATGGAAGTTGTTTTGGATTAATCGAAGCAATTCTTCCTTGAAAAGTTCGGTCTTTCAGGACATACAAAATTAATTAAAACAATATGGCAAATTCTTCTTTTAACAACTTAATTTTAAAAATAAAAACGTAATTTTAAATATTAAAATAATAACTATAACTATGTATTATTACTCCGTCTAAATTAAAAAAAAAGTATAAAATTGATTTGATTAAGTTTTTCTTCGTTAGAACAGAATATGTAAAGCTTATATGACTTCAACATTAAAATAAAATTCGTAAGAATATAATAAGAGCAAACTAAACGATGTCGTTTGTGTACAATAGCCAAGTAGTGTTGACTAAGGATCCATTTGAAGTTTGAATCATAGTGCTACATTATTCTTAGTTTCTAAAACCATACAAGTAAAAATAAAAATATGCAAAAACAGATTATCACCAATCAAAGATAATCACTTTTTTTTATTTATTTCGTTCCTTTCCACCCTATGAAACCCAAACTTAGGTCAGAACTTATAATTCATTTCTCATTTTTCTATTAATTGTTTACATAAGGAGAAAAAAAACCAATAAAAACGAAATCATTTATTAGTTGTTTTGTTACATACATAAACTTAGTTTTAGTCCATTATTTGATTTCTATCAAACATATAAAAGGAATGAAAAACAGAATGTGATTACGTAAAGTAAATAGCATAGTTTAAGTTAGCAAAAAAAAAAAACTCCAAATTCAGAGGCAGAAAATTCAAATCCCATTCATCTACACCTATTGGGCCTACACATTTCTTACAAGCCCATAAGACTATAAAACTGAATAAGATAATCCACAAATCTACATATAAATGTCAAAAGAATTGTTTTATTATTTTTTGTTGACATAACTGACACCTCAATTCTCTTTTTTTGCCATTTTTCAATTTTAATTATTAATTAGGAGCCACTCTCTCACTCACTGAGATGAGAAAAAGATCATCATGAATCATGAGAGAGAAAAAGAGAAAGAGGTGCAGGTGCACATGGTCAGCAAGAGCAAGAGATGCACCTGATGAGGCCACTCTCGTTGCACGCCGTACACGTCTTGAACCCACCCTTCTCCGCGTACACCTTGCGCGCACCGGAACATTCCCCACACAGCAGGAACCTGTGATCGTCGCACACGTGGCAAGCGCGCAGATGAGAATCTGCTGCGGGCAGACCTTCGAGGAGCTTCCTGAGCTCGCCATTCTCGTGCAGCCACCGCACCTCCTCGGCCCCACCCACGTACCTTCCGTTGACGAACACACGAGGGAGAGTCAGACCCGTTTTGCGACCCGTGACCCGACGGAGCTCCGCGAGAAAACCCGAGTCCATCGAAACGTCGCGCTCGTCCAGAGCGACGCGGAATCCGCGCAGGATGGAACGCACCGTTTTGCAGTCCTCGAACGTGCCGCGGACCACGCGGAGGCTCGTGAAGTACACCACAACGCGCTGCTCCGCGCGGGGGATGGACGGCAGGGGTTGCGTCTGGGCGGCGCGTGGGGGGTCCTCGGAGGCGCGTGCGGCAAGTTTGGGGTGATTTGACCACGCTCGGAGGAGCTTGTTGGCGAGTGTGACCCGGTGGAAAATTGAGGGTTTGGGTTTGGTGGTGGAGGGTTCATCTAATATGAGGGTTTGAATGTCTTTGAAGGAAGAACATGAGAAGGAAGATGAACGTGGTTTGTTCCAAGGTTGCCACATTGAAAGTGGGAACTAGAATAGAACAAAGGTTGCTTTTTTTTTAATTAGGGTTGTGTTTGAAGGTGAAAGGTGGGGTTTTGAGAGGAAGGAAGAAGTGGGGGTGTTGGATTTTTGTTTTGTTTGTTTGTTTGGGAAAAAGGGTAGGATTTAGTTGCTGAAAAGTTTGGATTTTGGTGAATGAGGAAGGAGAAGGAGAGGTAGGAGAGAGAAAGAGAAGGATGAAGAGTGAGAGTGAAAGAGAAAATGGTGTGAAAATGGGGGAAGAGTGGAGAGGGAGATTGTGGTGGTGGTTAAGGTAGTTGAGGGGTTGGTTTATTTTGCTTTTAGGAGAGGGTTAAGAGGGAAAAGGAGATGGATTTTCAGATATTCGGATGCTCTTATTTAATGTTTGTATTAATATGAATTAATTATGGTGGATATTTAATCTCCATTTATGAGTTTAAAAAAAAACTATAAAATAAATAAAATTATATCCTAATTAGATTCATTAGTGAGATGAGAGCACCTGTTGCAGATGCACTTAAGTCTTTGTCACATCAATAAATATGAGAGTACATGTAGAGTTACTCCTCTCTGAGGAGCTTCCATTTATATTATTTATGTAGAAAATTAATAATAAGTTTTTTCGTATAAGTCAAAGATATAAATATTTATATGTAATGTTTATTTTATTCCTTAAAATATGTTTGAGAGCATATACCTTATATGATGCTTATATAATGAATTTGATGTAAAAAATGGTAAAAACATGCTCTAATTAACTCTGCACAGACACATAATTTATAATTTAGTTTATGAATGCAGAGAAAATTTTGTGTTTAGATTGACGTGAGTATATTTAAAAATGTAAAAGATAGAGAACAGGAATTGCTGCATAGTGAAGTAAAAGAAGAATGATGTTTTGTTTTGTTTTGTTATGTTATGAATTGTTGAATGATTAATTGGAGAGAAGAAGACTTGGTTGCAGCATCTGTGTACCAGCAGACACTGGCAGTGCAACCAACAGCAATTAGGACAGCATTCATGTTCCCTTTTCTCATCAGATCTATTTTTATTCTACTCATTTTCAACCAGAGAACATAAATACTGCAAAAATAATTAACTAATTAAACACTTCATCAAACCATATCGACATAAAAAAAAAAAAACTAAATGGTAAAGAATACACTTTCAACATTTTGTTAATGTTGTCGTAACAAAATTACATTAACAATGTTTCCAATATTTCGACTTGAAGTCTATTAAAATAATATTGATACAATTATTATTGTATTTTTGAAATTTTGTCACGAATTTTAGTTTGAAAGACATACAAGAAAATTCAAGAAAAGAAGTTACATTTAAATTTTTTTTCTTATCTTGATTTTTTAATAAAAGTTAAATAAGTTTCTTTGTCCTTTAAGGGTGAAAATTAAGATTTGTTTTTTTTTTTTCAAATCAAATTAGTCTCTCTTATTTAAAAATGTGTTCATTTAGTTTTTTTAACTTTGTTAAGTTTAATTCACCTTTTAATCTTGTTTCTTAGTTAATATTGAAGCGGATATCTGTCAAACATCATAAATAATTCAAATATTATTATAAAAGATCTTTTAAACAAAATAAATTTAATAAAATTTGATTAAAATGATTAAATTTACACATTTTTTAAATTGAGTGACTAAATTAAAATAAGTATTTAAAAAAAATAAAATTTCAATTTTTACTAAAAATAAATATATTTAACCATTTAAAAGAAATTGAGAAGAGTATGATTTAATTAGTGCGATGGTTTCAATAGTGAATATGATATTCAGCTTTAGTGGAGAAAGGAGAAAGAGGAAGTGGGTGTGGTGGATTCTGAAAAGTTGCACATGGTGGCAGGGTAACAAAAAGTGAAAGGAAGGATCCAAGAGAGACTTATAACACTCTAACACCTAACTAACTCCAAACCACATGCCACTCCTTTTTCTTCTTTTTTTTTCTTTTTTCTTTTGTTCACTCATTTGAACCAATGTTCCGTTTTTTCTTTCTTGATTTGGGTGCACCATTTCTTTCCATCACACACCCTTCACTTCCTTCTCTCTTATCTATGTTTTTGACATTTAAAAAGGGTTTCGCACTCGACCACATTAAATTAGTACTCACACACAGAACCTTGAGAAAATCTGTCTACCACTGTTCACTGCACAACATGGTTTCGTGTTGGAATCACAGCCTGGCTGCAAGTCTCTGCAAGTTACACCATTCCACACCATCATTCTCTTCTCAATAATCTTTAGTTGCACTTCCATCAATTAATTCTCATTATTTACAAATCTTACATTCAACCTTTTACCTTTTATTGTTTAACTTTGTGTTTTCACACATTTTACCAAATCATTTTGTTTTTTTATGGAACCGAATTGTTTCAGGAGTCTTTTGTTTTTTTTCTCTATTTCTCGAGATTTATCTTTGAGTTGTTTCTCGAAAGTTTTTTGGGAATGAGATACTTGTAGCTTCGACATTCAAGTCAGTAATACTTCGATATAGTGTTTATACTAAAGCTGAGTTAAAATTAATCTGTCTTTATATTACTGGGCTTTGGTCCTGACTTCATTACCTTCAGGTCGTTTGTCATGGCTTCATTACTTTCTTTTAACCTAGTAGTCGTTCTTAACCCTAAACCCTATGTCTCACTCTCCTCACTTTCTAAGCTTGCCCCTCAAGCCATTCCTTACTGGTTTTGTTCTCTCGTCTCTCATCTTCCCCTCTGCCATTCCTATTCATTAACATAAGTACTGATATCCCTTTGTAGTTTTTCATTTTTTGTGTTGTTGCTGCCATGTTTGTCATGCATCTATAGGTATAAGCATCATTGAGTTGATTGGAGTATAGATCTGTGAGTATCCATGTTGCCATGTTTGTCATGCATCTATAGGTATAAGCATCATTGAGTTGATTGGAGTATAGATCTGTGAGTATCCATGTCTGAAACGAAAACCACAAACAAGAAGTCGACTTTCGCAAGTGATTTAATTCCGGAAGTCGACTTCCGTAAGCCACAAGATGACGAAAGTGAACTTTCGTAGACCAAGATAAATTTTGAAAGTGAACTTCTGTAAACCACTATGAACAACATGAAAATGGCACCATCGGTAGTTGACTTCCGTAATTTAAACTGACTTTCGTAGTTGAAAGTGACTTCGGTAAGAGATGAGTGATTTTCGTAAAAAAATAGTGACTTCTGTAAAAGATCCGTAAAAGAGGGGTGACTTTTGTAAGTGTTGTGTCCAGAAGTGAACTTCCGTAGATGTGTGAGAAATATCACCGGAAGTCAACTTCCAATAAATGAAATTGGGCAACATTGACTTAACTCATCGAATGTCAACGAAGATATTTGATTTTGGATGTCGACTTCCGATTATTTTTTTTTCATTTTAATTTAAATTTTTAATATTTATTATTTTATATTGTTGTTATGTAACTTTTTTAGATTAGGTTGTAATTTTTTTTAGTTAATTTTAATGTAAATAAGTTTTAATATTAATTAGTTATAATTTAAATTAAAATAAGATAATATAAAAATGTTCTTTTTTTACTCCCTTTTTCTTTTTTCCATAAATTATATATATATATATATAACCTTTAACAAAATAAAAAAATTAAAATTAAAATTATCCTGTTTTTCAAATTTTATTAGAAGATTATCTGATGAAACATGTAAATAATTATAATTATAATTATTTATGATTTTTAATCATTTTAATTTTAATTAATTCTATTGTTGAGTAAATATAATTTTAATTAATTATAATTTTGAATAAATTTATTTTAATTCTTGGGATGCAACGGTACATATACAAACACCGTCAGCCAATTACTTTTGTCATTTCATAATTACTTAATTATTGCATTTGTCTAATTAATTTTTTTATATTTATTTAATTTTTCAAGGACATAAATGAAAGTGCATTAATCTTTGGAGGTGCAAAAAATACTGGGGGTGCAGAAAGAAAATGCCTTTATGTTTGGATATGGATGTTGGACTATGGGCTGTTTTCAGCCCAGTTACTGGAAAGATAAAATAATAATACAGAGAACTAGAAAGAAAAAATATCGTTTCTTCTTTCTTTTTTTACTTGTTTAAACTCTTTATGATTTGGATTGTTTCTTCAATTTCAATGCATGTTGTACAGTTTTTTTTTTCTTGTTTAAATTTTTTATGATATACATCTTATTTAAACTGCATCTACCCCATTTGAGTAATAATATACATATTTTAATTACTCACTTTATATATAGATACACACACTGGGATATCAAACTCAAAAATATTAATTATCTATTATTAATAATTTTATTTGAATATAAGAAAAATCAAATGATTAAATTAAAGTTACATGTGTAAGAATTATTAAATAAGATATCAAATACATGAAATATAGAAATCAACAAATTCCAAAAGAAATACTTCTAACAAATCTACTAATCGTGTTATATGTGGACAAGTCTCTCTTTGTAGCTATGTTCCGAAAAGAGGAAAATGATTATTTGTTTATCATTAGTTAACATTTTACCTACATTTATGATTTATAACAGATTTAAGAAAACGATTAGTGAAACAACTCTTTATTGTTTTATTTATAATAATTAAATATCTATTCCAAATTTAATTTTAACTTATTCAAATTTACTTTTTAAAAATATTAAATTTATTTATTTTATAATTTTACTTAGATTACACTTTACAATCAAATTTTTTATTTAAATTTATATCTTAAATAACTTTTGTTTAAAATTTTAAAATATAATAATTGCAAAAAGTCTGCGGATATTCATAAAGATTTACAAGTACTCTTTGTGTGGTTACTGAGGGATTTACAGGGTGAAGTTTTTAGGTAAGCCAATGGAGAAATTCTACTTCGGTTTATCCTTATCCATTTATTAACTCCACTATTTTTTAGATTTTTAATATTTTTTAATTACGAAAATAAATACATATATAGATCATTTATGTTTTAAAACTCTAGTAATAAAAAACTGCATATGAAAAAATGTTTTATTCTCTAATTTTTGGAAATTATAGAAATGTTTCTAAATTTTTACCTGTAGTTTATTTATTTATTTATTTTTAAAAACATGAAATTTTGTCGAAACATATGGTTTATTTATTTAATTTTAAAAACATTAAAAGCATAATTTCAACTTACTTTCGTAATACCTTTTTTACTTTAAAAAATCATATTTTAAAGAAAAATTTCTATTATTTTCTAAAAAAACAAGAATTACAACTTATTGAAAATCCTAACATTTCTTCAATCTTTTTTACCTTTGAAACGCTTAAAAAAAACAGTTACTCACTGCAGAATCTATTGTTGTTTGAATCACTCCTTCAAAATCCAACAAAAACATATAATTTGCGAAATTATGATGTTGTTTTACTTCCTTCCTAGTACATGCTCTTCCTCTTGAAAACACTCATTACAGAAAACGTGAAATGGAAGCCGATTCGAATGCCACCACCATAACCATAAACGTCAAGTTCAATGGCGTCAACATACCCGTCTCAATTTCACCCAACTCTACCATCAAAGACCTCAAGTCCCTTCTTCTACCTTCCACCAATGTCCTCCCTCGGGGCCAGAAACTCATCTTCAAAGGTTTCACCTTTTGCCCCTTTCTCTTTTTCATTCAACACCCTTATGAAAGAACCCCCACCCCTTTTGAATTGGTGTGTGAATCAAATTAAAGAGTGATCTTACAGGTAAGGTTTTGGAAGACCCCGTCACTTTGACTGCATCCAACTTGACTAATGGATCCAAACTCATGCTTGTGGCTTCTCAAGGTTTATATCAAGGGGTATTGTATATGACTTCATCAATCTCTTTCTCTGTTCTGGGTTTTGTTGGCTATGGAGATAGTGTTCAGTAAAATTAGTTTTTAGTTTTCTGTTAATGAATTTAGAATGCATACATTTTAGATAAGAAATGCTGGGAACATTTTGAAGAGACTCTTGGGAAATTTATTGCAACTCATGAAACTGTATAGCTTTTACTTCTTGTTCAATGAACCCCAATTGTGTTTTTTTAGTTTTCAATAAATTTGAACCAACAGTGAAGAATTTGTTAGAGAATGTATAATGATGTATATGGTAAGATTGCTGGCTTTTTAACAACCATTTTGAATGTTATATATGGGGTGGTTTCAAATTAGCAAATTGTGTAAAAATCTTAACATGGTGCATGAAAATTAGAATAAAAATTTTCAAGTAAAAAAATCCACTTTATTGGAGCATGACGGGTGGTTAACTCTGCTGTATAATACTATGATTTCATCATTAAGTTAAAATTGTGGCTTTATTGGTTATTGGATAAACCAATGGAAAATGTTTTACACAAATGCCTTGCCAAAATTGGTATAGACAAACTAGATGGATCATTTCGTATAGGAGATGAATGAAGCTACTTAGAATTGATATTATACAATCAGACAAGTTTGATGAGGTTCATCATGCTTCTCCTTGAAAATAAAAATTATGTTTATAGATGTGGCTGTGTAGAGTTTGCTTGTTTCTATAGCAATCAGAAAAATGTAGCTTGAAGATTTCGATTCTTTTACAGGATGGACTTGAAGAAAGCTAATGTTGTTCCCAAATCGAGGAAAGATAGTCACTCAGGCTCTAGCAATGATGTGAAGAAAAATCCTGTCAAGAACAGGATGGAACGGTGGAAAGCAACAGGAGTTGTAGCATTGTCTGAAAGCAACTTGGAGGTAATAATAATTTTGTCTTATATTCAACTAGACGCTTGGTTGTGTCAAATGGAAAATTAGAGACGAGGAACGTGGTAAATTTTATTCAATGTCATGGTTTTGAAGATTTTTCAGATTGAGATTCTATTATGTAATTTGCAAACAAAATGGTATGAAAGTATCCTCTTTTGTCTTTTTTTTTTTTTTCATGCCGTATGTGCATATGGAATCTCTTTTGTACTTCACATGTTAGGAATGTGTAGGGTTCACTTCAAATTATAGCGTGATTGGAGCCAGGCTATAACATCATTTACAAAACAATCCATCAAATCATTACAATTGAAAGTTGATTTCTTTTTCCAGTATAAGAAAGTTTTTGGTGGAAGGGAAGTTTTCATTCGGCATGTCACAATACTAAGTTTGCAATGACGCTTATGACAAAAGAGTGTACCCAAGACCTTTGCATGAATGCTGTTTGATCCTACCAATTTGGCAACTGCTGTTGTCTAATTCATAATTCATGGTAGTTTTATATGATTGTGTATAAGTAGGTTTTTGGTGCGGAGCAAGATGGATCACTGATTATTACGGTTAAAATTAAGATAATTTTTTGTTTTGTCTTTTTTATCCCTGTAATTGTTGGTTGTCCATGTCAGACCAGAAGAACTTCATACTATCTTGTTCATCTTTTTTGTCTCTTCTGTCCATTATTTAACCATAAAATCTCATTGAAAACCACACATGGTGTGAGGGGTTATACCACAAACAAATCATAAGGAAAAGGGGATTCCACACGCTACCTCTCTGAAGACAATATGGCAGAATAAATCACTGATTTCATGTTCATATCTGATGTGAGTCTCAATCTTATGTCAGATACCTGCTGAGGTCAATATGTTTTATAAGCAAATTTTTATTTCAATAGGCCATACCTGAAGAAGTGTGGGTTTGTGGATCTTCTGTAAGAGTTCTAGATTGCAACAACAATTCAATCAAAAGTGTCCCTGTCGAAATTGCACGTCTTACAAGTCTAGAGGTAAGCTGAAATGTCTCTCTATAGGTTTAGTTTCTGCTACATCCAGTTGTATTTCTTGAGCAATAATTAACACTGCTTGCTTTTTCTGAAACACTGCAGAAACTATTCATGAATTCAAATGAGATAGAGGATGAATCAATCAAGTGGGAAGGACTAACAACTTTGAAGCACATAACTGTATTAACATTGAACTATAACAAGTGAGTAGATCTTATCATGTAATTTCAACGTTGCTTGGACTTAGTTGCATAAAACAACAAATGAATTTATATAAGTATTGCTTTCATTATGGATTTTTATTAGTCCCTCTAAACCATCATAATGTAAAATGCCAAAGTTTACTTGCTTACTAACCATTATGTCATTCATTCTGGTTTAATGTTAAAATCTATTAAAAAATTCTTTGCATATTTGAAAGAATGACTTCAAAGTTTTAACTAACCTTAGCATCTTGGTCTTTGTATTTAAAGTTGATCAAAGAATGTTGTTTCTTCACGTAATTTGGTTGTTTAACATGATTTCTCTGCAGTTTAACTACTTTGCCGTCTGCGCTTGGGTCACTTACCTCTTTGAAGGAGCTGCATGTTTCCAATAATAAATTGGGTGGCTTTCCTGATGAAATAGGGCATTTGACTAAACTAGAAGTTTTGCAAGCCAACAACAATAGGTATTATTTAAAATTCAGTACTTGATTAAGTATGAATATATTTTTGTAACACATTGTAAGTTTGGTCAAATCACTAAAACCCTGTTTAAGGATTGTCCTGCACTTGGCTTGTTTACTACTTAGGTAATGAGTTTACTACTTATCTGAATAAACCAGTTTATCCAAAATCCATCTACCTCTTGCAGTAATTACTATTAACAAATTATTAACTGATGTTGAGAAAAATGTTGTTAATTTTTATTGATGTGTATCTTCTTCTCAGGATAAGTATCATCAGTGACACTATTGGGAACTGCCATTCTCTTGTTGAGGTACAGTTGCTGGTCTTCTTCTATCCTTTCTCTCATCTTTGTTTTCCTTTTTCAGAAGGGACTCTCCAACTGAGACAGCTTTGAAAAATTAAAACATCACTGAAGAAAATAATCATTTTTCTTCGATAATGTATACTCTTAAATATCCTTATGCAACTTTTCTTGTGACATAGGTTGATTTCTCATCAAATTTTCTGTCAGAATTGCCAGAGACATTTAGTAGTTTGAAAAATTTGAAGGTACCCTTTTCTCACCCATCTTATCTAATAACATGAAAAGAAAATTTAAGGTGGGTTTGTTTCCCATCAAGTAATTTGTTAACTATTTGGTATGTTATCTTTAAATGGTTTTGAAGTTTAAGAACTGTAACTATATACTGTTGCAATTTCATTCCTCTACCTTAGTACACCACATGAGGACTACTTCACATTGATGCAGGCACTGTATCTTAGTAACAATGCCATGAAATCTCTTCCATCAAAACTATTCAAGACTTGTTTTCAACTCTCCACACTGGATCTCCACAACACAGAAATCACAATTGATCTCCTTCGCCAGGTGTGCACATTTTTTTTTGCGCTATATTTTGAACAAAAATCAATTTTTTCATTTCACCAGAAGGTTTGGTTTATCATGGTTATGTCAGTTCAACTGGGCATGTAATTTCTAAGAATAAACTGTTACATGACAGTCAAATATGCATTGGTTTCTTTGCAGTTTGAAGGATGGGACAATTTTGATGAGCGACGGCGTTCAAAGCATCAAAAACAAATTGATTTCCGGGTTGGAGTCTCTAGAGATTTTGATGAAGGTGCTGATAAGAACTAAAATTATTTGTTATAAACAATGCAGTTCATTCAGATAGTATTCATGAAGTTCATGTCTTTGGTGGCAAATAGGAAATTGGAAATTTGTGATACAATGTTGGTTCATTAAGATTTCCTATAAGTGACGATAAATACTTAAATACTAAGGTTCTTTTGGAGAGAAAAAAAAAATGGCTAAGTACCTTTAAAGAAGTTTTTGTATTAATGTCTCATTTTTTCTGTTATTACATGCCCTTTGTCTGTGTATGTATGATAAGATAAGAATGTTTTGGGTCTGATGTCTGGTTTGAATGGCTCGTGCTATAAACAACGGTATAACTGTCATTGTTTCATCTAATGGATGTTTTTGTGAAGGTGAATCAATTTATTATTCCAAAAATAGTTAAACATAAAACATTACACCTTCACCCTTTTTCTTTTATCATTGCAAACTATATAATCTATTATGGATCCTTGAACTAATCAATGATATGTTTCACTTAAGATTAAACATCATTATTTCTACAGTTTCAAAGTAAATATTTTTTGTTAGTATAGATCATTCCTTACACTTCATAGTTGTGGTTCTAGCAAGAATAAAATTAGTGAAAAAATGTGTAGTATTTTTTTTTTTGGCAAAAACAAAGTATGTTTCAAGGTAAGAGATACGTTTGATTGGAGTTTAAAGAGGTAGAAAATAATTTCTTATATTATCATGGAAGTATAGCTTTCTCACCCTCGTCATGAGAACAAAGATGAAATAAATATATTATTGTTAACTTGCTGCAGATGAGAACAGTAATCCGAAAATAATTTCTAAATTTTATGCAAGCAATGGAATGTTACTTTCTCTAATTTATATTTTTAAATTGAATCTTTAATCCGTATAACACAGTTCAAGATTTGAAAAGTCGAGATTTATGTCATCCATTTAAATCTAATTTGATTTTTTTTTTTCGGTAAGTCCTTACTGGACAAGAAAATTAAAAAGTAAAATGAATTAAATTTCTTACATGAAATATAGTTTATGAACAAGCTGTGCAAAAATTTTAATTTATTTGAACTTCATAACAATTATTTATTTTACTTTTTTGTCATTTTTCATATAAATAGTTATTAATTTTATGCTTAAAGTCATTCTAGTTAGCTCCTATTTTTTTATTAGTTGAAAAATAAAAATGACTTATTTTACTTTCTCATCATTTTCTTTTATAAATACTTAATAGTGTTTGGTGAATACTTTTTTCCAAATTTATAACGCTTTTTTTAAAAAAAAAAAAAAAACTTAAACAATACTGGAAGTAACGATTTTAAAAACACTTCTATGATTTATATATTTATTTTATTTGACCCTAAAATATATTCATGACCTTTTTTTATTTTTGATATAATTTCAATCATAAGATTCTATTGATACTTTTAGCCGTGTTGTATGAGGTTAACTTTATTTTTTTTAATTTTGTTTACTAAATAAGATATTGACATTTATACAGTTAATGGTCAGGATTTTTTTAAATATATAATTAATTTTATTATTACATTCGATTTATAGGATAGTAGATTTGTTAAGTGTTATATTAGTTAATATAATGAAAGCATGATAGTCATTTAAAAATGTTATTTTACTTTGGTTTAAATTATAAAAAGTATTGAAAATATACTATAAAACTTATACAGAATGAAAAATAATCAACAATTGAAATAATATGAATGTAATTTAAATTTAAATAATTTATCTATAAACAAAATATTATAGAATTGAAAAAATTTAATAAAAACATTATCGAAAAGTATTATATATATGTCTAATGTGTTTTTACTAATAATTTCACTAAACATTTATTAACAAAACCATAGCACTTCCAAGCTACTCTCCTTTCTATGATGAAGTGACCCCATTGCAATGTTTAATTTATGAAATAAATAAAAAAATAATGCTTATATTGATATAATTTAACTACAACTTATACCATCTAAACATTTTAAAAGTGTACTTAAATTATTACAATACAGTGTTATTTTAGAAGTATCCACAATTTATTTATTTTTTAAAAAATGAAGCCTAAACTGAAATATAATCTCAACTCTTCACTTAATAAACAGAGACCGTAACAACATAATAGTATATGCAAACAGAGTAAGAATGCCAGGAGGAACAAAGTTGTTTTCTGAATTCACATGAAAATTGACATAATGTTTTCTTTTTGTATGAATTATGAATATGATGCATAAGTCAAACATGGTGTCGGTCTGAAAGACGGAAGAGAAAGAGGGCTCTATCAACGGAAATAAATGGATATTTGAGGGATGTCAATGTCATTATCATCATCATCCTCACATGCTACAACAACGTCCAAATGACGACGGTATGAAGGAATGTCCAACTTGGCCACGTCCCTTCCCAAATCTGCTACCTTTTTGTCCATTCGCTCTTTATGTTTAGGGAACATGCTATTATAGAGCAGGCAACTTCCACAGGAAATACTATAAGCATTCAACCCCTTTGCCTTAAGCCACTCAAGAAGTTCTCTAAGGGTAGGATTATCACCAACAATCCATCTATCCCAAACTGTCCAATTCATATCTTGATGCTTGATAATCTTCGGTGGAACTGGTTCAGCCATTGAAAACAGAGGCAGTGCCAAATTAGCAAATGTGTTTCTGTAGTCTTCAACTTTGTGCCCTCCATCCAACACTTTGTAAAGCTCCAGGCAGACAAGACCAGTGGCCATGGCGGTCGAGGTTGCAATTGCAGGAATGATCCGTCCGGCAATAAACTTGGCTTTCAGCTTGTCCACCTCAGGAATGCTGTAATTCCGGGCCCTCATGTTCGCAAGCCCAGCAATCACGTCCATATGGTAGTTTGTATCATCATCCTGCAGTTAAAATGGCAGAATGGTTTGTGTTCTCAATCGGCGATAACTAAAAAATATATATAAACACACAAAATGCAGAAGAGTCACATCAGGTAAATATAAACTCAGGACCATTGAACATAATTACAAAAAATACAAATTGATGAGCGTCAGAGAAAGTGACCGGAAATGCCGTACCTTCTCAAACTGAATTGGTTTCATCCTGAACTCTGACGGCAGAGTAGCGCGACACCTCTCTAACCTGACTATTAGATCATTAATAACTGCTGCATCATCTATAGAAGCTGTAGAGAGACTGGTAGCCTTCTCATCTGTCACTATTTTCACACCTTTCTTCGGCTGAAAGTCGGGTACTATCACCCTATCCACAGCTTCAGCCACCTTCCGAGTGTTCTTAACCCAATCAGGGATTGGGATACCAAAAGTTTCTGCACGCAAAATTGAGGCTGCCAACACAAAATTTAGATGACCTAAATCAGACGATGAGAACTGCAGGGGATGAGGGAATCTTTTTGGCGCGGACCAGAAAGGAGCTCCAGTACTAGTTGCAGCATCTTCGGGAAAAGTATAGATCAACTGCTTCAACCGATTAGCAAAATAATCCTCAAACCTGTGAGAAATGTGTTTTATAAGTGGACATAAAAGTAATATGTTCACACAACATTAATATAAAAGTTAAAAAAGACTAGCATATACTGACAAACGCACATACTTTAACCGAGCCCAAGTGATACAATCTTCAAAAGTTTCACATTTGTCACTGTCCAGGCACTCAAGAACACGCTCCAAGTTATCCCTTGCTTGAGCATCACCAGCGTTCCTCATTGAGGTGGTATATTCACTTGGGTTAGACAAATATGCATTTACTTCAGCTGGAGTTTTCTCTAGCAAACCCTCAAATTCAGATCGTGCCCATGTCAAGCAATGGTCAATGTTGTGTGGAAATGAGTGCACAGTGCACATCGGTGCCTGTTTCTCAGGAGGATCTCTTGATGCCCCATAGTTTTCTGTCAGGTGAGGAATAACCATCTGTGTATTGCATTTCGCTCCAAGAGTTCCAGACTCCAGAAGAGGCTTTTGGAAATACAGGCATCTCTGATCAACATATAATCTTGCATTAACATTGTCTAGGGCATTTACAACAACATTCAAGTTTTCCCAGAAGGTATCATTGAATACATTTTCAGTTTCTGTGCCAACACGATTTTGTAGAGCTTCAATATTAAAACTAGGATTGATGGAAGCAGCAGCTGAAGCAGCAACTGTGGACTTAGCCTGTCCAATATTCCAATCACGGAAAAGAAACTGCCTGCTTAGGTTACTCTTCTCTATCACATCATCATCAGTAATAGTGAGTTTACCCTGACTTCCACAAGAAACTCCCATGAGAGCAAGATTTTTTAAAAACTCACATCCCAAAGCACCAGATCCAACAACAAACACTTTAGCATCCTCTAATCTTTTCTGTAATTTCCGCCCAAACACTGAAATCTGTGCATCATAACGGCCATTTACTGGTTTGAAATCATCTGGGTCCACTGGGTCTGAAGGGAGTGATTCAACAGAGTCAAAGTAGAAGAACTGCAGAGGAACCAAAAGTTAAAACCATAACACATACCAAAGACCAGTGTTATTAAGTGCCCATTGTTTTCAATTCTTGAAAGCTATGTTCTGTTACTTAAAGAAAAAAATCAATAGATAAGTTTAGTTTATTAATACTGTTTTTAAAAGTAATACCAATTTCTTAAGTCTTTAAAACAAAGAATCCAAAATAAATTGTATTGCCTTACTATTAGTTATCTATCTAGAAACTATTTTCTAAAATCATTTTATAACCTATAAACTAACAATCAGACCCTTCTTCCCTAGGATACGATTCTAATTAAAGAGGCAATTGACAAAAATTTAGAAAACATCAGTTCCACAGAACAAAAAACAACATATTTTTACCAATAGCCTATAATCCTATGTGATTGTCGAGTATCATGACAACACCAACTTCAAAACAGAAAAATATCATGGGATTCAATTAAATGAGTAAGCGTATCTCACTTCATCTTTATTCTCTAATCTTAGCTGTTGTATATCTAAATTAGACACTTGCCTAGCATTGAGTGGAATATAGAAAGAGGAGGAGTGATCACAGAAATTTTCCTGGAAAAACAAGTGGACCATGGCTTAAAAGGGTGACCAAAACATGAATCTCATATCCCAGAGTTGTGTATGCTATATAGGGGCAATTGGCTTAATCAGCATCAGCTTCTTAATCTCCCTTGCTCTTTTTAATGTATGCATTAATCTTTCCTTTCTGATTGACATTAGTCAAATGATTATATCATTGTTCTTTCTGGTACATAGATGACCAGGGTTCAAACCAATGTTGTCAAACTTGAGGACATGAAGGGGATTAAAGATCATAACTTGATTCGTAAGAGCTATGAATATACAAAAATAAATCATAAATATTAAGATCCAGTACATAATACAGCTAAAATAGATTCATATGTCATAAAATGACTTGAACCACCTTCATTTGACTCCATTTTTTCTTCAAATTCTAAACAGAACAAAACACTCCACAAGTCTAAATTGAAGCAAGAAAAGAAGAAAATATCAAGGAAAAATAAAAAACAGAATAGAGACAAAGATGAAGGCAATGACCAACAACGATGAAGGCAGCACTAGCAAGGATCATGAGACTCGGAGATTGCTGACTCAGCAAGTATTGACTATAGCAACATGAGTGCTGTCATGGCAGACAATGATGATGATGGGAGTATTGAGCATCATCGTGCATAGCCGTTTAGCCCTTATACTAAACTGCAATTAGGAACCTAGGAAACGAGGGCCATCTTTCTTAAATTTATAAACTAGGTCATCAGAAACCCAAATCGAAAAAACACCCGAGTCAATTCAGGCTCTGCACAAACAGATTAACACAGTGCACAAGCAGAGGCATGATTCTACCCATCTACTTTGTGTCTAAGCTCGCTACTGTCTCCTTCACCAGTACAATCACACAAGTTCGCAAATATGCTCACAATTTTGACAACATTGGTCCAAGCTTATGACAATCATTTCCTTTTAAATATTTTTTCATGACTAAAGAAGATTAGGATAGAAGCTAAGATTTTTTTAATCACAGGGTACTTACCTAAGTTTTGAACGTTGTGCATTAGAAACTTTGGTATATCGTTTCAGGACAGCAACTCAACAATCAAATAAATCCTCATACATGTCAGCATTTTTGAAGTCGGGTAATACTAAATTATAGTCAAGATCATATATCTTTATAAGAGTAGAGTTCGACCAATGGGAAGGGAGTTAATCTTCTTCAGAAACTACATTGGTTAAGTCACTAACACTAAAAAAGAAACAACGAACTGAACACACACCATCAATCAGCCCAAGTATATGAAAGGGAAGTAAATTTATCAATAAAAGATATTTAAACAAGTTAGGTTTCACCTTGCAAAACACAAAATTTAAAAACTCAATAAGTCGAGCGATAAAATTTTCTGACCTGAAAAAGTGGATGAAATTTCCCAGAGCACGCTTTGACAACCTCTTGTCCAACAATTCCGCCAAACATAGCAGCCATAGGATTCAATACTGCCCTGGCACCAAAGGCAAAGTTTCTCAAAAGTTTTGGATTAATATCTTCTAATTTTCCATCAGTAGTGTTGTCATTAATTTCACTGACAATAGATACAAGCTTTTTTGCATCTTCCTCCGAACCAGCAACAGGTAAGCGACCTAGCTCAGAAATGAATTTATCCAAACCCTGGAATGCTAAGTGAAGGAGTGGTGGGCGGTCGAACTTAGAAAAATCACTCAGAAGAAAATCACCAGGATCACTGAGTGCTTCCCTCAGTGACTTGAAGTTGAGTACCTTTGATTGTTTGACCTGTGTAACAATTCCACCTTTCTCATACATACCATAATTTGTAGTGTCTTCTTCGAGAGTAAACGAATATGCTCTAGCATTTTTAATCTTTCTAGGCTTTCCATCATTCAATTCTTTCATACCATGAATTTCAGAGAATACAACAAGATCTCCATCCTGAAACTCAAGCCTCTCATCATCAACACATGATACTAGAGCAGGGTTGTCGTTGCTAATGGATGCTATTATGCCACTGTGGGGTTCTTCCCCATCAACATCAACAACAGTAAACTCAGGCCCAAAATCACAGAACACGGAACCAAAAAGTCCTCTAACTTCAGTTTTAATAAAGGCAATAGGAGGCTGCTGACTGCGACAATAATCATTAAATTCACAGGCTTTCTCTAGACTGATATCGGTGAAAACAACAGCCTACAAATTAATGAAATAAACAGTAAATATATTATCAAAATAAACTTCAATAGAAATGAAATTATAGTTGAAAATATGAAGAATCCAATTTATTAACATCAATACAAACAAACTTGAAATTTTTCAGCATTAAATTACTTCGGAATTATACAGATCAAACAAGGACGTAATTTATACAAATTTAAAAGAAATGGGACATTCAGGAAGGTGAGTGTATCTCTGTGATTCATTTACTAATAGAAACTTATATTATAAATGCTATACAATAACAATAATCACTATTACAAGTGTGACTTCATTTGCAGCATTCAAAATCTATGCACATAAGAATTAATTCGTAAAACAATATTCTTTTATGAAAGTGAAGGGACTGGAACTTACTAGTTATAAACAAAGTATGACATGTCAACCATAAAAACAAATACATTCTAATAAAAAATAACATGAAATAAATTTTGAAAGGGAAGATTAGACAGCAGAAGTCGGTACTTGAAAATTAGAAAGCTGCTCTTTTGTCAGAGGAGTAGTCAAGCTTTGGACAATCACAGCATTGTTGAGCTCCTGTAGCTTACTAACAGAAGATGTTGCCCTGTTTTTACCAACATCATTCTCTGAAAACACAAAATTACTGGAAAGATCCCACAGCTCCACAGTTCCCTCATCATGCAATGTCACAGATTTGACACCAGCAAGAATAAGATTCTTCGCTGTAAGCAGTAAACTTCATTAGAAATCCAAAACAAGATTTAAAATTCGAGAGCTGATAATGACTTCAACCCAAATATCACCATCATTAAATACAAAATCAAATCACACAACAAAACGTACGGTAAAAATTACATTATTAAATATCTCTCAATAAATCAATGTAAAATTATAGATTACAAATCTATAAAAGAAACTACAAGACTGATTCCATCGGTTGATGATCAAGAGGTTTCTAAAATTCGGTCGGCAACATCAACGTTTTTGGAAAAATCACAGGATGCGACAAAGCCTTAACCGCGATTGCAATTTGAAGATTCCTGGTGATCATTTTTATGACAAATCTAGACCAACAACAAAACTACGATATTACGAACAGGGAGGGTTACAGCACTCTGCCTACAGTTTTTTTAAGATGGCAGTGGACAGATAAGGATAAAATCACCAAATCCACTAACACAAATCCCACTGTTTATCACCTTAACGATCTCTTCTAAAAGAAACATCAAGCAGAAAGCTCAGATAAAACTAATATTAACAGAGTTTCACCACCAACTAGGGCATCACAGATAACAGCAAATCTAAATGCGATCTCAATTCAAGATAAAACCCAAACAGCACAAATATTATCCATAAGTAAAGTGTTCAAAGATTTTACCAATCTCGACGCCAAGACCTTGCATCCCGGAGACCAGAACGCTGGAGCCAAACAGCCTTCGCATGGTCTCCCGACCATACACGGCGAGCTGACGGCTGTGGAGATCCTCATCGATTTCCGGCGGGTTAGAGTCGCCCAAAGCCATGGCCGACGCTCCCTCACTCGTACTCCCGCTTTTGCTGCTACTGTTGTTGTTGAAGCTCCGGACGGTGAAATCGTCGTTCTTCACCGTGGAATCAGCGGTTCCGGCGGCGATCCGATTCTTCTTAGAAAAACTACTGCTGCAAATGTCGCTGTTCTCGGTCTCCTCTGCTGCAACCGGTACTTCGCAAGGTCTCTTAGTTGGAAGCATATAGTGCAGTAAGCTGCTGAACACGCGATGCAGCGCGATCGTGAGGACGACGACAAGAACAACAAAAGCAATGAAGAACAAGGGAGAATTAACAGCGCGATGATCGCGCAGAGGATCGAAGTCAAAAGCAATATACACAAACCGCGAAACCACTAACGGAATCACGGCGAGGAAAAACCCTAACCCTAGCTCACGGAGCATGAGCACAATTATTATTTTTGTAATTGTATTTGTAACTGTAATTGTTCGAGTAAAAGAGAGTTAATCGAATGAGATTAACGAAGAGAGAAGCAACGTACCGATTTGAACTTCGGTGCGAAGGAAGAAAGAGAATGGAACCTGATTGGATGCAGAGAATCGGAGAGAGAGTGTTTTGTTTCGTTTGGCTTTGTTCTGTTTCGTGGAGTTTGGGTTTTTATTGCGAGGGTGGAGAGAGAGGGGTATTTATGGATTTGCAAAAAGAAGGCGAATGCGATGCTACTATTCTAGGGTTTCGCTTCGAGTGAGGACATGACAGGTGCTACTCCATTTTTTCCCTCTTCTCAGAAGAGAGAGATGAGAGAGGAAAGAGAAGACAGGGCGAGAAGCGTGAAGTGAAAGATAAAAAGTCAGAAAGAGAAACAGAGGACTCTTGAGTGATTGCCACGTCGGCGTTTTGGCATGTGGTTTGTATCAACGGCACTAGCGTTGGGTTGTACCGCGCGTACTGTGCTCCAGCAGGCACTGCATCCGGTGAGGAAAAATCTAGAAGAAGCTAGAATAATGAAAAATAAGTTTTATGCTTTTACATTTGTTGATTCTTCCTCTTACTTCGTGTTGTTTTGTTTTGACAAAACATGATTATATGGACATTAATTAAATAATTAAATAATCTAAGAGAAAACCCTAATTATGAAAGCAGATAGACAAAATATCTCTAACGAACTATCTTTGTTTAACTAAGAAAATGTAAGTAATCGTGGTGGGTCAGAAAAAGCGACAGAGATTCCAACTTAACAATGGCATAGTATTTTTTATAATTTTACTTATAATAAAATTTTAAGTAAATTATAAATTAAATTATTGATTATGTTTTAATTCAGAATATATAATAAAAAAAAGGGATTAAAAAAATTAAGGATTATATTATATTTTATGTTAGCTGTATACTTTTAAATTTGTTATTTGATTAGTAGGATAATACGAATTAATAGCTATTAAAATAATTAATTTCATGTTTTAAGAAATTATGCAGAATAAAAATAATAATAAAATGTTACTCATATAGAATTAAAATTTCTTTAATGGTTTGAGATTTTTTTCTATAACAATCACTAACTACATTTCACATTAATAGAAAAAGGTTAACAATATTTCGACATTATAGCATACATGATGCTGTTGTTGCAAAAGGAGAAGAAAAGATGGAGAACGCGGTAAAAAAGAGAGAAAGGAAAAAAAAAAAAACTTGATTCGAAAAGTTTTTTATGAAATAAACGTATTTTATGTATTTTCTCGTTCGAAAAAGTTTTTATATGTGTCTTAGAAAATTGATTTCAAAAAACTTGTTTCTAAATGCATTTTATTTTATGTATTCCAAAATTTCTACTTCTGAAATTTTGTTCTAAAATCTTATTCCAGTACTTCTACTAGAGATGGCAAATAAACTCGTCCCCGTGGGTATTGCCCGAACTCGTCCCCGTTTTGACGGGAAATCCCCGCATTGACTGGGTATGGGTATGGATATGGGGAATCCCCGACTTTTTCAGTTGGGTATGGGGGATGGGGATGGGTATGGGGATGTACATATCCCCGCCATAATACGCGTCCCCGCCATATCTCCATTCTCGTTTAAATTATTAAAATATTCACACTTAATGAAGTAACCCTATATATATATATATATATATATATATATATTCTATTTTTTATTTCTTTTAATTATTTGATTTGTCATGAAACTCATTTGCATCTCCAATATATTTTTTATCTTATCATAACCTTTATGTAATTATGTTAAAATGATATATGTTAATTAAAAAAAATTATGTCTCACATTTGAATATTTCTATTATTTTTTAATATTTTTATTTATTATATATTTTTCTTTCGCATGAGAATGTTTATACTCTCAATTTAAGGTAATAGAACAAAAATTATTTACTTATTATTATTATTATTAATTTTTGTTTAATATGAAGAACTCTTTTGTTTCATTAAAATAATTTTCATTATTTTTCAACTATTGAGTACATATATTGATATTTGAAAAGTTTTCTTAGTTCTCTAAGATATTTTTCATCTTATCATACTTTAATTATACATTTGATTTCCTTTGTGCGATTTCTTTCGATAGTTTCTCAAATTATTTCTAAAACACACATTTGTTAGTTTTTTAATATTTTTATTTATTTTTTATTTCCATCATGTAAAAAAATATTTTGATATATTCTATCTAATTATTTTTTATTTTATAATTCATTATTAATCATACTATACTTTTTTTCACTTTAAATTATGTTTGAAGTGGTTAAAGTTATATATATATATATATATATATATATATATAATGATATTTAGGAATAATATATGATAATTTACTACAAGAAAAACATGAAATAATGACTGATTTAGTCATTAACCCATATCAGTCATTATTTTTCGTCATTGGTGGTAGTAATTGATTTATTGTCTGAATCAGTGATTAAATTAGTGACCGATTCAATGATCGCACCGGTACTTGATTTAGTGACCAATTTAATCACTAATTTATTTGTAATTTAATGACAAACTTTTGTTGTCACTAATGATATTTCTATTTAATTTTAACCACTTCAAACATAATTTAATAATTAGTTCTCCAAGGTATCTTTCATCTTATCATACCTTAATTATACATTTGATTTCCTTTGTGCAATTTCTTCCAATAGTCTCTCAAATTATTTCTAAAACACACATTTGTTAGTTTTTTAATATTTTTATTTATTGTTTATTTTCATCATGTAAAATAATATTTCGATATATTCTATCTAATTATTTGTTATTTTATAACTCATTATTAATCATACTGTAATTTTTTCACTTTAATTGTATAAATAAATTTTATTTACTACAATATAAAAATGTAATGTAATTGCTATGAATATTTATTTGTCACTATCCAACATATATTGAAGTTCAAAATATACAAAATCTATGTCAAAATTTTATTATTATGTTTATTATTTGTTCTTTGTGTCATTTTGATCCAGTGATGTATTATAAGTTTTATTAGTCTATAAAAAAAAGATTCATTAGAATTTAAAATATTGAAGTAAACAAACATTTAAAATATATTTTAATTTGAATATTTGTTTTCCTTTTATATTTTTTTGAAATATTTTTTAATTTTATCAACTAAGTTTCATCAATGTTGTAGTTTGCAAATTTAATAAATGTTTTGGTTCTCATGAAATTTTATTTGGTATTCTAATCTAAAATGTAGACAATTATAACTTATTTCAGAGTATTTGATATGGAAGAAATAATCATCCTCCTAATATTGAATATTTGATAATATTATGTTTTCTTTACCATAATTTTTTTTCTTTTATAAAAATTAATATTGAAATAGTTAGAACACGGGTACGGGTATGGGTACGAGATTATACCCGTTACCCGTTGGGGATGGGGATGGGACAAAAGTTTGATACCCATTGGGTTTGGGTATGGGGATGGGAATGAATTTTTTATGCGGGGATGGGTATGGGATAGCGAAACCCGTCCCCGCCCCGCCCCGTTGCCATCCCTAACTTCTACAAAACTTACTCTGGAGAAATTTCATAACATGTAATACATGTAATCTGAAAGTAACTCTTAAAAAAGAAATTAATCATTTAAAATATCTGGGGGTAAACGAAGAAATTGTAGGGTGGGGGAGGTAAAAGCATAGGTGGAAAAATCGTGAAAAGGGTAATAGGCTGCATTTTGGAAAATTTAATACAGTAGTTGGGCTCACCTTTGTATAGAGAAATAACAATAGGAGTTTTCTTCCTCCATCCCCGATTTTTATATACAAACTATAATGATCCTATAAAATATATATATATATATATATATATATATATATATATATATATATATATATATATATATACACTAGCGTAAACATAGGCGTTATCGCGCATGTGTGTACGCATTTTTTGAATTATATTAATAATTGATGATATTGTAATGTTATTAAGTTAATGAACAAAATAAAAATATATTTATAAAAATTAGAGTGAAATGTATGGAGAAAATATGAGAAAAATAAATGTTGATGAATAGTAGGAGAAAAAAGAAGAAGGGGATAAGTAAATAGTTTTATAAAAACTTGTAAAAGTAACCGTTAATTTTTAAAAATTTAATAAATAATTAAATTGTAAAGGGTAAAGTTGGAATTATGAAATGTGGACACAAAAGAAGAAATCGCCTATATATATATATATATATATATATATATATATATATATATATAGGTAAGTAATAATTATCGCTTATCAATCTTTATTTACTGTTCAACAACTTTCACTTTCTTAAACATGGACTCCAATACTTTTCATCCGGTCAAACTTGTGCACCACTCGAGCCGCTTGCTCTTCTCTCTTGTTGGAGTTGTTCTTCAACAATCTTGCTTCTTCGTCTTTGTTTCTTTGACTTCAGCGATTTTTCATCCCTTTGGATTAGCTTTGCTCCACTTTCTTTCTCTACATTTGTTTAAGTTCACCGATTCTCAGGGTGCCAATATGGGTCTGGCCCGTCGGGCCAGTCCGCAAGCCCGCAGAAATAACATGGGACGGGTCAAGATAATGAACCCTAGTGACCCGGCCCACCGAAACCCACAGCCCACGTGGACGGGCCCGCAAGTCTGCATAAAAAAAACTGGCACTTGTGTGTATCAGTTACTTTTTTTTGGACTCTTGTATTAACGTTCTAAATTCTTGTATGACTGAAAAATACAAGTATTATGTATTGTTAAATGTACTAAAATTTGAATAATACATCTTATACGTCAAAGTACGAATATGAATATGATGAAAATGTTGAATTACCAATTTATCATCCAACTTCCCAAAGTCTTTGCTTTAATAATTATGTGAACTTCTTAAAGCTTCCCAATTTTTTGAACATTGAAAGTTTTATCATAAGAATTAAAAATAATTTTAAAAGATTAAAAAGAAAACAGGCTAGCCCGCGGGGCAGGCCAGACATTTCAACCCACATTAAAAATGCGGGGCGGGGTGGGCCGGCCCGCATTGCCACCCCTATCAATTCCAGGTAACATTTTCATTTCATTTCAACAACTTTGTTTTGTTGTGAGTGAATGGGGTGTAATGGTGTAATATATCTTCTTTAAATATTCATTGAATTTTTCAAAAGAATGAAAATCGGTACTACCGAATTCTGAAAGTCGGTATAAATGTATTATAAAACTTGTTGAACCTAAACCAGGGTATACTAAAATATGAAATTCGTCCACACCAACTTTTGAAGGTCATAGCCACCGAATTTTGAAAACTGGGAAGGAAGGGGTGTATTATCATCAAATAAGTTTCGGTGTCTAAAAATCAGGTTCACCGACTTCTACAAACTAGTGTTATCAAATTTTAAAAGTCGCAACCACTGAATTTTGAAAACCGAGAAGAAAAGGGTGTAACGTCATCAAATATGTTCCGAATTCTTAAAATCGGTGTTACCGGATTCTTGAAATCGGTGTTACTGGATTCTGCAAACCAATGTTACTAGATTTTGCAAACTAATGTTACTGGATTCTACAAACTTGTGTTACCGGTGTTCTGAAAGTTGGGATCCAGTTTCTAAAAGTCGGGAATTTTGGTTTCTGAAAATCAGGAATTCTGATTTTGATTAATTGTAAATGTATTTTTTTTATTACTTTTTTGTGTTTTTGTTTTTTGTAAGTGGTTATAATTGGTTTATTTGGAGATGAAGGTTATTCTGTAGAATTTAGTAATTCTCATGGACTAAACGAAATCTTAAACATGGAAGATTCTTCATCTTGACCACTTAATTTTTGAAACAAATAACACACAAATAAAGTCATCAATACATCCCTAAGAGTGACACTATTAGTAAAATTATAATGAAATATTAAAAAAAAGTAGTAACATCATCATCAATTATCTCCTCTAGTATTTTATTAAGTTTCATCTTGTCCACTTTCAATTTGGAAGAACCTGAAAAGGAAAATCAATTCATTCATTGTAATAATTAATATGAATATACATAAATATGTAATTTGAAATGTTAATTTAATTATCTTCTACGTCAGTCCATAACCAATCTTGAACATACATCAATGCCTCTAAAGTGTGTGAGTGTAATCTTGGAGTGAGAAATCGACTATCAGTACTAAAATAAGACTCAGAAGCAACAATTGAGATAGGAATGACTAGAAAATCTCTTGCAATTATTTGCAAGATTGGATATTTTAGCCTTCCACCAAACTAATGTCAAATTCTTCATCTAAATCGGGTAATGTTGGTTCCTCCAAGTAATAATCAAGTTGTAACTTATAATTTGATGGTTCAATTTTCTCTACAATTCAATGTTTTTCAAAATCTCTCTTCTAAGCATCTTTTCTTCCTTTAAGACTTCGGCCTACGTTTATGTTTGGATTCTAACACAAAAAACCTAACTTCTTACCTTTCATGTTTATTTCATACTCTTTTACCAAGTCCTTACAAATGGTCTTCACTTTTTCAATTTCACAATAAGATTCCTCTCCATATATCTTGGGGAAAAAATAATCCAACAAATCAATTTTATACATGGGATTCAACACAATATGTATAACCATAACCTCATTGATCACAACCCAATACTTGTTAAATTTTAAAACCATGGATGCAATCATTTGATGAATAATAGAAATTGGAGAGTGAAGTCATTCCATCAAAGCCAACTTAATTTGGCATACCTTTGGAAAAAAATATTTGCAGTTGGATATGAAATACCAGAGAACAAGAGTGTGACATCATAAAATATTTCCAATATTTGAAAATTTTAATTTGCCATTTGTCAAAATCATGTGCACTAGGCAAAGCTTTGTACTGACTCTCTTATTGTGACAGTCGATCAAATACATCTTTGTAGTTTAATGCTACTTGAAACATCAAAAATATAGAATTCCACTTAGTTTTGCAATCAAGAACAAATTGTCTACTAAATGGAATATTCAATTGAGCACATGTCAATATAAATTTCTCTTATATTTAAGGTGTTGTATTTCAATAATTATCATTTTCTCTTACCTCAATGATATTACCAATTATAGACAAATCGCCATTACAATTAAATTCAATATATGTGCACAACATTGCATGTGAAACAATTGACCACCCAAAATAAGAGACCTATGTATAATCTTATATAAATTGTGTTCAATCATAGCATCATTTATAGTGCAATTGTCAGTTGTCAAAGTAGAAACCTTTCTATCTAGATTCCAATCCATTAAACATTGAACCAACACTTCAACAAGAACTTGACTAGTATGAGAAACAGATACATACATAAACCTAATTTGAAAGACCAAATTTTAATAATGTAGTCAACAATAACAAAGTTAATGTAAAATAGTAGTATAGTTTTATTACCTCACAAGTCGAATTTGTAGCCTCCATAAATAATCAATAAAGTGAGTTGTTACAGTCATGTATCCTCTATGTTGATTACTAGCAGTCCACATATCAGTTGTAATTGCAACTTGACTTTGAATCCTTAATCGTAGTAACTTCATTTTCTCATTTTCTTCATGTTACTCCTTCATAAAATCATTTTTTATAGAGTTCCGAGAAACCACCTTCAATAGAGATTGTAGAGCCGCACAAAACACTTTTAAACCAATGTGATCAACCATTGACATTGGATACTCAGGTAGATTATCATCTTTTAAAGTGCATGACTAGTTGTTTGTTGATTAAACACATAATTCCTAACAACTACAATTTCATTCTCTACTTTTCGAGCTTTCAAAAATGCTTGTTTGATGTCTTGTGTTGTTCGAAGTTTACAAGCCTTAAAATGATTTGGCAAATGCGTTGTACTTTGCCTTCAATCACCCAAAAGGCTTTTCTCATAATAATTGCATACAAATTTCTAATTTCCATCTATTTTTTGTTTCTTAAAATGATTCCAAACATATAAAATTAACTTTATTGAATTAACAGTTGGAGTTGAGCTTTCTGTTTCACATAGAGTTTAATTTATAGGAACATCATTTTGCTCCTTAAGATTTTATTCGCCCACATTTGGTTCTACAAAATTGTTCTTGTTCTTATTGATCACCCATAAAATAGGAGTATATGTTTCTTGAATGGACATTGATGAGGATGAATGTAATTAGAAAATCCTACAATTGAGAGACAAGCAATAAAAAACCACATTTTTTTTCTAGGCAAAAGGTGAGACAAATCAACTAAAAACTTATCTCACGTAAATAGCATGATCTATCACACTTACATCGATATTGTCGCATATAAGCCTAAACTTGAATAATAAAATCTATATGTCTAGTAATTTTTACTATTAAGTTTGCATTAGTGACCAATATGGTGATGCTTAAGAATGACTAATGATCACCTCTATGTTTAGCATGTGAAATCAATTAGTTGTTTTATCTTACCCAGATTTCCTAAACTATCTTTTGGATTAGTTAGTACTCCAAAATATGCACCATATCTAGAACATGCAAGTTGAAGGTCATAATCAAGTTTTTCAAACTATCTTTTGGATCGGTTAGTACTCCCACATGTGCAAAATTCATAGATTATGAAGTTAAAACAAGAATAAAAGATAAGAAATGATTGAAAAGAATTATATTGAATGAAGAATCCACAGAGAATTAAGAATACATTACACCCAACCCCGTGAATGGGGGAGTTACTTACTCCTAAACATACTGAACACTAGACTGATGATAAAAGTGAATACCTTCAGCCTTCAGCCTTCAGAATGCCCTTCTACCGTAAACAATATAGATATCAAGTTTCTTTCTCTCATAGTAAGTTTTGACCTCTGTCAGACCCTCGATTTATAGATTTTCCAAAATGCACAACTCGTTGGGCGAATTAAAGATGATTATTTGGGCGAATGGACCTTCTTTGGGTGAATGACGCGAAACTGAATTGGACTTGCAACTTTGTACTTGATTTTGTACTGAAATTTCCTGTTGGATATATCTTTTTTATCTTATTGAACTCTATATTCTCGAATTATTCTTCAATTATTCTGACTTGTAATTGGGTAACCAACTTTGTGGATAATTAATGTTGTTGATAATCTTTAATTGTTCATATTTCACTTATTTACAAAATATAACCCAACATTTATCTTTTCACTTTTACTGAATAAAATATGAAATATCAAATAAAATTAAAAAAATAAAATAATAATAAAACATAAAAATTAAATTAAATTAAAATATGATAATGTTAATTATCATAATGATTTTCAATAATGATTTGCAACATGAGTTAGTTGAACAATGAGTTGAGAACGCTAAGATGAAGTAGAATCTCGAAAGCGACAATGGAAAGAAGGATCAACCATGACCAAGCAAAACTCAAGTGACATTATGTTAAGACTTTGGCAAGTGTACCAAGTCGCGCAAGTAGTAACCGGTAAGACCGGGATATCGTTTCCCAAGAGACTCGTGTATACTAAATAGTTGTGTAATTAGTGACTAATTTAAACTAATGAATAAATTCATGATTTGGGTTTTTATATGCAAGAAAGTAAATATTTCATAAACAATTAAAATTGAACTTGGATATTTGAAGACTCTAGAAAATGGTAAAGGCTAGAAATGCAATGGATTGATATTGTTGGAGTTAGACTTCACCTACTTCACTCTCATGTATATTAAGCAATAAAACTCTTCTCCATTAATTACTAATGTCAACCCACAAGTTTACTCAAACTCTAATTCCTTAGTTGAATGAGCCTAGGTTTCCTTATTTAGAGTCAATTCCTTGAATCCCTAAATAAACAAACCCGCTTTACAAATTAGGGTTTAAGACAACTAATGGGTCAAGTTCCATTCCTAGATACAAGTTCCATTAGGTATCTTGTTCCAATTCAAGGTTTCAAGAGATATTTTCCAATACCTAATGACCCAAATATCATGCAATGAATGGGTAAAACAAAGCAAGCTTTAAATGCATAAACAAAGATACTAGAAATCAATGGAAGAAGCATATATATATATATATATATATATATATATATATATATATATATATATATATATTCAACCCATTCAAAAATACATAAGAGTTCAGTGGCTACATCTAACCCCAACAAAAATGGGTTTAGCTCTCCATTGTCATGGAGAGCTCAAGCTTACAAAATGGAAATGGAAGAGGAAGGAGACACAAAGAGGAAGATGGAGTTGTTCCCACAAGCCCTAGCAGACCTCCAAGCGCTCCAAGACGTGTTGTTCGAGCTCCAAAATGTCCAAGATGAGATTCCCTCCGCAAAAACAGAAGAAAAAGGAGTCACTTGACACATCAGCGAAAAAGGGCGCCTGGCGGAAGGGTCTCACCGCCAGGCGCAAGCCACCAAACAGGGGGCAAGTCTTGCCGCTACCGCCCGGCGGTCTCCAGTTACCGCCAGGCGGTTCGTAACAGGGGCGCCTGTCTGGCACTTGGTTGGCGCTTGACTAGCGGTCTGTTCCGCCTGGCGCTTGCTTCGTGTCGCCAGGCGCTTCCTGTTGACATTTTCCTTCTTCTCCTTGCTATTTCGGGTCACTCATTAATCTGGATTTTTGGACAAAGCTTCCCATCTACAAAAAGGACACAAAAAATGGGGATTAGTGGTATATTTAGATAAATGTAACCCAAAATGTATTTATTTACAAAAGTAAGGTAAAATTGAGGATTAAGTAGGTTAAAAGCTTTGGAAGAGATGATTTTGCTAATGAAATATAGCTTGGATAATGGTAAAAATTAACATTATCACATTATCATAATTCATGTTAATCAGAAGACAGTGCAGGAATGTTATATTACCAGCTTCCAACGCATCGAGTTCATCATTTTTCTAACAATGTGGGGAGGGTTGCTCCACAAGGAAAACTCAAAGCAGAAGATATGGATCCTAGAGTGGAGGATGAAGATCGCGTCAAGCTAGTTGCAGACACCTTACGCATTTTAGGTTGAGCTAAAGAATGGTCACCTCAACCCAATTAATGATATGTCTCCTCCTTTTAATGATAAATAATCATAATGATAATATCTCAATAAGTTATACTGTTATAGAGTATATCAAAGTTGATAAGGTTGTAAGTAAATGTGTGAAAGTGAGTTCCCCGACTCATTTTAGGTTCGAGCTAAAAGATGGTCAACTTAACCCAATTCACTTTTTGGTGAACCAAAAATTGTGTAACATGATTCGACCACCACGGTTTGGTAGGTTAGTGGATTGACTCACTAATAAATATTTTATTTTTATAATTTATTGAATTGCAATGAGAGTAAATTTTGACTCAATTTTTTTTTGTTATAATAGTGGAATAAAAATATTTACCTAATTATCTAAATATCATTATAAAGATAGTAGTTGAAAACTAAAATATCAACATATATAACTTGACAAACAAATAAATTAAACATCCAAACATTATTGAACAACATCATAGTATTTAAAAATATCAAATTGTGAACCTATATAATTAAAAAGAGTAAATAATTATAATAAAAAAATTATAAAAAATAATAATAAAGTGTTGTGATTGGTAGGTTACAGGACCACCTACTTTTAGTCTAACTCAATCACTGAATTCTTCTCTTATCCCACCGAACCTTGTAAATTGTCAAATTATTACAAATATTATTGATTGGAATTTGACAAATAACATGATATTTTCATAAATATAATCCAAAATGAATTTCAGCTATGAACCTATTCAAAAGTTTGGATTTATTCTAAATTATATTTGTGCATAATTGTTTTACATAATCCAAAGTATATGTACAAAAGAATATATTTAGACTAAATTATCAACAAAATATATTTTTTTTACAAAACAATATATGTAAAAAATATAAATTTTGTACAAAATTTTGCATGTACAAAAATAAAATTGTACAAGATGAGATATAATTTGTACATATACTAAATAAAAATATGTAAAAAAAAAATATGTGTGTATACAAACACATGGGTATAATGTGCAAATTTATGGAATGATCCATTAATAAATGCAATTCATCTTATTATGCATGAAATCTAAAATATATGAAAACCAACACCTATGGAAAAGACCTTATACCCATATCTAATTTCTCAACACCTGTTCAATTTTTGATTTTTTTGTCATTCTTCTCTTTTGATCCTTTTAACTCTTTCTGCTCAGTAAAGATCCATATTTTGGGATTCTGGCTTACGAAGAATTCAAATCTTTCGTCTTCTCCTTCCTCCTAAACCCTCTTCTTGGTTCTGAGATTCTACTTTTATTTTTCCCAGATTCAACCGTTGAAATTTTTCGGAACTTTTGGTTTTGAATTTTTCAAGTTTGGGACTTTTGTTTTTTTCCAGATTCAACTGTTGAAATTTTTGTGTTAATTTTTTGGGAACTTTTGGTTTTGAATTTTTCAGGTTTGGATAAACAAGACTTGGAGGTAAGGATTTAAGGTGGTTTGTAAAAGGGAATTAAAAAAGATTCGATTTTTAGTCTTTTTTTTCTTTTTATGCTTCAAATGCTTCTCATTTTTTTCTTTTTTTCTAAACTTTTGTAGTCGCCATTGATAGAGGGGATTGTTGAAGTATTTTTCAGGTTTGGGACTTTTGTTTTTTCCCAGATTCAACCGTTGAAATTTTTGTGTTAATTTTTTGGGAACTTTTGGTTTTGAATTTTTCAGGTTTGGAGAAACAAAACTTGGAGGTAAGGATTTAAGGTGGTTTGTAAAAGGGAATTAAAAAAGATTCGATTTTTAGTCTTTTTTTTCTTTTAATGCTTCAAATGCTTCTCGCTTTTTTCTTTTTCTAAACTTTTGTAGTCACCGTTGACAGAGGGGATTAAGTAAATATTTTTTCTGTTGATGGGAATTTTTGTAAGGTAATTTTCTTTTTGGTAAAATGTTGTTGGTGATTTCAAGGAAACGTTGCAGCAATTCAAATAAACATCTGCATAGATAGATTTCAAATAAACGTTGCAGTAATTTTCTTTTAGGTTTTCTGGGTTTTCTTTCCTTATTTGATTTTATTTCATGGTTCATTGGGTTTTTTTTGGAGAAGTTCTACATATCAAGGAAAGTTGTGATATCGAGGACGAAGACAAGAACCGGCGCTGGCTCCAATCTTGGTGGTGCTCGGGATCCTGCTTCCTTTTCTGTTTGTGAGGATTGCAATCTTGATGCGAGAATATGTTAGGGCATGTTTCTAGGTAATATATCTTCTCCAATTACTTTCTTTGCACTCTATGAAATAACATGTCCATTTTTCAATTATTTTATTTGAAGAAATAATTTTTTCATCCTATGGACATATTGTGGGAGTGATTCATCCCATCTTCGTTTATTGTGGTTATGGTGTTCCATGTTTCATCATCTAAAATCTAAGGCCATTTGGCTACTTTAATATTGAACAAACTTTGATTTTTTTGGTATTGGAATTTAAGTAAAGACCATTTCTATTTGTTATTGAACTTCATTTTTTTATTGTAATTGATACAGATGATTATAAATTTGCAATTTTCATTCTTTGCTTTTCTAAAATTTGGCTTTTTAATTTTTTCACTATTGGTGTGATTTTAACTTGCTTTTTTCATATGTTGAAGGCATGATTCATTTAGATAGTTTAGTATGCAATGAGTATGGTTAGCTTAATCCTTTTAAATTAATGCTTCAATTATTAATTGATCCTTATTGTTATCTTATAAAAGCTTGGTCTTTATTGCATCAGGGGAATCTTTCTGAATTTGAAAGCAAGGTCTGTTGCAATTAAGAATGCGTATGACAAATTTCAGACTCTTAAGTTATTTTTCTACTTGCTTCCAATGTAATGTAGGATAAAAATTTAAAACTGATGCAATATAATAAATTGCCCTGGAGGAAATGCATGTTATTCAATACTTCGAACTGAAGATGTGCGAAGGCTCTAGGTGATTATTGATGTTTAAAGGCTTTAGGTGATTACTTAGCTGAAAGAAATATCATGAGAATTTGTGAGTAGTTTATGTAAAAAAGATGTTTTGCAAAGAATGTTGTTCTCTACAATCCGCATAGTTTTATGTTTTGATTTCTGATTTTGATGTTCCTTTGTAATGCAACAAATGATGTTTATACGCAGATTACGACAAGATGAAAGTCTTATTGGTATTTTCAGCATGGAGAATTCCAAAATCGATACGCAACTGCTTCAGATGTTTAAGTCATGGGACATTGTAGGTAAGTCATGGTATCGAAATATACTTTACATCCACAATTGATTGTGACGATGAGCTGATGGTTATTACTTATTTGTATATCTTTGAATTTTATTAATTTTTTCATTATCATTTTGACATGCAAATTTTGGTTGGATTTTAGTTGATAAATCTACAACTCACAGCCAATGTGTAAGATGTACTTGTGCTGTGATTGAGTCCCACAATGGAAAGATAGAATTATAGTGAGGTTTACAAAACTTTGGCATTGAATCATTTTGGAATGAGGTGCCATTTGTCTTGCTTTACTTTGTTATTTGTACATATCAATGAAGAGTTTGAATGTAGTAAAATTACTGTATTATAATTTATTATAGACAATGTTGATCTTGAATGGTGTTGGTGAATATGACTGGGACAACCGATAATATTAGTACTATTAGCTGTGATTTAATATATTAATATATTTTAATATCTTTGTATGTGTTTGTCGATATTTACATGTGTTTCTATTTATAAATTTTAAGATTAATCTCATGTTTTTTTATTTATTTTCTATAGGACCATATTTCGATTTTGTGCATATTTTCTACATGATTATATTATTATTTGAATTAATATAAGCAGTAGTATTAGTATTATTATTATTATTATTATTATTATTATTATTATTATTATTATTATTATTATTATTGAGATTATTATTAGTAGTAGTAATGTTAGTACTATTATGTTTGATTTTATATATCAATATATTTTAATATCTTTGTATGTGTTTGTCGATATTTACATGTATTTCTATTTATAAATTTTGACATTAATTTCATGTTATTTTTATTTTCTACATAATCATTTTATTATTTGAATTAATATGAGCAATAGTATTAGTAACATTATTATTATTGAGATTATTATTAGTAATAGTAATGTTAGTACTATTATTATTAACACTAACATTATTATTATTATTAGCATTGATATTAACATTATTATTATTAGTTTAAATATTTTTATAAGTCGTCACTTTGAATTGATACGAGAGTTCAACTTTTAACTTAAACTTTGTATTCCGCAGTTACTTTTTTAATATTAATTTCATGTTGGATTTATGTTGTACAAGATCATATCATATAATATGTCTACATTTTACTCTAACAACAATCCGTGCATACACATTCTATTTTAATAAAACATACAAGCATCTATATATCTACATATGTTTCTATTTAAAAATGTTAACATCAATTTCATGTTGTACGTATTTTGTACGAGACCATATTACATATTATGCCTACATTTTACCTTAACAACAACATGTGTATATGCATTTCATTTTAATATAATATACATGTATTTATTTCTACATGTATTTTTATTTAAAAATTTTAACATCAATTTCATGTTATATTTATTTTCATGTTATATTTATTTTGTACGGGAGCATATTACACAATGTACATACATTTTATTTTAACAACAACCCTACATACACATTTTATTTTAATATAATATATAACTCAAAAGTATAATTTAAATTTTAATCATGTAATTTTATTACGCATTACTAATTAATTAATGTCAATTTCATGATTTAAAATAAATAAAATCATATTTAATTATTATTTTTTAATTTTATTATTATTAATATAACAATAAGTATATTAATTATATAATAGTGAAATATAATTACATAAATAAATAATGGATTCAAATATAATAATAATTATATTAAATTTTTTATCCGAATAAAAAAACAAAAAAAAAATGACCGCACGGGTCTCAATGAAGTTCAAAAGATACAAAATCTATGTCAAAATTTTATTATTATGTTTATTATTTGTTCTTTGTGTCATTTTGATCCAGTGATGTATTATAACTTATATTAGTCTATAAAAAAAAGATTCATTAGAATTTAAAATATTGAAGTAAACAAACATTTAAAATATATTTTAATTTGAATATTTGTTTTCCTTTTATATTTTTTTGAAATATTTTTTAATTTTATCAACTAAGTTTCATCAATGTTGTAGTTTGCAAATTTAATAAATGTTTTGGTTCTCATGAAATTTTATTTGGTATTCTAATCTAAAATGTAGATAATTATAACTTATTTCAAAGTATTTGATATGGAAGAAATAATCATCCTCCTAATATTGAATATTTGATAATATTATGTTTTCTTTACCGTAATTTTTTTTCTTTTATAAAAATTAATATTGAAATAGTTAGAACACGGGTACGGGTATGGGTACGAGATTATACCCATTACCCGTTGGGGATGAGGATGGGACAAAAGTTTGATACCCGTTGGGTTTGGGTATGGGGATGGGGATGACTTTTTTATGCGGGGATGGGTATGGGATAACGAAACCCGTCCCCGCCCCGCCCCGTTGTCATCCCTAATGTTGGATAGTGACAAATAAATATTCATAGCAATTACATTAAATTTTTATATTGTAGTAAATAAAATTTTTTTATACAATTAAAGTGAAAAAATTACAGTATGATTAATAATGAGTTATAAAATAACAAATAATTAGATAGAATATATCAAAATATTATTTTACATGATGAAAATAAACAATAAATAAAAATATTAAAAAACTAACAAATGTGTGTTTTAGAAATAATTTGAGAGACTATCGAAAGAAATTGCACAAAGGAAATCAAATGTATAATTAAGGTATGATAAGATGAAAAATACCTTAGAAAACTAATTATTAAATTATGTTTGAAGTGGTTAGAATTAAATAGAAATATCATTAGTGACAACAAAAGTTTGTCATTAAATTACAAATAAATTAGTGATTAAATTGGTCACTAAATCAAGTACCGGTGCGATCATTGAATCGGTCACTAATTTAATCACTGATTCAGACAATAAATCAATTACTACCACCAATGACGAAAAATAGTGACTGATATGGGTTAATGACTAAATCAGTCATTATTTCATGTTTTTCTTGTAGTAAATTATCATATACTATTCATAAATTTCATTATATATATATATATATATATATATAACTTTAACCACTTCAAACATAATTTAAAGTGAAAAAAGTACAGTATGATTAATAATGAATTATAAAATAAAAAATAATTAGATAGAATATATCAAAATATTTTTTTACATGATGGAAATAAACAATAAATAAAAATATTAGAAAACTAACAAATGTGTGTTTTAGAAATAATTTGAGAAACTATCGAAAGAAATCGCACAAAGGAAATCAAATGTATAATTAAAGTATAATAAGATGAAAAATATGAGAACTAAGAAAACTTTTCAAATATCAACATATATACTCAATAGTTGAAAAATAACGAAAATTATTTTAATAAAACAAAAGAGTTCTTCAGATTAAACAAAAATTAATAATAATAATAATAATAAGTAAATAATTTTTGTTCTATTACCTTAAATTGAGAGTATAAACATTCTCATGCGAAAGAAAAATATATAATAAATAAAAATATTAAAAAATAATAGAAATATTCAAATGTGAGGCATAATTTTTTTTAATTAACATATATCATTTTAACATAATTACATAAAGGTTATGATAAGATAAAAAATATATTGGAGATGCAAATGAGTTTCATGACAAATCAAATAATTAAAAGAAATAAAAAATAGAATATATATATATATATATATATATATATATATATAGTTACTTCATTAACTGTGAATATTTTAATAATTTAAACGAGAATGGAGATTATGGCGGGGATATGTACATCCCATACCCATCCCCATACCCAACTGAAAAAGTCGGGGATTTTCCATACCCATACCCATACCCATACTCAGTCAATGCGGGGATTCCCCGTCAAAACGGGGACGGGTTCGGGCAATACCCACGGGGACGAGTTTATTTGCCATGTCTACATACTAGTGATATAAAAAAATATAATTTTATCCAGCTCATCTTATATTATGCATTAAATGATGTAAAAAAAATGGGATGTTCATTGAAAGAAATATTGAATGTGCGTTAAAAGATTTTTTTATGCAGAAAGAAAATAACAATTTTACATATAATTAATATAATTAACAGTTTTACATAGAGGTAACAGAAAAATAACAATTTTGCATCGAGGTAACAGAAAAAAATAGTTAATTAACAGTTTAATAAATACTCCCACTCCACATGTTGTTTAATAATAAAATATTAAATCAACATGATAAATTTAAATTAAATTATAAAATAAAAAATTATTATACGAATTTGTTAAGAGTAAGTAAGAGAATAAAAATAACGGTCATCGATCATAGTCCAACAGGGATTATTTACAAATTTGTTATTAATTAACAAAGTGAATGTTATCTTACCTAAATATTTTGTTAAAAAAAAAGCAACACAGTTAGTTTTTATTTTTTTTGTAATTTTGTTAATTTAGTTTAAATATATATTTTTTCAATAAATTTTGTTAATTTTGTTCAATTTGATATTTTTTTGTTAAGTCCGTTTAAATGATTATAAAAATGTTCACCTCACAATACAATTATGTGTCACATATTAAAGTTAATGTTTTATATTCAATTTGATCTTGTTATTTTTTTTAATTTAATATTTTTTTTTAAATTGAGCAATCTTAAATTTAACTTTTATATAAATATTATAATGTTTTTCTTAATATTCACAATTAATTAAATATTTATTGTTTAGAGTTACGATCAGTTTAAAATTAGAATGAAAATTCGAAGAATAAAAACTAATATCATTAATACAAAATTTTAAACTAATTGTAACTCTAAACCAAAAATATTTAATAAAAAATTGAATTTTAATAAAAACATCATATAACATTTATATAAAAATTAAATTTTTAAATTTGATCTCAATTTGCTGAGACAAAATTGCTTCATTTAAAAAAATAATTGAGACTAAATTAAACAAAAATAACAAAGATGAAAATCAAGTTGAAAATAAAAAAATTAACTCTAACATATGACACTTAGTTGAATTGACACAAACATCTTTTCAAAAAAAAAAAAAGCTAAGGAAATGTGACCGTCACCATTTTATTTGAAGGGAGTTAACAAACAAATCAAATTGAACAAAATTGAAAAAAAGATAAAATTGATCAACAAAAACAGATATTAAGACTAAATCGATAAAACTAAATGAAAATAGAGACCAAATATATAATTTAATCTAAATATAAATCACATAATTATTCACTCCAACCAGGAATAATGGAATTCTCACCCTCTCTAGATAGGTTACATTCTAATAAATAAAAATATTAAAATATATTATAAGTATATGTATTTTTGTAATTTAGAATCATAAATGTTGTGTATTATACATACTCATTATATTGGAAGGTGAATTTCAAATTCTAATATATAATTGGGTTCAAGCAAATGTTTTTGCTCTTTTCATAAGATCTCATGATAACACCAGATACCTTTAGCCACATGACATGTGTCAGAAGCTATGAATAAGATAACCGGGTCTATCGTCTATGATTGAATTTTAATTAAGAATTTCGTTGAACGTGAAAGTATAACCATTTGAGTGGTATCACTTCACACCTTACTCACATATCAATATATTATATATGTCTAATTATAAAAGGTTAATATTATAGTATTTTTCTTACTGGCTACCTAAAGTTAGCAGTAAAAAAATAAACAAATGAAGGGAAAAAGAAAAGAAATGAAGTGTTGTACACCTGACATAAGTATCACATTTTCACATGCAGCATGTGCTTCTTCCACTCCATGATATTAGATTTGCAAATAATTATGATTTATTTATAACTTAATATTTTATATGATTTATTAATGAATTCCATTAAAAATTTGAGTGTCAAAAGGAAACATCAATTATAAGGTACACCATCATTTTCTAACTACTATACTTCAACAAGCAAGTTCATGTTCGATTACCTCATCTCTCAAATATTGAGTTGTACAATGATATTATTACCAAACATCCTTAAACATTCTTGATATGATAATTTCTTTTCATGGAAAAGGTTGTCTCCATTATTCCATTATTATATGTAAATTCAAATAAATGCGATATCAATTGAGTTCCTCCCTCTATGTATTGCATATGAATAGTGTTCATGATGAGATATGTGTGTGGTTGTTGCAGACTTGCATCACTCACTTCAATGTTCAATGTGACCATTGAAGCAGATAAGCGTAAATTTCTATGTGCCCAGTACAGAGTGAGCATAGGTTGCATCGATCTGATGCATAAAAGATGAAAAGGTTGGATATTTCAAGAAAAATGGGGACAAGGTGTTTGACATTTTCACAACTAAAGAAACATAATATCAAATGGGACCCTTTGGATAGTCATGAAAGGAACAAAAGATCCTAGTAGCCTACAAATTATGTAGGCACTGAAATTGATTTTTCTATTCCTTACATAATAATCTTAGTTTTCACCAGGGAATGTTGTCTCGCTAGTAAGTCATAACCAAACAATATGAAAAGAAATGTAATATTTTCATCATTCAGGTTGCCATCATAAGAAAAAAAGCAGTAGATTCATGATGACAAAGGTAATGAGATGGTACAAATTTGTCAAAAAGAAACAGAAAAAGGAAACTTTACACCTTTCATTACTGATATAAAAACGAGGAGGACTCATGTTGTGTATGAACTATGAAGACGAAGATCCCTTGAGACTGGGATGTTTGGTATCAAATTACTATCAACACAAAATAAATTTACCTATTGCAGTTGTTTTGTTGCAACAATATGGCCAAAATTTCAGAGAAGTTAGGGCGTTTTGAAGGGGTGTTGTTCCAGCACTTTATCATGAGAGACTTCAGAATTTGAGGGCAATCCTTGGGGATTTCAGGTCTTAGGCCACAAGCAGCAATGCCAACTGCTGCTTGCACAGGTGAATATGCAGAATATGCTACCTCACCAGTTACCATCTCCCAGATAATCATTCCAAAACTATAAACATTACTCATCCATGTCTCTGCTACACTCTCTGGATCACTAGCAATTATCTGTTTCAACAAAAAAGAGGGCACAAAAATTCATATATGTTATCTCACATTTATACAAAATAATATAGTAAAATTCATACACTATCACAATCAGACAAAGCCAAGGTGCATGAACTTTATTCATTTCTTATTGAAGCCTGCATTTTCACATTGAAAGAACGATTTTAATCAATAGTTTTCATTCATTACTTTCTGTCCGAGCACAAGGCTTGAAAGGCTTCAAGCAGCCTTATCAATTGGACAAAAATAAGTACAAGAGGAGGAGGTCAGATCATGCTTACGGTTTAAGGTGTGTGGGCTCCATTTGAAATGAATCATCAAGGTCCAATTGGCATTACACAGCACAATACTGATTTGTCTAATGATATACAGTGGTGTTTAAACAATGGCATACACTATATAAAGTGAAAGTACACAACAATTATTAAGCCATGTTAGGCATGCTCAAACAATGATGCCAAGACAAGTGACATGAAATCTGTTTTTTAGATGTCTAGTTTCAGCATTGCATTTTACATACAATGGATCTAAACAACATCCTCCAAGCAATAAAGCTAACAGATTGATACTTTAAGTTGCTATAGATGAGCTCAACACATGAATTAGAACTTTAGTTTGAACATGCTTTAATGATTTTAAACAAAACAACCAGCGAAAGTGCTAAAAAGAGAAAAAAATTCACATAACAACTTGATCCAACCTCAAACACATGAAAGATGATACTCGCATATATTAAGAAAAGTTGTTATTAGACATTGCAACCATTAAAATTATGTTTCTTTGCCATGCGGGTTACAATTGAATCTTACAAGTAAATCTGATTTCAATACACGGTGCTAGAGTAAGAGAGTTATTTAAAAACAAATCATGACATGTTAAAGCATGATCTGGAACAACAACTTAAAAGCCAAAAAGACATTTCCTAAATTTGATGCAAATACAGAATTCGAATAACATTATGCAGGTTTTTCATAATTTCAGTAATTACATTTCTAACTTGAAAGGAGTTTGATAGGGACAAACCTCTGGTGCTAGCCACCGATAACCATCAGTTTCATACTCCATTGCCTCTCCAACACTCTCGCAAACAGTGACAATACCCATATCACCCAAGCAAGCATTCCCATGCTTATCCAAAACAATCTTCTGCGTATTAAGGTCTCTGAATGCAACACCGTGATCATTCATAAACTTCATTCCCTCAGCCACATCCACTGCAATTCTTACAACATCCTTGCTCGAAAGCTTCTTATTCTTTAACATTAAGTCGTGAACAGATCCACCTTCCACAAGTTTTGTCAATACACATAACCCATAGTTTTCATCCACACAAACACCCAAAAATTGCATAATATTTCTATGACCACAGGTCATCAATGCCAGCAGGTCTTTCCTGAGCTCAAACTCATAAGAGTTCCCTTTATCACACCCTCTAAGCTTCTCGATGCTAACTTTTTTCCCCATGTACATCCCCTTATACGAATTGGGCCCAATCTGTTCTGCAAACTCAAGACGATCAGAGTTCAACAACCATTTTTCAATATCATCCCCACCTGATTGAATAGTCTGCCATTCATCTACCGCTACATGAAAAGATGAACTAGGTAATGGCACCTGAAGCTGAATCTTTTGGCTAAAATTATCAAACCCATTTCCACAACATGCATCACCACCATCTTCCTCAATCTCTCCATGTCCTCTCTCTTTGGTGTTCTCTTCTTGACATCCACAAAGCCCAAAGGGAAGCTTCACGCCACTGGCTTTAGGCCTCTTCATGGAAATCTTGAGAGCGTTTTCAACCTGGGTCGTCACCAACTTCTCATGCCTACCACTAGACAGTACAAGAAGAAGCACAATCCCAAGGGTGAATCCTTTCTTCTCAAATATCTGAATCTTCTTGCAACAAATGGAGTAACCATCCAACGCTCTTGACATTGCGGACCATGAAATAGGAGAGTTGCAAGCGAATGTCAACTTTAACAAAGACCCCTGAAGTTGAATCTCGCCGTCCCCCTCCTCTTGAATCAAAATCGCAGCCTGCTCATCTTCCAAAGCTTGCTCCATCAGCTTCATGTGAAGAAACACATCTTTCACATCAAACCCCGCCTGAGAATAACTGCCAAAAACAAAATAAATAAATAACACAAACTCTAGAATTTTAGAACTAAAAAAAAGAGCAAAATCCATCACCGAAGTAAGTGATCGTCAAACACAGTGCTACTAAATCTTCGCATTCACATTCATGAAAATTATTACATGATTTGAGACCAACAGTATCAATTTCGAAATGATAGTCAAGTAGTATTATTAAATTTTTTCATCAATAAAAAATTTGGTCGGGTGTGACACAGAGATCGACCATACAATCATTTCTCCGCATTCACATTCGGATTAGAACACAACTTCTAAAACGGCAGAAGCAAAACCCATTTCCCATAGTAAAAAACACAAGATTAAAACCATTGAGCGTCCAACTGAGGTGACCTTAAACACAAGAAAATTAGCATCAACACGAACATTCATACTAGATCACCCCCAAGTTGAAAACTTTAGAGCTTCCAAAATTAAAAGAAGCAAACCCCATTCTCAAAAGCAAAAAAAGAACACAACTTACACTCCTTAAATGCATTAGATGTTGAACTCCCACCAAAATAAAAGTTTCAACCCAGTAATCTAAGTTGACCTTTAATGCAATGAAAACCTTTATTACGAAATAAAACTCCAATTCAGATTTAAGAATAGCGCCAAAACATTAATTTAATGCATGTCCGAAAAAAAAACGTCACCGTACTAGGTGACCTTAAACGCACCCAAAAAACAAGTGCACTGAATCTTCATTGTTCACTCTTCACATTGACATTCATTCAAGAACCCATAAGTCCCCACCCATCGCAACCGATGCAAACGAGCAAAGTAAGGTTGGGATCCGAACCTGAGAGGCAGGGAGTCATAGTGCTTGCGAATGTTGCAGACAAGCTTCTCAGGGAGATGGGTCCCGGGGTATATATGGCTGAGATTGCGCACGACGGTGGTCCACACTAAGTTGCGAGGTGCGTCAGGCTTGGAAGAATCATTCATAGCGGTAAGGGAGTTTCTGAGGGATGCGAGAGCTTCAGAGACGTTGCGCGTGAGTTTGAGGAGCTTCTTGTGGACGAGAGAGGAAGAGGGAGAAGACGAAGAAGAAGAGTCCCGGGGTTGCGAAGAATGCGCAGCGAGAAATGCGTCATCCTCGTCACTGGTGGTGCGGCGCGACCAGCACTCCAACGCTGCGGCCATTGAAGTTCGAAGAAAAAATGATGAGAGAAAGAGGATTCAGAAGGTTCACGCTTTGGAGTCTGTGAGAGTAACCATGTTTTTGTTCTTACAGTGGGAAAAGGAGGATGAAGAGAATACTCGTGCTTTTTGTTTTTCTACTACAGGTTCAGCAGGTTCAGCAGAGAGAGCAAGCATTTGAATTTCCATTACTTTATTAAAGTAATAATATTATAATGGGTTAAATATAGTTTTGATATTTTAAAATTAGAATTAGTTTATTTTTTATTTTTTTATTAATTTAATCTTTTAACTTTTAGAAATACGTGAAACGTTAAAAAAAGTTATAAAATTTTGTTAAAAAAACTTTATAAATGTAAACAATTAAAGTAACTAAAATTTTAAAAAATTAATAATTGCATTTTTTACTAAAAATTAAAACATATTTAACATTAATATAATTTTATAAGAATGATACTGAAAATATTAAAATAAAAAAATAAAAAAAATGTAAGTATTGTATAGAAACAATACATGATAGTTATTTTTAGATAATCAACTTAAAAAGTACAAATAAATATATTTTTTCATGTGATTTATTGGATAATTTACTTATTATCTATAGGTTTAATTATTCAGATGGTACCCACTTTGATACATGTGTGTCAATCTGGTACCCACTTTTAAAAAAGTGTCAATTGGCATCCAATTTTTGAAAAAATGCTTCAAGTAGGTTCCTTTCACATGGAGTTGACTAACGTGCCACGTGTCAGTATGTGATTTTTTTTTTTGAAAAGAAATAAAAATGCCACATGTCAGGTCCCTGTGTATGACACGTGGCATTGCAATGCCACGTGTCAATGTCACTATCAAATGTCATTGTGTTGATTTCGATTTAGTCCACATATATGTCTTTTTGTTTCAATTTAATACCTACTTATGTGTATCTGATTCAATTTTGACATAATTTTTTTTAATAATTAAAATCCATTTTTTATAAAATTAAAAGTAATTAAGTATAAAATTTTTACAAAAATTAAGTATTTGATATTTATATTAAAATTTTATGGTAAAAAGTCATTTTATTAAGTCATTTTTAATAAAAAAAATTAGTACAACATTCAGACAAATAAAAATTTTGGTTTAAAATTAGTAAGAGACAATATTGTTCTATTTTGGAAAAAAAATAATAATTAAAAAAACAAGAATACTTATAGTGACACTGAATTGATATATTTAGGGACTAAATTGAAATCAACACAATGACATCTGATAGTGACATTGACACGTGGCATTGCAATGTCATGTGACACTGATAATGCCACGTGTTACACACAAGGACCTGACACGTGGCATTTTTAAGTTGGTCAGACCGAATAATCAAGTCAAGTTGGAGCAGACTAAATGTTAAGTCAAATCGACTCAAACTAAACGACCAATGTCGAATATCAAGCCACTTACGGTCAAAGGTCGACCCAAGTCAATACACTCAAATGTTTACCTGAGACAATATGGTTGAAGGTTAACTAGAGCCAATTTGATTGGAAAATAAAATCGAGACTTATTTAGGAAGGGGTTGGGGTTGGCCTATGATCCATGGTCAAATTGAGACATATAATAAAGAGGAATTGACTAGTTGTGGAATTTCAATTTTTTCTTTTTGTTTTAGTTAATTGAAGTAACTCTTCAACTGTCCTAAATTTTAATTTTTCCATCCAAACAACTTATGTTTGTTTCAAAGAATTTCAAATTGACCATATAATTTTTTTTTCTTAAATTGTCTTATCCAAATATACTAGAATGATATAGTCATTGAAAATTAGACATACAAATTTCCTAATAAAATCGTAAGTTTTATCTCTCTTTCATTCAACTTTAACATTTTAGCTGAATTTTAAGATGAACTCAAGAGAGTGAATTTGAGAGAAAAGATAAGTAAAAGTGATGTTATTTGGATTAAGAAAAAAATGATAAGAAATGAAGAAAAATGGGATAATTTTTTTTGAAAATTAGTTAGTGATGTGTTTGACCAATTAAAAAAATGTTTTATTTGGTAATTTTTATTTATTACAGTTTCACCATTGGTGATAAAAGTAATTTAAAATAAAATGTTATTAGTGTAAATTATGTTAAAATGAAATGTGAGGTGTCATTTAAAATAAAAAAGTTAAAATTAATAAAATTATATTGAAATGAAATAAAATAAAATAAAATTGAAATATTAGTTTAAAGTTAAAATTAATAAAATTATATTGAAATGAAATAAAATAAAATAAAATTGAAATATTAGTTTAAATAAATTTAAGTACTAATTCAATTGAAGAAATTATTTGGTCAAAAAGTGAATTATTTGATAAAAATAATTTAAATGAAATTGTTTATGAGGAAAATTAATAACAACATTATTTTATATGTAGTCCTTAAATAACAACATATTACAATAAACTCACATTAGTAATGATAAAAACATTGCATAAAGTGAAATTAAGTTCATTCAATGATAAACTTATTTAATTGTCAAATGTACTCAAAATATATTACAACATATTAATGCTACGCACAAGAAAAGACAAATACAGTCATCCACCTCCATTATGTTCTCATTTTGAATTTTCATTGTTAGTAACATTTCCTAAATGTGGTTCTTATATTCAAATGATGAATTTCAACACATAAGGTGAATATTGAAACCTTTTTTGAGAGTTGGGCTTAATTATAAATAATTGGAATATTATATATTTTAATTTTTTTAAATTATTAAAATTCTTCGTCTAAACACAAAATTCAGAAATAAATGAGATAAAAGTAAAGGAAAGTTATTATTCTAAACAAGAAATAAATAAATAAAAATTAAGTAATTATATCATCGCAAAATTACTCAATTTAAAAAAATACTAAATTTTTTAAACTTTGTATCCTTCTAGGAAATAATTTGTGAACCAACCAAAAAAAAAAAAAGTCACATCTTTATCAAATCCCACCAAATAAAGGAAAACTATTATACTTTAAAGAAGTTGGGTTATGACTCAAAGGATAGATAGATTCTGTCTTGATTTAAAATTTCTACACATCACACCCAAAAGAAAGAAATAATTATTATTATTAAGAAGTAAATTCTGGTTTGATTGATTCACGTTCAGATCTCAGCGCTGCTTGCAATGCTTTGATCTCGTCGGAGAAACAACGAATCAAATCGTTCGATTTTGGTGACGATGTTTCGCATTCTGTGAACCTTGTGCTAATTTTCGGATTCGATGGCGTCCTCCAGCTCTAGCAGGAAGATCCACTTTGATACCACTGACGATGAACTCACCGAACATGAAGAAGAAGAGGCAGAAGTAAGTGTATATTTTCATTGCAAAAAATTACCGAATCTAAATTATTTTTGGTTCCTCAATTTGAATCGGATTTAGACGTGCTGATTCGTTTCCGTGTTCATGAATTCCCAGGTCGAACACTTTGATGATTTCACTGTCGCTTCTTCGTGGGAACGGTGTGTCTCTGCGTATGACTGTTTATTAGTTCACATTGTTGTGTGTGTGCTCTTCGAATGCATAGATAGAAGATGCGTTTAACTTAAACTTAATTTAAGTTTTTGTTTCGTGCTTTTGTAGGTTTATTTCTGAAATAGAGGCAGTTTTACGGGCATGGATGTCTAATGCACCGAATAATTTATTGGTAAGTGTTGGAAATAACAGAAGCTGGCTTAATTTGAATGCTGTTGGTGTCAAATTAATCTTGCTATACAAGTGTACATGCTTGTTTGTGATATGATATGATTTCTTCAATTATGTTTTTTAAAATGTTGTTTAAGGAATTGCATGGTGTTGATGGAGGGGTTTGTGTTGATTTTGAAGTTGCGTTTTTTTCCGTTGGAAAATAAAAGGTTATGCCATTTTTGTTTTGGATCGGAATGATCATCTTCATCTATTTTTTCACCTAGGAAAAAGGTGCAGTTCCCCTGGAGGATTCCGGTAATTTGTACAAGGTGAAATCTGAAATGAAGTATGCCATGAAAAGTTACTGCATGGAGTTCTATTTCAAGACTGACCCAGATGGTAATTTTTTCTGGGGTTGGGGTTGGGTAGGAATGTCTAGTAGGTCGATGTTTAGACTCAGGAAAGTGTTTTTTCTAATCTACTGTTTTTATCTGCTTGATGCAGGGGAAATTGCAGACTGGAACTTTGATTTGCATGATCTGCAGTTATGTTTTGGTGTAAATGAGTTTTTGGTATGTTTAATGCTGCGTCTTTCCTTTCACTGGAATTTTAATGGTTCTACTATGGATAAGGAAACACTACTTTACATGTATTTCACTAGGTAATTGCTCCTCAGAGTGCAAGTGGTGTGGTTCTTGATGCTCCAGAGGCTAGCAAGCTCTTGAGTGCTGTTGCGATTGCTTTGTCTAATTGTTCGAGGTAATCGTTGTTCATTGCTCTTTAACACTTAGGGAGTAGTGAAACTTTAGAATAACTTATGTGCATGCCATATTTGTATTGCATTTTTATGTATGATATTTGCATGTGATAACTACTCAACTTGTTTCACATTAATATTTGGGTTTGTGTTGTCTCTCGTTTTTTAGGAGAAGTTGCTGTGTTATGGGATTAAAATCTTATTATTTACATGGTTTAAATAGAGTTTGTTGAATATCCAGTTTAGTTTAGGTCATTAAAGTGGAGATGTACTTTCTCATGACATTGGGTTCATAGTTTATGGCCAGCATTTGTTCCAGTTCATGATCCATCTCGGAAAGCTTATATTGGAATTCAGAGCATGGGCACTGTTTTTACTAGAAGATTCGAAGCAGATCGAATTGGTAGTCAGGTTCCAATAAAACTCATGCATTTGGAGGGGCTGTACGAGTTATTTGTATCTAAGTTTGTGAGTTTCTCTCCCCGGTTCAATTTAATATCTATTTGATTTTACGAAGTTGGGACACATCCATTTTTTAATTTTGTATTCGCTCCCTGCTTTGTGCTTCTATACTTGGTCCTCTTATTTTAAGCTGAGGCAGATGTATATAGTGCAATGATACAAAGGGTTTGCAATTTAGTCTAACCTCTTCTCTAAGGGGATGGATACTGTGAATTGAAATAAGTGATTGGTTACATGAATGAATAATGAATAATCATTCTGTAAGAGGGATAAGAAAATGGACACAACTTACGAGAAATACCATAGGTGCTTTTTGTGTTGTTTAATCAAAATTCGAATTCCAGTTTAGTAACCTGTGCATGCATTAAAGGTCAGCATGGATTACCAAGATGAAACTCTGATTTTGATTGGAGAACAACATATGAAATATCTATGGTATTGCACATGAGCTATATTTCTATGTAACAGTTTTTCTAAATCGTGGATGTTTTTCTTTCATCAATATTTGGATTAAAGAATTAGCAATTATTTTCATCTTTCTGAGAAAATTATTTGTGTGATTTGTTTTTTTTCCCATCATATATTCTGGCTTACTTCACAACATATGTTGATTGTAAACTTTGCGTACACAATAAGCTCCTCCTGTGATTTGTCTTATATCCAGCAGCTCTATATAAACTTTTGACTTTATGTCTGCACTACTCTTCTAACTTTCACTTTTAATGATTAATGTCCATTTGTTACTGAAGGCCTACTCCACATTGGATCTGTCTGTTCATAATTTCAAAGTCCGATTTGCAATGAAGTTGACATTCAGAACACTTCCCTATGATGACGACAATATGAAAGCTGCCAAAATTAGCAAATCTGAAGAAAATGTTACTGGTGAAATATCCGATGGGATGCAGTGGGATGATGATTGTTCTTGGAGTGAGTGGTATTCTGCAGAAGATCCTGTTAAAGGTAAATTTTAGGATGTAGGGTTTTGTAGGTAAAAATAGCTGGGCTTCTTGATTGGATGCTTTCATTAGAGGTATTTTGGTGAATTTTGACACTCAACCATTCACAAACGGGGTTTTACTGTATAATGATTCTTCAATGTGCAAAGAATACACATGGGACTTTAGAGCCAAAACATGTAGGATTTTCAGAGATTCAATATAGACTATAATATGCCTTAATCAGAATCTGTATAGACTTAAAATTTGTCTTAAATAGAGCGAATAAATTGTGTAATTCTCACCTGTGTTGAATTAAGTCCTAAAACCCAAACTCTAAGAGTATCTCCAATAATTTATATAAATAATAACAAAGGATTTTTTCTTCTACCTACTTTACCTTACAAAACTATATTATATTATCTGCTTTTATACTATTCTTTTTTATCATTATACTATTGCTGCCACCATTACTATATTATAATAATTATGAAGGGAGACTAAATTATTCCAAAAGTAATTTTAAAGGAATTACTCTACCTCATCACCAATTATTTTCTTTTAACTAATGGTTCTGAAGAATAACCCATTTTTTTACTGTTAGATTAAGAGAAAATAAAAGATGAGGATGGAGAGTGACTTGTTTAGATTTACTTTTAAAGTAACTTATCTCCCCTCAATTATGATAATAATTATTATTAGTACTATTATCATGATTATTGTAATAATATATAAACAACCATATATTCATATTATAACATAGACTTTATAAGTTAATATAGTATAATATTTAGGTTCTATGGAATAAAATATAAAAGCAAAAATATTTCTTATAGATATTTTATTATCGTCTATATTCTACATTGTGATCATATGTGTTTATATATATATTATAAAAGAGAAATTTTCCTTCATCTACTTTCTTGTTCATTTTCACCTATTTACATGTTCTTTTTTGCACATTTTCCTACATATTATTTTTTTTTACATTCATTTCTATGATTTTTCCCTATCACTTTTGACATTTTTTTTGTCCATTTTTTCACCCATTGAATAAATTTCTGTCTCCAAATCTTTTCTCTTTTCTGTACATTTGAATTTTTTTCTCATTCGTTTTTTCTCCTATTTGTATGGTTGTTTTCCATTTATTTGTTCTTGCCCATACTCATTTACATATTTCCCGGTCCATTTGCATGGTTTTTTGAGCATATTTGAATAGTTTTTCTTACTCTTTTTTCTGTCTATTTGCATTTGTCCCTTAGAGAAGTTTGTTTGGTGACTATGGGTTTATTTTTGGGTGCTTTTAGTCTAGATCTTGTCTTTTTGAGTAATAAAACCTCTCCAACTTTCATTATTTTCATGAAGCTCTCTGATCTGATATCAATACCAGTTCCATTTAAGTTACTCTTGGGCCGCATGCAGGTTTTGAACTGATTGCAATATGGTCAGAGAAGATGGTTGAAAATTCTATGGAAATGGCTGAACTGGAAAATGCTTCACCACATGAAGCAGAGAAGTGGTTGATCTCTCTAAGGTTTACTCCAAATTTTAAGTTGTTTATGTGTCACAGAAACCAAATTTCTCTCGAACAATTGCTGCTTATTTTATTAATTGATACTGTTGCTCAAAGTGTTTTAATAAATAATATTAAGGTTCAATGTGGTTCGAATCACTGTTCAATTTACAACTGCCAGAAATTTCGTTTTGTTCAGCATGGTTAAAACACTCAAGAATCTTCTGGTATTCTTCAACGTTTTGGTGACTACGGATTATTTTTGAGAAAATAGGTCAGACTTAGGCTTTTACGAAAAAGCTTTTTAGGCTTATAGGTCAACCTTTTTAAGAAAATATGAATAATAATTTTTTGTTTGTATTATTATTATTTTAAATTTGTTATATGTATTAAAACCATATATTATTTTTTAATTACTAAACATGATGACCTACTCCATTGAAGGTTAAATTCATAAGACTATTGAAAGATAACTTTATACTATATTTAAGGGCCTTATAAAAATTTAGATTTTTAAATCAGTAATTTATTTTTGTTGTGTTGTATATAGATAATTATATATAACAAAGTCAACTAAACATATTATATGTGAAAATTAAAATTATTAATGAGTTTATTTAGCCAATACAATAATTTCACTAGCCTTTCAAAAACTTAAAAAAAAAACAGTTTTAAACAGGTTAGGGCAGACTTTCATGCAAGTCAAGCTCGACCCTTAAAAAAAGGCCTGTAAGAGGTAATAGACCAGATCCATACTTTATTTTTTAAAGAAGGTCAAGCCCAGGGCTACTTAAGCTCAACCTATTTCCACCCCTACTAGCAATATTTAATAGATACATTTAATTTGTCATTATTTTAGGTCAATTACTTCTAAAAGTCAGTAACATTGACTTATGCTTTTAAATAATTAATAAAATTGAATATTGTGGTATTATTTTTTACTTATAGACTTGAAGGTTCCAGTGGGAATCCGGTTGGATTTTCTTCTGAGTTGTGTCTTCTGGTTGATGCATTGCAAATGTCATTTGAGGCACAATTTATGGAAGATTTTGTTTCAGGTTTGAATTTGTTTTTGGTGCATTCTATGGTGTACTAGTTCACTTATTCATGCAGGCTTGTGTTTCAAAGTTAGTAGTGCATTTTGGCACATGGTTCATTATTTTCCCTTTTTCTGGCCCTTTGCAGTAGAAAATCCAGGTTCTGATAATATAAAATCGGCAATGGTTATACCTTCACCAACAGTTAGAGATCGTGTGCTGAAAGAATTGTTTATTGATGGTATGTGACACTTTCTCCTTTATTTACCTTCCATTTTGGGTAAAATACTCAAGTACTTACACTGTTGTTATTTCATCAATTGTTAAAACATGATCACCAGCCTACTTATAAGACTTGGTCAATGTTTTCCCGAGTTTGCTTTTGGGATTGCTCTTGGCACAGCCTTTTCTAATAAGGTATCAAAACCTATTTTGTCGTGCTATTGGGCTTCTCATAGATGTCATTCTACCAGCTTCGTGCTATATCTGTCCTAGTCTTGGGCACGGAGGGGTGTATAAGATATCCCACAATAGTTAGGTATATTGAGGGTATGTAGTTCTTCGTCCTTTATTTGCCTTCCATTTTGGATAAATACTCAAGTACATATGCTGTTGTTTGTTAATTCATTAATCATTAAAATAAGACCAGCCTACTTATGACTTGGTCAGTCTTCTCCCACCCAAGTTTTCTTTCGGGATTGATTTAGGCACAGTCTTTTCTAAAATGGTGTCAAAACCCATCTTGTGTGGATGTCGGGCTTGTCATAGATGTGTCATTCTACAAATTTCACGCTATAGGTGTCTCGTCTTGGGCATCAAGAAGGGTTGTATTTAGATATTCCTCTGTAGTTAGGAATATTAGGATACCACTCCTTACAAAAATTGATCAATCCTCCCCCCTCTTAAGATAGTTGTTGAATTGAGTTAGGCTCAGTCCATTAGGTTCTGTATCTACATGCAATCTATCATCAATGAATCTGCTAAAAGCAAGCTAGTTTGGGATACTGAATGACGAAATGGCCTCCAATTTAGTGTTAAATTTAATGTTGGTTCTTCACATATTTTACTATAATCACTGATGTAATGTCTGCAGGTGTACAATTCTCAGATTTTGCTGATAGTGGACATAATAAGACTTCTCGAGCTATAAAAGGCGCACCTCTTGGTTCACTGTTTGCACAATTTTGTTTACATTCTCTTTGGTTTGGCAACTGCAATATACGGGGTATTTGCCAATAGTAATTATGGTTTGTTTGTTGTATAACCTAAACCTAATTAAGAGAGTAGGAATAAATAGTTCATCTATTACGAATTTATTTTCTGAGATATCTCATTTGCATTACCCAATTTTGGTCTGTCAGCTATTGCTGTGCTATGGATAGAGTTTGTTCGAGAGGTTAGGTGGTGTTGGGAGGAGTCACAACTATTGCCCAGGATGCCAACTAATGGATCAATTGACCTGTCCACTTGTTTGATTAACCAGAAACTTCAGATGGTAATAAATTTTTATCTATAAGGAATCTTTACTGAAATCTACTCACTGTGTGCTTGTTTGCTTTGTATATATTTTATGTGCAAATTTATGTTTTGCATAAATATGGTTGTTGATAAGGTCATATGTACTTCGTTTCGTTACAAAACAGAAACAAAAAGGCAGAATAGAAGTAGGGATAAACAAGCCACCGGTATTATCACAAAAATGCCACTTCAGGGTAGTGAAAATAGAACTCTAGGATCTCTCAAAGAGAGTCACCTCTCAACTCCTATTCACAGCTCAACTCCTATTCACAGGATATGAAAATAACCACGTCCTCTACTACATGTCATCCACTTTTCTAAAACAAGGTTCACATGTGAGAATGGTAACTACCTCCAAATATAGGTCACCCTTTTCCTCTCCTCCTCTCACGCACCCTCAACGCCTTGGTCATAGTTGGTGTCATGTGATTCATGTTACTGACTTCACCTAGTCAGATAAGGCTTTTGTTGTTGTGGAGTTCTACCCTAGATCAGTCATTATAAGAAAAACTAGAAATATTTCAGTGAGCTCAGATGTTTTGGTCTTTACATATTATATATTGGTCTTTACATATTATATATAGCATATATTGACAAAATTGATACATTTTCTGCTTTGTTATTTAGCTTGCAATATGCATTGAGAGGAAGATCCAGCTGAATGAAGAATATGAAGACTGTATTGGAAGTTTGGATCAAATAGATTCCATGAGTGAGGTCACAAACTGGTTTTTTCTCTCTTGGTTTTTGTTTAAATCAATTGTTGTATTACTGCACTGTATTCTCTTTACAGTATTTTTTTCACTGGGTGTTAATAGATTGAATCACAGGATGAAAGTGTAATTGGGGATGACTCAGTCAGTATACATACCTCCAGTGATGGCTTTTCTGGGAAAGTTGACAGGTGAACTTAGCAAGTGAGAGCCTGCTCGGTTGTTATTGTTTGTATCTCTCTTCTGACTGTTTATAGAAACAACTCACTCTCTTTTAGCGATTTTGTCCGTTTTTTTGTCTCCACTTATTACTGGTTTAGTTAAGTTAATTTTTTAAGTTTCTACATGTGCATATATCCATATTTGTTTATTTATATATAACTAGAGTATATTGGTTAGATAAAGGGACCCTTTGTGCCTTTTTTTTGTTTGATTTTAGAAGCTGATTCTTTCCTCTATATTCTAATAGGAGAATAGAGAGAGGTTTACTTTTATTTATTGGGCCTGAAAACATGCTCTAGTCTTGTCAAGTGATAAGAAAAAAGTGGCTATTGTAACTAATTTAGATCCTTGTGAATTATTTATTTTTCTAGATGAAAAATTCAGCAACCTTGGTGTTCCCTGGAAAAAGGAGGGAGGATCTCTTTTTTTCTTTAAAACCAGTGATTTTAAAACTATGTTCTTTTTATCCAGTAGCTCGTTCTTTAATCTGTGCTGGTTTAGGACTCTAATTGGTTTAGGCTGACTGATGGATGGCACATAATATAGCATTTTCCTTTTATACTAGTTTTAGTTAGTTCACATTTAATTCTCTTCCTTTAGTGATATTCGGGTTTTGGAATCTTTCACTTCAAGACCAGTTTGGCTTAGACCTGGGGGGATCAGATGATCTATCCTTGGTTCTGGTACAGTGTCTTCAATTTCTTTTCTGGGCTCCTCTTTGGTTGTGTGCGTGCATACTCTCCTACTGGCCAACTGCTGGGTAGTGCAAATTCAACTTCACAACTTTTTTTTGTTTTTTGTTTTTCTTTTGTGACAATTATCTGCTATTAAGAATAATTACGGATTTGTACACTTGTAATTCACGTCACGATTGTATACTATAATATCCTTGTAATTTTTTCTAGCACAAATGGTGTCTGGTTCTATGTTAATGCTGCATTTTTTCAACTACTAATGATTTATGATATTGTGGAAAAAAAAATGATTTTAGCAGAAAGGTCGAAGATGTGCACCTGTCAAATGACAAAGAAACTTCAGACTTGACCAGGAGAGGTTCTGCTGGTATTGTTGATTCTATGATGCTACTCAAGTCACATCAAAGTATGCATGCCCCATATACACAGGTTGTTCTTGTATCCAAATAATATTTGGCATTGTCATGGAATATTAGTTCACCAATTTTTGAAGAATACAATGTCTTTAATCTTTTTTGCTATGCCACAGGAAGCACCGCTTATGACAGAAGACATGCATGAGGAGAGGCTTAAAGCTGTTGAAGCCTTTGGTGATTCATTTGTAAGCTCAAACGCTCGCAATGCATATAATAATTGCAATCATGTGTTATAAAAATTAGAACCTTAGGCCTCCTAGACCTTATTTACATTTCACATAGAGGTAAATGAGAAAACAAGATCCATTGAACAATGAGGTTATATGTAAGGAGGTGTAGATATTCATCTCCTTTCTTGAATTTTTTGAAGCTTCATTGTCATCGGATTAATTTATGCATATTTCTGCTTTCAAATCTAGAACTGAAAAAAGAGGATGCAGCAGGACTGATGTACGTGCCATACTTCTATTTCATATATTACATCATTAATTAGCAATTCCTTTTTATTTTCAGAATTTCTCCGCTCAGCTGGAAAGAGATATCTTAACTTCAGGTAATAATTGCATATATTTTTTTGTTGGTAATGGATAGGTAATAAACATATGTTTGTAAATAACACTGGGTAGTTATTGATCATGTTTCAAGTTCCTTTTTGTTTTCTTAAAGAATACAGTTAATTCTGATTTCTGAAGCAGATGCACGTGATGTTAAAAAGTAATTTAAATGTATAATTACATATTTACTAGAAGATCATGTGCACAATGCTTTCTAATTTGATGTACCTGCCTCATCAATATAATGGAATGACGTTTTCATTAATCTATTTTTTCACTCATGAGGTTTGTTCACCATACCATACTCTTAGAATATGGGTGTGGGCCTAACTCAATCCCACAGAATTGAATCTAAATATGCTTGGTGGCGTTAGTTCAGTTTACTCTGATACAAATGGAACTGTATGTGTGGGTGGGTATAATGAACTTTTTTCATGCAAAGATTCTCTTCAATATAACAATTTATGATGTGAGAGACCAATAATGGCTTTGTTACTAGATATGTCAGCATTTAAGGCGGCAAATCCAGATGCTATCTTTGAAGATTTTATTCGGTGGCATTCACCTGGTGATTGGGAAGAGTATGATGACCCTGAGAAAAGTAAATCATCATCATCCAGTGCTCTTGACTCTAAAAAGTCAAAAGATAGTTGGCCTCCACAAGGGAAACTTTCAAAGAGAATGTCTGAGCATGGAAATTTATGGAGAAAGCTTTGGAATAGTGCACCTTCTCTTCCTGCTTCTGAACAGAAGCCTCTTCTTGATCCGAATAGGGAAGGAGAAAAAGTAAGTATTGTTCTGGAAGTTTAAATTTATTTTGCTTTTGCTATTGTTATACATATTTTTTAGCACTCGGTAATTTATACCAGAATAACAGTATTTTTGTTACTTGGTTTCCATATTGACGGGAAAGCCGACCCATTTAAAATTGGCAGTTATTTCTTTGTTTCCTCATTCTAGTGGATCTATCATGAGGATCTTAATGATAATAGGAGTTCTGTCCTAATCGTTTTCCCCTTTTCCTTTCTGATGTGAATATGAAATGTGTCGTTCTTTTAATGACAACTAAATATGATAATCCGCTAAGGGATGGTCAAATCTTGAAATTTAAGTCAATTTGATGCAGCTTCTAAATCCTAAATTCCGGTCTAGTTAGAGGAGTGCTTCAGTTTTGAATAGGAGTGCCGTGTCGGAATCCCTCTTGATTTGTGACTCATGGGCATGTGTCATTTGATGTACCTCTATGGACATTGGTAGAAATGAATGGGCATAAAAACTAGGGTTAAATATGTTTTCGATCCTTTAACTTTAAATGAAAATTGTAATTAGTCTCTCCGAAAATTTAGACCAATTTAGTCCTGCATTTTTAGAAATGCGTGAATTTAGTTTTTTTAACCAAATTTTGTTAAGTTTATTTGATGTTTCAAATGTGTTTTTCAACTAATACTATCATGAAACGCATTAGAAATTTCAAATAAACCTAACAAAATTTGGTTAAAAGGAGTAGATCTACACATATTTAAAATTGGAGACTAAATTGAGCCAAAGTTTCGAAGAGAGACTAATTTCAAGTTTCACTGAAAGTTAAGGGACTAAAAACATATTTCACCCTAAAAGCTATCTTTGAATATGTAGATTATATTTTAATGTTAAAATAAAAATATATGCAATGCATGCATCTTCATCTGATTTCGTGGGTCATTGCAATCAAAGTTGATGAGTTCCATCCATATTTATCCGAGAAGATTTAATTTTGGAATGCAGGTCCTAGTGGGTTAACTGGATGCCCTTGGTGAATTGAGGGCCATGAAAGACAGATAAAAGTTTAAATTATTATTGTTCGCATCTAACATTTTCTTGTGGTCAAATAATCAAATGAGTATTCTTGTTTTCAAAAATTGCTACTGTACATTCATGTAAAAAAGAAATAGATTACTATATAATAAGTGTATGGATTTTACTTGTGTGCTATAATTTTTATGCTCTCAATTTTCCAGGTGCTTCATTACCTTGAAACTCTACCACCACATGAATTACTTGAGCAAATGGTGTGTACTGCCTTCAGAGCAGCTGTCGACACACTAAGTCAGACTAGTTATGGAGAACTGAAACAGATAGAGACTGAGATGCAGCAACTTTACCTTACAATGGCATCTGCTTTGAGGCCTTTGCAAGGTATCTATTCATTTTTCTCTTCATTGGAAAAGAATAATTTTTAATACATTTACATGTTCTTGCAGTAAATCGCTTGTCTGGAGATAGTGAGACCATTGAAGACTTAAGACGACTAACTGGTACAATTGAACGAGTTGAGAAGTTACTGACTCTTGCAGCTTCCCTTCATCGCAAGCTTTTAAAAGCACCACGACTTTCCACAGAAATTTTCAGCGATTACTACAATTTTTATATTCAAACAACGGCAAAGGGTTTCTCAGAGGACATTGGTGAAAAGGTGAGATGCTTGCAATATATGCCTTGAAATACCCTTGTTGATTTGGTAACATTCCAATCTTTCTTAGCATGGAACTCACATGAATTTCTGCTATCTTTGGTGCAATAATCTTTGCGCAGGAGTTTGACAAGAAACAAGAAGTAAGAGACGTTGAGAGGGAAGTGTTGTCAAATATGTTTGTTCCTCCTACTGCTAACCAATCTTGGAGAAAAGTGTTGAGCATGGGAAATCTTCTCAATGGCCATGAACCAATCGTCCGAGAGATTATTTTTTCGCTGCGTGATAGAGTGAGTGGTAATCACTACGCAGCTCGTTGTGGTAATGTTTCTCAACAAGAAATTCAAACTTACAGAATGTATATATGTGGGACCTCTAATGACCTACGTGTAGCACTTTCTGTTGTCTCGGGTGATTAATTTTATGGTCTTTATTTTACTACAAATTTTCAGTTCTAGGAATTAGTCACATATGGTATCTGTTTATAATTAAATCATTGCTAAATCTCCTCCCAAATATTGAATCCTGCCCTAAATTGGAAACAGGTTGTCGATTGAATTCTAAGAATAGGGATCAAAATGTAATTGAAACTTTATACATACTGAGGATTTTACCAATACCATTATTTCTGTAAAAAAAAATTATTCAAGAACATTAACAGAGATATTCAATTGAAGAGCAGTTGTTGCAATAGTAAGTGGGATTGACATTCAGTATGTGCATTTGGGGAAGTGAGAAACACAGAATGAACACTCTTTATAATTGCTTAAGATGTTATTTAATTGCTTTAAAAGTTTATCTTATGACTGAATTTGACAAAACTAGCTTATTTCGCCACTTTGTAATATTTGTTCAAAAAGTCACTCTGTAAGATTTCATTTCGACTCATCTTTCCTAAATTTTATTTTTTATTTTCATTAACGTGTCCCATTAGAATTTTTTTCGCTGTCTTTCTTATATTAAAAAATTCTTACAAAAACACAGGTTGATAATTTGACCTTTCAGGTCATTATAACTTTTTAGATTGTTTAAAAATCAGATTGCATTTCTTGGTCTAAAATATTAATGAATGGTCAAGTATCTATTTTAAGTAAATCTTAAAATTAGCTTGAAACAAAAACGATCAAAGAACATAAAAGCAATAACATTGGTAAAAAATTGGCAAAACGATATTCAGACTTGGTCAACACTTTCTTCTAACATGAAGTTATTTTTTATTCTTTTTACCGAACAAATAAAAAATCTACCTATAGTATGTTTTTATCATTGATAATTATTGTTATTTATTGTCCAAATTTAATATATTAGTATTATTATTATTATTTTTATGGCTTTTTCTCTTTGACTCCAAAGACCAAAACAATCAATTTAATGCTCCCTTTTCCACTTTTCTCCTCTCTCTCCCCCTCTCTCTTTCTTTCTTACTCATGAAAAAGAAACCAAAAGCCAGAAATCCTTTCCCATGAAAACATCAACCTCAAACCCTCTTCACACTCTCATTCATTCACACTCCCCAAAAACAAAACCAAAAACCACACTCACCTAATTCACTACTCCCCAGTCCAACACACACACAAAAAGAAAAAAACACTCTTCATTCAGATCACACCACAAAACACACACTCAACCAACCTCAGTGTTCTACAAGGTCTTCACCATGGACTCATCATCAGGGGGAGCACAACCCCAACCACCCTCTACCACAAAACCTCCTCCACCACCATCACCTTCCACAGCTCCACCACAACCTCAAGGATCATCACCTGCACCACCACCACCACCAAGCCGCTATGAATCCCAGAAGCGTCGAGACTGGAACACCTTCTTCCAGTACCTGCACAACCACAAGCCCCCATTGACGTTAGCACGGTGCAGTGGAGCACACGTCATTGAATTCTTGAAGTACCTGGACCAGTTTGGCAAAACCAAGGTCCACATATCCGGGTGTCCCCATTTCGGACACCCGAACCCTCCTGCACCCTGCGCTTGTCCTCTCAAACAAGCGTGGGGCAGTCTTGACGCCCTTATCGGACGACTCAGGGCGGCCTACGAAGAAAATGGTGGCCGTCCTGAGTCTAATCCGTTCGGCGCCAAAGCTGTTATGATTTACCTCAAGGAAGTGAAGGAGGGCCAGGCCAAAGCTAGAGGGGTCCCCTACGAGAAGAAGAAGCGCAAGAGGTCCACCACAAGAGTGTCTAAGGTGAGTGATAGTGGCGGTGAGAGTAGTATAGTTCTTCCAGTGAGCGGCAACAATGATACTAAGGTTGGTGTTGACGCTGGTTCTAGTGCTAGTTTACCTTCTTCAACAACAAGTGTTAGCACAACCACAGCATAATTTCAATGATTACTTAATGATTTTTACCATTTTTTAGGGTTACTTACTATACCTATATTTAGCATTCTAAATTACACGGATTATAATTTAAGTTGTATATTATATTATGATGGGTTTCCATCAACGAAAATTAGGTGTAGATATTGTCTAATTATTTGTCTCATGCTCAATCATTCTAGTCTCTATCAACTGTTGAGCTAGAATTATTGGTGTAAGCTTGTTGTATTTCACATGGCACTTCATCACTAGGTTTCTTTATCACTATGTCATGATTTAAGATCTCAAATGAAATAGTCCATTGTAGAGGAGCTAAAAGCTTTCATTTTCATGAAGTTAGATTCATAATTCTTTGTTTTCATTCATGGTTCCTTTCTGGGGTTTACTGTTCTTGCTAGTTTCATTCATGATTCCATTAAGGAAACTAGCAAGATCATCGACCATCTTTGTTTGAAAAGACATTTCGTTTTTGTCTTCACCTGATGAAGCTCCATCACTGGTGTATACATAACAGATTTGAAAACTTTGAACAAGAGAAGAAAAAAAAAATCACAATGATGATATTTTCAAAGATATAGATATATAGATAGATACAGATACAGATAAGAGGGCTATATTTCATAGGAATTGACCCATCCATTTATGATAATGTATAATCATAGTCATTTCATAATTGAAGGTAGATATATAATTAGATTATTGTTTTTTCTTTCCCTTGAGTCATTGTTGTGTTCAACAACACAGAGAATGAGTCAATTTAGAAGGTATATAATCCTTCTTTATACCACTCCATGCAACAGTGTTTAATGGCCCCAGGGTCATCACAGTGATACACACATGCACTTATCATTTGATTTTACACCAAAATATTTTGAACTTCTGTTTCAGGTGCCCCTTTTGCAACTTCATCTAAGATTTGGTGTGGTGTGATTTTGTTTTTCTGGTTCATAATTTTGTCTTTGTTTTCTGGCATAGTATTATTATTTCATTATCTCCAATGCCTTACCCTTTCTCTTTCTCTCTCTCTCTCTCATATGATATCTATAAAATTGACATATCTTTCTGTGAAAACAACACCTAATAAAAAAGATATAGATGCATGCATCAATGGAAGAAAAAAAAGTAATGCCTTGTGATTGCTGCTAATATTTTATTTTGGTAACCACCACCTAAGTGTGAAAAGGACCATTAGCCAACCCCTTTTATATGTTTCTATTATCATAACTCAATTTATTTCTATAATTACAATGCTGCATTTGTTAATATTATTGCAGAATCTTCTATCTCTCTAAGCAAAATCATCTTTAATAAAACAGATATGATCAATTGAAAACGACACCTCACTAAATACAACTCATAAAGTTCACAAAGATAAATATATACTTTCTTATATAATAGATGCTTTGTAACATGTTAATAAAGAAAATAATAAACTCGTACCTCTAAAGCAAATCCACCTTTTTTTTAAATGTTAATTGGAAATTTTGGACCATATATCATTATTCATATACTGATGATAATGTATATAAATTATGTCTTTGTATTACTTTTTGTTTGGTTCTTCTTTTTAAAGAAATATTTCATACACTTTTGAATTTAACAAGAACTTTCGCTTTCTGTAGACTCTTGTGGATCCACACAATTTCGTGTAGGAAAGTTTATTTCTCACTCTCTTTTGTTTCTTTTTTTTATTTATTATTATTATGTGCGGTGACCACTTTAACCATCTCAATTCCTGAAAAGTCAAAAAGAAAATTGGGATATGTCCCTTCTTTTTTCTAAAATAAAAATTATAAAAAAACATTTACTTTCTTTCTTTCTTTATTACTCATTGCACCCTCTCTCTCTCTATATATATATCATTCCAATTTTACCCTCAAAACAACCATTAGGTGATGAAATACATGAAATGTTCTATTTTAGTGTTTATTTATTTATTATGTTAGAATACATAGGTCAGTGAGATCAATATCACAAGGTTCACCAGGAGAAAAATCCCACTCAGGTTCTGAATTTTTTTGTATCTCTTTGCATTTCAAAAAGAAAAAACAAAATATGCTTCATTTACGATAGAGATGGGGAGATGAAGAATTTTCTGGTGGGTGGGATTTCATTAGATTTAGGGTTTGTTTTTTCCTTTTTCTTAAGGCACATGCTTCTTGTGATGGTCCCAGACAAAGACCATTTCAAAAGGACCATTATTGAAGTTATAAATTCAAAAATAAAAATATAAGTTAGAAGTTTCTGTAATAGATTAAGCTAAATTAATTTATTATACATATACAAATATTGATTGCTGTGAAATCCTATTAACGTCATTTATAATTAGAAATATAAATATTGAAATTTTCATCATGATAGGGTTTACTTTCAAAGTATACAAATGAATCAAGTTATTTAAATTTATATAATGTGAGGAAATAATATATATGTTAACTGTGTAAATTTCATTTACACTACTGTCAAAAACAAACCAATATAACTTTCTAAGAAAAATATTATAAAAGTGAACCAATTTAGAAGCTGCAGCTTCACAATCGCAAATATTGCAAAATATTATGAGAAAATGTGGTCTTGTAACTGCAATTATTATTATTAGGAGCAGAAAAACATTTACATAGAGGTTGCTACATGAAATTTAAAACCATATAGATTTGTCTATTATCGAGTATAACAATGTAAAAAGAAAATTATTCAGAAAAAAAATGGATTAAATATGTTTTTGGTCTCTTAACTTTCGTGAATTATGGAATTAATCCATTTTGAAACTTTGGACCAATTTAGTCTTTCATCATTCGAAATACATGAATTTAGTCATTTTAATCAAATTTTGTTAAATTTATTTGACATTTCAAACATGTTTCATAATAGTATTTGACTTAATATTAAAGAAAAAATGTGTCAAACAGTATAAACAACTCAAATATAATCATGAAATGCGTACGAAACATCAGATAAACCTAACAAAATTTAATTAAAATAACTAAATTCACGTATTTCAAGAAATAAATGACTAAATTAGTCAAAAATTTTAAAATAAACTCATTTTAAAATTCATTAAAAGTTAAGAGACAAAAATATATTTAACTGAAAAAAAAAAATACACAGAAGAGGTTTAATAATGTATCCAATAAGGAGGTGACACCACATGTTATTCTGTTTTTGTAGTGACAGAAAATGAACAGAAGGTGGGGTAAGGTGGGGGTATTGTGTCCCTAATATGCAGCAATAAGAGCCATATATTTTCTTTGCACACTTTGGTCACAGATAGGTGCATTAACTTGTTGACAATTAATAGTTGTACCAACATGGATAGAGATTGGTCTTTGTTGTGCAAAATTTTGAGGGGTCCTACGCCACTGCTACATTGGACTTCTCCTTTGTTCTTGCCTTTTGCATTCTAATCCTTTCATGATTTCAAAAATTGGGGAGGATCATCAATTATTACATTAGTTTTCAAGAGCTTTAATTTTACGTTAATTTTTAGGGTCAGTTATTAAGAACTATGTTTATGTTGAGAGGTTTCTTTTGGTATCAAGAAGGCATGGTTGATACATCTATATTTAAGTCTATGATTGTTGTTATATATATTTTTTAATCAATTTAGTTAATTTAGTTCCAACCTGCGTTAAATAAAATTAATTTAGTTTGTTTCATTTAATTGACATTATTACATTAACACGGTTTGACAATATCATGTGTCAAAATTTAGATCATTTTTTTGTTTTAAAAGTGTTATATGTTAAGATATGGTTTTTTTTTTTAAATTTTAACACGTGACTTCTTAAAACCACATTGATGTCAATTTAATAAAAAAATCAAATTGACTTTATTTAATAAGAACTCAATAAAATTAAAAAATATATATAGAAACAATCATAAAAATAAATATAAAGATAAAATTATTAATTAAGTCTAACTTAAAAGATTTCGGTATACATGATATGTTATTTTTAAGAATATTGTTACTTGTATTTTTAGAAACATTACATCCTGTATTTTAACACTTTAGTTTTGACTTGTAAATTTTTTTATTATTTCAGAGGTATTTTTTTTATCAATATCATTTTTTGTTATCCTAAGATCACTGAAAATGAAAAGAAAAAATAGTGAAAACATAAAGGGTGTGATTCTATGACTTTGATTTGAGGTATTTTAACACTTGAGGTTTAAAAAGTTTTTTATACTCTGAACTTCAAAAAGCCCATTAATCTGCTGTGCTGGGCCGACCAAAAACCTAATTATAGAAAAACGTCGACAGCAGGATTCGAAAAACAACAAATTATTGAAAAGTAAATGTAGAATTTTAAATTAAAAGCTTAAAATCGTCGACAGCAGGATTCGAACCTGCGCAGGCAGAGCCCAACAGATTTCGAGTCTGTCTCCTTAACCACTCGGACATATCGACATTCGTGATTTTAAAGTTCCATATAAATGTTAAATATCAAATTATTTTAGTTAAAAATGCATAATGATATGAGAAATAAGAATATATATATATAGAGGTATAGTGACTTGAGGTGAACATTTTATAACTTTATTTATTTATCCATCATAGGTTAAATTAAAAATATTTAAAAATGAAAAATCAACACGTATATTTTATTATTATCAAATGGAGACATTTTTAATTATGATGATGTAATATAATTAGGTTGGCGAAAATTCTTACTAACATATCCTGCTTCCACCATTTGATCCAAATACATCGTTTGGAGATGACAAGTCACTCCTAACATTTGGTGCTACGATGAATAAAGAATGAGAATATAAGTTTGTGAATTAGATAGAAATACAACTAGTTTAAGTAATATTCTTTTCTATATTATACCTGATTAGTATAAGGTGTACCAAAGCAATAGACATATCAGCAAGATGTTCCGGATTCTCTTCTCTAGAAGTAATATAGGCAAAAAACTCTGCATTTGATTTTTGACCGTTGTAAGCTCACTTCCTATATAACCTAATTCCGTAGAGAAATAAAATGTAAAATAAAGATTAATCATGAAGAAACCAAGAAACCAGTATAATATAAAATAAAGACGGCTTGAACCAAGAAACCAAAGTCAAAATATGTAAACCAAGAAACCAATTTACATTAAATATCTAACTTTATACTGCCAAGGCTGAAATAATTGCTTTCTTCTAGTTTTAGATCCTAAGAAATCCTTCTGGCTATACTATTGTTTGGAAGCTCTATTTGATCAAATGTTTGAGATCTTGATACGAAAATGCTTACCCATCAGAAGCCACAACTACAAACTCATCAGCGACTGAGATGTGACCATACATTTTGGAACATAGACACAGTGAAGGCCACCAAGTTCCTCCAGGAACTACTACAGAGAGACCACCTTTGGCCTTCAAAGTAGTATTTCAACCATACATATCCTGAAAAAATGGATATATAAATACACCTTACCTTAGTAGTTGTTTTAAATTGCATAATCATCCACACTGAATTCTAGCCAAGTTTGAATGCTTAAAACCAGTCTCAAGAATTTACCCCTCAATGTGCAAAGATGCATTAATACAACTTCCATCTTCAAAATCATGTCGGCTAAACAGTTCCATTACAATATAACAGTTAACTAAAAACTTATATTTTCATGTCTTTGATCAGTGACTGTCTATAGATAATAACATAAATGCCAATGTAACAGATAAGATTCTAACCATAAACTTACTTGCATATGTCACATAAAATCCCCAATCTTCCCCGCCAATTAAGCTATTTCTTTTGACCACTTAAATGTATCAAGTAATACAACGATCCCAATTCCATATATTCTGTAACCATTGACAACCGTGGAGGCTTCATGCACGCACCAAGAAACAATGTAACTGCATATAATTTCATCATTAAATAAATAACAGCTGATTTCAAGGGAGAAAAGCTACATGAGATTTCTTATAACCAAGTGTGCACAATATTATTGTCATTCTTTTTTAGAAAGGAATATTTTACTAAAATAATTTTAAATATAAGTTGAAATAATAAAAGATAACTGTTCAGATTAATTCCATTAATTACCATTTCAAGACAGTTAACTGTTCAAGGAAAACTTGAAAAATCACAACAATACAAAAAGTAAACAATAAGGATGTTGGAGAATACCATTAGGATGTCGTAGGTGAAAAGAAACACCAGTTCAGTGAGAAAGTAGTCAGAAAATGTATAGATATAACAGAAAAAAAATGTTGAAAAACAGTTTCTATGTAGCAAGATACCTCCGAAAATAGATATCTCATTGCAAAAATCTTCCATATTTTCAGGAGTTAAATCTTGTTCTAGAAAAACCTTGCTTGCAACATCTGTGCCATTCCATATGCCACGGAAAACCTCTGGAAAGAAACCTGAAAAAGAACAATACGACAATGCTCAAGCAAGTACTTCTTTAGTCAAGAACTCCCTCGAAATAGTAATTTAGTATTGACCACAAACATGTCAAAAAGGATATTTTATTTTTCGAGTTGAATAGCACACTTCCACTCAAGATTGCATAACATGAATCAAGATTACATAACATGAATCTGCTCCAAGCAAACAAAATAAGTGGAGCCCCAGCTGAGGCAATCGAAGAACAGAACTGAGGATTTCTGAAGCTCGAGCCCCGCCGAGACAATCGACGAACACAAAAGCTGCCATTGCCACGGCGGTCGTCGACAGGAAGCACGACATCTGGACTTTGTCAATGCGCGGACTTTGAGTTTAGGATTTAGGGTTTTTGAATTCTTGCCGGGAAACACTACTAGACTAGATCAAGAGAGTAGAGCTGGATAAGATGGTTTTGGTAACAGATAAACTTAACTTGATTTTGGCATAGGGATTTAGTGAGGGGATATAGAGTGCAAGGTGGGAGGTAAGGAAATGAATGAAAATTATCATAATTTTATTAAAGAAACATAGAGGGAATTAGAAAATTGGGAGCGGAAAAGTTTTGAAGTTTAAATTTATTTTAAAAAATTATAAACGTCATAATTTACCTGTAAAATATAAGAGTTTAAAAAATTTATAATTAAAATCGTCATATTTTATTTGAAAAATATGACAGTTCTATATTTATTATATTTTATTATAAAATATTATAATTTTAAATAATTATCGTATTAAAATTATTGTAATTTACATTATTTTTTTAATGTGTTTAAATGCTATACTAAAAAAAGTTCGGGCTTTTCGTAAAAATATAGAATATATTTTAAAAAGATAAAAAAAAAACTAAGGAAACACATTAGTTTGAGAAAAAAACACTATGCATTACTATTTTCATTTGTACTGATTTTTTTATTTTTTTTTACAAAAGATGTATTTGAGAGAAAAAAAAAATGACATTTTGCATTGTGCCTCCCATTGGATAAAATTGTGCTCATTAATGAGAAAAAAGAAGTCAATAGATGATATTTTAACTAATTAAATTATAAATAAAAGTAAATGTTATGATTATATCCTCTAGTCAATATTATAATTATAATAAGTTGTAGGATATTATAGACAAAACTTTTTAACATGTTTCTTTAGTTTAATAAAAAAATAATCATTATTCCTTTTCCTTGCCATTTTAAGTCTATTATTTTAAGTTTTATTTTAATATATATTTTACTTATATTTTGATGTCAAAGTTGCACTTAATATTTAAAAAAAACAATAATAGTTATATATGTTCTGTGAAGAGAATAACCAAAAGTATACTACTTTTAAAATATATAATTATATTATGTAATAATGGTGAGATGAGTTATATATGTTATGTGAATTTTGACTTAAATTATTTTTGTTTGAGAAGAGTACGAAAGATTGTTCTTGGATTGTGCATCTAATAGCCTTAAGACTAGGTGATTATATATTAGTGCTTTTAATTAGATTGTCACTAGTAGTTGAGTGCAACTAATGAACATGAATGTGTTTAGTAATATAAAAGGTGTTTGATATACGCATCTAGTGTGTTTGTCATTAGAGTTTTTGTTCTTGTAAACTCTTATGTGAATATAATGTTCTTAAACAATTTTTTGTTACATTTGATGAATTATGTTTATTGAATCTTTAATAAAAATTACATTTGTACACAAGTGGATCTACTGAACATCAAAACGTGATTGAATGTGAGTATTGAAGAAAATAAGAGGTAAATGAAGACTATTTCATATGCTAATAGAATAGGCTGGATCATAAATGTATAGTTTGTAGGAAACTATACTTGGCTCATGTTATTATTATTATTACCATATTTATGGAGGATCTTGAATATGTTTATTGAGAGACTTTGAAATTTGAAATGTGTTTTGTATCATTTGATATGGTGTATAAATGTTATGCTCATATGAAAAAACTATTAAAGATTTTGTAAATGTTAGATGGTGTAAAAAATATAAATACAAGAAAATTTACTTATGAAATTGCTTTACATCAATTTGGTTAAAATCAAATTTATAATCAAAGATAAATTTATTTACTTCAAAGAAAGACAATAAAGAAACCAAAGAAAACTCTATCACAAAAAAAAAAAAATCTTACATTCAGCTCTTATGAGTTTGGGCCTAGCCTTTTCGCATGCCCAAGGCCAGCCCATGGAAAGGACCCCAATCCCTGTCTAGCTCTCACACTCTCACTTTTCACCTTTTCAGAAAAATCAGTTCCTCTTCCATCTCTCTCTGCTGAGACTTGAGAACTCTGCTAGGGCACAGTGGACTTTCTCCTTGAGCTAGCTAGAATCCTTTCGTTTTCAAGTAAGTAACTCTTAGGGTCTCCAAGCATTTCCCTCTTATTCCTCACTGTTTGGATACATGGGTTGGCGTAGGGTTTAACTTTATGCCATGTGTTGTCCCAGTTTTCGTGTTGCAGCTCGCTACTGTAGTTCCTAAAGCTGTAGTCCTCCTTAGTTGTGGGCTTATTTCTTTTAGCGTCCAAAAAGGTAAGGGAAGTTGGGGTTTTCTTTTTCTTTAAAGTATTTCGTGTATTATTGGACTACTCTTGTGTCTTTAGTGCTTGAACCTTGTTGTCGGATGTATGAAGTAGGTTTTTGGGTGTGTGTGTTTGATTGAATGAGAAAATGCATGTGCTAGCAGGTGAGAAACCTGCTAATCTCGCCCAAGCGGGTAGCCCTCGCCTAAGCGAGAATAGCAAGGACTCACCCCTGAATTTCACCTCGAGTGGTCGCCTAGGCGACTGACATTGTTTTTGAGCGAGGCACAGTCTCGCCTAAGCGAGACGCTATCGCCTGAGCGAGAATTCGATGAAATTCTTGCGTGGCCACTATTGAACTCTCGCCTAGGCGAGAAGGGGTCGCCTGAGCGAAAGTAACCCTTACGCCTGGGCGAGGACCTTCAGTTTGGGCGAGAATTCGTGACAGGGGCTGTTGTGACTCCATACTGTATTAATTATTTTCTTTGCTCATAGTATGTGGCCATGCTTAGTATGTATGCTTGAATTGGACTGGAATGAACGTGTTATTGTGTAATAAGCTATGATTTCATTTGATTGAACATTGGGATGCATGTGATAAGTATGTAATGTGAAACATGATATGCTTGCTGGTGGAATTTCATGAGAATTGGGTGATGAATATGCATGTGAAATGTATTGGTGAGTTTCATGGGAAACCCCTAGTGATATATATATATATATATATATATATATATATATATATATATATATATATATATATATATATATATATATATATATATATATATATATATATATATGCATGCCTAGTGTATACCTTGATATAGGAGATGTCTAGATAAAGGAGGGTATCCTGAACTCTAATAAGCATTCCGTAGAGCAGAATGGGTTATGTGGTGAGAGTGGCAGGAGGTCCTTGTCTTGGGACAGTTTGGGCCCGAGACAATAGAGGATTAATCCTGTGTGTGGTTGGGTGATAACCCCTGCGTCTAGACTCTGCAGAGTTTAGAAACCAGAACAGGCGCATACTTCCTTTAGAATTCTATATCAAGTGTATGATCCGGATATCGAGTCATAGTAACTGCATTTGATGGTCCTCACATGATTCTGAGTGTTTCCTAGTTACATGTTAATAGTTTGCTTTGCTTTGCCTTGTATATGCTTTTATTTTGTTTATGTTCCTGTTTCGGTTTCTCTTTGCGATGATCACCCTGTTGGTGGGAGCAGATGGGAAGCACGTTGCTAGCTTACCCTTTTATTTTGTTTATGTTCCTGTTTCGTTTTCTCTTTGCGATGATCACCCTGTTGGTCTGGCTCTTGGGAAGCATTTTTATGGCATTGGTGCATGTTTTGTTAGAGGCATGTGTGATAGATATGCCTCATCTTCTTTAAGTACTTCTTGGATGACTGTAATGGTAAATCCTTATGTGTACTGTTTCATCTGATAACTCTTTTATCCCATCAATTATGCAATGTTTTATTTAATAGATTACTCTATTTAAATGGGATGTCATACTTAAACGATTTCATATTACACTTAAAACTCTACATATAAAATTCTATTTAACATTTTATATAGGTTATATATAATGAAGTGTGTTTGATATTTCTATTGATGAAAACAGTGTTTCTCTTTTCTCTCTCTTTCCTTTATTATCTAGTTTTATTATTTAGAAAAGAGCAATTAATTCTTTTCTCTCTTTCTCTTATTTTCTTAAGTAATTAAGTGTGTTTAATCTTACTATTTAAGAACAGAGTGTTTTTTTTTTCTCTCCTTATTTTCTTTTATTTTTTTCAGAAAAAGACTGTTATGTTATGGAGAACATGATTTTGTTTGAAAGTATTATTAGTCTAATTTCCACTGTTTCAGGTGTTAGTCAACAGAACATAACACCAACAAACTGCTTTTACATTCAGCATTGTCACATCTAAAATGCATCACCAAGGATCATCTTGTGAAACCATGCAGACAAGGTTGAACTCATTTTTCGCCATGTATCATCTTCTCTTTCCTTGTCGCAATCTGAATGTTCATTCTTTGCTTTCACTTCTTCAAGGTATGAAACTTTGGTGCAACTTTTGGGTGTCTCAGTGCCTTTATAAGCCTTACAGATATAGCTTAAGAGGTTTTCATAATCCTGCAACCACAAAATTTTGCCAGCACAGTTGAGTTTCCTGTAACATTCATAATTTTATTGATTATACTACACAAACTTACATACATATAAACCACAAACTTCATTGTCATAAGAAATTTGTTAGTTAGAGTATATGTATATCTCAGTGAAAGTTCAGAAACTGAGAATAACAAGTGTTTCATCCGATAAAAAACTGCAAAAACAGACCTCATAGAGTGGTTCTCCATCCACAACTACCCATGGAACATACTTGTGAGGAGGCTTCAAAGCATTTGTTTCAGCTGCATAATGTAGCTCCAGCTGCATATAAAGATGGTAACATTAGCTGCATCTGTATAACTCTTCAAATTCTCTAATTCCCAACTTTCCACAAGAATGTTAGTAAAATTTTCATGCTTGTTGAAAACAATAAGAGAAGAAAAAGGTTGTTTAAAAACATTAAAAGCCCTATTTGGATAAACCTCCCCATAATTAACACTATCTCAGTGACAAGAACAAGAACTCCATCACAGAAAAACACCCACCTGTTTTCCACGTTCACTATTATAACATTGCTTAATAGGTTCGGAATCCAGATGCAGTTTCTTATAGCAAGATTCCCACTCGTTGACCCTTCGCTGATTCACCAAATCCTCAACACAGTAGATGAACCGAAAATGCTTGTCCTGTGAAAAAAACAAAATAGAGAAGAATCTCGAGTTACATAAATAAATAAACACTCACAACAACATGCAAAGCAAACAACTGTTACAGTGAACCAACACAACAAGATTACTCCTTTTCTTTTTCAACCGATCCTAATTATTGTTGCTACCCGCATAAAATCACTAATTGGATAGAGTTTGAAAAAATAAAGAAGGAAAGGGGCAAGAAAATTGTTACCAGTTCGGGCCAAATATCAATTGCACAGGCTTGAACTGTATTATGGAAGCACTCATTTGGTCCATGCTGCAATGAAAATAAATAAATAAATAAATAAATAGAAAAAATAATAAAAGGTAAAATTGGGTAAAAAGGGTACCTGGCAGTCGAAGGTGGTGGTGTTGGGTCGAAGTTTTGCATTGCCCCAAGGAACGAATTTGAGGTGAACGATGGGGATGAGGTCAGTGGTGAAGATTTTGGGAAGGTGATTGACGATGAAGTCGGAACTGTCTGGGCACAAAGTTTCATAGTACAAATCTATGGAGACTTTGGGAGGGTGAGATTTAGATTCAGATTGCGAGAAGAAGGCGAAGAAAGAAAGGAGCAGAGAAAGAAAAAGGGTGGTGGAAGGAGAAACCATGGCTGAAACTGAATTTGGTGTCAATGGGAAACCAGGATCCCAATTTGAATCAGAGTGCTTGTGAATACAACAAGATGATCATTTAAAACTACGTCATATTCATTTCATCTTATTTGACAAATTGATCAATCCAAATTAATATTAGTCAAAAAGTTCCGATAAAAACGAAAACGAAAGAACACGTTTCACTTCTTTTTTTCAAAAGATAAATTTCGAATGAATTTGGATGGATTTTAGGTGTAAGTGAGAAAGAAATTAAATTATTTGGATTAAAAGAAAAATATGATAAATAAAGGGAATGATGTATAAATATTATACGTGTATCTATATATATTCAGGATATTAAAAATAATATGAGATGATATATATATATATATATATATATATATATATATATATATATATATATATATATATATATATTAAAATATATATAATAAATTTAGGAATTTTGATATGTATAATTAATCAGTGACGAAATTTGAACAAAAATTTTAAGGGAACTAGATTGTATTTATTATATATAAATTATTTTTTTAGTTAAAAAAATTATTTTCTTATATCATTTTTTCTATTCAAAATAAGCACTCATAATAATAATAATAGAATCCAACAAATATATATGAAATAGTAGAATAAAATTTATCATCAACAATAATATATGAAAAAAAGAAAACAAAAGTTACCTTATCAGTACCACGTTTTAAATAATTTTCAAGTTGATTATATATAACACAAAAAAAAAAACCAAATAAAGATGTAAAAGAAATTATAATAAAGAGAGAAAACATGATTTTTAAATTTATAAAAGATTTTTTTTAAACTAAATTAATATAAATAAAATAATAATATATAAATATATTTTTAAAAAGTATATAAAAAATGAAAAAGGTTGGAGGAGTCCTAACTCTCCTATGTGGACATTATGTTCCGCCTCTATATATAATATAAAAAATTATAAATTATTATTATTATAAAAGTATTAATGTTTTATAAATTAGATACTTCTTGTATAAGTATCAGTATAGTATCGGATACAAACGTGGGACCCAAATTGAATGATCAATACATTAAATGATTTACATGAAAGTTTATAATTATTAATAAGTTTGGTAGATTAATAAATAATATATTAATGAATAAAATTTAATAATTTCTATTTTATTCTTAATTGTAAAAATTATTTAAAATAAATAGAAATGAAGTTAAAATAAATTGGTCTTGTATATTATTATTATTATTATAAGAAACTAACAAACATATGAAAAGAAAAAAAATGTTGGAGAATATTCCCATCACATTAGAATCAATTTCCAATGAAACTCTCTTAAAATAAAAAAGCTATTTTTTATCTCTACTTAGAAAATTCAACTGGAGATCGTAGTTAAATTAAGTCCTTTAATTTTTTTAAATAATCTAATTAGATTATTTCTTTAAATTTTAACGTCGCGTTTATATATGTGTCATAATATTTTCAATTATTTTACTTTTTTTAATTTTAATGTAAAAATAAATTACTATGTGTTAGATCAATGTCATGTCATATACCACATATCTATATAAGTGTTCTATGTCACTGTCAATGTCATGTGACATTATTTTGTTTTATTTTAGTTCTTATATTAAAATTTTTTATTCAATATAATACCAATTCTTTTTAAAGAAAGCAATGTTCTCCCCCTTTAAAATGAAACTAAATTAGTAATTAAATTTAATTACAATTTACATATATCTTTGCAAATAATTTTTTTAATTTTATATAGAAAATCACTCTACTTAAATATTAAAAATAATTTTACTTTTCATTTTAAATTTAAAAAATACCCATTTTAAGCTTATATTTTTTTAGAATATTAAAAATATAAATATAAATTGACACTTATTATTTTTAAATTATAATATTTAAAATAATTTAAAAAAATGTATCTTCCTTCTATTTTGAGACACCTGAATCAAACAATATAATTTTATTTAATGTATAAATGTTACGTTCTGTAGGTGTAGATTATGTAAAAAATATAAATACAAGAAAGCCAACTTATGAATACGTATCCACATTGCGTTACATCAATTTTGATAAAAAATATACAACGAAAAAACCAGATACTATATATAAAACACTTCATTATAAATGTTGTTGAATCTCAAATAATAAATTGTGAAGATAATTTTAGAAGATGATCTGCATATGTTTTTACCGACTCTTTTTTCGATATCTAAATTTAAACATGGTTTATAGTTAACTAATTTTTTTATTAAGAAATAAATATTGGTAACAAAGAAAAAAACTCTTTCACGATTTAAATCAAAATTAAAATTTTAAAACTAAACTTTAAATCAGATAATTATGTAAAGAAGAACATAAACATACATCAATCGTATTAGACTAAATAATTATGAACTAAGTCTAATAATACGAAAATGTATCTAATGAGTACACGTGTCTACTGTACGCATTTAGTACAACTTATTAGAATGTCCACTATGGTAAACTCTTAAATAATGTATAATGTCCATTATTCTTAAACGATTTCATATTACACTTAGAAGTCTATATATAAAAATATAAAATCCCATTTAACATTTTATATAGGTTATATATAAATAATTAACTGTGTCTGATCTTACTATTGATGAAAACAATGTTTCTCTTTTCTCTCTCTTTCCTTTATTATCTAGTTTTATTATTTAGAAAAGAGCATTTAATTTGTTTTCTCTCTTTCTCTTATTTTCTTAAAGTAATTAAGTGTGTTAGAAAAAAACTCTTACGGAGAACATGGTTTTGTTTGGAAGTCTAATTTGCACTTTTTGAGGTTTCATTCAACAGAACAAAACACGAACAAACTGGTTTTACATTCAGCATCGTCCAATCTAAAATGCATCACCAAGGTTCATCTTGTGCAACCATGAAGACATGGTTGAACTCAGTTTTCGCCATGTTGGCTCTTTTCCTTCCTTGTCGCAAACTGAATGCTCATTCTTCGCTTTCACTTCTGTAAGGTATGATACTTTGGTGCAACTTTTGGGTGTATCAGTGCCTTTATAAGCCTTACAGATATAGCTTAAGAAGTTTTCATAATCCTGCAACCACAAAATTTTGCAAGCACTGATGAATTAGAGTATATGTATATCTCAGTGAAAAGTTCAGAAACTGAGAATAAAACGTGTTTCATCTGATATAAAACTGCAAAAACAGACCTCATAGAGTGGTTCTCCATCCACAACTACCCATGGAACATACTTGTGAGGAGGCTGCAAAGCATCTGTTTCAGCTGCATATTGTAGCTCCAGCTGCATATAAAGATGGTAAATGTCACTTGAGACAAAAATTTCAGCAAAACAATGATGTTACAAATTCAAAGCACAACTGTCATGTCTGTGAAATATTGAGAAATACTCAGCAAGTCCGGTAAAATATTGAGAAAGGATTTTTAAAAGTTATCTGGAGGCTTGAAGAAAGATGAATGTTCAGAATCTACAATTTCACAGTTCTAGTATACTCTCATTCTTTATTCTCTTCCAGGACTTAATGTGGATCAATTTATTAATGTATTATTATTTTTTCTTTTGATAAAGAATCAATAACACACACTAAAGGATGAGAGTTAGAGGATAATTTTCCTTCTATTATATACTGTAACATTAGCTGCAGCAAAGATCTATTAATGATGTATGACAATAAGGTATGTAGATCATATTTGACAGCTTCAGAGTTCAGTAAAAAATGAAAACCATGACCAATTTTGGAAGTAAATGTTGAGATTCAATCATCTATCACACTCGATGTTATTTTAAATGAAAAACAGATAAGTCTCCACCAACTCTGCATCTGTATAACTGTTCGAGTTTTCTAATTCCCAACTTTCCACAACATAGTTTCACTTACTAATGTTAGTAAATTTTCATGCTTGTTGAAAACAATAAGAGAAGAAAAAGGTTGTTTAAAAACATTAAAGTCCTATTTGGATACACCTCCCCATATTAAACTCACACATAATAACACTATCTCATTGACAAGAACAAGAACTAAATCACAGAAAAACACCAACCTGTTTTCCATGTTCACTATTATAACACTGCTTAATAGGTTCGGAATCCAGATGCAGTGTCTCAAAGCAAGATTCCCACTCGTTGACCCTTCGCTGATGCACCATATCCTCAACACAGTAGATGAACAGAAAATGCATGCCCTGTGAAAAAAAAAAAAAAGAGAAAAGAAGCTCGAGTTAGATAAATAAATAAACACTCACAACACAGAAAATACACATGCAAAGCAAATCACTGTTACAGTTTACCAACACAACAAGATTACTCCTTTTCTTTTTCAACTGACCCTAATTATCACAGTGTTGCTAACCCCCATTAAAGCTCAAATTGGGTAAACTTTGAAAAAAAATTTAAAAAAAAGGAAAGGGGCAAGAAAATTGTTACCAGTTCAGGCCAGGTATCAATAGCACAGGCTTCAACTGTATTCAGCAAGCACTCATTTGGTCCATGCTGCAATAAAAAAAAATTAAACAAATGCAAAAATGAATAAAAAGTAAAATTGGGTGAAAAGGGTACCTGGCAGTTGATGGTGGCGTTGGGTCGAAGTTTTGCATTGCCCCAGGGAACGAATTTGAGGTCAACGACGGGGATGAGGTCAGTGGTGAAGATTTTGGGAAGGTGATTGACGATGAAGTTGGCGCTGTATGGGCACAAGCTTTCATAGTACAATTCTAAGGAGACATTGGGAGGTTGAGATTTAGATTCAGATTGCGAGAAGAAGGTGAAGAAAAGCAGGTGCAGGAGCAGAGAAACAAAGAGGGTGGTGGAACGAGAAACCATGGCTGAAACTGAATTTGGGTTCAATGGGGATTCCAAATTGAATAAATTGTCAGTGAAATCAAGAAGATGTTTATTTAAGATTTAAATTAGTTCATTTCATCTTGTTTGTCCCATCTAATCAATTCAAATTAATATTAAATATAATCAAATAAAGGTTAAATATATTTTCTTCTCTTATCTTCTATAATTTTAAAATTTATTCTTTTTAAAATTTTAAATCAATTTAATTTTTCATTATTTTAAAATATATGAATTTAGTTTTTCCTAATTAAATTTTATTAAATTTATTTAATATTTTATATGCATCATTTCTATAATTATATTTAAATTATTTAGATTAACACAATTTTATTTTAATATTAAATCAAATAATATTATGAGACATACTTGAAATATGAATTATTCTTAAATAAATTTGAATTAAAAGACTAAATTCATATATTTTAAAAAATAAAAGACTAAAATAATTTAAAATTTCAAAATAAACTAATTTTAAAACACATTTAAAATTAAAAAAATAAAAACATATTTAACTCTTAAAAAATATTATTTATAGAAAATTCAATTAAATCTAAATCACAAATAAAAATATATAATTGACTATTATATAAAAATAAAAGTTTATAAAAATTTAAATATTATATAAAATGAAAACTCATAAATATCTTAAAATTTTAGGTTAAAACTTATATTAATCATTTATATATAAATTAAATTTATATTTTATTAATGTTACATTTTTCGAACGATTCAATCTCCAATCATTTGTGGGCAAAACTAGATATTTTATATGTATTTTTATTTTTTAATTCAATTAAAGATTATATAATAATAAAAATGGTGACAGAAATGGCGGAATATCATCTTGCATGTTTGCCATCTGCCAAAATTGATTCACTCAGCACCTGGAGTCTCTTGTTGTCACAAAGCTGCCACGAGTTATTAGCTTTTCTTTTCCTGTTCAGAAAAATTAAAGTATCAATTTTTAATCTGCTATGGCCACAATTTTATCTATTCTGTTTATTAAGCGGCTGTGGACCGTTTTGCATCTGATTTAAAATTATTAGAAAACTTTTTAAAATATTATTTAAATTATATATGAATTTATGGTTTCAGTACTATATCAACATTTGAACAAATTCTGTATCTTATCTGCTAAATAAATATTTATTTCATATCTATATTTATATTTGTCAAATAAATATCCGTTATGTAGATATATATATAATTTTTAATATATATGAATATCCACGGGGTGTTTATAAAAAAATATATTTAATAACGAATTTTAATTATAAATTCAAATAAAATACAATAAATAACATTCATACATTTTAGTATTGAGTGACAATTTACAAAAAAATAAATTTTTTTAAAAAACTAATTGATAAAAAAATAACTCATTCAAAATTAATATATTAATATTTTAATCATGTTTTTTTTTAATTTAAATTAAAGTATAGCGGGTACGAGTATCTACCGGTACAGATACTATAATATTCGTACTCACCCCGTTAACATGCAGGTATTAAAAATACTCGTATCCGTGTTACTTACGAGTATCCGTTTATAATATTCATTTTCTACCCGTTACAGGTTTTATCTACAAATAGTCACGGATACGAATTTTTTTTGATATCCTTATTCAGCACGAAGAGGTTAATGATTTTTATATTTTATTATTGAAAATTGTCACTTACCGACTTTTTAAATTTTTTTCTGTTTTTAAATTGAAACAGAAAACAACATTTCAGGTGATAGTTTAACTATTTTTTTGAATAAAGAATTATTTAGTTATGATTTCACTTTTCTTATTTACTTTTGTATTTTATTACAAAAAATTCCAACCGGACATTTTTCTTTTTTATTTCCCATTAGTTCTTTATGGTCAAACTTTATTTTCTAGAATACCACCTTTTATTTTCTGCTTAACCTGTTTGGATGGAACATTCAAGAATACTTACAATTAAATTTCTTTTATTTTCTAAAACTTAAATAATAATTTGATTAGTTTTCGTTCGTTTTTTTCAACTAATTAAGAATGAACTAAAAAAGCAATTCAGGAATCATTAATTAAAAAATAACAAAAATCAAAATAATGTAAAGAGAACATAAACTCGTCCGCAATAATGTAGTTCAACTTTAAAATTTATTTTTAATCATTATAATAACAACAACAAATATCTAAATTTTAAGACGTAAAAATATTTAAAATTTTTAGAAAATTAATCTATAATTCAGCTCAACCAATCATGCTTGTGAGTTAGTGCCAACTTTGCTAGATTGAAAAGTCATTTTTTTTCCAAATATGACTACAAAAGAAAAAGCTCAGTCACATTTGTATTCACTTATTTTCGTATAATATCACTTACTTCTGCTCAATCACTATGTTTAAAATGTGATCTGAGTCCCCTACAACAATGCAAATCAGTATCAGATATCTATCGCTATGCTGAAACTCAGAAACTGTCTCTTCCTGCAATTCAAATCTCAGAATAACCATGCCAATGTAACAAAAATGTCTTCACACGAGATAGTTAATAAACTGTAAACAGAAGGTTTTAGAAGATTATAAAACAAGACAAACTTAAACTACAATTTCTTAAACCATTATCATCATTTTTGTTTAGAATTGAAATTTCACATCATGAATTCATGTGTGACAAAGTTTTGTATTAAAAAGTCAGGATAATCTGAATAGATAAAACTCTAATTTTGATCAGACATATGTACTAAAAGAACCTAAGTTTCAACATTAGGAACCAGAGATGATATGATTATAGAAAATACATTATTCATCTTTCACTGTATTATGCATCTTACTTCAATCTTAGTTTGATAACCTATAAGGATCTTCAACTCTTGCCAAGTATGTAGATTACATTTTCTGCTCATTACATTTTCCCACATAAAAATCTAACAAAATGGGAGAATCAAGTATAAGGATACAAGCTACTAACTGTTAACATGGTTATACTATTTACAAATTTCAACACAAATTTCATAAACACATCATGAATTCAACTCTTAAAGTTGAGCTTTTACGAAATGAAGGTCAACTGAAAAAAAAGTCATCAATACTATAATAAAATTCCGTGTATGCAAAAACATTAATTGAGAGTATCGAAGTTTTCAAAACAACAATTCTCACTCTGAACTTTATCTTCCAAAATGAATTTCAGAATTTAGTGGATCATGGGGTTAACCTATATTAAAAAAAAAAAAGATTCCTAAATGCAATGGGTAATAAATTTAAAGCATTCCAAGTATAGGAGAACATGAAGTTAAACACTTTTGTAGTGTCTGAATAGAAGCTGAACGTAGGACCAAATTTTAAAGCATTCCAAGTATAGCAGAACATGGAGATGATGATAGTGTCCCAAAGAGTTAGTGATAGTTACAACTACGACATTATCCAATTACGTAGCTAGGTAAATGATTATAGCTGATTGTAAAGTTGCAATAATATAACCAGAAAAATACTTTTTACAAAGCTACATATGGCACCAGCACCACCAGCACCAACAGGATCACAACCACCTATTCCTTTCTTTCTCTGTTCTGTGTTGGTTCTTGCTCTTATACTTCCATGGCGGAATTAGTTCTCTACTTTTCAGCTCTTTTCTTCTGTGTCTTGACAACCCTTATACTGAGAAAACTAGGAAAGAAAGCTGATGACACACCCACACCCTCTAACATGCCCCATGGGCCTAGAAAGCTACCTATCATAGGTAATATTCACAACCTTCTATCCTCTCAGCCCCATAGAAAATTAAGAGACCTGGCCTTAAAATATGGACCCTTGATGCATCTTCAACTTGGAGAGGTTTCTACCATTGTCATTTCATCCCCTGAGTGTGCTAAGGAAGTGATGAAAACCCATGACATTAACTTTGCCACAAGGCCTAAAGTCCTAGCTGTTGATGTACTGAGTTACAACAACACAGGCATAGCTTTTGCTCCTTATGCAAATTATTGGAGGCAGGTAAGAAAAATTTGCATGTTGGAGCTTTTAAGCCTGAAACGTGTCAACTCATACCAGTCAATCAGAGAAGAGGAGTTGTTCAATCTTGTCAAATGGATTGACTCGTTGAAAGGATCCCCCATTAACCTCAGTCAAGCTGTACTTTCATCAATTTTTACTATTGTTTCAAGGTCTGCTTTTGGCAATAGATGCAAAGACCATGAAAACTTTATTTCATTGATTAAAAGAATGATGAAAGTTGTAGCAGGTTTTGACATTGTAGATTTCTTTCCTTCTGCTACATGGCTGCAACATGTCACGAGACACAGGCTTGAGAGGTTGCATCAACAAGCGGATGAGATAATAGAAAGCATCATCGATGACCATAAAGAGGCCAAAGATTACCAAAGGGAAGAGCAAGATCTTGTTGATGTTCTGATGCAGTACGAGGATGGCAGCCAACAGGATTTTTGTTTAACCAGGAACAACATCAAGGCAATAATTCTGGTATGACACTTTTGCCATCTATATCTTATTTTGCACTTGCATCTCAAGTTGTGAATGAATTGATTGATAAACTATTTTTAAGGACATTTTTGGTGCTGGAGGTGAGACATCAGCAACAACCATAGATTGGGCCATGGCTGAAATGATGAAGAATTCAAGAGTGATGATAAAAGCACAAGCTGAGGTCAGAGAGGTATTCAACATGAGAGGAAAGGTTGATGAAAGCTGCATCAATGAACTCAAGTATTTGAAACTAGTTGTCAAAGAGACCTTGAGATTACACCCTCCACTTCCTCTTTTGCTTCCAAGGGAATGTGGTGAAGCATGTGAGATACATGGTTATCACATACCTGCCAATAGCAAGGTCATAATCAATGCTTGGTCAATTGGAAGAGATCCAAATTATTGGACTGAATCAGAGAGATTTTATCCTGAGAGATTCATTGACAACAACATTGACTACAAAGGGAGTAATTTTGAGTATATTCCTTTTGGATCTGGAAGAAGGATATGCCCTGGAAGCACATTTGCATCCAGAGTTGTGGAACTGACCCTTGCAATGTTGCTGTATCACTTTGATTGGAAGCTTCCAAGTGGAATGATAAGTGAAGATTTGATCATGATCGAGCAATTTGGAGTGACAGTCCGAAGAAAGCATGATCTGTTCTTGGTTCCTGTTCCTTATCTTCCTCTATCCGTCTCATGAATCTCCTTGCTGATGTTGCTGTCGTGTTCGTAGTAGTTTTAATCTTTTGTGTCATTGTACAAGGATTCGTGCCAGATTAATGAATGGAAAGTGTCAGATTTAGATTTCTTATAATATTTCATACTTTCCGTATTCATGCTTTTCGTTTTCTTATTTCTTGTTCATTCTAACTCAAATCTAAAATTACAAACACATCACGCCATGCATCTTCTTCATAGAAACTGAAACCTTTGGTATCTCTATAATGGATACTGCACAATCAAAATCTACTGTCAATTCAAGTAAGCCTTTGTTTCACTATGCTTGGCTTTCATAGAAAATCAAAATTCTGTAACTAATGCATAGTATAAATAAAGCTGTTTTATTTTTCTTACATTTCCTTAAGGTGTGGCGCACAAAGATTGTAATTATGTTTAAACTTTCAGGTATTCTATATATTACTTTTAAATTAGTCTCCACATGTTTGTTTACGTGTGTTAAATTGGAAGACCGGTCCAGGTTGAAAAAAAAATATGAAAGACAAATAAGAAAACAATGTACATAACAAATCTCATAAATAATTTTAGATTTAATTACTAATTTTACTCTTATATTTAGTTTAGTTATTTGATTTATTTTTCTCATTATATGTGATTGTTTACTCAATTATTTTTGTCAAGATTTATGTGTTAAATGGATATTTGTAAAAAATGTTACATATCTTTATATTTCTAAATGTTATAGACATAAATTTTGTCACATAACACTTTAAAAATGACATGATCAAAACATAAATTCGTTGATATAAAAATCAAATTACTAATTAAATCATAATAATTTTATAGTTTTATTTTACTTACCATTTGAAAATATATTAAAAAAAATTCTTTGAAAATTTTACATATCTAACAAATTTTTGATTTTTTTAAAGCTATTCAAATATATAATGTTAGAATTGCATCATTTTTATTAAAATAAAATGTTAGATGTATATGCAATTTCGTGTTTTTATTAGTAATTTTATAATAAAACCTATTTATTTATTTATTTTTCTTTTATTTCAAGAATTAAAATGATTATTGTTAGTTTTATTTATTATTACTTGTTTTATCCAAGTATCAGTGCTAAAATATTGAAATAAAAAAAATAGAGAAAGAATGATTAGAGATAAATATAAATAATTAAATAAATAGATTAATGTGTAATTAGATATAAGCATGAATAATTAAATGAGTAAAAGTATAAGTGAAAATATAAACATAAATAATTAAATAAATAAGATGAATGAGGAGATAATTTGTTTAATAGTTTAATATAAAATAGTTCAATAAACAATACTATATTTTGTACCATTGATATTATTCAGGGATAGGTTAGTTATTGCACATAATTAAACCTTAAATAAACAAAAGTTTTAAAATGAAAATCATTGATCTACCCATCTTTGCAAATTCAAAATTCAAAATTCAAGAACAAACACTTATTTACTAAAACTTATATATAAAACATTATTATAAATTTCTAATTGTACAAAGGATCTTTCATTGAATAATTAATATTTATACATAAGCTGGAACAACATTAAGGCAATTAGATGTATCTGAGATATAAATTACAGTGTGGAAAGTCAAAGTCTAGAAACTGAGTATTAATCTTGTCAACAAAATCATATTCCTGCCATAATAATTATTTGATAAAAGAGTTGAGGTTCAGTGATCACATATATCTTCCACTCTCCATTAACTGTAGGGGTACTTCATCAAATTTTGATTGATGTGGAGTTTGGCCTGCTGTAGATGGATCTTCTCCCATCATATCAAAAAATGCATGAGGTGCCCAACCTACATGTTTACAAAAAAAACTAACAAATTAAACATAGTTTAGTAAAATATTTTTTTAACGAAAATATATTAAAATGTTAATATTATTTAATATATAATTTTTTATAAAAATTATAAATATTTTTTATTAACAAAAAAATTGTAAATCTTTTTCAAATAATTTTTTATACCCAAGTCTTTTATATTATACAATTAATAAACTTATGGTGAATACCCACTTCTTTTCTGACACCCTATTTTTCATTCTACTGGAACTTGGATAAATACTCACTAGACAACCATTCACTTGACAACCATCATGGATGTAAACATCTGATTGAAGTTCAAACATTAAAATTCAAAATACACGACTTTCATGAATTCATGTGATACATGCAAGTACGTCGTATTCAAAGAAACATAAATTGAAATTCAAAGATGGAACAATGAGGAATAGTAATGCATACCATGTGGTAGAGTAGGCAGGGGAAAAAGTAGCAAATAGCATGTTGAAGACACTACAAGACCTGAAGCAACAACGACCAGAGGGAGTTATTAAACATTATTTACAGAAAATGAAATTCAAATAAAATCAATAGTTAATGTTTTTGCATTATATATTATGATAACAATACCAAACAACCTATGATGCCTCCGACAAACACATCAGTCCAATGATGCCAGTAATCATCAACTCGAGTAACTCCAATAAGAGCAGCAATAAGCAAAGGAAGCAAGACTAGGCATAATTTCCCAATATGGCCTCTACGATCAAACACTCTAATTTTCCCTGATAAATACCATGAAAGAAAACCAAGACCAGCAAAGGACCCTGCATTTGTTGATTGAACAATTTTTTTCATAAACACTTTTGTGAAAAAAAAGAAAGGAAAACTTTTTGTAAGCTAATTTTATTTTATCTTGTTGATATATTATTTTCTTTTCAAAGAAAAAATTACTCTATATATATTAGAAGTGGGTTTTAAAGCCTAACTCAACCTCACAAAATCGGTTTGTAAAGTGAGGATTGCACCCACTTATATATTATGAATTGGCCTGACTCTGATACCATGTTAGAAGTATATTTAAGCCTAACTCAACCTCATAAAACCGACTTGTAAAGTGAGGATTGCACACTTATATATTATAAATTGGTCTTTATTTCTAGTCTATGTGAGACTTTCAACAATATATACAATGTTTTTGGAATACATATCTTTTTACTACTTACATGAAGTATGTCCACTTGGAAAACTTTTGTATCCTTCCTTTATAACGGCTTTAATCCCGGTACAAAGAACATCACCAGTGTCTTTGTCATACACCTGACTCAATTCACACAGCATAACTAAACAATCACTAACATAAAAATCACACAGAAAAAGTAAGAGATGGAAGAATTTAAGGAATAAAATAACTACAAAAAGGCACGATATTTTTCTTTTTTTGTAGGAAACACTAAAAATACAAAAAATTGTATTCCAGTTTTACGATGTAAGTATCTTTTTCAAAAAGGCAAAATAATATGAGATTACATAATAAATATTTGTGAACATGAAATGAGAAGAAAAAAAATGATATTGTGAATACTAAGAACAAGAAGATAACAAACATACAGGTATTTTGTCAGGGAAACACCGGTAGAAGAAGTTTGGTCGTGGTCTACCAACAGCGTCTTTAATGCAATCTGTGATGACTCCGGTGATTAAACTAGAAAACATGAGACCTGCATTCGGATTAATTCGAAGTGAGTGAAGAGATGAAAGACATAAAAGGCTAAGAGTCACAAAATAGAAACAAACTGAAAGAACAAAAAAAGAATACCTAATATGGCATGGTGTAAATCATAGATATCCCTTCTCGAACAGTAAAACCCAATAAAAATAATAATGGGGACAAAAATAGAGACGATCTGTCACAGACATAAATGATGTAAGTTTATGTGATAAAAGTATACATGGATTTTGTAATTTTCTATATATAGGATGAATCTCTCTTATTTTTTGTTTTTAGTGGTTTTCGATTAACGTTAAGGATAGTGTACTAAGAAGAAGGTGTTAAAGAATACGTACGGGAACACCCCACATGGGTATGGTATCTTTTTTGAATGGGAACATAAGATTTGTCATCATGTGTTCTCCAACATAGCGATGGAATGGTTCTACCAAATTCAAGAGTCCGTCGATAATCGCAAGAAGCACAAGAATCAGCCAATCATGCTTGTGAGTTAGTGCCAACTTGCTTCCCGGAGATTGAAAAGTCATTTTTTTTCAAATGTAGCTACAAAACAAAAAAAAGCTCACTCACATTTGTATTCACTTATTTTTGTTTAGAATTGAAATTTCACATCGTGAATTCATGTGAAAAAGTTTTGTATTAAAAAGTCAGGATAATCTGAATAGATAAAACTCTAATTTTGATCAGACATATGTACTAAAAGAACCTAAGTTTCAATATTAGGAACCAGAGATGATATGATTATAGCAAATACATTATTCATCTTTCACTGTACTATGCATCTTACTTCAAACATAGACATTAAAGTTCTCAACAGAATAAGAATTCAAATTCATTAAGAGGAATAACAGGATATATCTATACACATACATGTGTATTTATACATCCTCTGACACAATAAGGTAATATCTAAGGTATAAAAAACAGATGATTATGTGAAATATACCACACAGGTATATGATAAGACAACAAATAATGCAACAACAATAAATCTGAAATCAGGAAATTCTTATGTACGTATAAAAACCATGAGAATATGAAGATGAAATGAGAAATGAAAAAAGAACCTTCAGCTTTAAGCATAAACATTTGGAGAAAGAGATACAGAAAGACGAGGACGTGCGTTCTGCAAACAGCACGCCCAGTGTCCAACGTAAAAGCTATGAGTCATGAGAAAAACTTCATACAGATATTAGAGATTGATGAATGATTTGAGGAAGAATTGCATCTTCAGATCTAAAAGCAGTGTGCAAATGTTTTCAATACTTGTTAATTAGTAATCTCAATTATGTATTTGCATTTTCTTTCTCAATCTTCTGTCCTTCCATAATTTTTAGACCAATGTTAAAAAATTATTATTATTAAAGATCGCTGACTTGGATCATTTTTTTTTTTTCTGTTATTGAAACTTTTGCATACATAAAACTAAGAATAAAATGTATGAATTTATATGTGTATTAATTTCTCTTAAACTACTGTTAATTATATTGTATACAGAATTTAACATTTAAAATACAGAAAAAAATTAATTATACTTTGGCTAAAGTGAAGATAAATAAAATTAAGATTGTATACATTTTTTTTCTTAGTTAATGAGAACATTTTTTTATAGATAAAATCATACTGGAGGATAAATGTGAAGATAAATAAAATTAAGATTGTATACATTTTTTTTTCTTAGTTAATGAGAACATTTTTTTATAGATAAAATCATACTGGAGGTTAACCTCTAAAACGAACAATTTCTTCGGTAATGTTGTTATTAAACTTGCAACTGATGGAACATAAATAATTTACTACTTATAAATAATTAATTATGACTCTTGAAAATTTTAATTTGATCATTTCACGTCTATTAATCTAATAATCTCACTGTTATTGATTTAATAATAAAATATTTGGTAACTTGAATGAAATTTAAGTTTAATTTATTATATATTATAAAAATCTAAAAAAGATATTTTATTCGAGTTATAAAATTTTGATTTTAAAAGAATGGTTTAATTAATATTTTTGGAAATGAGCTTTTAATGCTTAATTATATTTAAATGAGAAAAATATTTTTTTTTTCTAAAAAGAATATGTAGCATCCAAAATAAAGTTTACATTTACAATCTACATATGTATTTATAAAAGTGTAAATATTATCCATCCAAAATAAAAGATAATTTTTGTAATGATTTATGTAAATACTTAAAAATTGTTCTTTTATATTTCTTTATTCTTATTTTAAAATATGATTACAGTAATTTAAAGATAAAACATCGATAGAAATAAAAGTTAATAAATCAAACATAAATATGATATGAAGAGGTTTTGAATAATAACATTGTTTCAATTTTCATTTCATAATTATGATCTATATAAAAATTTCCGTAATCTCTACTATAAATACGCATAAATACATAGATAACTCGATTATTTTGAAAATATCTCATACAATATAGTATCTTAAATTATTATAAAGTTTTTTGGAATTACAGACAAAAATAAATCTGATTTATTCACCGATTTCATCGATAAATTTTAAAATTTTAATAAATTTTACTGACAGATTATTTTTTGTCAAAAAAATATTGTCATATATAAATTCATTGTGAATATACATTTTAGTTACCGATATATTTTCTAATCAGTAAAATTTGTCGATAATTATATAAATATGTTAATAAAATTTAGGTTAAAATACTTCTTTGATTTATGTTTTTGTTGAAAAATTTCAAATAGGTCTTAAGATTTTTCTTAGTCTCAATTAGGTCCATATTTTTGAAAATGTGTAACAAATAGGCTCATTCCGTTAGTATGATGTTAACGGTGTTAAGGATATGCCACGTGTCAGCTTCTCATTTTTTTTTTGAATTTTTGAATTTTTTTGAATTTTTTCTTTGAAAATTATTTATGCCACGTGTCACATCAATATTGTGACACGTGTCAAGTCATTGTTTAAATTTCAATTTGGTCCATATATTTGTTATTTTAATTATATTTCAGTCCATTTTTTTATTAATTTTCAATTTCATCCTCTCCAAATTGAGATCAAATTTAACATTTATATAAATTTTATAATGATATTTTTATTAAACATTTTAATAATATTAAGTTTATTTTATATTTTGTTTTAAAATTTTAAAATATTTATTTTAACTTGTTACAAAATTGTTTTAAATAATTTATATACAAATGTTAGAGTTGGTTTAAAATTAACAATTTTATAAATTTAAATATAAAATTTTAAAACAATTTTGTAAAAAGTTAAAATAAATATATTTAAAAAATTTAAAAAAAATGGACTAAAATGTAATAAAAATAACAAATATATGGACCAAATTGAGATTCAGACAATGATTTGACACGTGTCACCTTACTGACTTGACACGTGGCACAATACTTACGTGACACGTGGCATGAATAATTTTCAAAAAAAAAATTCAAAAAATTCAAAAATATATGGAACTGACACGTGGCACATCTTTAACACCGTTAACTCTATTTTAACAGAATGAGCCTAATTGTTACACATTTTCAAAAATATGGACCTAATTGAGACTACAAAAATCTTAGGACCTATTTGAGATTTTTCAACAAAAACATGGACCAAGGGAGTATTTTAACCTAAAATTTATCGATAATTTAAAATTTTTATTACCGATAAATTTGTTCACTGTTAAATCTATTAATTAAAAAAAGGACAAATTTTCCATCCAAATTTGACAAGAAAAATATTATAAATTAAGTGGGTATAATTATTCGATAATTTAAAATTCTCAATGCTACCAAATTTATTTGTCAGTAAAAAGAATGACAAATTTACTGCCCAAATCTACATAGAAATTTATTGAAAGTTAAGAGGGTAAGTGACCATGACTAGCTCCACGACATCTCTAGTATGTAATTACATTTTGCTAATGTATTTCCTATGAGTTGAGATTAAAACAGACAAAATATGTTTGAGGGCTTGATTAGAATTCCCTCTACTATTCCTGATATTTATATATATGATGAAGGAGATACAAAAAAGGTGAAAAACTAAAGGCTGCAGCTAGGTGCTAGGTTAGAGGTTATCCAACACTCAACCTCCTAGCCTACACATCATGATTGCCTAGATATATTAATTACTCCTACACTCCCCCTCAAGCTGGAGCATACAAATTGTATGTACCCAGCTTGGAACAAATAAACTCAATTCGAGGTCCTCTTAATGACTTGGTCAACATGTCTGCGAGTTGGTCATTCGATCCCACAAACTCAGTACATATTTCCTTTGCCAATAACTTTTCACGAACAAAATGACAGTCTATTTCTATATGTTTTGTTCTCTCGTGAAACACTGGATTTGAAGCAATGTGGAGAGCAGCTTGATTATCGCAATACATCTTCATAGTCTTGATGTCACAAAACTTAAGTTCTTGAAGAAATTGCTTCACCCATATAAGTTCACATGTTAGTGATGCCATGGCTCTATATTCAGCTTCAGCTGTCGATCTAGCTACTACACTCTGCTTCTTACTTTTCCATGAAATAATATTACCTCCAAGGAATACACAGTATCCAGTAGTAGATCGTCTGTCCATAGGAGATCCTGCCCAATCCGCATCACAATATCCAGAGACATGAAAGCTTCCTCAATCTTCATATAACAACCCTTGCCCGGGAGCCTTTTTTAGGTACCTTAGAATGCGAATGATAGAATTCCAATGGCCAACACATGGAGACTGCATAAACTGACTAACCACTCCAACTGCAAAGGATAGATCTGGCCTTGTAATGGTGAGGTAAATTAGTTTTCCAACCAGCCTCCTGTATCTTTCAGGGTCAGAGAATAATTCACCTTCTTCAGTTGTTAACTTTTGATTTGGGTCCATAGGACTCTCTACTGGTTTACAATCAATCATACCAGTTTCTTGCAGGATATCAAGAGCATACTTCCTTTGAGAGATTACAATGCCATGTTTAGACTGTGCCACTTCAATGCCCAAGAAGTATTTGAGGCTTCCCAAATCCTTGGTTTGAAAATGCCTACATAAGTGCTCCTTTAATTGAGATATGCCAACAATATCATTTCCTGTAATGACTATATCATCAACATATACTATTAGGTAGATACATTTCCCAGGAGAAGTATGCGAGTAAAAGACGGAGTGATCTGCCTCACTGCGTCTCAACCCAAAACTTTGAATAATGGAGCTGAATTTTCCAAACCAGGCACGTGGTGATTGTTTGAGGCCGTATAAAGAGCGATGCAATTTGCACACCATACCAGACTCCCCCTGAGCAACAAATCCAGGGGGTTGCTCTATGTAGACTTCCTCCTCAAGATCACCATGAAGGAAAGCATTCTTGATATCCAATTGATGAAGTGGCCAATGACGAATGGCGGCCATTGCAAAGAAGAGTCGAATAGCAGTCATTTTCGCCACAGGAGAGAAAGTGTCACAATAGTCAAGGCCATAAATCTGAGTGTACCCTTTGGCAACTAATCGGGCTTTGAGCCTATCAACCTGACCGTCAGAGCCAACCTTAACTGCATATACCCATCGACAACCAACTGCCTTCTTGCCCGGTGGGAGGGGCATGAGCTCCCAAGTGTGGTTGTGTTCAAGAGCTTGCATTTCTGCAATCATGGCTTGTCGCCATCCAGGATGATCAAGGGCTTCCTTCACATTTTTGGGAATAGGAACAGAAGACACTGAAGATAAAAAAGAACAATAGAAAGGCGACAATCTGTGATAACTAAGAAAATTATAAATAGGATGGGGGTTCCGAGTGGAACGAATACCTTTTCGGAGAGCAATGGGCCAACCAGAATTACCTTCATCAGGAGGCGTGGGAGCAAGAGACGAAGGAGAAGGATCTGAAGTCGAGGAGTCACCAAATTCTTGGATAATTGGGCTATCCGTCAGAGTCTTGTGTGGGAGGTCGGGACTCGAGAAGGTATCAGTAGGTGGGGATAGGGGCTCGGGAGTAGGTGGAGTAGGACTTGGGTTGACAAAGACATCTGAGATAGGGGACTCAACCACAGGAAGAGGGAGGACTTGTTGTATGACATGAGTGTCTTGAACAGAGGAAGAGAAATAAAGGGTTTGTTCAAAGAATGTGACATTGGCAGACATGTAGTATTTCTTGGTTTCAGGAGAGTAACACCGATACCCTTTTTGAAGACGAGAATAGCCCAAGAAGACACATTTGAGAGCACGAGCAGAAAGCTTATCTAGACCTGGAGACAGGTCGTGAACAAAACATACACAACCAAAAACCCGAGGAGGAATGTGAAAAAGAGGGTTATCTGGAAACAAGATGGAGACAGGGACTTTATGATTGAGAGAGGAGGAAGGCATCCGATTAATAAGAAAACATGCAGTTAAGAGGGCATCTCCCCAATGATGGACAGGGATATGAGCACCAAGCAAAAGTGTGCGAGCAGTTTCAACCAAGTGTCGATTTTTTCTTTCTGCTATACCGTTTTGCTGTGGTGTGTGTGGACAAGTGGACTGATGCAAGATACCATGTGAACTTAAAACTGTAGACAAAGCAGATGAGAAGTACTCTTTGGCATTGTCACTTAAGATTTTGATTACTCGACCAAATTGGTTCTTGATTTCGTGTAAAAAAGATGTGAAGATGGATAACAATTCAGAACGATCTTTCATAAGATAAACCCAAGTACATCGTGAAAATTCATCAATGAAAGTAACAAAATACTTAAAACCAAAAGACGAAATACGACTAGGTCCCCAAATATCGGAATGAATGATGGAAAAACTAGAATTACATTGTGAGAGAGAATTTTTAGGAAAAGCAGATCTAACATGTTTGCCTAGTTGACATGATTCACATTCTAAGGTGTGGAAACCACTAAGTTCAGGACACATTTTTTTTAATTTAGACAAATGAGGGTGACCAAGTCGATCATGTAACACTTTAGGACTAGGAGCTGCAACACATGACACTCGTGGACGAGATCCAAAATGATATAAACCGCCGGCTTCATATCCTTCTCCAATCTGTCTCCCCGAACCACGCTCCTGTATAACAAAAGATTTGTGATCAAAGGTTACTGAACAGTTGAACAATTTGGTTAACTGGCTTAAGGAAATTAAATTAAAGGGACAATTAGGGACAAAAAGGACAGATTTTAGAGTGAGGGAGGGAGACAGGATGACTCGACCGACTCCCTTTGAGGAAGTTTTAGAGCCATTGGCAAGGGTTATAAAATGAGGTTTGTCTTGAAATGAAATGGTTGAGAACAAAGAGGTATTACCAGAGATGTGGTCAGAAGCACCGGAATCAATTACCCATGAATGGTGACTGTCAATGGATTGAGAAATGCAAGCTGTTGAAGTACTCGGGGCTTGAGATGATTGTGTCAGGCTGCTGGACTTGAGACGTAGGTACTCTTGATACTCGTCCTCAGTGAATTTGGACTCAGTAGTGTCAGCCTGAGAGACATTAGCAGTCTTAGAAGGAAAACCATGTAAGGAGTAACAGTTTTCTTGAGTGTGACCCATCCTCTTGCAATACGTGCATTGAGGACGTCCACGGCCTCCACGTCCACCTTCTCTAGGTCCAGACGTCACCCTTGCGGACATCTCCCTCGATCGTTTAAAAATCTCCACTGTTTTTTGCGTTTCTGCGTTTCTGCTCTCTATTTTTTGTTCCCTTGATCAGAAATGGCCTCTGGAAGTTGAGATTAAAACAGACAAAATATGTTTGAGGGCTTGATTAGAATTCCCTCTACTATTCCTGATATTTATATATATGATGAAGGAGATACAAAAAAGGTGAAAAACTAAAGGCTGCAGCTAGGTGCTAGGTTAGAGGTTATCCAACACTCAACCTCCTAGCCTACACATCATGATTGCCTAGATATATTAATTACTCCTACACTATGAATTAAAAATAGACGGTCACCCACTTTTGTTATGTCAGTATCATTTTCATAATCGAACAACATAAACTGAAATGGTAGGTGAGACATGTGAGTACAAAGGAGGGTGAAAACCAAAACAACATGAAATAAATATACATCACCTTCCATTTCTCATAAATTCATACCCACATACATCATTGTCATCGTTGAAACTAGGGGTGATCATGGATTGGATTTTTAATGATCCAATCCACATCCACTTTGGATCCAAATAATTGGATTAAATTTTCGATCCAAATCCATTTAAAAAAAAGTAGATTGGATTTTTTAAAAATCCAAATCCAAATATTTAGATCAAGTTTAAATCCAGATCTAAATATTTGGATTAAGTTCAAAATCAAAAATTCATTTTTCATAAAATAAATTCAAATTAAATTTTTTAAAACTTGTGTCCATAGGACTGACACCATAAAATTTGGCAGATTTTTTGTCGAGGCCAACGAGGTCAAATTTTAGCATGGGATGAACTTGGATGACTTTCGAATGAATTTCGGTCGGAGACGACGTGACCAAATTTGGGCCAAGGTCGACTTGACAAAATTTCAGTCGAGATCGACTTGACTGGATTCGACTGAATTTCGGCCAAGGCCGATTTTGCCTAATACGACCAAATTTGGGCCAGAGCTGACTTGGTCAAATATGGTCACATTTAGGCCAGGGCTTGATCAGTCAAATTTTGGTCAGGGTTGACTCCATTAAATTCGTCGGCCGGGACCGACTTGACTGAACATGACCAATTTTTTATCACAGTCGGCTAAGTTGAATATAGTCAAATTTCGTTCGGGACTTACTCGACCGAATACGGCTAAATTTGGGTCAGTGTCGACTCGACCAAATTTTGGTCATGACCAACTCGACTGAATTTCGTCAAATTTAGGTCATGATCGACTCGCCTAAATATGACCAAATTTCGATCCCGATCGACTCTGCCGAATATGACCAAATTCAGGCCAGAACCAACTCATTCAAATTTTGGTTGAGGCCAACACGACCGAATTTTGAATACGGCCAAATTTCGATCGTGACCGACTCGTTTGAATATGGCCAAATTTCATCCTAGGTCGTCTTTGGCCGTCTCAGCCGAATACGACCAAATTTAGGCCAGGGATGACTCGGTCAAATCTCAATCAGAGCCAACTCGATTGAATTCGACCGAATTTTGACTGGAGCCAACTAGGATAAATAAATACAACCAAATTTTGGTCGTGGTTGTCTCGGCCGAATACGGTCAAATTTTGTCTAGGTCGACTCAACCCAATGTAGTCAAATTTGGGTCGGGTTGAACTCAACCGAATACTTCCAAATTTTGTCCAAGACTAACTGGGCCAAATTTCGATCGGGATTGACTTGACAAAATTTGGCCTAATTCGGATAAATTTTGTACAGGGTCACGCCAACTCAATCAAATACAACTAAATTTGGGCTAGTCCGTCTCAACCTTTAGCCTAAACTAACCAAAAATATAAACTGAAAATTTGGATTGAATATTTTGGATTATCCATTTTAAAAATCTAGATTTCGAGAATGGATATCCAATCCATAAAATATATAAAATGTAGATTAGATTGATATCCAAATCCAATAAAATGAATTTCAAATGGATTGAATTTTTAATAGAATAGATATTAAATGGATTGGATCATAGAAAAAATAGATTGGATCATAAAAATTGGATTTTTTGTCCACCCTTAGTTGAAACAATAACCAAAATGAGTGAAAGAAGAAGCAACTCTTGATAGGAAGACAATATGACCGGCTCGGCTTGATTAGGCCCATCCCACACTTGATCCTAAAAATATGGTCTAATTGGTCTGTGTCGCTTTTAAAAATTTGATTTAACGTTTTACCGACAAATTTTAAAATTTCAATTATCGACGAATTTTATCACCATATTTATTTTTGTTGGTAAAATTTGTCCATAAAATAAATTTTCGTTACCAAAAAATTTTCCTTTAGTTTAATCTATTGGTAATTATATACTTTAAACCTTTAGAAGATCATGTTCCAAAAAATCAATAAAACCCATAATCCCATATCAGGGTCATGATACTAGTTATATATATATATATATATATATATATATATATATATATATATATATAACTTCATTTGCATTTTTCATGTAATTACTTTTTGTCAATGAATTTCTTATGAATAAAAAATGCTTGTCACCCACTTCTATTGTGTTATTATCTACTAAAGTAGTGGAACGACATAAACTGAAATGGCATGTAAGACATGTGAGTGTGAAGAAGGGTTAAAAAGAAAAAAAAAACATGAAAAACATATACATCGACTTCCATTTCTCAAAAATTGTGATGCATATACATCATTGTTATCACTATTGAAACAAGACCCAAAGTAAGTGGAAGAAGAAGTAGCTATTGATGGGGTTGACAATGTGGTCGACTCAGCCTATTTAGGCTAGCCCCACACTTAACCCTAAAATTTGGTTTGATTGGTATGCTCCACTTTTAAAAATTTTGATTCAAACGACGAATTGTATTAACAAATTTTAAAATTTCAATTATCGACTAATTTCACCAACAAATTTATTTTTGTTGTTATCCTCCGTTAGTAATACAAATTTTCATTATTGACAAATTTTTTCTTTAATTTAATTCGTCAGTAATTGCATACCTTAAAGCTTTAGATTTCCATGTTCTAAATTGTTAATAAAACTTGTCATTTTGTATCATGGTGATATATATATATATATATATATATATATATATATATATATATATATATATATATATATATATATATATATATATATATATATATATATATAACTTTGTTTTCCTTTTTAATGTAATTACTTTTTGCCAATGTATTCCATATGAATTAAAAATGGAGTGTCACCCACTTTTGTTATGTTAGTATCATTTTCGTAATGGAACGACATAAACCGGAATGGTAGGTGAAACACATGAGTGCAAAGGAGGGTGAAAAAGAAAGCAATATGAAAAAAATATGCGTCACCTTCCATTTCTCATAAATTCATACGCACACACACCATTGTCATCACTAAAACAAGAACCAAAATGGAGTGAAAGAAGAAGTCGTTCTCGACGATAGGGATGGCAATGTACCGAGCTTGGCTTGATTAGACCCACCCTGCACTTGGCTCTAAGAATGTGATTTGATTAGTTCGTCTCTGTTATGACTTTGGCAAGTGTACCAAGTCGCGCAAGTAGTAACCGGTAAGACCGGGATATCGTTTCCCAAGAGACTCGTGTATACTAATTAATTGCGTAATTAGTGACTAATTTAAACTAATGAATAAATCCATATTTTGAGTTTTAATGTATGAAATTAAACTTTGCATAAATAATTAAAATTGAACTTTGAAAATTAAAGGCACTTAGTGAGTGGAAAAGATTAGAAATGATATGACTTGATATTGTCGGGGTTAGAATTCACCAACTATGCTCTCATGCAACTACAATTTAACATCCTCTTCATTAATATGCTAATGCCAACCCACAAAATTACTCAAACCCTAATTCCTTAAAAGATTGAGCCTAAATTTCCTTATTAAAAGTCAATTCCTTGAACTCTTAATAAGCAAATTTGCTTTACGCACAAGGGCTTAAGACAACCAATGGGTCAAGCCCCATTCCTAAGTACAAGCTCCATTGAGTTCTCTTATTCCAAATCTAGGTTTCAAAAGATATTTTCACACCCCATAAACCAAAAATCATGCAAGAGATGGCTAAATCAATGCAAGCTTTAAGTGAAGAAATAAGAAGACTAGCAATTAATGAAAGAGTCATATATATAATCAAAACATTTTCATTTACACAAGAGTTTCGTGGCTACATCTAACCCCAACAAAAATGGGTTTAGCTCTCCATTGCCATAGAGAGCTCAAGCTTAAAAATGGAAGAGATGGAAGAGAAAGAGATACAAAGAGGAAGATGGAGTTGTTCCCACAAGCCCTAGCACTCCTCCAAGCTCTCCAAATGTGTTCTTCGTGCCTCCAAAATGCCAAAGATCAGATTCCCTCCGCGAAAACAGAAGAAAAAGGGGTCACTTGACACATCAGCGAAAAAGCGCGCCTGGCGGAAGGGTCTCACCACCAGGCGCAAGCCACCAAACAGGGGGCAAGTCTTGCCGATACCGCCCGGCGGTGTCCAGTTACCGCCAGGCGGTTCGTAACAGAGGCGCCTGTCTGGCGCTTGGTTGGCGCTTGACTGGCGGTCTGTTCCGCCTGGCGCTTGCTTCGTGTCGCCAGGCGCTTCCTGTTGACATTTTCCTTCTTCTCCTTGCTATTTCGGGTCACTCATTAATCTGGATTTTTGGACAAAGCTTCCCATCTACAAAAAGGACACAAAAAAATGGGGATTAGTGGTATATTTAGATAAATGTAACCCAAAATGTATTTATTTACAAAAGTAAGGTAAAATTGAGGATTAAGTAGATTAAAAGCTTTGGAAGAGATGATTTTGCTAATGAAATATAGCTTGGATAATGATAAAAATTAACATTATCAGTCTCGTATTTGAAAAGTTGATTTAACAATTTTAAAATTTTAATTATCAACGAATTTTACCACCAAATTTATTTTTGTTAGTAAAATCTGATAGTAATACAAATTTCTGTTACCAACAAATTTTTCCTTTAGTTTAATCTGTTGGTAATTACATACCTTAAACCTTTAGATGTCAATGTTCCAAAAATAATTTTCTATCCAAATCTGACAAGAAATTTATTATAAATTAAGTGGGTGAAATTTGTCAATAATTTGAAATATTTATTTCTGACATATTTGTTTGTCGGTAGAAAAAATGACAAATATTATCTGAGTGATATAATCTTAAAGGAAAAAGATTTGATACAAGTTATCTCCAATTTAATATGAAGGCCTGAGCATTAGACATTGTCACTTGAGCAATTCATGAACATTTTATAAATCTCTTATATAATACTAAATGTCAGCACTTAATTAGCATTAGCTTATTAATTATTCAAGGGATACATGTAAAACACACAAAACCATAAACCAATACAATTGAAACAAAACTTAAAAGTTTAATTTCAATGTGTGTGTGTGAAACTTTATAGCAAATACAATTATAACTATTAAATAAGATTTGTTTCAAAACGGATTAAAACTATTAAGAAAATGATAACCTAAATTACATTAGGTCATTTTCAACTTGACTCATTCAACTCAACCTAAAACATATATTATAATCTATATTTATTTGTATATAAAATACTTATACTTCAAATTTCAATTTAATATTTTTATTTTACTTTTATTTCTTTACATTTTAAAAAATAAATCAAAAATGAATTTTAGAAAATGGATTAACCAATATAAATTTTTTGAATAAGCCATTCCATAACTCTAAATAAATCAACATTATTGTATCACGATTTATCATAGGTCAATCTTAACCATAACTCTCAAATATAATCAAATTATTACAAGTTCACAACTACAGAATTTTACACGGCAATTAGAATAGAATATTTCTTCACAAGTTCTTTTGACAATATAAGGACAAAACTATCAAAGTTCAATCATTCAATTTTTTTTTTTTACCTTTTCTCATAAAATAATTGTTTTCCCTCTTTTTTACGTTTTAGTCACTGTTATCAGTTTTTTAACAGAGTTAAAAGGAAACTAAATAGATATATAAAGATTAAAATATAAAAAAAAGAAACTTTGTAAAGGCTAAAAGTATAAAAAAAATAATATAGTAACTAAAAAAATTACACAAATATGGAAATTATAAAATTAATTGAACCTTTTAAAGTGATGTATAGTGAGCCTTAATGAGCCTCGCCCACCATCAGCTATTGTCCCAACACAAATTTTTTTTTTCTTTCTTTTTACACACCCCAATACAGATGAATACAGACACAAGATCAGACAACATAGTAATAATATAAACTATGAAAAACAACAACAAAAGCATGAGCATATCTGTTCCAAAATGTCCTGTACTTTCATAACCATAATAACCATGGGCCTCTCATACTAGTCCACACCACTGACACCACACATTAAACAAAAAAAAGATGTTTTTTTCTCCTACATGTCATAACTCACTTTTAAAAATATTTTAAATCTTAAAAAATTATTTATATTTATAAAAAATAAATAATAGATATAAAATATGTATAAAAATTTGGTGGATATCAAATAATAGTGTCCTTAAATAAATAAATGCAGCCTTCCACCTACTCTCACCAATCACGATTCATACCCAGATACTAGCTCCCAAAATTTTTAAACTAAACAGAAAAATTGAACTAAACATCAAACCAAGAGTTTGAAAGTTGAAACCCCCAAAGAAAGTTGCCACTAACAGTGACCAAGATTGCATTTTTACTCCTATTTCAGCTTCCTCAAACATCACAACACAACTCAGACCCACCCAAATGCCTCCCATTTCTTGCTTCCTCCTACTGACCTTCCTCTTCACCACTTCCACCTTGGACGTCGTCGTTGGAGCTGTAGGGGTGAACTGGGGCACCATGGCTTCTCACCCCCTTCCGCCCCTCAAGGTGGTGAAGCTCTTGAAGTCCAACAACATCAATAAAGTTAAGCTCTTTGATGCCAACTCTGATGTTCTTCAGTCTCTTTCTGGTTCCAACGTTGCTGTTACTGTCGGCATTCCCAACGCTATGCTAAGAAGCTTGAACTCTTCTAAGAAAGCGGCGGATAGTTGGGTCCATGATAACGTTACCCGCTACATACCTAATGGGGGCAGTGTAACTCGAATTGAGTGAGTCGGATTATTTCTTGGTTCTTTTTGTTGCCCCTTTTCGTACTGGAGTTTTGTTGTGTTATTTTTTTTATTTTTGTTTTATATTTTTCATTTTGTTAAGTAATTTATTTAATTCTCAATGCTCTGTACTTTTTAATTGATTGATGATCGTGGCCATTCTAAAGGGGAGGTTTCGATTCCGTGTTTGTTATTGTGCCCATTGATGAGACATTCTGAAGAGTGAAACAAGCATCGGTGTCTGCATAAGATAGGTTTTTATATTATAGAACAATTCCATAGATGTCAAGCTGCATGTTTTTATTTAAAACATACGAGGACTGTCGCATGCGGCATCAAAAGAGTTGCAACCCGAATAATATTGACCAAATGGTTAGCGCTCGATCCTAACAAAGATCGTCATAGGTTCCTAGCTGAAAGGAAATGAAAATAAGTAACTGCAGAATGCCAGAATCTGTACAGGGACCATTGATACTATATACCAGGAAGAAATCAGGATAATACCAATTTTCTTGAATTTACTGCTTTTGTTAATGCCAATTTCTTGGTTCACTATACATTTGGCCTTCACTTCAGGAATACTCGGATCCTAGAAGCAAATTGTCAAAGCTGCCTTGGTAGGTAAACCATTTAAGCAAATAATAACAGGTGTTGTACTGCTTTGTGTATGCAGAAGACAGTGCAGCAGTTAGTGTTGTGCACAAACAAAATTTGCATCTTATTTTGACCTCAGAGGATACTCCCTGAGTGTGGGATGTTTTCAATAACCCTTGTTTGGTAGAGGGAGAGGAAGTAGGTGGGTGAAAAAGAACGAAATAAGTATGAAATGGAGTATGTTTGAATTAAGAGAGATAAAGTGGAAACAAGATTGTATGATTGTTGGTTTGAGAGAAAAGAAAAGAAGAGAATGTACTTTGAATAAAAGTACCTTGTCACTCTTCCAACAATGCTTACGTTTTCAAAACAATAGTAATATTTTTTTTTTCTTTCTAAAAAATTAAAGCATATCAAACTTTTAACATAACCCTTGGACATAGTTGATTATGCTTGCAAACATAATCTGTCATGTTTGATAACACAACAGATTATGCATAGTTGATTATGCTAATCAATTATGCCAATAAACATAACCAGTTTGCACGCAAGAACATCAGTGGATTGAATGTTGGAGTAGTCATTTTGCCAGTTGCACAAGTAGCATATGAGGGTAAGATGGGATAATAAATGCACAAACATAATTTTGTCTCATTTCCTTGCATTTGAGAGAGGAATTTATTTTGTGTGGGGTCCACATTTTTTTTTCGTTTCATTTCTTTTCTACCAATCAATGCTCTTTCTCTTCATTTTGCCTCACTTCTCATTTTACAAACACAGTGCAAGGGTTTGTTTTTTTGGAAAACATTACTGTTTTCTTAGGATTGCATGCAAGGAGAAGAAAAGCTAGTTTACAAACTTGCCTATATAATGGTGCTGCTGCCATAAGAATGCTGGTGCTGTAGATATCTAATTCCTTCTATGCCTTAATGATTTACAAATACGTTAGTTTGAATAAACATCTTAATAACCTATTCAAGAATAAATAAAATGAAAAAAGTTCTTGTATTAAAGTTAAATTAACTCATGTATCTCAACTTTGTCATAAGTTCCTTCCCAGAAGTTGACCTTACTCCAATAGTCTTCCATGGTTTTGTGAAAAACTTGTTGTAATGGTTGTGATTTCCAATTGTCTTCAAGCTTTTGGGATGTGCTTTGTTTCTGAGAAGGTAATTCAAGATCACATTCTATAATATATGGTTCTTACCCTGTAGTTGTAGAACAAGCATATTCTCCCTTCCATTGGTCACCATAATATTAGTGGAATGCTTTAGAAGGTAAAATGTAATCACATAATAGAATGCTCACCACTGGATAACAAAACCAATGCAGTGGTTAAAAAAAGCCCCATTCATGTTCTAGTAAACAGTGTATTTTATGAATTTTGGGGAAGATGGAATGACAATCTTGTCTCATGTTATCTTGGTTAGGATTTAATCAGCTAACAGAAATTGGAACTAGCTACTAAAGAAATTCATCTAGGTAGGGCCACTGAGCTGCAATGTTGGATCTATTTTCTGGAATTGCAACTCAAACTTGACATAAATAAAATGAGTTATGTTATGCATGTGGTTCCCTCTTGGCATGGCTCTAAATGTGACTTTTGCAGATATGTTGCAGTTGGTGATGAGCCTTTTCATAAAAGCTACGGTGAACAATTTCATCCCTTCGTAATTGGAGCTGCTATGAACATTCAAGCAGCTCTAAAGAAAGCAAAATTGGACAGCAAAGTGAAAGTTGTGGTTCCCTGCAGCTTTGACAGTTTTGAAACAGGATTTAACACGTCCTCAGAAGTGCATTTCAGGCCTGATGTCAACAAAACCATGACCGAGCTCCTCATGTTTCTTGGTAAGCTAGGATCACCATTCTTTGTCACCATTTCTCCGTTCATAACCCACCTTGAAAACAAAAACATTTCGCTGGATTTTTCCCTCTTCAGAGAAACTGCACGCCCTCATAGTTTTAGCCATAAGACATACAAAAACAGCTTTGACTTGAGCTATGATACAGTGGTTACTGCATTATCATCAGCAGGATATCCTAATATGGACATTGTTGTGGCAAAGATTGGTTGGCCAACCGATGGGGCTGCGAATGCAAGCTCAAACCTTGCTGAAACCTTCATCAAAGGCCTCATAAACCACCTTCGTAGTAACTTGGGCACCCCACTCAGGCCACATAAGCCACCTCTTGAAACATACATTTTGAGCCTTCTTGATGAAGATCAAAGGAGCATTGCTTCTGGAAACTTTGAAAGGCATTGGGGTTTGTTCACTTTCGACGGTCAAGCAAAGTACCGGGTGGATCTTGGCCAGGGTTCAAGCAGCCTAGTGAATGCTCAAAATGTTGAGTATCTCTCTTCCAAGTGGTGTGTTGTGAACAACAATAAAGACCTGTCAAATGCATCTGCCAGTGCTTTAGAGGCTTGTGCAAATGCTGATTGCACTGCACTATCTCCTGGTGGATCTTGCTTCAATATCAGTTGGCCTAGTAACATATCATATGCTTTTAATAGTTACTATCAGCAGCATGATCAGAGAGCTGAAAGCTGTGACTTTGCAGGTCTAGGTTTGATCACCACTGTTGATCCATCCATGGATCATTGCAGGTTTCCTATTGAGATTCGCATCTCTCATGCAGAATTTCACAGGCTGTGTAATTTCCAGTGGCTGATTTTGCTTGTTACAACCCTCTTGGCTGCAGCTTTTTCTGTTTGACATAGGTAAAGAAGAGGATCATTTTTGCATCCCCTGCCTGCTGTAATTTTGTTGCAGATGTATATTGTTGAATCGAAAATGGTTAGCACATTTTCTTTAATTTACACATGCAGGTCAAATCTGAAGGATGCCACTTTTCTCTTTTACTCATTGCATACATTTCTTCTGATTAATCAAATGCATGTAGCTGATATGAGATTACTATTTCCAGAACGTGAGTGAAAGAATTATCACAAATCTTCATGATTTACAATGCATATACAATTATGTCCTAACACATTACAAGTCCAATTAGAGGAGTACTTGGTTGCAATTTTCCTTTTTAAGTTTCTTAGTGATATATACTTAAGTTTCTCTTGTATTAGGTTAAGAAAGTTTCTTAATTTGCTTTTTTATATTTGAATTTAAATGAAATGCGTGGATGTTATAAATCCTTATACACTATTATTCAATCTGAGACTCTCAAGTAATTGAAAATTGTAGATTTCTTTTATAATGATTATTTTGCGTGTTGTACTTAATATAATTAAATTTGTTTGGAAAATAAAGATTTTATATGGATAGAATCTCAAATTAAAGTCTTCTTACATTTACAATGGTAAATATGTTATTTTTATTCCGTGTTTTGTTTTTGTAAATAATTGTAATCAAAGAATCAATCTAGGGATAGCGTTGATCTTATTTTACAAGATAGAACTAATAAGAAGTTTGACTTATAAGAAGGGATGACTTAGTGTTGACTTTGAAATGATGTTATTCGTGTATGGAGGTTTTTATTTTAAAGGCAACTGATATTGTAATTTTGTGTGAGATTTATATTTAAAAAAAAACTTCGTTATAGATCTAGAATAAATTCTTTTATGTGAAAAATTATTTAAATAACTTTAAACAATATTTTAACGTGATTTATGAAAATCTAACATGAAAGCAAACACGTTGGCTTTCGGAAAAATCAGGTTTAGTTCTCATACTAATGAATATAATTAGTATTTTAAATTCCAAAAAAAAATCTTATGTAATTTCCTAACGTATTCTTTATCTTTCTAATTCGCTCTTCATTTATTTTTACTATACCATACTTTATTTAACGATTGTCTTAATCTTAAAAATACAAAGGATAATTTAAGAAAAAAAACATGTATACTGTTTATTAGTTTTGCAAAAATAACTATTTTCTTACAAAAAAAGATAAGTAATTTAAAGTACCTTATAAATAATTGTAAAGATAGCGTGGGCCGATGCCTTGTGAAAGAGGTTTAAGGCCTTCAGTGCTTGGCCCATTTGATTTCACAGTGCTTTCTTTACATCACTTCACAAACTCGTTGCTAAAAATCTCACTGATTTTTCGTCTTTCGCGGTCCCAACGAACCCTAGATCGGATCATGTCTGGAGCATACGGTCAAGACGGCGGCGGCTCTGCGCCACCGTCATATGGAGCCAGCGGCGGATACGGTTCCGGTGGTGGTAGTTATGGAGGCGGAACCTATGGAGGGGGCGGTGCTGGTGGAGGATATGGTGGTACGGATGGCGGTGGTGGTTACGGAGCGAAAAACAGCGGAAACGGCGGCGGATATGGTGGTAACGATGGCGGAGGTTATGGAGGAAGGAGTGGCTACGGTGGAAACGATGGCGGAGGCTATGGAGGAAGAGGCGGTGGTCAAGGTGGCCGGGGAGGTGGAGGATTCGGTGGTGGATATGGCGGTCGAGGTTTACTTTTTGCTGCTTTTTTCAATCGTTCTAACTATGAATTTGTTTTTGCCCTATCGTATTCATATTTAATGTGAAATTCTGCAGGTGGAGGTGGCGGTGGAGGTGGCGGTGGCGGATATCAAGGTGGTGATCGCGGAGGTCGAGGTGGCGGTCGCGGCGGAGGCGGCCGTGGCGGCAGCGGCAGAGATGGAGACTGGCGTTGCCCTAACCAAAGGTATTTGGTTTCTTACTGTTTACATTTTGCTCTTGAAACCGTTTTTCTTTTTAAATTAGATATAAAACTGTGAGAATTTACTGCTTTTGATTCCTTTGTTTTTCATTTGATTCGGAATTGCTATTATGTGTAGTTGTGGGAATGTGAACTTTGCGAGAAGGGTTGAATGTAACAAATGCGGTGCTCCTTGTCCTAATCCGAATAGTTCCAATGAACGTGGTGGAAGTGGTGGCGGTGGGGGTGGTTTTAGTCGAGGGGGAGGTGGCGGTGGGGGTTATGGTAACAATCGAGGGGGAAGATCTGGGAACTATGATGGAGGGAGAGGTAATGACTATAACAGTGGAGGGGGTCGATCTGGGAACTATGATGGTGGAAGGGGTAATGACTACAATAGTGGAAGGGGTGGTAGTAATGACGGTAGAGGTGGTTCATATAGAGGTAATCAAGGTAGAGAAGATGGTAGCTACGGTCAAGTTCCCGCTCCTAATGCCCAATCTTATGGTGGTGCTGGTGGAAGCTTCCCACCCTCTTACAATTCTTATGGTGGGAATGCAAGTTATGGAACTGATGCAGTTCCTCCACCTTCAAGTTATACTGGCGGACCTAATTCCTATCCTCCATCATATGGGGGTAATGCCGGTGGTTATGGGGGAGATAATCAAGGGGATGGGCGGAGTGGTGGTAGATCTGGGCCTCCGTCTGGTTATGACAATAGTTATGGTGCTGGTAATCGAGGTGGATTTGGTGGGTCTCCTGCCGAGCCCCCAGCTGCAGTGAAGCAGTGTGATGAGAATTGTGATGACACTTGCGACAACTCTAGAATCTACATCTCAAACCTTCCACCAGATGTGTCAATTGAAGAATTGAGGGAACTTTTTGGAGGCATTGGACAAGTAATATTCTGATCTTTTTACATTAGAGATTTTCACAAGCTTTAGCTTTAATGAGTCATATTGTGAATTTTGTTTGATGAATCTTGTATATAATTAAGTGGAATGCTACTTTCAGTGTAGACTCGTGTCTTTTTGAAGCGTAAGCATATTGTTGAGTTATATTAGCAATAATGTTTTATACAAGAAATGTTTAGTACCTTGTGGGGAAATAATAGTATTTTTCCTGACTATTCCTTGAAAGAGGCTTAATGTGTCAGTAATTCTGTTGCATGTTTTAACTATATAGGTTGGAAGGATAAAACAGAAGAGGGGCTACAAAGATCAGTGGCCTTGGAACATTAAGATTTACACTGATGAGAATGGAAATAACAAGGGAGATGCTTGTCTTGCTTATGAAGACCCTTCTGCAGCACATTCAGCTGGCGGTTTTTACAATAGTACTTAACTGAACAATTTCTTGATTTTTATCTTTCCGTCTAGCTTTTATATATATACCGTGTTTCATATGTAAACAGTCATTAATAATAAATATTTCATTTCAGATTATGATTTGAGGGGTTACAAAATCAGTGTTGCAATGGCAGAAAAATCTGCTCCAAGAGCTCCACCTGCTTATAACCAAGGGTATGTATTACAGACTAAATTATTTCGGACTTCTATAAGAGTATTTGTCACTTATTTGCATTGTAAATTGTTTGGTTGATAAATTATTTTGGGAACTGTCTGTAAATTTAGCAATCATGTGCTATCTATATTTATTACACAACTGATCACTGTGTTTGAATGTTTCTTTTTTCAAAAATTTATGTCTCTTCTGAAACTGAATATTCGGTAATTAATTGTTGTTCTATAGGGGCAATAGGGGTGGCTATGGTGGAGATAGACGCCGAGACAACTATAGAGATGGAGGTGGCTCTGGGCCTGATAGGCGTGATCATTATGGAAACCGTTCGCGTCCGTACTAGGAGCTTGGACATTGAACGTTTTATGTACTATGAATTGTGGGCTGAGGGTTTAATTATTTCAGTTGGCTGGTTTCTTGAACTGGAAGCAAAGAGGTAGGTTGTTCACTTACTTTGAGCAATACCTCTTCCGCTCCTTTTTTGTTTCAATTGTCTAGATGGTGGGTTTTGAATTTAGCCAGGGATTAATTTAATCATGTGAATGTTTTTATAGAGGCAAGTGGATAGTCTCCCAATTGCTTGCTGCTAAGGTAGGTGTTGAATATTTCAGGTGAGTGCCGCTTTCACGTAAATGTGCCTAATACTTGCTTGGAAATTCCTTGTGTCATAATGTGGATAAGTGCTTGCAGTTCTCGCTCATCCCATGTGGCATCTGGTACAAGCGGGTGTTGGCATTAATTAATAGAATGTTTTATGTTAGTCATGGTTCCATAAATCAATAAATCTTAATTACAATGTTTAAAGTTTCAAGTAAAATTGGTTGTTTGTAAGGAGAGAAGTAAATCGGGCTGCCAGTTTGCTTTAAAATTGAAGCCTTTTGTAATCAAATCTATCATGAGTTATTCTACCGTGGTCAGTTTGATCTCGAGGCTTTATAAAGTCTTGTATTTTTTTTTTGTTTAAATTAGCTAAGCCTTTTAGCTAATTTTTAGCACCGAAAAGAATTCAATTTACTCTAAATTGTTTTTATTTGAAGTGTTGAAAAAACACTATTTCTATGAAATTTTTCTGTGTAGAGAGTTGCAAAGATGATGCATTTTTTATGGATAGAGCCGATCAAGTTTTTCAATCTAGGTTTTTTTAAATATTTTTTGGAGATTAACTAGATGAAATAGTTCCATATATTTTTGATTAAGTAGATCATGAACTTGTATTAATAGCTTATAGATGTGAAAAGGACTCTTGCATATACTTTGTCTGATGTATATATGCAGAAGCCATTGGTGTTTAGTCTTGAATCCTGTTTAGCTATCTTATGGTTTGCATTCTTATTTTATATTTTTATGCTTTTGCACTGGATTTGGTCCCTTTGTAACTGTAATTTACCTAATAGCCAATAGGGAAGTCAAGTATCTTTTGGACTTCATAATACGGCATGTGTTGCTTTTGGCAAGCTAACTATTGGAGTCCTCACTTCACAGTTGCTCTGCAATTCAAGTTTGGTTCTCCTTTTATCTTATAAAATTAGTACAGTTGCACTGCGAGTTTGTTTTAATGTTCACACATCTATATCCGGTGGCGTTTGCATATTTGGTACTTGCGAGCAGAACTTTCTTCTCTGGGGCTATTGTGGGTGACAAGTGTCGTTGCTTCTAAACCGTGCTTGTTCATTTAGTTCCTTATCAACGGATGCTATATATTTCAAATGTACTTTGACCCCTAGTGTAGATTGTGTTAGCCTGTTTGATTTGTCGGTTGTGAATTTTTACTTTAAACCTTGTCATTCTTGGTTTCATGGGATGAACATTTGCTTCACCAGTTATTAAAATATCTGTCTTTTTGACCGTTATTTCGAAGTGTGGGTTCTCATGTTTTTGAAGTAATCATCGTCGTTGTAATATTTTACAGATAATTTGTTCGATATAACAGTCTTTATGAAATCCTGGAGTCCGACAGCATATTTTTTATTTTAACCAAAATTTAGTCATTTACGTACTGCGCTTGCGGGAACAATTTTAAATGACAGAGCACTTGGTGTAGTTTTAGGAATATGTAAATGCCGGTTCCGTAGTAAGACTTTCGAGCTGTTTTCAGATACTCGATGTAAGTGGTGAATGGTGTGTTTTAATGTTTTGAATAATATGGGTTGCATAGAAATTGAAAGAAATTGTGTTATTTACTGGGGAGATAATATTTCACCCGAAATTGTAGTGTTGGTTTACGGAGTTAAAATGTCTACTAAAATAACTCAATTTTGTTTAAAAACTTTGTAAGTTGAATTACCAAAAACAATTCCGAAACTGTTGTTTGATAATCAACTTTATTTTGTTTAAATTCTAAATGAAAGTAGTGGAAGGACGTTGTAATAATTAATGGAAAGGAGCTTACAAAAGGAATTATTTAGAATAAATACGCAGGGAGGGATGCACGATCTTAATGTTACCCCAACCCAAGGCATAGTATTAGTATTACGATTTTACTAATAGAGATACACAATTCCTAGATAGGTTTTAATAAATTTACACATTTCTTTTAAATTTTAAATGGGTATGAAATTGCAATATATTGTTATTCTTAATCATGAGAAAAAAATAATAATACCTTTCTAATAACTATCTTCGGAAACATTCTTTTTAAAAGTTTTGGCAAATACGAATATTTCACATTCTTAACCTTTATATGAATTGAATATCATAATCGCCTCCATTCCCCCTTGCTCCATTTTGTTTGTATGTATTATTAAACTTTACGAACTTTCATAACCATGACATATGCTTTTACTCTAAATTAGTAAAAAATTAAAATATTAATTTGGAACAAGAAACCAACTTATCGCATTATTGCTCCTAAGTCAAGTCAATAACTTCAACGGAGCTACACAAATAAATTGTATGAATTTCAGTCTTTATTGAATAAATTCTACTCTGAATTTTATTTTTGAATAAGTTTTAATGGTAAAAAGGTGTGTTATTCACACTCCATTTCTTTATATTCAAACCGTTTTAAAATTTCAAACTTGAATCTAGTTCCAAAGACGTTGCCTTGACCGCCAAATATCTCTACTTCCCGCGCAATGTCACATTCTGACGAGCAGCTCTCCTTTCTTCGTTCTCTAATCCATGGCAGAAGGTTTTCTCTCTCCAACTTCGCTCTATCTATCTATCTCTCTTTGTATCTGTCCAGTCATCTAACATTTCATTTCATTTTTCGCAGTTTCTGCGACGCAACCATCAGATTTCTCGAATCGCTTTTAGTCTCCAAGGACGTGAAATCGTTCATCGAAGTTCGCTCCAGCTTGACGGACTTCCTCAGATCTGAATCTCTCTCCGTTATTCGCTCCATTGCCTCTAAAACCGTCCACGAGAAGCTTCTCGTTCTCGAATTCTTCGTCCGCGCTTTCGCTCTCGTCGGAGATCAACAGGTTTTCTAACCGCTTCTCAGTTTCATATTGTTCTATTAAAAAAAACGCTGTCTCGTTCCCTTCTCGTGTATTTTATCTTCTCTAGTTTCCTATTAAATCTCAAAACATCAAACAATAACAATTAATACAAAATGTGCCGATTTATTTAGTTGCTATTAAACTCCTCGCGCTAAATTTTTTTTTCTCGCATGTTTTCGGTTTCATTTATGCAAGAGTTGTTTGGCACTGAGATACGAGGCTTTAGTAATGCGAGAACTCAAGTCCGCTAGTTGTCAATGGCTACGAGTTTCGCCTGAGGAATGGTTAAGATTTGTGAAGGACGCGGTGCGCAACGGTTTTCACGCCGTTGCAGAGAAGGTAGGAGTGATACATATTAATTATATTTTAATTGTATATTGGAATCTTCGACATGAGACATAGCTAATGCTTTTTTTTTGAAACAAAAAATAGTAGAGTTTTGATTGCATGTAGTGAAACTGTATTTGTACATTTGAATTATTGAACCGTGCTAAGGGAATGTTGTGGAAGTAATTAGGATTTCATGAAGATGCTTTAACAGATTTAGATTCTATTTGGATAATTTTTTCTTTAATCAATTATAAGTTTGTAGAAGTAAATATGACAAAGTTTTTCTGAACGTAGCGTTCAGAAAATTTAGTTGTGTCCGTGTGCTTAATGTATGCTTGGCGATTAGGCATGTGAAAATGCTTTGTCGTGCCTTGAGAATAACGATGATCATAAGCCTGGAGGAGACATGGTTTCTAAAAACTTGAAGAGCATTATCAGTGAGATTACAAGGCTCAGGAATTGTGCAATGACATCGGTTTCTTCACGATCTGGTATCTCCTCACTCACACATTAATTGATTTTATTGAGCATTCTTGTGATTAATGTTCTTTTAAATGTATGTCCATCCCTTATTTTCAGCTTTGCCTCTATGGCACAGTTTTCCATTATTTGAACTAAAGATTTTGGTTGCAATAAGTAGCCAAAATTTTTTAAATTTGTGCAGCATATTTGGTCCTCTACTTTTGTGTTTGGTTATACAAAAATGCCCAGGTCTTCTAAGGTATCTTTTATCTCGAGATTTGCTTTGTGATAGGAGTTTGCACTTTGGTTACCTCGTGTACATTATTGATAATTTGACATCTTACCGTCTTAAGAGCATAGGAAATCTTTTCTTGTTCCCAAATAGAACAGCTTTTATTTGTAATATTGTAAATAGGTTGAAGAGTGTATTTTGGTTAAAGTTTTCTAGACTATTCGTTTTTGGCTACTTTGATGTTATTATTTACCTCTTTGTATTCTATTCGTAACTACAAATTGGTGTTCGTTTATTCCTACTCTTATTTATTTGTGCTTGTGGAGACCCAAGAAGAGCCTTATAATGTAATGTCATACACTTCTCTAGATGGTTATATAGGATATTGTATATGTTATTCCCATGGACATTGATGTAAAGTGGATTTTCATATGCTTTCCCGAATGGATTTGTGCTTTATGGGTAGTCATTTGTTCACTGTTAGTGCTGCTTCGTGATATTAGTTCAGGTTCAGACGGCAGAGTACCTAAAAAGGAAGACAACATTGCAGCAGAAGTCGGACTTACTCAACAAACAAAAACGATGTCTAGCAAGCACTTCTTTCAGAAATGGAATTAAGAGACAGAATATACGGAAGTTACATGAACACCAACGTCTCCTACTGATCAGCGAGGACGGCATCCAAATTTGAGGTCAAATGATCAATTTAACTGTGACTTCTTTTCAGTGAACTTATTCAACGCCTAAGCACATGAAGTTTTTTAAATTTCTTTCCTTCCATTTGATTGTTAATTCTTGGTTAGTTTCTGGTGATTTTAGTTTTTACGCGTTGAAAAAGCAAGTTGTTTAACCATATAACATGGTGGTACTACTAAAACTAACATTTTTTTTGTTATCAGTTAAAGCCGATGTTGCAGATTTCGAACTCCCATTCAAAGGTTTGTGATCGATATTGTAATTTGTTTCGTACTCTCTCCCCACTCTCACAAATATAGTAACATCTGTTTGGCTGGTAATATCTACGTGGACTCTCCATACTGCAATTAGCATGTATCCATCTTTCAAGGCTGCAACAATGTTCGATGGATGACCATACTATGACGTTAAACCAACCCTAGAAATAATCGAGCAATGGTGGGAAAGGGTTCGGCTTAGGCTAGCTTTTATACGATAGGAGGAGCCATGGATTATAAACCAAAGGTTTTAAGACTTGATTTATACCTTATCAAGTTTAATACTGTTAAAAAAACATTTAAAAGTCTATTTCATAGAAAATTGTTAAAGAAATCTTGAAAATACTTCTAAATATATAAAATGCATCTTACATGTAGGTCTTTCTTTAAAATAAAATAACATACTTTAACAAATATCGCATTAAACATTGTTAGAGTGTAAATGTGGTATGAAATCCTGAATAAAAGACATGCATTTTGATTGAATCCAAGTGATAAAGGTTTCAGTTGAATGTGGAGTTAAGTTCGCTTGTTTAATTTTATGACTATGTTTTAGTTCCATATTGTATACATATTAAAATTGTTAGAAAATGAATTATAATTCAAAATAATAAAATATTATTAAACTTAATATCGCGTTATCATTTAATGATGTTGATAAGTAAAAGGATGTATGAGAACCAGTGATGGATGAAAATGTGAAAAGTCAAAATTATAACAAGTTTTAGTACTGCATAAAAAATATCAATATATTTATAAAAACGAAGCTTATTTTCATATCATGGAAAATAAATAATTATTATATCACTTTTTAATTATTTATGTCAAAATATTTATGTAAATAGTTAATAGTCCGCTTAATTGAATTACATAATGTTCAAATAAAAAAATAAAAAAAAAAAACTTATGATATCAAGATCAATTAAAAATAAAAATTAGCTTATGATATCAAGATCAATTAAAAATAGAGTATTAAAACTGTTTATATAAAAGGTATATAAGAGGATCCTTGTGTGTGTCAGCTCTGATCAGGATTCAATTTAGTTTTTTCAGTACTTTTTTTTTTTATTATGATTGAATTGGTTTGTTTTAGAGAAAGCAATATTTAAATTACAATTTCATGTTTAAGCTAGAGATATAACTATAAATTGTAATTAAGAAATCCAAGTATCAAATCATTTACACCAATAGCTTTTGGTGTGATAAATGTTAGATGTCCAGTACGTAGTAAGGAATGATTGAACATCATTTTAAAATGGATTCTACCGTAATATTTCTGATAAAATATATAAGTACTAAAAGAGCTTATACAAAACTATTCACTGAAATTATTCATACAAAATAAATTAATACTCTATACTTTACCATTCTATATAATATTATACACCAATATACTAATTGTTTGATCAGCTTGATTTACTAAAATATGCAACAACAACAACAAAATGTGTCTGATTCAGAAAATTGTAGAGGTCTAAAAAGGTGTGAGTGAAATCAATTTGTATCCGACATTATTCCATAGCATTTTTCACGTGCCTTGCATGTCTAATTAAAATCAAACAAAAGAATTTGACTGGAATTTTCAAACTTTTAATACTCTGCGCCCTGTCCACGGACTTAGAGTTCTTCGTATGTTTAGGTTAAGTTTGAACTGTTTTAATTTCTTATAAAATTCAAACATAACACAATTAAATTTTCAAATTGCATTACATAATAGATGCATTGAGTTTGAGTTAAGTTTGTAGTTTAAAATCAAGTTTAATACTCAATTTATATTTAATTAATTTGAGTTGTGCTCCATTCACACATTTAAAATAATTTTGACCCTCTTATGAAAATTTATACTACGAACTTTAATGGTAATGCTAAAGTTTTATAATTTTATATAAATTATGCCATTAGTTTTATGCTGAAACTTTTTAAATTGTTCTACATGGACAGAATCTCACTGTGGCACCCTTGCACTCATTGGAAACCTTATGGCCGTCCAAATTTCAATCTCAATTTTATAATTTCTTATTTTAGCAGTATTTCTTAATTTTTCTTATCATCTAATCTATTCAAAATGGGCGGTCTAAGTTGATAATTATTGGAATTGAGGTTGCCCTGCAGGTAACAGATCATGATCATGTGCCTCCTAATTATTAATATTATTGCGCAGAGTTTGGTCATATGAAACAAACAAGTTGAAATTTTACGACGATCACATTGGGAACACAACTCCATCAACTCCTGCAGATGAATTCAATTTCAACTTATAACCCCATGGCTACCAAATTTCCTGTCTTGCTTCATTAGTCAAACCCTACCTTCAATTTCGTAGCTGCTGCCTAAACCTCGTCTCATCTGTAAGACCTGGATAAAAGAATGTTCAACATTTCTTCCACTATTCCATATTTGAAATCATATTACTTAACAAACCCTAAATCTTAAACATCTTTACTTATAATATTTTCAATTGCATTATCGTTTTTTTATTCTCTTAAAAATCATATGCTTATATATTATATATTTATTATTTCAAAGAAACTTTTGTTTTTATTTTCTTCGTTATTCTCCACATTTTGTGGAACCTAAAAGTTTAGATTTGGACAAGACCCGCACATAAGGTTAGAAAATATCATCATTTTCAAGAAAATATGGTAAGATTATGCATACGGATGGATTTTATTGTCTTCGGAATCAAACACAAATCTTGACTTTACAGGAGCAAAACGCTTACTAGCTGGGTGGAGAAAGGGATTTAATATCATCAAATTTGGAAAATAATGATAGGATTTGTAGAATATAAGCATTTATATCTATGGAGTTTTGTATGTTTAATCTTTTAGATTGATTCGTATGAGTCAATTTTGGTTTCCATGTAATTCAGCTAGCACCATAGGCGATGAGATTAATGTAGGTGGTTTAACGAAAAAATAAAGTTATCTTAGACATGTGAACTTTGATTTTAATATATAGATTCATTATGTTATATATTTTTTCATATATTTTTACTCAGTTTTTTATTTTTCTTATTTTATTTATTTCCTTTCATTAAATACTTTAACTTTTACCTTTTTTTAATATATTTTTACTCATTCATTTTATTTTATTTTTAATTATAACTTTGGTCCCTATTTTCGTAGCAAAATATTAATTTAGTCCCTCTATTTTTTTTTATCTCAATTTGGTTCATATTTTGGAAATTTGATGCAATCGAGTCATTTTCATTAGTGGTACAGTAACAACGTTAAATGAGGTGTTGCGTGTCAATTTCAGGATTTTTTGAAATTTTTATTTATGTTTTTGAATTTCTTTAAAAAAATAAATAATTTGTCACATGTCACTTGTATGTCAGGTGTTATTTCCACATTCTTAATTTGGACCCTTTATTTTAATTTTTATCTCAATTTTTTTAAAAATTGAGTAATTTTGTCTCTTTCCAAATTGAAACCAAATTTAATTTCTATATAAATGTACACAAATATTTCTATCAAAATTGATATGTTTAAGTAAGTATTTTTAACAAAACTAAGTTTACTTAAATTTATATTTTACATTGAACTTTATTTAAAATTGTTTTAAAGTTGTTAATAGAAAATAATGTTAATAGAAAAAAATTTATAAATTATATTGATAATTTATTACATAATACTTTAATATTATTTTTTTTATTGAAATTTATATTTCAAATAATTTTATATTTTTAAAATGTTTAAAGTTCAATAATTTCCATACAAATGTTTGAGTTGGTGTAAAAATAACAATTATAAAAATTTTAAAAATAATTTTAACTATTACAATAAAAAAAAATTAAATTTTGAAAACAATTTTAAGTAAAAAGTTGAATGTGAAAAACAAATTTAAATAAACTTAGTTATGTTAAAAATATATAATAAAAATATATCAAATTTTATAAAAATATATGTATAACATTTATATAAAAATTAACTTTTTGTTTCAATTTGGAAAGGGACGAAATTGCACAATTTTTATAAAAATTGTAACGAAATTGAGCCAAATTAAAATATAGGAACCAAATTGAGAATGAGAAAATGACACATGGCATAATACTGACATGTGGCATGATCATTACTAAATCACTCTGTCACTATCACGTGATACGACGACAGCTTGACACGTATCAATTTTTTTTATTTTTTAACAAAATTCAAATAAATTAATAATAATAATAAATACAAAAAATTCAGGAACTGACACGTGGCACCCTTTAACACTGTTAGTATACCACTAACGGAAAGAATATGATTGCATCAAATTTTCCAAAACATGGAACAAATTGAGATAAGAAAAAAGAATAAAGGAATCAAATTGAAATAAGAAAAAAAATAAAGGGACCAAATTAATATTTTACTACAAAAATGGAGACCAAAGCAATAATTAAACATCTTATTTTCAATCAGCCTTTTCCTTTCTTCACCAATTTCATCATTAGAGATTTTATTATCTGCAGGTTCCTATTCCCTTGGTTTCTCTTAAAATTTATTTAGAATTGGATACGTGTTTCAAATTAGGTGTAAAGTATTTTTAGAATGAGTAAGGGTTATATTTCATATCATTGTTTAGCCTGATTTCTTAGATTTTAAAAAATATTTATATATAACAAACTTTATCGATTTAAAAAAATTTATATTATATGGTATTATGTATCTATTGGTATTGTTCATTTAAAAAAAATATTATTAGTGAAATGCATCTTTATACTCTTCTAATTCTATTAATTTAACAAATAATATTAATATACTACAATATTGATTTGTGATTTGGCACTAGCATGTAAATATTTTCATTATGGTTTATAAATATTTTGACTGTTTTGTGTAACTTTTTTTTGTTTAATTACATAATCTTGTTAAATTTATAGAAGGGGTTTGATTAGGGAGATACAACACTAATGAGACCTGAGTCCAACTACATAAAATATTGACACCACTCTCAATCCAAAACTTGAAGGTAATGGGTTTATAGATTTTTATCCTTATATAGTGCTATATTTTCTCATTTCTAGTCGATGTAGGACTTAGACTCACACTTGGATTCCTAACGTATAAGAACGGGAATCATTTGTCTCAATTCCTCAAAAACTAGTTAAATTATTTAAAAAGATAATTAAAGTTAAACATTCTAATACTACCATCAAAATATAAATATCACACATAATAAACGTGATTTTTCTTCTTTAATAATTTATGAAAATAAGGATGTATGTATCTAATTAGATTTTGGATGATATTGGTATTTTTTTTAAGTTCCAAAAAAAAATTTAGTCTTTTGGAATGATGTGTGGATTAGGAAAACTCGATTTGGTCGGATGATATGTTACCAACTAAAACTTTGGTTCTTTGGAAGTTGTTGGACCATTTACCTATTGATTTTGATGTTCAAAAAAAATGATTAGTTTTATGTTCTATATGTGAAAATACCTATTGATTTTTTTCTCCCATTTGTTCTTTCGTTGTTTTATGCAATTGTGAGAATGGTGAAAGAAGTTTTTCAGGATTTGTAGTTTTCTCCTTTGGATGTGGTTGTTTAGTTTATGAAATTTTCTTGTAGTCTTTTGCTTAAAGTGATTGTCATTATTGTAGGTATTTGGATGATGAGAAATTATAGTAGATTTCGGGATCTAATTACTTTTCCTTCTATTGGTTTTCAAATTAAGAAGTTAGTGCATATAGTTGGGAATAAATCTAATAAGTATATGAATAATATTGTCTATGATTTTTTTGTGCTGAAAATTTTAAAGTTGGATGAATATTTGGGTAGTTTTTGTTAGAAGCGGGCTTTAAGCCTAACTCAACCCAACAAAACTAACTTGTAAGATGATGTTTGTACTTCACTTATATATTATCAAATTGTCTTTTCTCAAATCGATGTGGGACTTACAACAGTTTTTCAACTTTATTAATGGTGAAGACTTCTATTTATGTTAAGTTTATGAAACCATTTATGTTTTAGAGCATTATTAATCAAAAGACATTTAAAGGCTTTGGTTGAAAATTGATTCTTCTTTAGTTTTTCAAAAATTTTGGAATTAACTAGTGGTTTCTTAGAGTCTTCTCAGAAGATAGTGTAAGTTGACAAACTTTCCCTAAATAAAATTAAAATATATTATTCTTTTTTATTTTTTTTAACTAAAATGAAGTAATAAAATAATATAGTTTTACCCAAATTAGTAATTTGTGAAAGTTTGTAAGAAAAAAACTTTGTTAAAGTATATTTTCCGTGTCAAAATTTATAACAATCTACGACATGAACTTGTTTAATGAATGATTTTATAATTATTATTTTTAAATTATTGAAATGTAACTTTATCACACCATTACTAAAAGTAAATATATCATTAACTCAAAACTTACATGTAGGGTACTTTAAATATAGTTAGTGTTATTTTCAATTAAATTATAAACTATATACCTTAGAAATTTATGCTTTATCAAATACATCACAATATTTTTAAAATTAAACTGAAAATAGCATAATAAACTGCACATAAAATACAGCATATAATTTTTTGTCTTTGTTTTAATTAAAGTTTAATATTATAGATCAACAATTTACGACGACACTTGCCAAACTAGCAACGTTGTAGATTTTGAAGAGCACACTGATTTCAAGAATCGAATCTTCCATATCACAAGGCGCCATTAATTACTCTGCTTTGAAGCTTGCATGTCTCACGTTTTCTTCAACAACAGTAAGAGATGTTTGTTTTTCTTCTCTTCAGTAGTAACATCATAACTCACGCAACCATTAATAAAACAATATACCTTCACTTCAATTCAAACATGGTTTTTATTTCTCTTTTTTGTCCCTTTTTCACAACTTTCTAGAGTTTAATTAGCTGTTTTGAAAGTTGAAAAGCAAAGAGAATTTACTCTAACAAATTCAACACATGGCCCCATCATGATGTCTATTATTTTACCTATCTATAAACTAATTACAATTATTCCTAAGAACAAAACATTAACTTGATGTATAAGACAAAGCCATATGCAAATATTGACTGAAGATTAGGGTTCATGTGGACAGCATTTAATGCAAACAGAAGGAATAGGTCTTAGGGTTTCACAGCTACCTACACTTTTAATTTCAACCTCTCTTTAAATGTTTTAAAAATTCACAAGGCCTTGGTCTATGTCAGATCATTAATGCCATTAATTATCTAATTTAATTTATATTTTCACAATAACTACGTACTGATATGGAGACGAGTAACGCAACATGGCCACCTATGCATGGTTTGCATTAACGACTATGCAAACATGCAAACATTAATTTTATCTTTCTAAAATACAACTCATCCAATTTCTTTATATATATATATATATATATATATATATATATATATATATATTAGAAATCTAAGTGTGACTCTAAGTCCTACATTAGTTAAAAATGAGAAAGTAGAGCACTATATAGGGATAAAGACCCATAAACTTATTGTATTACGATTTTGGGTTAAGAGTGATGTCAATTCCTTATGTGGTTGAGTTAATTAGTGTTGTATCTTCCTAGTAAACCCCCCTTTGTAAACCTAACAAGTGGTATCCGAGCCGATGATTAAAACCGACTCAGACAAGTGTAGTAGTGAATCATGCTATTTTTGTTTACACTGTCATGACCGACCAAAGTGTAACTAAGTGTGTCATCCTGAGTTGAAGAGATTTTGTTTATATATGAATTTGAACATGAGAAATTCATATCTATAAATTTGAAGGGGTTTGGAAAGAGTACTTTAATCGATATAAAAGATTATTAGATATTAACATTCAACATCTAACCTCCACTATACATAATTTGAGTAAATATGATTGAATTAGCACCACAAATGATTTATGAGAAAATTAGTAAGATATAATTGAACAAATTTTAATTACATGTGACTGAATTGATTTTATTAGATTTAACATGCTTAGATTTATTTTCAAATTTGATTGAAGGTACTAGTTAAGTCTTGAATTCTATAAAGAGATGGTTTAACTTGACAAATTGTGTATTGTTTTTTTTTTCTTTTACACATGTTTGGACAATCAAATTGTTTCATATTAATATATTTGTTATTACTGAAATAAAAAATCACGAAACAAGACAATCATTCATATTTTACTCAATTATGTTCAAAATTAATGCATGGGGAAAAGTGAAAAGAAAAATGCGAACCCTGAATGTGTTACTTTGTTAGCATTAGAGGGTTCAAATGAGTTGAATAAAAAAATGTGTGCATTATTCAACTTAAACACGCAATTGGTATATGAATATGCATAGAGAGAAGAAGAATTTAAAAGGATTTGCATGTGAAATGCTGAGCCAACAAACATTCATATCCACAACTCTCTTCAACTCTCTTAATAGTAAACAAGACTTTCACTTACATTCTTTTTCTTCAAACTTTATTAAAACCATAAATTTAATTTCTCAAAATCTAAAATTATTACAAATAAAATTAAACATGTACGTATTACTTTGTATAAGTTCACACCAACTATGAATGGGTATGTCCTATTTTATAACCCACATTATTTTTCTTTAAAATTTTATTGATGTATGTGTTTCGTAAATATTATATATTTAAATATAGATTTTATCCAATGAATTAACTTAATATATATTTTTCTTCATGGAATGCATTTTTAGAAAATTGAATATCTTTCAGCGTGTTTAAATTAAAGTATGTAAAATTCTCCAACTGGATTACATATTATTGGTACATACGAGTGTAAAATACGTAATGTGTACGTAGTTGAGTACATATATAAAAGTGAAGAGTCAAATGTGGACGTAAATACTACACAACTGCGTGCATTGCCAACCCATCACGCGCCTTCCCACTGTTTGACCACCGCCTAATCAGAAAACAAATAAGTAAAATAAAAATAGTACGAAAAAAGGATTTTTCTTTTGTCTTAAAATAATAACACAAAAAAATATTTTATTTTTAAGTTTATCTGTTCAATCAATATTCAACATTTTCTGTATTTTAAGTACTGAGTTTGAAGTTAAACTCACCCTCTTAATTAATTCTTTTAATCTTTTATATATGCGGAACCACTCGATCTTTTCCTATTTATCCTATTTTCTTTCTTACTTCTTCCTCTCTCTCATCACCTCTTACGGTGTTACCCTAATTTTCCTTCATTCTTTGACTTCATTGCTCTCTTATGATGTATTATAATTATAATGCTGCAAATATATCTTTGACTAAACTTGTAATTTACAATATACGAAATACATATTATATATGTTCACACCAGAAGAAGTGTTTTCTAAATAACTTGGTTTCTTTTTTCAAAACATTTAATTAATACTATCATGTTGAAGTGACATAAGATATTTCAGATAATAAATTTTTTACTCCAAATGTTTAACACAATTACATAACTAAACTCCTGGTCAAACTTTTACATTAATTAGAGATAAGGTCAATTTATAATATATCAGTGAGGTGCAAAATAAGATTTTTTTGACATTCTGTTTCACTCGTTATCAGACTGCTAACGGACCACCATATAAATGAGGTGCAAACTTGTCTTAAAAAGAAAAGGCCGGACTCTAACCAGACTTGTTGATTAAGTTGGAAGAATATATATGGTATAGCAGTTGATTTACACGGTTGATTGTGCATGCAAGTTAATTTAATATTTTCAATTCATACTTTAGAAGAAGGGCATGTGCATCTAGCTAGTCTCGATTAGGCAAGCAATTTCAAATCTCACAGACCATTTATAAATAACAAATTTTAGGCTCATTCTCTTAAACCCTTTTCTTCTTTGTGTTTTTGCCTCAGTTTTCTTCCTCTCTCATTGCACACAACAAAAGCATAATCTTGATCCTCTTCGTTTTGCTTTATCAGTGTATATACATAAAAATGGGGGGTACTTCACCTTGTGCTTCTTGCAAGTTGCTGAGACGTCGTTGCTCCAAGGAATGCATCTTTGCTCCTTATTTTCCTTCTGATGACCCTCGCAAGTTTGCCATTGTTCATAAGGTTTTTGGTGCTAGCAATGTCAGCAAAATGTTGCAGGTATTTCTAACTTCCTTCTACCCTTCTTGCAAGTCGTGACGATTTCAAAATTAAAATCGTGAGAACTTCACACAACTTTGTACATGTATGAAAAAGTGAAGTCGTGAAGAATCATAACAAATGTTAATATCTTATATTGGTTTTTCATAAATTAATGTTAACACCAAAACTATCATTATTCTTGATGCCTTCACTTTTTCATAACAGACTACGTATAGTTCTCACTATTTTACTTCTTATAATGGTTATGTGATAGTGTTCACTAAATGTGTTACTTTTGTGTGTGTGTGTGTGTGCAGGAACTTCCTGTTCATCAAAGAGCAGATGCTGTGAGCAGTTTAGTTTATGAGGCAAATGCAAGAGTGAGAGATCCAGTTTATGGATGTGTTGGAGCCATATCATACCTACAGAACCAAGTTTCACAGCTTCAAATGCAGCTTGCAGTGGCTCAAGCAGAGATTCTATGCGTTCAGATGCAGCAACAAGAACCTACCATAACCACACAAGTAGATCAAGATCACAAATCACTGCTCCTATCTGTAAACAATAACTTTGAACCTCTTCCTCACTATCTTAACTTTCCCTCTTCTTCTTCCTCCTCTTCAAATGTGTTCCAAGACCCTCATGAGCCTCTCAAGAGAGAGTCTTTTTGGACTTGAATTTTTTTACCAATAATGGATTTTGAACTGTTACAAAATGTTTTTGTTTCGATTTCAACCATTTTGTTTCTCTAGTCAGAACATGCCTTTTGTCTCTTAGTGCAGCACCCTTTGTTTTATTCTTAATGTTCACACATGTATATATTAAGGATTAAGAAAGAACATTCGAGATCTCACTTTCACTAAAAATAAAACAGAAGATACAACGATTTACAATGTATAAGTAAAATTAAAAAAAAACTTTACACCAACCTATTTTATAGGATTTAGTTGTATGATGTGTGAAATATTAAAATTGTTAATAAAAGAGGAAGTGTGTTCATACAGTTTTTTTTTTTTTTTAAATAGTGAAAAGAAAGATAGGATGAGATGGGGAAAACATGAGATGAATTAATATAAATGTGGTGGAGGAGGGACATGATATTATAAAATATTGTGTATAAATAATAAAAGTTTCATATATATTGTATGAATAATAAAAGTTTCAACGGAAAAAAAAGAAGCAGAATGTACGGGTCAAATGATGCATGTGCAATTTGTCTTACAGGTGAAGTTATTATAATTGTTATATTGAAGGAATCTGGTTGAAGAGACAAAGAGTTATGTAATCATTTGAAAAAGTTAGAACAAATTAAAAAAAGTTACACAATCATATGAATAAGTTAGATTCAACAAGTAACTTTCCAATTAGGGATTTTGTAACTTTTTGATTAATTTTGTGGTTTTCTTTATTATTTTCTACTTATAAAGTAAAGTGTTTAGTCTTTATCTGTTAATAAAGAAATCTTCCTTTGACATTATTCAAAAACATAATGTTCATTTTGAAGCATAATTTTTGAAGTAAATATGAATAAAGTAGTCGTATAGACCATAATTAATATAATTATTAATAGTTAATCACATTTTACAAATAAATATTGCGATTAAACTATTTTATTATAATTGGGAAGATATGTGATTCTTAATTCCTTAAACAAATTGATTTTTGATAGCAACAGAAAAGCGGGAACACGTGTCCACCAATTCAACATTTTAAACTTATCAAAGTTAGAAATGATCACGATTAAAGTAGGATTAGCACATGCGTGTCTATAAAACATATATCATTACATTTGAATTATTTGTTTTGTAATAAGAATTTAATGAGAGAGAAGACAATTATTGACTAAAACAATTAATGATATTTTAATATATATTCATTCTAAGAGATAAGTAGTATTTTTTTTGTTGTTGGGTTCAAGTATACAATAAAATATTAGTCCCCCAAATATAAAAATTGATTTAAATTAATAACTATTTTATGTCATAACAAATTTGTATCATACTTTTAATCACATACTTAAAATATTGAATCACAGACTTTTAATAATTTATTAAAATATTTTATGTCATGTCGTCAGATTATATTCATATAATTAGAACTTTTAACCAAACAAAATTATAAATTTCACAGTTTGAAAATTAAAGTGACCGATATATTTGAACAAACTTCGATATAAATATTTTTGAAAGAAAAAAAAAATTAAAGAAAGTGAATTGATTTTGTTCATGTATGAGTAAAAGAAAACTATTATATAAGATAAAACTAATTTATACTCAAATTTAAAATTTTTAATATAAAAAGCTTTCACAAATTTACTTACATATAAATTCATTTTAATGTATTAAAAAGTTCCTTTATTTTATTTTATTTTCACTTAAAGAGATAGGTTTCAGGAATAAGTTTATTGAAACATTCCTTACTTCCCTCCCAGTTAGTATTTGATTTTCTCTTTGTTTTATGAGTTTTTGTCACTTTCTTTCTGATTCTTGTTCTATATAATTGCTTAAGTTTGAACTTCCATGAATTAATATCCAAATGATGTAACAATAAGAATGGGAAATATACGAAACTCTCCTCCTTAACAGTCAATGTACTATATATGTTTTGATGTGTTTATGTATCATGATGATAATTTATAATTTTTATTTTGGTTAAATAATTGCTTGGGTTTTTAATTTTGATTCTTGTAAAAAAAAAATACCATTAATTAGTTATCGATATTACTACTCTAATCTTATAAAAATGGGAATTTATTAAGTCTCTATGATGTCGAAAGATTTACATTTTACAACTCATTATACAAGAAGTCATATTCACTACTCAACATAATAAACCATACATTGAAATTTGTTTAGATAAATAACTTTCTCATTGAAAAAGTACATATTATGTGCTTTTTTTTATAAATAAGATGATAAAAAAATTTAAATTGTTTGTATAAGTTATAAATTGTAGTTGTAAAAAAAATATAAGATCCAAAACTTGAAAAAAAATAATATATATATATATATATATATATGAGAATAAAAGAATATTCTTATATTATAAGATTAAAAAAATTATCATGTTCATGTTTGTAAGTGACCGTTATAATTTTCTGTTCTCGTCAAGTTATGATAGTTATGATGCATGAATACAATATGTGTATCAGATACAACACATAATCGATAAATATGTTTATTTTAAAAATAATAGGATAATATAGTAATATATATATATATATAATAATTCTTAAAAATATGTTGTTAAATCATGTATTAAAGTTGAAATATCAATACATCATAACCAGTACGATAAAAATAAAATATTGTTGAATGTAAAAAAATAAACCAAAACAAAAAAAGTCCATGTAGTAATCCAAAACAAAAAAAAAAACAAGCCCATGTAATAATTCAAAAGAAAAGTCTCAACCAAAAATTGTTGGACTTCTTCCCCCTCCTCCAAGCATTTCTTCGACACTCACAAATTTTTTAAAAATTCCTAAAATGACTTTTTAATGTAGGTAAACGAATTTTGATATCTGATAAAAAAAGGAAAATGAATTTAGAAATTGGGTAGGCTTCTTCAAATCCCTTTTCTTCTTTTATCGGATTTTGAAATTATTTTAAAATTATAAGTGCCAAATAAATGCTTGAAGGTGAAGGAGAAACCCAAAATTTTCTAAAGTCATGGTCCTCAATCTTGGGGTCTTTTTCCTGTACCCCAATCTTTTCTCCTGTACTCCCAAAAGTTTAACTAATTTCTACTTTGTTTTTCACGTTAAAAAAGTAAAAGAGTAAATTTTCACTCTCTTATACTTAATATAGCACACACTTGTGAACTCAAAATTTTTAATTTGACATAGCCCCTTTTGTGCGGTAGCAACCCCTTTTCTCTCCCACTTTTTTATTCAGAAAAAGACCATTATGGATGTCAACATTCAATTTAGGAAATTAAATTGTGGACGTCGACATCTAGTTCATATGTTTTGAATTTTATTTTGGACTATTATGGATGTCGACATCCGGTTCAAACAATTGCATTGCAGATATTGACATCTAGATCACATTTTTTTGAGTTTTTATTACATATGTGGATGGTTTATTGGATCATTATGAATGTCTACATCTAGTTCAAACAATTACATTGTGGATGTCGACATCCGGTTCACATTTTTTTAAGTTTTCATTACGGGTGTGACTGGTTTATTGGATCATTACGGATGTCAACATTCGGTTCAAACAATTACATTGCGGATGTCGACATTCGGTTCAGACAATTGCATTGTGGATGTCGATATTCGATTCACAATTTTTTGAGTTTTCATTACGTTTGTGGTTGGTTTATTGGATCATTACGGATGTCGACATCCGATTCAAACAATTGCATTGCGGATGTCGATATCTATTTTGCATTTTTTTTTAGTTTTCATGCATTGAAATTGTTCCATTACGAATATTGCACCATTACGGATGTCGACATTCGGTTCACTTATTGACATATGTGGTTTTCATCAACATCGGATCTATACATCCGGTGTAATGCGTTTTCATTCTCAATGTACCCCGATGCTTTCGGTAAAAATATGTACAAAATTATAATAAATAAATGAATATTTATAAAACTAAGAAAATCATTTAAGACATAAAAAAAATCACAACGCCAAAATACACAGTAACTATAAAAAAAGAACCCAAAATAAAATGAACCGGATGTCGACATTCAATTCAAAGATTGACATTTGTGGTTTCCTTCAACACCGGATCTCGACATCTGATTCCTCGGGTTGACATCCGTTTTTTTCTCATGTACCACCAATAAGTGAACTGGAAGTCAACATTCGGTTCACTGGTTAACATCTGTTTTTCTTTATTTTACATTACGAATGACCATATTTGTAAATTATGCAAACCTGATCTTGACATCTGATTTTGAGCATTATCAAATGTCGACTTCCGGTACATTTTTTATAATTCTTTTATGAATCGGAGGTCCATATTCGATATTTAATCAAGTTATTTATTTTTTCAACCGCTTTCGAGCCAACGAATGAATAAACACTGAACACCTTATATCAACAAACAACCAAAAACATGTATATGCATTACAAAACATTAAAAAATATACATGCTAACGCCAAAAAAGAAATTAAGAAACTCGTATACGATGAGGATGAAGGAAGAGAGAAGAGACATGAGTGCAAATGACCACAGAAGATTCAAAAAGAGAGACCACACCAAAAACTCTAGGGACCACACCAAAAAAATCAGCCACCACAGTAAAACGTTACAATGAAAAACACCGTTCATTGCAAGATGAAAGAAGGAAGAGACAAAGATTATATTTTGAAAGTGAGAAGTTTGGAGATGCAGGTTGCAGTTAAAAGACAACGAACCAACTCATAGTAACTTTTTTTTAATTATCTTACATACCTCGATATGAAGGGTTTTAGGGGTAAAGGAGAAAGGATTGGGGGTACATGGAGAAAGCCCCTCAATCTTTACATAATGGCCCAATATTCTCCTGGACCAAAAGTCTAAGAGAAATGTTCATGCTTCGCTTAGAAGCGAAAGTGCATCGGTAAAGATAGAATTAAGAATAAGGTATTTGGTAGTGAAAAAAGAGAAAATATATAATTTTAAAATAATAAATTACAATAATTTTTTGGACAATTTTTTCAAATTAAATTTATACTTCTGTTCTTTTTTTCACCTTTGGAATGACATTTCTTATCAGACGCGAAAATGTAATGTTCTATAAACTTTAAAAAAATAAAGAATACATATGTAATGAAAAGACTAATGATAATTTAAAATAAACGAGAATTTTGTGTGAAAGTTTTAGAAAATTAGGATGCTAACATAATTCGAGAAAATATTTTAATTCTTGCTTTATTTTATTTTTTTAATCATTAGAAGCAAAAGTTGGGATCATTTTGGGAGTAATTTCATTTTTTTTCTTAAATATACATTTGGTCCCTATTTTTGTTATTTTTATTCAATTTGGTCATCATTTTTGTTTTATGTTCAATTAGGTCCTCATTTTTGTCAAATTGGTCCTTTTGAATAATGGTGTTTAAATAGTTAACGTTTTTTAATAGTATATGCCACGTGTCAACTCCTGTTTTTTTTTTCATATAATCTTTTTCTTAATTTCAAAAAAATTGTCCATGTCAAGTCATAATTGTGTCACTTGTTAATGTTAGTGTCACGTGTTAGTTTGTGGTTGTATTATTTCTTTTTGTTCAATTTAGTACAAATATTCGTTAATTTTTTTTTTCAATTTAGTCCCTATATTCGTTTTTTTTTTTCAATTAAGTCCATATACTCGTTATTTTTATTTAATTTAGTCTCAATTTTTATTAAAATATAACAATTTAATTTTTAAAATTGACAATATTATTAATTACTTTTGAAATTCAATTATAAATTGAATATAATTCTTAAATTCAATTGTTAAATAGAATATAATTATTTAAAATATTATTAAAATAAAATTATTTAAAATATTATTCAAACATCCCACAATTTGTTTGAAATAAGTGTTGTCAACTTTAACTCCTTCTTCATATTTTGTTTACTTGAAACTAGGAATAATAGGATTCTGAGTTGAATTGCTTTGATCCATTTTGAATCTCTTAAAAAATAAAAAATTTAAAATTAAAATTCTTACTTGTTTGATCATAATATTTGTTTTCAATTTATTTTATTTTTCAAAATTTTTATTAAAATGATTCAACTAAATTTTTTAATTAAATTGACATTAACGAAATTATAATTTAGTTAAAAAAATACAAAATTAAATAATTAAAATGAATATTAGGGTCAAATAAAAACTTTAACACCAAAATTAGGATACAAATGTAACTAGAACAACTTTACAAACAGTTCATCGAAAGAAAAACCTTTATTGATCTATAAAAACACACCTTCGGTAAATATAGATGGTTAAATATTAGTAATAACATAAATACAAAAAACATGTGATTAAATAAAAATATACTGAATAGTTTTTTCTATGTCCTCTCTTTTTGTATATTTGGCCAAGGACGTTGCAGAACATAGTGGACCGTGTCTTTTGTTTCTCTCTTAAAAATATTGATTCCTTTTCACCACTTCAAGACACGTATTCTACTTCATCACTATCAATTTTTTTTGTCCTTATCGCCAATTCCAATTCGTGCAATCACTTTCGATAGTCACATTAACTTATTTTATTTTGTTTGATTTCATTTTCTTCTGATGTTTTTTGTTACAATTACCAACCACCAAGGTTGGGTTCAAAATTTATTCATTAGGTAAAAATAATAAAGTAAAAATTAAATGAATACATTATTTTAAAAAATTCAATATAAAATAGTCTTTTATTTTTTATGTCAAAATTTTCTGATATATCTCTCAAAATTTCCATATTATTTCATTAACTTAAGTACTTTTTTCAATTAAATAATCTAACTTTAATAATTTTTGAAAGTTTCACTTAAATTTGTAAAAGAAATTCAAATTCAAAAATATTTTGCTCATTTCTCTGTCATCACTTTTGATAATTTGTTTTGTAAATTATACTTGCCGATTACCCAATAAACGATCCATTATGATATTATTATTAGATTTTTCTTAAGAAATTATTGAAAAAAATCAATATCAGTGAACCATGAACCATCTTGATATTATATTTAAATAAAAACATTAATTAATCGGTTATTATGATATTCAAGTTTCTCGCTTATAAGTATTTATCACTATTTAGTATTTCTTCCTTTTAAATGATACAATAATCTTTAATAATTTATCTTAATATAATAAAGCCACATGGATACACATATGCACACACGTTTCCATTCTTCGTAAGGGATAGCATTTGTGATGAACGATTCTTTTTTTCAGCAAAATATTTTTTTTATCTTTTTATAATAATTTATATTATTTTTTATCGAAATAATTTTAATTAATTTATCTAATCAAAGACAAAAAATATAATAACGAAGATTATCGCTAAAATACAATATCAACATATCACCTTATAAGACATGTACCTAAAAATGCATAAAAAGATATTCTATATTCAAGAACTAAAATCATTATCTTATATACAATAATTATACATAAATATAATAATAATAATAATAACAATAATAAAAGGAACTTAAATAAACAACATGATGAATGATGTGAGAACTAAAAAAGATGAAAATATACAATTTTGTAAGTAGGCCAATGGGTCAACTCGCACCGTCCCACCTTTAGCCCGCGCGGGCTGCGAGCCTATGCGAGACGGGTCATTGCGGGCTAGTGGGTTCAACATCTTAGTCTGTCCCGCATTTTTTGTGTGGGCTTACGGGCCAGCCTGACCCGCCCCGAATTGTCATCCCTATTCATAAATAATATAATATTTCTTTAACCTTTTTAATCATCATTAAATTCCATGAAAGAAACACGTGATAATAATATTAAAATTTTGTCTCTCCTTTGAAATTATATTATATCGATACAAAAACAGGTATTTTCTAAATTTCATTTAATTTTCTTGTTTCTTAAATTTAATTGAAATGAGGTGAGAGTAGGGATGTCAACGGGACGGGTAGAGTACGAGTAATAGTTATACCGTACCCTTCCCGTTGGATAAATATCTGTCCAATACCCGTATTCATATCCACGGGTACCCGCATGCATTTAGAAAAAAATAAAAATAAATATTTAATAATATATTTTAATCGTAAATTCAAATAAAATACAGTACATAACATTCATAATTTTTAAACAAAGTCAAAATAACCCATTTAAATAGTGTGGAATGACAATTACAAAGAAATGATTTTTTTTTAAAACTAATTGATAAAAAAATAACTCATTCAAAATCAATATGTTAATATTTTAATCATGTTTTTTTTTTAAATTTAAATTATAGTATAGCAAATACGGGTATCCACGGGTACAGGTACTATGATACATGTATCCGCCCCGTTAACATGCAAGTATTAAAAATTCCGTTATCCGTAGGTATCAATTTCCTACCCGTTGCGGGTTTTATCCGCGAATACCTGCGAGTATGATTTTTTTTGACATCCTTAGGTGAGAGGGTCAAAATTTTAATATTATCATCTAAATAAAATTATATCTCATATAGTTATTTTTTTATGATTATTTGTTCACTTTGATCTTATTTATGAAATTTTTGAAAATGTCATCATTTTTGTAAATTATAGTATATTTAGTTATTTTTTAGACTTCGTAAATTATTAACGAAAGGTAAGTTATGACCATCACGTATCACTCCGTAGTTTTTTTAATTTTTATTTTAAAAAAGTTATTCACGTGTCAAGTCAACATTGTGACACGGGGTAGTGTTGGTGTCACATGTCAAGCTCGTGTCAGTGTAAGTGTGACGTGTCAGTGTATCGTGTCTTATGTTCAATTTCGTATAATTTTTGTCAATATTAAAAATTTTAAAAATTAAAAAACCACGTGCAACCGTTACTGTACACTTAACAAAAAGGTAATGATTGCAACGAATCTTCAAAAATAGGAACTCAATTGAGTTAAATAAAAATGGGAAGACTTACTTGAGATCTCGTTACAAAAATGGAGACCTCTGCAATTATTTAACCTTTAGTTTATAACAAATGTTTTTTCATATTTAATAAAAAAAATTTAATACTCAAATGTCATCACACAAGCAATTAACAAAATTATATATATGTTCAATTAACATTTTTGGGTTTATGAGGAGGTGTTGAATAAATTATAATGATGTGTTAAATTTAATTTAAATTAATTAAATAAATTCAATTAATTTAAATCAGTTAAATAGATTCAATTTATTTCGACTTATTTTATTTCAACTCCAGACTCAAACTCTGAAAGAGATTACTGAAACATACAATGACTCACATATCGAAACATTAAATTATAGCAATAATTATTTTTGTCTAGCTTAATATACCCATGTCACACCAAGTTGATTTAGTTTACTCACTTTGAAATGGAATAATATTTTCTACCGTAATCGAAACAAACTTAAGATTAAAAAAATGGAATCAAACCCAATTTTGTATTTGATCATTTGATATAGAATGGAATGGTAGTAGGCCTTGGTTTCACTTTCAATAAAACATAACATAATAATTTAATATTATTTGAAACTATAACTATTTTTTATATTATTATTGTAATATTATTGTTACGCTTAGTACATATTTTTTAATAAATTTTTATATTGTTATAATATTATTATCCTTGTATATTTTTGGATTTAAAAGTAGGCCCAGCCCAACATAACAGAAAGAGAAGGGTAGAATTAGAAAAAAATAAAAAACTAAAACCCTAACCTCTGAAACTCAGACAACAAGAAAGGAAATGGGAGTAGTGAGATTGCAGAGTGTAGACGAGAATCAAAATCACAAAATGGAGCGGAGCTGAAAGAAATGAAGTGATAGGAAAAACGCAACAATCAGTGTCGTTTCAGCTCGCTGAATCGCCGCTAAACTCGCGGTTTTACGCGAGTTTAACCGAGTTTGTTCGAGTTTGCAGGAGCCTACAAGAAACTATTCTACGGTTAACTAGGTTCGCGATTTTGGTAACCATGGCCAGTGTTGATTTTGTTTTAAATTATTGAAAAATGGACTGAAAAAGTTCTTGAATCATATATCATTGCACCGGTTGTTGTAAACTTAAAACTGGTGTATATAAACAGCACAAGAAAAATAAATATGCAATGCAGGTGAATTCTGAAATTTGAAATTTTATGGGCTAATTTGACGTAACAGTTGATATAAACTTGTTGATTTTTTCTATCAGGTTCATGTAGAGGAAGCCTCTTTGAGTTTTCCAACTAAGCATTTGTTTCACTGTGTCAATGAGAGGCAATATTGGAATAAGGATCCCAAACCCCACTATTTCAAATGCCACCAGAAGAACGGTAGTTGCATTTTCTTCATCTTCTGGTTTCGGAGATGGCGGTCGTGGTCGTGGTCGTGGAGGATCCCTCCCTGGTTCAGGGCCGTTCAATTTCAATGAAAGAGCTCCTGGTAAGCCTAGTTCCAGTGAGCCCAATTCTGACATCACAGAGTCTCCCATTCCTCCTGGTTCTGGTCATGGCCATGGCCGTGGCAAGCCAATGCCTCAGTCAGGTCTTCCTTCTTTCTCATCGTTTTTATCTTCCATAAATCAGCCACCTACTGGTCGAGGCCGAGCTACTGTGCCTCACCGTCAAAGTGATTTTCAGCCACCTGCTGGTCGTGGCCGAGCTACTGCACCTGAACCTCCAAATGATTTGGGGCCACCAGAACCCAAAAAGCCCATTTTTTTCACCAGAGAGGACCGTGTTTCTCCAACAGCGACAGATGGTGTTCCTGTTGATGTTGGGCATCTTAACAAACTTCCAGGTGGCATACTAGAGGTGTTGTCTGGACTTGGACGGGGGAAGCCCATGAAACAGCCAGATCAGGAAACGCGAGCTACAGAAGAGAACAGGCATCTTCGCCCTCCGCGAGCTCCTGGTGCAGTTGCATCCGACACTTTGCCAGAGAAACAACCAATACAAAGCCGGGACAATGCAGTGAGGAATGCACGGAGATTTTTGTCACAAGGTGAGGATGATGGAAGTGGCCCTGGAAGAGGAAGAGGATTTGGAGATAGAGGTGGGTTTGGCAGAGGCAGGGGCAGAGGCAGAGGCAGAGGCCGAGGCATGGGAAGAGGAGGGTTAAGAGATAGGGATGTGGATGAAAGACGTGGAACACTCAAGGATTCAGAGGATCCATATGCTACAGGGCTATATGTTGGAGATGATGCAGATGGTGAGAAATTAGCCAAAAAGTTTGGGCAAGAGATAATGAATCAGTTAACTGAAGGATTTGAAGAAATGTCTGATAGAGTTTTGCCATCGCCATTGCAGGATGAGTATTTGGACGCGTTAGACATCAATTATGCAGTAAGTGGTTTCTACAGACATCATTATTTATTTCTTGAGAAATAATTAGAGGTAGTGGAAGTATAATTTTGTAGCTTAGCTGCATCTAGGGAAATTCTCTAGTCTTATTTGAATTGCTATAGGAAACTCATTATAACCATCCAATTCTCTATATCTAAGGACAACATTTCTATCGGGGAAGTTGTGAGCCAAACTTCTATTTTAAGTTTAGTACCCATATATTTCCATGTTTAATTGTTGTTCTTTTTTTCGCTTCTTTATTGATTATTGCAGATTGAATTTGAGCCGGAATATTTGGTGGAGTTTGATAACCCGGATATTGATGAGAAGGAACCAATTCCTCTTCGGGATGCACTTGAGAAGATGAAACCATTCTTGATGGCATATGAGGGGATCCAAAGTCAGGAAGAGTGGGAGGTATATTTTGACTTAGGATTCTAATCGTAACATTAATAGCAAATGTTTCAGGGCACAAGTTTTGATACTGACATCTTCTTCGCCTATAATTTTATGACTTGGTTGCTAATATCTTTGTCATATCAATCCTGTGTAGCAAGTACATAGAACAAGTACCGTATCAGTCACTATGTTTTGAAATTGTTGTCTATTTTATAGATGCTAGAGGGTAAAGGCTGTTGTTTTTAGTGTTCTCTACTGTAGTTTATGGGTGTGTCCATTTGTTGGGATCTTTTTCTTACCTAACTTTGTATCCTACTAGGAAATAATGGAAGAGACAATGGCACGAGTTCCATTGTTGAAAAAGATTGTTGATCACTACAGCGGACCAGACAGGGTAACTGCAAAGAAGCAACAAGAAGAATTAGAAAGAGTTGCTAAAACTCTTCCTGAAAGTGCACCATCTTCAGTGAAACAATTCACTAACCGTGCTGTTGTCTCCCTTCAGGTTTGGAACTCTAAATATTGATATTGTGTAGGGCATAAAATGTCTTAATACTTGGCTACTTGTTTTCCTCTTATGTTGATATTCTTATTTTAAGTATCTCTACGGATTATGTTCTTCATGCTCTCATGTCACTCAGCGGTAAATGAACCCCTTTTCTCAGTATAGTTATCTTATAGTTTTATATCACTAGAGAAATTATTTCTCAACAACAGTTGCATAATCAATTGAAATTCCAACAAATATTTGTTATTTTGTCACGAATCCCGAATCTAAATTCTAATTGATAAAATCAAGCTCAAATGTATCAAGAGAATAGAATATGTATTTGATTTTGTATCAAGGCTGAACAGTTGATATTGACAAGGCATAGATAGGTAAATCAATTCTCTGCCTAAAGCTTAATATTTGTTTAAATCTATTAAAAGATATTGGCAAGGAATGCACGAAAAGATTGTTAGGTATTGGAGTTGGCTTTGGTGGAATGAGATAGTTATTTACTGTGTGATTAGAAATACAGGGGTTCCCAAGCTTTAGTTCCCCATATTATTGTAAATTGTGGCATTGTACATTAAAGAATTGATTCAGAACCTTGCTATTTCATGATTGTATGAAGTTTGCAGCTGTTTTGGTAATCAATTTATTGTCTGTAGTCACAAATGTTGCTGGAGTTGCACCAATCTGAATCGGGAAAGGAGACTACATCTAATATTGAAATGTTAATGTGTTGAGGATTTTGTTTCCTGAGTCTGGCATTAATTTGCTTGTCTTGAGACTGATTTATAATCTTTCTTTGTCTTTTTTATCCTTTCATCAATTCAGACGTGTGTGTGTATATATATATATATATATATATATATATATATATATAAAATCTTCAATTAAGTTCTTTTGCGTTTTTGTTGCCTTTTATTTCAATGAGAAAACTACTGGAAGGAATATTCTGCAATTATTTATGGTTGGTCTGAAATATGATGCAGAGTAATCCAGGCTGGGGATTTGACAAGAAATGTCATTTCATGGATAAGCTGGTTTCGGAAGTGTCTCAGCATTACAAGTAACTTACTTTTCCTTTCAAGCTTAAACATGGTGGGTTTTGTGTGGTATACTGCCATAACTCTTGTAATAATATGAATTATAATGTTTTAGTGTTGTTGCTAACAATTTTTACATCTCTTTATACTTTGTAATAAATGAATTATCATTTTTATTAGACTTTCCAAAAGTAAGATGTGGGATCATAATGTTGATGATTGGGAAATTAGTGGTTATGATTTAATAATTTCACAATTAGTTTTATATATATGTATGACCTTTTCAGAATTCTATTTGTTTTTTAATTATTGATTTATTACTGGTTATGTTTTGCACATATATAATATATATTGATGATTGGGAAAATAGTGGTTATACTTTAATAATTTCACAATTAGTTTTATATATGGATGGATTTTTCAGAATTTTAATTGTTTTATGAATTTTAATGATTTATTACTGGGTGTGTTTTGCACATCTATAATATATGTATGTATATAATAGTTTTTTTTTTTCATTTTATTTAAACATGGATCATAATTGATTGTTAAAAAAAATAAAAGTTAGTAGTTATATACTTATTACTTAGAAATATTTATATTTATGTTTTAATTTCATCAATCAAATAATATTTAATGATTATGTCTTTTTATTCTTATTTTTTCGAAGTATTAAGGACATTTTGAATTATTTTCTAGATAGAAATTAGTAAGAAATAAAAATATCAGAAAGATGATTGTGCAAGTTAAGTGAATGGAAGACATCAAAGATTAGTCTTGTTAAAACTAGTTTTAATTAGTCGGATGGTACTCATTTTCATTTTTATGTGTCAGTTTAGTATTCGAATTTAAGAAATTATTAATTGAGTTTTAACTTTTGAAAAAATGTCTCAATTAGGTTCTTTTCAGTAAAAAATTATAAAATTATTAACATTGTTAACGGTATTGATATTTAAAATGACTTACAAAATTAAGTATTGATATTTATATTAAATTTAGTGGTAAAAGTCATAAATTAAATTAACAGTTTTAGTATTTGTTTGAAAAACATTTTTTTAAAAGTTGAAACTAAATTGACATATTTTTTAAAATAAATATCAAGTTGATACATATAAATAAATGGGTACTATCCTAGTGATTAAATCTTAAAAGTTCGAAGTTCTCTTAACGAAGTTGATGATTTTTCTTTTTGCTCTGGGAGAAGAATCTTTCCATCAAAATCCCTGGATAAAAAAGATAATAGAATAGTAATAATAATGTTAACAAAATGAAGATTAGTTCTAAGAATTTGAATTAAATGAAAATAAATAAATGTGATAGTGCTATGAAAAAGTACAATAACTTAAAAAGTACAATAATTTAATGTTCTTTCAGCTTCAAAGAGACAAACAAATAAAACTGACAAAAGAAAAATATCCACCGATGTTGTCGGCCATCTACCATATTTGATTTGAATTTTTGAATTTTAAGTATAAAATTAATAAATATCAATTTAAAAATTAATAATATCTATATTTATAACAATATCTTAATATATAAAGACTTATTTTTTATCTATATTTTATTATTTCAGTTTTATTTTTAATTATTATTTTAAAAATTAATTATTTAATAAATAATTTATTTTTAATCTATTTTAATTTTTTTACATATTTTATTTTTCTAATTTTATACTTAATACTATTTTAAAAATTAATTATATTTTTTTTTTGTATAAATTTTTTTAGCTAAATTAGGGTGATGGTTGATTTGGCATAAAAAAATTATTTCTTTACCAGACTAGAATTTCCCTTTTTTTTTTGTTTTAGTGAAGTTATTCTCAAACTTTTTGTCTATTCTTATTTTATGCATAAATATATGTTTAAAAATTTTATGTTATTAAGCCATTATTGATTTAAATTTGAATTACAATAAATTGATGAATACTAATTTCAAATATTGAATAACATAAATAATCTTATCTGTTTAAATTTTTTACCTTGTGATTATAAGCTTCATAATTCAATCATGATATTTTGTTACACACCATTTTAATTAGAATTTTGATATGATTAAAACATTGTTTAATTATGTTTTTTGTCTGTAAACAAATTAAAGCTATTACTAATGGGAAATATAACTACATACAAATAACTGAGTAAGAAAATAACTATTATATTGATACGTGAAACGATATATATATATATATATATATATATATATATATATATATATATATATATATATATATATATAAATTTCTGAGTTTGGCTAATAATAACAATAATAAGTAAAATTGTTTAAACATGATTGAGAGGAAATACTTGATAAAAAGTTGCCTGATTTGAATGGTAAAGCAGTAATGATGGTTGGTTAGTGATTGATAACAATGCTGTCTATCACTTCATGCTTAATTACTTACAGTTGTCAAGTTTAGGAAAATACTTGTGTATTATTTATTTTATTCTAATTTTAAAGAAAAATATTTTTTAATAATTAAATTTTGATATATTTTTTTAATTTGAGATGATATTTTTTTTATTAATTTCTATTTTTTTAATTTTTTATATTTTAAAATCATATAAAAGATGTTATTTTGTAAGAACAAATTATTAAAATTTAATTGCTAAAATATTATTGTTTTATTTTAATCTAGTTACTAACATTGAACTGCGATTTTGGTTATTTAAACAAGAAAGAAAAATATTTTATAAGTGATAATGTACTGCTTCTCACAATCAAAATTATTGTTTAGACCTCGAGCTTATTAATACTTTTTTCTTCAAACGTCTAAAAGTTTATCTATTTGTGATTATTAAAATACAATTTAAACCCATTCAGGTGTGTTTAATTCTTTTACATGTATCAATTTAATATATGAAACAACACGAATTTTGCTTTATGCCACAGAACTAGGTGGAAGATAAAATAACTAGCTAAAAATACTAGCAGATAGTAATTGAAAAGTTGTTGAACAAATTTACTAACTATAAGTGTTTCTTAAGATTATAAGTTAAGTAGTTAATAAATATAAAGGATAGAATTAGATATGCTTATACTATATTTTTTTATGTATATTTATCTGTTTTTTGTTAAAATATTTTTTGAAGATATTTCTAATTTTAATACTTAACTAACTTTAAAGCTCTTCTAATATGTTATTTATTAAGAAACGATTTTATTTATGCTTTTTTCTTACATCCGATTTATATATGTTACTTTATTTATTTTAATCTTATACAACCATATTTCTATTTATATTAACAAAATAAAGATAAGGATGAAAATAAATGAAGAGTAGAAATAATTGTTATAAACAAAATTTGATTATTTGATTATTAAAAATTTAAAGGCTTAAATACCTTTTTGGTCCTCATTTTCGTAGTGTTTGTTGCGGATCGTCCTCACTTTTACCGAATGTTTAAAATGGTCTTCATTTTCGCATTTCATGTTTTATTTGCTCCTTTTCAGTAACGCCGTTTAAATCATTAACGAAGCATTGTACAAGTGACAAAGTGTTTTTATTTGGGTGTATTACGTGTACTGTACATATGGCTAATTAATGTTAATTTTTCAATTTAGGGGAAATTTGCAATTAGGAAATTTCTTCATTTTCGTTTTTCTTGAGCTTGAATTTGCAGAGGAAGCAGCTAATACTTGTCATTTCATCATTGGATAGCTAATACTTGTTATTTCATCATTGGATTGTAGTTGCAGCTAATATTTTGTATGAGGCATCTGTATGCAAATTTTAGAAAAAGATTCTCTGACACAAAATTAAAAATACTCATGTGGAAGGTTGCTAGGAGCACACACCCAACAGTTTGGGAAAGAGTGATGTTAACAATTAAAGAGTTAAATATTCATGCTTACAAATACCTTATTATTATACCTCTGCAATCCAATAATGAAATAACGAGTATTAGCTGCTTTCCCTACAAATCCGAGCTCAAGAAAGACGAAGATGAAAAAATTTCCCTAATTGCAAAATTTCTCCTAAATTGAGAAATTAACGTTAATTAGCCATATGTACAGTATACGTAACACACCATACTACAAACCGTGTGCCACCTGTACAATACTCCGTTAATGATTTAAACGGTGTTACAGAAAATGACCAAATAAAACACGAATTGCGTAAATGAGGATCATTTTAAACATTCGGTAAAAATGAGGACAATTTTAAACATTTTATCAAAATAAAAATCATCCGCAACAAACATTACTAAAATGAGGACAAAAAGGTATTTAAGCAAAATTTAAATTATACGTGGATAATAATTTTAATTGAGTTCCTATTATAAAAAGTTACTTCTAAAAGTTATTCTATATCCATTTTTTATTTTTAGATATTTCAACCCACTCTTCATATTTTTAAGATCAGATACGGTCATAAGAATTTTAGTTCAAAACACAACTTTTACACTAATCAAATATATTATCATAAGTTCATTTGTTCTTTTCTCGAGTCTTTTGATACGCATGTGTGATACTTTTCTGATTGCATACGACTCAAGAAAATTCCAAGAAGATGATTATCCGGTGTTTTAGTTATTAAAATATACTTAAATCATTCATTTAATTTTTTTTACAGAGTTATTAAAATTTAATTGTTAAAAACCATTTTACTTTAGTTATTTGACCCATACCTTTATTTTACAATAATTATTTTTTTACTATAAATGTGGATACATGGAAAGCCCGAGTTTCCCCACTTTAATGTAATAATTAATAAAGAATTTAATTACATTTACTATTTAACTTAATTACCTAATCGAAACAGTAATTACATCTTTGCCTTATACAGTATAAAACTTCGTACGATTCATGATAACGATGAAGACGCAACTCACACCACTACATAACTGTGTTGTTGAGTTCCATTAGCATCCATGGAGTTTCCTCTTCAACCTCACGTGGTGGTGCTGCCATACCCATCACAGGGCCACATCAACCCCATGATCAACCTCTCCAACATCCTCGTCTCCAACAACCCCGACATCCTCGTCACCTTTCTCGTTACTCACCACTGCTTTTCCCGGCCCACCTCCTCCAACGCCAAACTCCGCAACATAACCTTCGCCGCCCTCCCTGACCTCCGTCTCTCCGCCGACACCTTCGACGCCACCGTCCACGCCGTCATGACGCAGATGGAGGCGCCGCTCCAAAGCCTCCTCGACCGCCTCCACCCGCCGCCTACGCTCCTCATCTGCGACGCGTTTCTCTCGTGGGCTGTCGCCCTCGCCAACCGCCGGAACATTCCGGTGGCCGCGTTCTGGACGACGTCCACGGCGGAGCTGTGGGTGCAGTATTTCCATCTTTTCCAAGGGAACCAACTCTGTCTTCAAAAGAAGTTAGGTGAACCTTCTGAATCTGTATATTCACTCACGTTTCTTAGCCTTTTCTAGAGTTTTTCCTTTGGTTTTTTTTAGTAATAAAAAAATTAATTTTAATATTTATATAAAAATAAAATATTTAGTGTAAAATATGTAAATATGTGTAAAAACTTGTTAAGTATTAAAATAATAATATTCTTTTTTTTATTAGACATATGAATAATATTTGTTTGTGAAGAAAACAAAACTTTATAAATGATTTATTTTTAAGTAATTTTTATATTTGGTTATGTTTTACATTTATTTATTTTTTAGTTTAATTATTTATTTTTTAATTTAATTAATCGGATGATATTCATTTTTGTTTGGATGTTCAGTTTGATATCATTTTTAAAAGATTAAAATACTTCCTTGGTCCATGTTTTTGTTGAAAAATCTCAAATAGGTCTTAAGATTTTTTTTAGTCTCAATTAGGTCTATATTTTTTAAAATGTGTAATAATTAGGCCCATTTCGTTAGTATGATGTTAACGGTGGTAAGGATATACCACGTGTCAGTTCCTCATTTTTTTGAATTTTTTATCTTTTATTTTATTTTTAATTTCATTTTTGATTTTTTTTAAATTATTCATGTCACGTGTCACATTAATACTATGCCACGTGTCAAGTTGGTAAGGTATGTGTCAAGTCATTGTTTGAATATCAATTTGGTCCATATATTTGTTATTTTAATTATATTTTAGTCTATTATTTTTTAATTTTCAATTTCATCTTCTTCAAAATTAAGAATAAATTTAACTTTTATATAAATTTTATAATGATATTTTTATTAAACATTTTAATAATATTAAGTTTATTTTATATTTTGTTTTAAAAATTTAAAATATTTATTTTAACTTGTTACAAAATTATTTTAAATAATTTATATACAATGTTAGAGTTGTTTTAAAAATAACAATTTTATAAATTTAAATATAAAATTTTAAAACAATTTTATAAAAGATTAAAATAAATATATTTAATTCTTCTTAAAAAAGGACTGAAATGTAATAAAAATAACAAATATATGAACCAAATTGAGATTCAAACAATAATTTAACACATGTCACCTTACTGACGTGATACGTAGCACAATAACGTGACACGTGGTATGAATAATTTAAAAAAAAATTTAAAAAAAATTTAAAAAATTAAAAAAAATCAAAAAAATGTGGAGCTGACATGTGGCACATCCTTAACACCGTTAACATCATACTAACGGAATAGGCCTAATTGTTACACATTTTCAAAAATATGGAGCTAAAAATAATTTTAGGATCTATTTGAGATTTTTCAACAAAAACATAGATGAAAAAAGTATTTTAACCTTTTTAAAAAGATATTAATTGAGTTTTAATTTTTGAAAAGCTATTTCAATTAAATTTTTTTCACACAAAATTTATTTACATTAAGTATTAATATTGAGATCTAAAATAAGTTACTAAATTAAGTATTAATATTTATATTAAAATTTATTGTTAAAATTTATGAATAAAGCTAATAACATTAATAATTTTTTGTCTGAAAGGTATTTAATTAAAATATTTTTTAAAAATTTTGTACTCAATTGATACATTAACAAATATTAAATTGTCACATATAAAAAAAATAGTATCATCCAACTAATTAAAATTTATTTTTAAACCTTATTTTTTATAAATTCATGAGATGTGTAAAAATAGAAAATTACTTTTTTTTTTCAAATATTTTAAACTATCATAATAAATTATTATTTCATTAAAAACAATTCATTGAGTTCAAACAATTAATACCATTCAATGTTTATGGTCATTTTCACTTTATTTAAAGTTATCCTTATTTTAATTATTGTAGTTTAGAGAAAAAAACGAAAAGAAACCCAAGAAAGATTAAACATGCTATGCTAATTCATAAATATTTATAAATATATAGTTAATAAACTAAAATTAGTTTATGTACAAATTAAAAATGAAAAATTGTATGTAATAGAAGATGTTCTATAAATAATTTGTTAAAATGAAATGGTAGTAATATATATATATATATATATATATATATATATATATATATATATATATATATATATATATATATATATATACTTTTTTTGTAAAATTATATTATTATGTATGTCGTTAATATAGAATAGACTAAAAAAATCACATAAAATAAAAAACAATAATAAATATAATGTTTAATAAAATTTAAATATCAAATAAATAACATGATAAGCATATAAAAAAACTCAGTAGTACTATGTTTTTGCAAGTTAATGATCATAAATATTATACTATTTGTATTTTTAATTTTTTAAGATTTTACAATCAATTTATTATTCTTTTAAAGAATTTATAATATAATATTTTATTTATTAAAATGTAGTTAATGAGATCAATGATTTCTATTTCTTCATTAATGTTTTTAAAATACTATTGGATAAGGTTTTATATATTTCTAATTTTATGTGATTAAAATATAACCGTGTCTGTCTCTACTGAGAAGAGTCAATGCTTAGCCAGCACGTTTCTCGTCTTTACAAGTAAAGGAATCTTTTGAAAAATGTTAAAATTAAAAAAAAAAAAAATGTCACTGAAACCGGAGAAAAATATTGATCCAGATTTAAGCTTTGTCAAGAAAAATTGTAGTAGTTTACTTTTGTTAATTGAAAATATTTTGATAAATATAAATAAACGAATTAACATTTAAATATGTGTAAGAAAACTATATATCAATCGATTAAAAATCATATCAAGTATATTTTCAAAACAATTATTATAAAAAAGATAAAATAATTATACATACAAATTTGTTATTAAAAACGGGATTTTTTTTCATTAATGAGTATTTTGAAAACATGTACATAGTAATTTATATAGAATTTATTTATTCTATTCAAAATACATTGAAAGATACAAGTAATCGAGTTTAATATTTATTATATATATTATTTTTGTAATCCAAAAACACTGATTATTTTTTTTAATTTATATAAATTATTTACACTTGATAAGATGTAATGAAGTTATAAAACAACATAACTTAAAAATGTTGATTAATTTGTACACGTAGAATTTGAAAGCTTATGATATAATTTATATTAGTATTTCTGAATCTCGATCTCCGCTGAAATTTTGTAGATTATATTCCATCAACCTGTTGGATGGATGGATCAGATGTTCCTCTTCTGAATGGGAAGAACAGAAAAATTCTGCAATTGGCATTGAAAAGTTGTGAATGGCTTCCAAAAGCACAGTACCTTCTCTTGCCTTCGATCTATGAGTTAGAATCCAAAGTGGTTGATGCATTGAAAGCAAACCTCAAAATTCCAATTTACACCATTGGTCCAAGCATACCATATTCAAGTGTTGCTGAAAATTCACGGAACCCTAACCCTAATATCAACGATGGTTACATGGAATGGCTAGATAAGCAACCTCCAAATTCAGTTCTGTACATTTCACATGGAAGCTATCTTTCGATCTCGAGCGCTCAAATGGAGGAAATTGCGAATGCATTGCATGATGGGAATGTGAGGTTCATGTGGGTGACGAGAGAGGAGAGTCCAAAGTTGAGAGAGATTTGTGGTGAGAAGAAGAAGATGGGGTTGGTTGTGGCATGGTGTGATCAATTGAGGGTGTTGTTGCACCGTGCTGTGGGGGGTTATTGGAGTCATTGTGGGTGGAATTCAGTGATGGAGGGGATTTTTTGTGGGGTGCCATTTTTGACCTTTCCGATTGCCATGGATCAGCCATTGATTAGCAGACTCATTGTGGAGTATTGGAAGGTTGGGTGGAGAGTGAAGAAGGATGAGAAGATGGAGGGTTTGGTGAGAAGAGATGTGATTGTTGAGTTGTTGAGGAAGTTCATGGATTTGCAGAGTGATGATGGGAGAGAAATGAGGAGAAGAGCCAAGGAGCTTCAACTTATGGTTCAGCTTGCAATTGCTGAAAATGGCTCCTCTCACACTAATATAAGAGCCTTTCTCAACAACATAGTTCAAAGCGAAGAAGAAAGAGTTCAAGTTCAAAAGGATGGATAGAAACTGTGATATTTTCACAACTTTTATTCTTTTACGTTACATCTTTTAAGTGGTTTTAGAATATAAAAAAATAAAAAATAAAAAACTATTTAAAAGATGATATCTCATATTATAAAAAGAAATTGTCAAAATTTAGTTGTTAAAAAATCATTTTTCTTATCGAAAGTTGTTATTTTTCCTTTATGTTTTCTTAATAATGAACCATTGAATGTGTTGGGTTATATATTTTTTTTTATAATTATTGAGAGATTGTGGTTTCGTATGGTTATATGACATTAGTCTTACACATATAAGACATTTGACACCACTTTATTCCAAGACCTTAAAATAGTAATATTATGAGTCTTTATTCTTATATAATATTTAACTTGGTCAATTATATTCAATGTAAGATTTTTTGACTCACACTTGAATTATTCCAAACATAATTTATGTTCTTTATGGCAAAGAAAATGAATTCGGATAATTAACGAAAATGATATAGCTCACGATGGCACGATCATCGTGTTTAATTATTATGTTTTATTAGAAGAGTTAGAATGTAGTTATGAATCATTATCACAAAATATTTGTGTTTAATAATGTAATTGAATCAAAAGGAGTTGGAATATAATTATAAATATACTTTTTAATCATTATAATTATGATTTTTAACTTTTTAAAGTTGTAAAATATGGTTAAAGGTGATGATGTATATAGGTCGGATGGACTAATATGTATAACACATGCAAATTAATAGATTTGGCTTGTTTCACACTGAACTTGTACACATGCGGGTTGACTAATATAAACGTTCTTTTGTAATATATAAAACAAAGATTTAGTGTACGTATATATAAAAAGTGCTGATAAAAAAGTTGTAAGTATAAAAATTATAAGAAGAACTTAACTAGTAATTACTTTCTTTTTATTACATATAAATATAAAGAAGCACACTAAAAAATAAAGTATTCAAATACATAATCAAAATTTAAATTTGATTTATATATATAGTAATAATAATATTATTATTAGTAAAATAATAAATAAAAATTAGAATTTCTGTGAATTATGGGCGAGACAACCAAATTTTGAGTAATGTAAGACAAACTTATCTGACAGTTTTAGATACCTAACTTCGGAGATACATTTTTAGAGATCTTTATCCTTAAATATAGTATTGTTAAATTTCTACTAAAAATTGTACTCGAATGATATTTTTTATTACATTCATCTCTATATTTTTTATTTTTTAAAATTTATTCAAAATTATACAATTAGGAGAGAACGTAATTAAATGATATATTTTTTTTGTAAGTATACACCAAAAGGATAATTAATGTATTATTTTAAAAGCACAAAGAGACATATATATATAACATGAGGTAAGAGAAGTAAATAAATAAATGTAATATATAATTTATTTATAAAGTGATAATTGTTGTATTATAACTACCTAGATATATTTTAACTTCTAATTAACTTTAAACTGAATTAACTTGCCAAGTGAAATCAAACATGTAAACTTTTATATAATATGATATGAACTAGGTTTGTGTTATTATTTTAGTTAATTAATTAGATTTTTTTTTTTCTTTTTTGTGTTCATGCGTGGCGATTGTGATGATGTGACGATGAAGATGGTAATGAAGTAGTTGCGCAGTTTGAACACTAACACCAACGTTCTTCTTGTAATTTCCGCCTTCAAAAACTATCTATATTGGTATCATATGCAAGCTCTGATTCACCATTCTCATTCCTATTCCCTCTTCCTTCGCCACGCTTCTTCTACTTCTCTCTCTGCAATGTCTTCTTCTCTCATTCTTCCTTCCGCTCCCTTCCTCGCCCCTTCTTCCTCCAATGGAAGAGCCACCCTCCCTCTCACTCGATCTAGGGTTTCCATGAGCAGTGTTTCCACCGGATCTCAGCCTTCCGTTCAACAAACTCTGTTCGCCGATTACAAACCCTCTACTTCGTTCCTCTTCCCCGGTCAGGTACACTTTCTCAAAACTGCGTCGTTTCCGATTCCCAATTATGCTCAGAAAACGCATACACGACGGTTTGGATGTAATGTTTCTGTAATTTCAGGGTGCTCAAGCTGTTGGAATGGGGAAGGAAGCCCAGAATGTGCCTGCTGCTGCCCTTTTGTTCAGCAAGGCCAATGACATATTGGGGTGCTCACAAGTTTAACTCTTCAATTATACTTATTTTTGTATTTTTTTTTTTGTGATTCATTTGTTGTGCTTTCTGCATTCAGGTTTGATCTTCTTGATATATGCATCAACGGGCCAAAAGAAAAGCTAGATTCGACTGTTATTAGCCAGGTATGGACTTCAGTCTCTTTGTTAAACTGTTATGTGTACAGTATAAACTGGCTATCTAGGCTGTGTTTGGATTGACAGAACAGAGGGAAATAGTGTAGAATAGAACGATATTAGTTTCCACTGTTTAGATTGCTTAGTATATAATGGAATCGATTTGATCGGAACCTTATGAAGTTCATTTCATTCCTTCCAATCCCCCAATTTTGGAGACAGAGGATGGAATGATTACTAATTTCATCATACATTGAGTTCGTTATTGTACCATTCACTTCACAAACAATTAAATTTTTCTATCTTCTAATATAGAGTATCCAGACAATGGTACAGTAATTGCGTTCAATTCCCCTGCCCCCCTTCTCATGGTCACTAACGGATATTAAAAATAGTTCAATAATGTTGTAGTGAATTTTCATTTAACTTAGAATAACCTTTAATTTATGTTGTGTACTAATTATTTATTGGTTAAGGTACTCTTCCTTCTATTAGGAAAGAATCTTTGGACTGCTATTTCTTGAAAAATAAAAAAAGCGTGCATATGTTTTTTGTGCGTAAATGGCATATAAAAATTTTGTACTGGAAATTTTTATCCTGTTTGTGAATTGTTCAATGATTAATCTAATAAGTATATATATTTTAAATTCTGAAGATGATTCCAAATATTAGAACTTTGGTGAGTAAGCTTATATGCTAAATAACTGGTCTAGGTTAAAATAAAATGATTGGAAGTTGACGGGTAAATATTTCTGGTGGATTACTTCAGAATCAAATTGAAAATTTTGAGTACATTTGTACCCGTAGCAATATGTTTCAGAGTGGCACTGTCACTCTTGAAGTTCTTGATCCTGGGAGTCAAATCCCACCTGAACCACTTTACCTGTTCTTCTGCATCCAGTTCCCTCTTACCTTGCTTTTAGATCTCCTTCTCTGTAATTAAGATTATTTTTGAAGTAAACAGCTGCATTGGCTAACAATTTCTTTTCTGATTACCGTACCAAGCCAGCATCAATTCATAATTATGTTCTTGATTAAATTTCTATTTTTAATTAAGATTGCCATAAATGTGATGTTTACCATCTGATTCTATGTTTCAGCCTGCAATTTATGTCACAAGTCTTGCTGCTGTAGAGCTACTTCGTGCACGTGAAGGTGGTCAGCAGATTATCGACTCTGTGGATGTTACATGTGGTTTAAGCTTGGGAGAATATACTGCTCTGGCATTTGCTGGGTCTTTCAGGTGAGTAACGGAAGTTAATTACTATTTTATCAAGAATCTTCACAAAATAAAAGCATTATGAATGGTGATTGTGGCATGTCTGCCTGTTCACTTTTGGGCATGGAACTTATGTGCTTTGAAGAAAACTTTACTTTGGGTCTGGCAGTGAATGGTGTGTGTTAGTGACCCAACCATGGGTTTTCTGAATGTGAATAATTGACTCGAGGTTTGCTGTTTGCTTCGAATGTCATCAGTATCTTGCAATGAAATTGTTTGCAGCATATGGGAAAAGTATATGAGGAAATGAATATTATCTAACCCCTGTAGTTTTGAACACGAGTCATGTGACTAAAATGCTCCTTAGTGGTTTTACTTGAGGTTCAACTTTCTAAAAATTGACATGCTATTGACCCCATCTATTTAATTTAATTTTTAAGCTTTGAAGATGGACTTAAATTGGTCAAACTGAGGGGTGAGGCCATGCAGGTAAGCAATGTCTGGTAGCTGGTCTAGCTTCTTATGCCACTTCGACTTGTCTGCATTCTAATCGGTATATATTGGAAAAACTTTTGTTCTTTTTCCAGGATGCCGCCGATGCTGCTAAAAGTGCCATGGTTAGTGTGATAGGACTGGACTCGGAGAAGGTCCAACAATTGTGCGATGCAGCCAATGAGGAAGTTTCTGAAGCTGAGAAGGTTCAGATTGCCAATTACCTGTGTCCAGTAAGGTTCTTGTGGGTCTACCTATTTACAGCTTAGGCAGAAGTCTTTTTTCTAGATTTGATAACCATTAGTTGTTTTGGTAGGGAAACTACGCTGTCTCTGGAGGATTAAAAGGAATTGAAGTGGTGGAATCCAAGGCAAAGTCTTTCAAGGCTAGAATGATAGTATGTCATTGCTCCTAATCTTTTTCTTTTCAGTGCCACCTTTCCTCAGAAATAAATGCCTTTGTGCCTCCCTGGCAGGTTCGCCTAGCTGTTGCTGGTGCTTTCCACACTAGTTTTATGGAACCAGCTGTGTCAAGATTGGAAGCAGCATTGGCTGCAACAGAAATCAGAACCCCAAGAATACCAGTCATCTCCAATGTGAATGCGCAGCCGCATACGGATCCTGTCACAATAAAGAAGACATTGGCACGTCAGGTACCAGTCATACTTGTTTATGTCCAAGATGAAGAAGCCATGAATGGGAAATAATTGCATCTGTAATCCAATTGGCAGGTTACGTCACCGGTTCAGTGGGAAACAACAGTGAAGACCCTTCTAACCAAGGGTCTGAAGAAAAGCTATGAACTAGGACCCGGAAAGGTAGTGTTATACTAGTATGGTAACACATTGTGGAACTGCTTAGCATTGGAAGTTCTATAGATCTGAATATTGTTAATTGTTGTTTTACTGAACTCATTTCAGGTTATTAGCGGAATTGTCAAAAGAATGGACAAAGGCACGGATATTGAAAATATTGGTGCTTAAGAAGGCAATAGGAACTTGCTCCTGCTTCCCATGAACAAAGTAACATATAACATTTTTTACTAGAGAAAATGTGCGTGGGCTGAATCAAGAGATCGATTACATGGATCATGAACTTCTGTTAGCAAGGAGCAGCTACAGTCACATTTGAAGTTTTGAAGTTGAATTATAATTCTCATATTGACATTATTATGAACAAGTCAGATAAAGTGATTGTACTCGGCTTTAGAAACATTCATTTCTTGTAATCTTATAAAACGTATCTCGGAGTTAATTGAGTTTTGTGCTTTTCAGCCTTTACGTGGCTTAATAGTCAATAGAAGAAACGATACTCTTATATTACATTGTTATTGCAGGTAGTATTACTAAACCAATGCTTCATACATACACAATAAATTTCAAGATATTTCAAAAGTTAAAGAGGTAATTATAACACAGAATTTGTTAAGATCAAAATTTTAAAACAGAATTTATTATTTCGAAAGAAATTATGCTAAATCTTCATTCAAAAACACATTTAGGATATGTGACAAGAACAACGAGGAACAGAAGCAAAATTTTGACAAATTCTTAACAATGAAATGAAAATGGTGCGAATCTGAGTATCTTATTTTCTTTCAAGTGTTCGGTGTTCGTCTCAATCTGCGAAGCTGATCAATCCAGTTATCATCAGGATCTCGCGCCGCCCAATCCGGAACCACTCCGGCAAAGGACACTCCCCGCATCGCCTCCATCACTCTCGTCGCGTTCTCCTCCGTGAGCGGCGCGTTCCGGTGGTTCTCGTCCTCCATCCCCGCCCTATCGACCTCCTCTGTGCTCCTCTCGTCTTCGTCCTCTTCGTCGCTGCTGCTCTTCTCTACGACATCGTTCAGATCCAGAGACGAGATCCCATTCTCCGTCACGCCGTGCACGAAGAATCCATTAGGCAACTGCCTGAATTCCCCGCCGTCGGAGCTCTCGTCGTCGTCCAAGGCAGAGATCGGCTGGTAGTATTCCGGCGCGTCATCAGAATTGACGTCCGAGTCGCTTCCGTTATCGTTTTCTACGTATTCATGAAAGCGATTAAATTATTTTCCTGCGAAAATACAAAGAAAATAATAAAAGGATTATTTACCTTCGATAAAACCAATGGCACCACCGTTCATTTCTGCAACTTGAAAGTGAAGAGGATGAAAGAGGAAAACGAAGCAGTGAAGAAAGAAGTAATTAAATTTCGAAAATTTTAAAAATAGAAAAATAATAAAAGTATTTTGAAAAAAAGAAGAAAAAAAAAATCTTTGCACCAGCCGGGAATCGAACCCGGGTCTGTACCGTGGCAGGGTACTATTCTACCACTAGACCACTAGTGCTTGTTGTTTTATATCCTTTATATAAAATTATATACTTATCTACTGTTTCTTTGCAAAATCACAACGACGATAAACTTCGATTTTCATGGTAGTGTGTGACGGAGAGAGAGTGTTGAGGTTGAAGCGGGAAAGAATGGCAATTCCCATGTTGAGGGCTGCAATGATTTCTCATTCTCAATCTCAACAACTCATTCATTCCCTATCTGCTATCAATGAAACTGCTAAGAGGAGGAAAAGAGTGGTGGTCTCTTCTTCTTCTTCAGAACTTAACCCTTTAATTCGGTGAGCTACTCTTCATTTTCTGATTCTTGATGCTTTTTGGAACCTTCTTAAACATGTTTATCTTTTGCTTTATTGTTTTGCTGAGATTGTAGGTCAGAAGTATCATTTTGTGTCGGGACTTGCCTCATTCCACATCCAAAAAAGGTTGTAGCAAATAGCAATCCAACTGAAACTAAAACCCTTGCTCATCAAGCCATTTCCATGCTCTGTTATTTATGAATAACAATAACATCATTGTAGACACACAACACATGTTCTCCTTGTTAACCAAGTACTGGTCTTTGTTGCTAAAGGTTAACACAGGTGGAGAAGATGCTTTCTTTGTTAGCAGCTATAATGGAGGAGTCATTGCTGTTGCTGATGGGGTCTCTGGGTATGCTACTTTCATTTTTGATTCTTGCACAATGGAAGACTAGGAAACCAAAAAGAAAGAACTCCCAGAATATAAAAGCCTTAATTTTGATAATCATTTGTTTTGTTTGAATGATGTTGTGTTTCTTCTTATTGAGATATTCTTTCTTGTGAAATGGCAAAACCTGTCTTAAATTGTACTTTTCTGTCATGTGTCGCAGTTGGGCTGAAGAGGACGTGGATCCTTCTGTGTTCCCTCGTGAATTGCTTGCTAATGCTTCCAATTTTGTTGGAGACGAGGAGGTAGCATAGCATAAACACACTTTCTGATGAGGAATTTCCTAAATTAGAATCATTTTGGTCCTAACTACATTCATTTGTGAATTTAATGCTTTTCTTACCATTATCAGTAGCATATCAATAACAATGCTTCTGTGCAAACAATGCTGTTTTCTAACAACACAGCACATGCTGAATATTTATGAATTTAGCAGGTGAATTATGATCCTCAAATTCTTATAAGGAAAGCACATGCTGCTACTTCCTCCACAGGCTCAGCTACTGTGTAAGTTTATCCTATTTTATTTGCATTGCCAATTTGGAGAAAAGTAATCAAACATTGACTTTGATGTTGGATTTTTCTTTCTGCCATTAATTTCCTCATCTGTACTTTTTTGTCTAAGAAGCATCGTTGCTATGCTGGAGAAGAATGGTACTCTGAGGATTGCTAATGTTGGGGATTGTGGATTAAGACTCATCCGTAATGGTAATATCACGTGCTATATTTCATCTGATGATAATATTTTAACTTAAATATGTTTTTAGTCCAATTGGAATTCATATGCAATTTCTGGACCTATCTTTCTCCATAACACTTAATTCCTTCTCCAATGATTTTCCTTATGTGTTTTTCTTCAGGCCACGTAGTTTTTTCCACTTCTCCCCAAGAGCACTACTTTGACTGTCCATTCCAACTAAGCTCTGAGGGGGTTGGCCAAACATACCTTGATGCAGCGGTACCATTTACCAATCATTGCTAGTACTATTGTTTACCCTTCTTTTCCTCTTCCACTCTATCTGTTTTGACTCTTCAAACTGTTCAAGATTTAATTGTTTTTTTCATATGTCAAATGAAGAACTAAATTGGTATTGTTATGATTGTGTTTTGAGCTCACATGTCAGTCAAACTGTTGGTTTTTGGGGACACAGAGACTCCTTTATTAGTGTCCATGTGTGTATTATTACCTTTATTGAGTCAGAATTTAATACACCATTTTCCATTTGAGATAGATGTGATTCTTCTGTTATATTTTCTTTTACTAACCTCTGCAGGAAAACAGGTATGCAATGTACAGTTGATGGAAGGAGACACAATTGTCATGGGATCTGATGGCCTTTTTGACAATGTTTTTGATCATGAAATTGTTCAAACAATTGTTAAACACAAAGATGTTGCAGAGACTGGTATGAATTCTTGATTAACCTGAGGGATTTTGATGATGATGTGAGTTTCACTGATTTGAAATTTGTTTTTGTTTCTAGCAAAGTCATTAGCTAACTTGGCAAGCAGTCATGCATTGGATTCAAATTTTGATTCTCCCTATTCCTTGGAAGCCAGGTCTAGGGTAAGAAAATATTATAATTGATTTTCCTTTGCTTAACTGTAAATAGTTTTTTTTTTTTCTTTTTTTTGTTAAATATGTTTTTTTTCTTTAATTTTCAGTGAAAATTGTAATTAGTCTCTTCGAAATTTTAACTTAATTTATTCTCCAATATTAGAAATGTGTGAATTTAACTTTTTAACCAATTTTTGTTAATTTTATTAGACGTTCAAAATACATTTCATGATAGTATCTGAATTGTTTACACCATATGACACATTTTTATTTCAATATTAGTTAAGAAACACGTTTGAAATGTTAAATAAACTTAACAAAATTTGTTTAAAAGGACTAAATTCACGCATTTGTAAAGACGAGGGACTAAGTTGGTCTAATATTTTGAAGAGAGACTAATTTCAATTTTCACCTAAAGTTAAGTTAAAGAAACAAAAATATATTTAACTTTTTGTTTTTATATATAGAAAATGATGTGTTCCTTAGAATTTTCTATCATTTGATTCATTTTGGAACCATTAACCAGGATCATGGTTGACAATATTTGCAGTAAGTAACTATCTACTTTTCTTGTGTTTTCTTTTTACAACTTTCCAGGGTTTTAAGCCCCCCTTATGGAAGAAGATTCTTGGAATGAAGCTTACTGGTATGTCATAAAATCTTCTAAAACACATCTCTTTTCCCTTACAGCTAGCTCACTGACCTCATTTTTTTTCTTCTATCAGGTGGAAAGGTTGACGATATTACAGTAATAGTTGGTCAGGTTGTGAGTTTATGAGATTTGCTTGTTATGCAGATGAAAGAACACAAGTTTCATTGGATAATTTTTTTCATAAACACTTGAAAAAAATAAAGAAAGAAGAAATTCAGGTAAAATAAGTTTATTAATTTGAAATTTCAAGTGAAAGACTGTCAATGAAAATTATTATTATATGTAAAGTATTTATTAAGATCAAAACAATCTTTTTTAAAACAATAATTTTCTTGCTGGTCGAAGACTTTTTTTGGGTTGAGTTGATAAACCAAACCACAATTGCAAACAAAAGTTGGTAAAGATGTTTCAATTAAGCAAATCTAAAGTAACACGTCAAATATAGATTATAAAATAATTTGATTTATATGACTATGATCATTTTGGTCAATTTTTGAAGTTATCAAATATATGACGGAAATCTTGAATCCATTCTACATGAGTTCAAGATTTGACTAAGTCAAAAAGCTAAAAGGAAACGTGGGTAAATGTTTCGGATAATATTTGTTGAAAGTTGTTTTTCTGTTGGGGTTTTGAATTTTAGTAAAGGTTTGATTCATTTCAATTTGTTTTTATCTAAGAAAGGGAGTTGTCAATGCTAGTGAAGATATGGTATATTTTTTTCTGGATTTTCTCCATTCATGCTCACTACAAGTGATGGTGAAAAAAATTATTCTCCATAAAATATTTAATATATCTTTAGAGAATGAGTCATTATAATTCGGCTCATTATTTGGTGAACAAAAAATTTTATAATTAACTTATTTAAAATTATTTTGTTTTTAAATTTATTTTATATATTTATTATACTACAATTAAATTATATTAAATTGACTTAACTTATTATTTAATATTATTTTATAACAGTAAAATCAAAATGTTTATCAATTTTATCAAATATTATTATAGAAGGAGCGTTAAAGATTAAAATATCAACTTATATAATTTGATAAACAAATGAATTAAAGTTAAACTATTCAAATATTATTCAATATTATTATAGTATTTGAAAAGGGGAAATTGTTAACTTAAATGATTAAAAGTAAAAGTAGTAAATAATTATAATAAAAATTTAGTAAAAAATGGTAAAAAATAAAAGATTGTTATTGATAAATTGTAGGTTAACTCATCTTCAACTTTGCTGGAACATGTATAATCTGCGAGTTAAGTAAGTTAGGTCCGATTTAACCCATATTTAAAAGAATTAATTTTTTTCATCTCAACTCAACTCAAATTCGTGATGAGTTAATTTGGTTCACAAGATAAAATTCATTTTGACATCTTTAATTTAAAAAAAATACATTTTTTGTTAAAAATTTAAATATAAATTAAAACTCTCGTATTAAATAAATTACAATCGTGAGCAAGATTATAATAAATCAAGAGCAACGATTCCTCAAGAACAAATTGTTTTGGTCAAGAGGCTAAATCATGAACACATCTTTCACTTTTGTGTAATGTAATTTGATGCAATATGTGTTGTTAGTATTGTCTCTCTCTTTTTTCACTATTGGCTAATTTTAACTTATGCTAGACGCTCATCTAATGTTGCTTATGATTATGATTTTAGAATTAAGAACAACACACTTCGATGCTTAGAATCACTACTAATCAAGATATCAAACCACTACAAAAAGAAATTGATAGATTACACTTCAAATATAACATTTATAAACTTATTTTTAAAGTCTAATTCAATTCTCATGAAAGCTTATTAAAAAATCTAATTTTTATATAATTATAATTTTACTCTTTTATAAAGAAACAATGATACTATGACTTTTGACTTGCTCTTTTATAAACTTATACACTTTGAAAATATACTCAAGCTTCTAAATATTATTTAACAAACATTAAATCTCTTTATGTATAACTCTACCCACAAAATTTGTAGTTATACATGTTTTTTTTTTCTGACATTGTTTCTTAAGCTTCGAAGGTGTGAATTATAATATCCCTTAATTTATGTAATATTATTATATTCTATTCTTTTAATAAAGTTGTCTTTTATCCCACATGTGTTTTTTTATCTATGACTTTTTTTTTAATCTTAAATTTCAATTTTTCAAATAAAAAAAGCATATAAAATTAAACTTCATATATTCATAAAATAATGAAAACTACATTTTAACTTGAGAACATAAAATAACATCATATAAAAAAAAATAGATACACATATTTCTTAACCTCTCTCTTTTATATATATATATATATATATATATATATATATATATATATATATATATATATATATATATATATATATATATTGTGCTATGTTTTAGAATTTAGTTTTATTCTTTTCCAACAAAATTTATGATTATTCATTTAATCCCAATACAAAATAAATACTAGGAAGCGATAAGCCTGTCACATCTTCTTTATATACCATACAAGTGGTTTCAAATTGTAGGGCACACAAGCTGCTTTGTCACTTTTTTTATTTTTTCCTTTTACAATTTTTTTAAAAATACCATCAAACATGAAACATACAATCTTCTTTCATTAAATATTTTAATTTTAATTCCTCCCTCTATAATAAAATATTCTTTTTCACTAAACTTAATGAACAAAAAATTATATGATTTAAAACTATATACTCTGGACTAGTTTTGACGAAAAACGTACTTTTTTCTATAAAAAAAATAATTTAATTAGGTTACATTATTGGTCTCTCTTTAAGCTTAAATTATTTGTGATTTCAGTCTCCCGATTTTAAATTTCAAAATTTTAAATAATTCACAAATTTGCTCCAATTATCAACTTTATGCATGTTTCCCTCTTTATTTAGAAAGAAAAAAAATGTATTATTTTAATTTAATTCATTTTTTGTGTGTGAGAATTTAACTAAATAAAAAGAAGATAAAATTTATGAAAGATAGATACTTAATATAATGTACATATCACACAGAAAAACTACAATAGAAGTCACGTACTTAATAATATATTAAAGTTCTAAATGATAAATATTTTATTAAAGTTCTAAAAAACTAGGTAAAAGATAGATTTTTTTTTTGTAAGAATAACATACAAAGAACGAGGGGTTTATATATATATATATATATATATATATATATATATATATATATATATATATATATATTTATTTATAGGTGTATAGATGTGAGATATTTTTTGAAAATTAATGTGGTGGTCAATTGTGAGGTTCGGCCTCTTCATCTCAAATCAATTTCTATGCACACCTACCAATATAGTGCTGTCAATAATGCATTTCATCCAACTTTGTATTTAAAACTATTTTAAATGTTATTCATTAATATTAAATAATAAGTGAAATGTTATCTAATTTTCATTAATGAAGAATAATATGTTGGATACAAAACATTATTTCTCATTATCTTAATTATTGATATTTTACTTTATTAATTTTGTTTCCGTGCTTCACATTTTTCCTTAAGTTTATTATCTTTTAATATATATTAAATATGAGTATGAAGTAGGAATGTTATTATTATGCTTACCCTAAAAATGAGTAAGTTCAATTTGACTTATCATGGGATTGAACTAGGTAAGTCTTTACTTTTGGAATGTATAATTATGCAGATTCGTTGATCAAGTTTTAAGTTAAGGGTTTATTGATTTGAAAATCACTAGGTAAGTCTTTACTCGTTAGGCGATTAAATTTAATACTTTTCCTCTAGAGCTCTAGTGAAGCCTTTGCCGAACGAGCAATTTGTCGCAAGGCGAGCAATTTGTCATTGGTCGAGAAGGTACTTCTTGCCCAACAAGATGACGTGTTTGCTGAACGAGTGGATCAGTACTTGGTTTGGATATTTGTTGATGTTAATTGGGAAGTTTTGTAACTTTTTATGAATAAATTGTATATGATATGAGTTGTAGATGTAAAGATACTAATTCAAGGGGGATTAGTGAAAATTGTAGTAGTGTATGCATTGATATGGTGATCGTCTTGACAATTATCCTGACACTAATAACCATTCAAATTCTCAAGTAGGGAGGAATGGGGGATATGTGGTGAGAGGAGGAAGAGGTCCTAGCCTATGGGTTTTTTCTTGACCAAAGGTGCTGACGAACTAACCTTTTATGTGGTAGAATATAATTGCAGAGCATGAGATGACACTACAAGTGCACAACTTGCTTGGATCCAATATCAATGCAACAAGTATTCTCATTGTCGAGTAGTGTTAGTAGTCATAAATGACATGGAATGATAAGTTATGAATGATTGTTGTAAATTTTCAATTATAAATGCTCTGAATATTCTATTTACATTAACTTACCCTTTCTCTTATTTTTGTTGTTTTGGTGTCTGTTTCCTTTTGTTATGATCGATCACCTGATAGGTGTGAGTAATTGAAGAGTTTGGATCTGGAGTAGAGTGAGGAGATCCTGCTGTATAGTTGCACCTAATTATTTTGTTATTAGATCCTAGTTTTCCTTTTGAAAACTTCTTGTAAGTTATGCTTAATTTTCTATTTCAATTTATCTATTTTGGAATGACTGTAATTTGAGAATTGTGTAATCATTTTTATGCTTTGATTTTATCAAATATTTAAATGTTTTGTTTGATGGTTTATATTGTTAAATGAGATGTTAAAATTGCCGAGTTAGTGGATCTACTAACTTAAAAACGTTTTATTCTTTCAATTTATTTTATAGATTTGTTGTAGTTAAAACAAGGTGAATTGTTCAAATATTTTTTTTATAGTGGAATAGCTCATTCATAAAAAATTATAAAAAGCTAATATATAGTTGTTGATGGTAAGTTATGAATGAACTTACTTTCAACTCAATTCAACTCCATTTAATCTGTTATCGAAGCGAGTCAAATTTAATTTGAACCAAATTTATAAAAAAAAATATTTTTTCAAATCAATTCGGCACGAACACGTGTGATGATCTAGATTTATTTTCCGATTAAAACTCATTTTGACATGTATAATTTAGTCTTCAACCAAACATAATTTAGTTTCTTTAATAAACTCGTGTTAGTATTAGACCCCTCTCATTACATTTTAGCAATTAACATGATATAATCTCTACATATATTTGTTTAATATATTTTCAGATGCTACTTCCATCAAAGTAGCCACAGCTAAGGACCTAAAGCATGCTAGCCAGGAAAAAAAAATGTATTTTATTTTTATTATAAGACAAGAAGATGAGGAAGAAAGATTCGTACATATAATTGAAGATTCAGGTAAAGGAAAAGGGAGATTGAGTGTGACTAAAGGAAAAGTAATAGTGCAATGAACTTACATTGCAAAAAACAACGCTGAAACCGCAAAGGAGGTATTGAAAGGGGACATATAACACACTTTTGTTTCGACAAACATTACTACAAAACATACACTCTTTTCTTATGTTCTCGACATCATTTTTTTTCCTTTAAGTTTCTGTCTTCTTGATTCAACAATACATAAGTGAAAAGATAGAATGCATAGAGAAAATAAGTTTTTTTATTTTAATTTATGTTATTTGTTAAAAGAATCTTTTAAGGAAAATAAGGCTTCTAGTGAGTATATATATATATATATATTTGATTCATTGTCATGAATATTGACATATTTTATTTAATATAATAAATAAAATCATATTTAGTACACAAATTTTAATTTTTTAATTTCACTAATAATTTATGTGTTTAAGATATTTAAGTTTTAGTAATTGTCATATGTATTTGTTAAAAAAAACTATTAACAATTAATATTAATATTAAGAGAAACTTTTACTTTTTACTTTTTTTTATAAATTAAATTATATTAGTAATTCCTTTAAATTAATTATTAATTTTTTTTTATAAACACACATAATAAATACATGTACAAAACTATTAACATTTTTATAACTTGTTGTAGTTTAATGTAACTACGTTTTTTGTTAAACAAAAAAAGTATTCCTATAAACTAGAGTTGTATTTAAAAATGATTAGTATATTTTAATAACTTCTTTTAATAAAATGCATATCTTAAGGTTAAGACCTTAATTACGATTATGTATCGGAGATGATGCATACGTATGTTTTGACTGATTTTCATCCTAATAGAGGAGAAATTAGCATAATTTTATTATGTTTGAATAATGAAAAATAAATATCGATGATTATGATTAAAAAAAAATTATACTTTAATTCTTATGTATTGACTCTCATATTTTATTCTTTGACCTAACTAAGTGTGGACTATTTCGTAACGATACTATATTTGAGTACATAAGTTCATCTAAATAAAAGATATGAAATGAAATTCTAACAACAATTTTCCAAAACTAGCCCTTATCTTTGAAGCCTTTTTTCGTGAAATGAGGGTGAAAGAGGTAATTGAATAGCTTTTGTTTTTGACATGGTGGTTGGTTGGAGATAAGATGCAATCACGATATGTTCTTATTTTAAAAGTATTTTATCCTATAGTGGACTTTTTTTTTTAAATTTAATCTATATTTTTAATTTTTTTCGTGTTCTGCATTTATCCATACTAATTTTAATATTTTAAAATATATTAAAAAATTAATATATTAATAGTGTAGTTAGATTTTTAAACTTTAATATATTTTGATTTTTAAACTTTAATATATTTTAGTTTTAAAATTTAAAAAAATAATAAATATAATCTTTTTAATGTAGTCTCAAATTTTAAAATTTATCAATCTAAAATGTTATTTGACACATAAAAAAAATTCTACTCAATTAGATACGAAAAACTATTTCTTTATATGTTAAATTTAAGAATGAAAAAGTAAAACTAAAAAATCCAATAGACTTCATAAAACTTTTCTTTTTTACTATTGATTTGTTTACTAATTCTGTTAAGGTAATAGTTAAGAACATCTTGTCATTAATTATTTAAATACGGAAAGTATGAGTGAGTTGTCATTACATTAGTGGTCATGTTCCCTGTGGGGTTAATATTAAGACTCTAATGCTTCAAAAGTAATAATCATGACTTAATAATAATCTTGATTAATATGTTAGCACCATCATTTACATATATATCTCACTACTTCTTTCAGTCCTAACTTGCATCATGAATGGAGCCATATATAGATTGTGTTTAAGATTCTGTTTGCACTCCCCTCAATTCTTATTGGCACAACAAAAATATGTTTTATGAATAACTGCAAAATATACCAAAAAACTACTAATAATATTAAATAAATTAAAATATAAATATTCATATTCTTCTTTAGCTATTAGTAGGAAAAGATATATATATATATATATATATATATATATATATATATATATATATATATATTTATACAACCTAAGACACAAACAATAACTAAATTCCCCTCATTTCAAGAAAGTAAAATATAAACTAAATAATGTTATAATTTTTCTTAGGCATACTATAATCAAGTTACCAACGTTCGACACTGGACATACGTCAACTCCATACATGGTTTTAAAACTTTACAGAGAAATGTGGTTTTGGTAAACAGTCGCCTGTGTCTGGTTACTGCAACCCCCTTTGTGAGGAGGCATCCCTTCTCCCGAAATTACGGAGCTATTTTGTCGAGTTCCTTAGAAAGAGTTGTCTTGTGTCCTTACGTATTCTCTACCTACCCACCTGTGTCGGTTTCCAGTATAGGTACCCATTTGTTGAAGGTTATTCGAGCTTTTCCTGAAAGTATGACATGAATTACTTCAGCGTTGTAGCGTCTGGTACTCGAATTCTTCAATCAACTGATTTATTTTTGTTTTGAGTTTTTTAGGCCATCTTATCAAATTTCTTATTTTATTATTCATTTTAAGTAAAATAAAGTTGAATGTTTAAGTCATTAAAAAAATAGTAAAAATTTCATACATTTGTGACACTAAAAAATTTTAATTTATGATTTATTTATAAGCACCTTTATCTGTATATATTTTTTCTTATGTAAAACTTGAATTTTTTTATTAATTATATCTAATAAATTATTTTAAATATATTTTTCAGAAAAATTGTTTATTTTTTTTCTAACTAAAAAAATTTATGACAGTAATTAATTATATATAATTTTTCAAAATAATCCAATTTTCTGGATTATGATGCAAGTTCTAAGCTATATATTTTCGATTCTTTATTTTCCTTGAATATATATGTATACGGTGACTGAATGTGCAAGATAGTTATGATGGAGACAGAAACTTTATTATAAGAAGAATATATAAGTAAATCTAAAAGACAATTTCTTCATTGAGAAACAGATATTCTTGTTTAAACATCATTGTGTTTTGAAGAAGCATATAGACCTGTAATCATTTCTTCACTTCTAGCTCTTTCTTAGAACAACCTAACCACATGTTATATATTCTTTCATGTTTAATCAGATTAAAAAACTAATCCAATATACGTTAGAACCTTAGAATTTCTTTCCCATATTTTCTAATGATTTGTGTTAACTAATTATCTTTTTTATGTTTATGACAACATAAGATGACAAAAAAAAAAAAAACATACATAAGGATAAAATCTAAGATGAATATTGAATAGATATGCAAATCTGCCAATTATCGATGATACTTTTGAAGTTCACTTTTCTAAAGGGGTGGGAGCTCGTATTTTACTTGCTAGTAGTACACACAAAAATAAATATACACCAAAAAGGACTTTAATACTTTTTTATTTATATATAATACTTTAACTTTAACTAAAAAGTACATGTACTTTTTTTAGTTTATTATATTTATTTTGTAATTTATTTAAATGTGAGATTTTAAATTATTATTTTTACAAAATAAAACTTATAATACATAAAAAAAAGTACAACTTATCTACATTTTTGTAAGAAACTTAAATATTTTTCATATTTTCTCTAAAAAATGTAGAAATAATAAATTCTATATAATTGGTAAGTATCCATAGTATCACTAATTAGATTAAAAATAATATATATATATATATATATATATATATATATATATATATATTATCAGATACATAATGTATATGTTTTTGGAAAGTATATAGTATCAATCAAAGTTATAATTATCTATCAAGAGTAAGTAAATTATTTCACAAGTCGTGTTAGAATTAAAAAGAAAAAAACTTTTTCCTTGTTTATGGTAACAAAATTATTTATTTCCATTGGAATTTCCAATACGGATTTATCTCCTTGATCTCGTTACCACATCTATCAAATGCCAGACTAATCTCTTTAGAAGAGCATAATTCCTTTTGTACTTTTATTTGATGTGCATTTGCTTGACTATACGATGATCAGACAAAACTTAGTTCATCTTGTGGCCCCTTTAGTTAAAGGAGTATCCTTGCGACTTTGGATTGAACATTTACCAACCTCATGTTAATTACGACAACCCAATATATAATATACTTTATGTAATTTTCCAACAAAAAGTTACCAAAATTATATTTGCATAAAGTTTAGTAAGAAAAACATTTATAATTGTACATACTTCATATTTATAATATAATATATTCTCGAATCTAGTATGACTATAATTATTTATACAAATACATAACGATTCATTATTTAGAAATAATTATTTCATGATAGGATTATCGGTGACAACGAAACTTTTAACAATGGTTAAAATGACTTTCAAACATGGTCTTAGACTCGTCGTTATAAGTTTAAACAATTGAAAACAAGTAAAACCATTGTCATAAGTCAACCTTTTTAATGAGGTTAAATGACAAACTGTTGTCGTTTGGTGTCAAACTAGCAACGACGATCAATGGTGACATTGTTTAATAAATATTTTTAATGTCGTTGGTTTGGTCAACGACACTTAAAGCAGTGATGACTAACTGCGACGATTCTAAATGGGTCAATGACTATGAGCTTTAACAACGATGACATGACGACTGGTGAGGGAGGAAACCGCTCCATACAAGGGCGAATTGAGCCCATGCAGAAAAGTAGTGACCTTGGCAGTTAGAAGAGCCTTGATGGTACAATGATCGACAAGCTTGAAGGTGTGACATGCAACAAGCTTTATAGGGACAATGTGCAGGGAGAGAAAATGGGAAAGAATAAAAGGAAAACACAGTGCAGGCAAGGAAGTGAAGAAACAAGTAATTTTTTAGAAGCAAGATTTTAAACGACGGTTGGCCACAAAAATGTCGTCGTACGTAAGACTTTTAGCGATGTTTCACAATAAAATTATCATTATATGTCTTGATAAGATTTTTAACGATAGTTCTCCAATCAATCATTGTTAAAAAATTCACAATAATTACAGTATTATTTTCCCATATGTTTTTTTATTACGATGTTTGAAGTGTTGTTAATTAATGTTTGTGAATAATGATTTTTGTACTAGTGGATATACATAACATATTCATATATTAGTTACATCACACTATCAACATAACATTTCATATGAGTACTCATTATAACATGCTTGAGTAATAGTGAACAACATATAATCATAACTCATAACTTGTCGTTCGAGAGTTACGTCATCACTTGAATGATATCAATGGAACATATTTTTCACAAAATCAATCATACAATTTCTTAAAATTAAGATTCCATAATTTATACTTTAAATTAATATATTCCTATTGAAATACTATATTTGTCAATGTTCATATACTTTTACAAATATCAAATCTTACGTCAACACTATCTTCCTTTACACCAACAATAAGAAATTTTAGAAAAAAAAATTACTAATTAAAAAAATTGATTGATTAACTTAATAGTCATATTATTACCTCCTGGAATTATTTTCTACTCTTAGATAATTCAAACAAATTAAAATTTAGAAAGATCATCAATAACTTCATAACCCTCTAAACTTGAACATTCTCTAATCTAATTTAAATGCACAAGGTTTAACTATTTAAAATTAATATTTTTATCTAACTTTAAAACAGACCCTACATTAACTAAAGAGAAACAAGGAATATAAAAGTTGTCCCCAACGATGGAAAATACTTCCAAACCTTATTTCTACCTCCAATTAGGGTTATGTTGACAAATGTCTATTTCATCATCATATATAATAATTTTTTTATGTTTTTAAATTTAATTAGTAATGCAATGGTAATTATTTAATCGATATTAAATAGCTGATAACAAATATAATCTAGAATAATTAAAATAAAATTTTATGATGAAAAACAATTTTGAAATAAGTTAAATAACCTTCTCTAACAGCCTATATATCACATTCCTTCCACTCTTTTCTTTTTCTAATATTAGAAGAAGTCCCACATTGGATTATTTATTTCCGTAAAACCTATTCTTTTTTACATAAATCAGAAATCATTGATCGTCGAATAAGTATTATTATTATTACTATTATATTATAATAGTAATATTAATAATAAAAGTAAAAATAAAGTTTTGAAGTCTTACACAAATAAATGCAATAATGAAAATCTTAAAAGACATTTTTTTTTTCTTCTTAGATTCTGCTCAATTCAAATTCAATTTTAAATAGAAAAAATTTACATAAATCAGAAATATTCTTAACATTCAAGATTTGAAAGATCGATGCAAGTTTTCTAAATCTCGTGAACCTCTCTGCCAATAGTTTTGTTAGCATGCATGCCAAAAAAAAACCCAATCAACAACGAACCGAAACCAGAAAGCACGAGCAGCCAATAAGTGACATTAACCGAACTTTAATCATCAACCAGCAATGTCATCTTTCTGCAACTATTTATATATGATAGTTATGTCAAAGAGAATCTTAGGAAACTTCAACTATTTTTTCCTTCAAAGAAAAACAAAATATTACCGTTGTTGCATGTGCAAAAATCCTTTTTATTTTTGTGGTTACAAATGAGGTCACTTATTTCTGTTTCTCTGACCAATGGCATGAAGGATGTTCATTTACTTACATTTTAATAGTTTTTAATCAGTAATAAGAACATTTTAAATAAATAAGTGAAACATTTATTATCATCATTCCTAAAAAATATTTAAAAGATTTAAAGGGTTGTAGTAAGGAAGGGGAGGTCATACCGTGGACCAAGGTTTCCCCTAATTTTTTTAAATATATTTAAATCATTTTAAAAATTATTTCCCCCAATAAATACATATAAAAAAAAAAACTATGTATCAATCCAAATCTACTTTTGTCCAAGTTATCCAAACTCGCATCACTCACTAATGAACATAGACAAAGGTTCTTCAAAATTATAAAAATCAACATTAAAAAATAAATTATATTTTAATCAATAAATATTAGTTCTTATATATTAATTTTTCTTAATAAGAATAGACACAAATAGCCTACCTCTTTATCTTACCTTTTAGGAAGAAACAAAAATAAAAACATCAATAAATATAATGATGAGGTAGCATTTTCAAAAATATTCTCCTTAAAAAAAAGAAAGTCAAATGCGACATAAAAGACTTTCCAATATTCCTTTTATACCTTATTAATAATTTTATATTCCACTCCACTTCACCCTTTTTCTCCGTAGCTCTGCGAGAAAAATACGTAGTCGGCAACGTACAAGGTTAAGAATACGTAGCAGCGATTAAAAAATAGTTTATGCGATAACCTTTTCCAGCAAAAGACATTAAAAAAAAGAAAAGTTGTTTGGTCACTAATTGAGCCACAAAACAAAACCATGTGGAACCATTAACCATGGCATGCTCCATTCACCAGTCTAATTTTGCTGCTACTTTCTCATTTCTGGTGCAAAAGTAAGAACCCTTTTACCTTTTTTTCCAAAATCTTCACATTTTAATTGCCACGTTCCTTCTTTCTCTCCTATAAATTGCCCTCTCCACTCTTCATTCTCCCTCCTCAAACATCAACAACTTCTTCCATTTCATTCTCTCTCAACAAAATTTCTCACTCTTCGTTCGTTCTCAGAAAAAAAATGCATAGCTGAGAGAGAGTACTGAAGAATCTGTAAAGCTCAGGAGGGATAGCGCCATGATTTGTCACATCATCGTGTTCTTTGGCGCTATCTATCCTGAGTTTCACGGTTTCTTCTTACTGTGTTTATCTTCAAAGATGCATGTTGTTGTTGTTGCAAGAGAAGAGTCACTGAAAACTATTCTCTATATATGCTTCTTTCTTCTTCACTCTCTTTCTGAATGTTACTTGAATTGTAGGTTCGGTTCTGATTATGGCGATTCAGAAGTCAAGATCTTCAAAGATATGATGACGATTGGGAGTGTACGAATTTTACCTTCACCACCTCTTTTCTTTTTATGTATTTTGACTCAACTTTTATCTCCTGCAGAGGTTTTTTATTTTTTATTTTATTTTTTCAATTCCTCCCATCTCAGGTTTTATAACATCATGCATGTTGTTTCTTTGTTTTTCGTACTTAATTTCCTTTGTTTGTTTTTGATCTATTTAGGTCAAACCAAATGGTTTGTACTTTTTAGTTGTTTCCTTCAACTTACTGTGTTTGTTGTTTGGTGTTTTGTTTTCTTTCATTGCCTGAACTTTTTCAAAAAGCTTGCCTCGTTTTCTGTTGCTGTGGAAGAACTCACCTGCAGAAAAGAATTTGCTAATTATCTGCACTAAATTCATTCTCGTACGTTGTTGTATTGTATTCGTCTTAAAGACAGATACAAGTTCTTCAAGGAGAATTTGCTGCATGGTATTACACTGCCATCAGGAGTTGAAGTTCAAGTTTTGAGATTTTAACTTGTTTTTTTTTTTTTTCTGATGCAGTTCTATCTCTATATATATGTTTCTGTTCAATGCTTACAATTTCTTGTCAGATGTGTTTTTTTCTTTCAGAAAAAATGAAGGGCTTCTGCTAAATGAACATCAAAATCTGCATATTTGGCATGGAGATCTAACAAGTGATGCAATTTTTTTTGAGAAATTGTATGCTACCCTTGAAAATTTAAGGGATTTTGTATTGTTATTGAGAAATGTTTTTTTTTTTTTCTTTTTTGTTCTCTCCCTCTCTCAACAATCCTTCAATTCCTGTAAGGTTTGGTTTCAAGGTTTCAAACTTGTCTCGATACTGTATAAAGAACTTGCAGACAATACCATCACAGGATTCATCAAAATATTTGGATGTTGTAGTGATAATATTTAAAAATCTTGAATATATATATATATTTAAACAGTTATTATTTTTTATAGTAATAATAATAATAATAATAATAATAATAATAATAATAAATAATAATATATATTAGCTTGGATGGCATTAATTATATGAGGCCTGTTGAGTGATCTAGAATTTGTAGGGTTTTGTTCAGAAGGACCTATTCTGCTACAAAGTTGGTAACGCATATTTTGAAGGCAGTTACTCTGTGAAGCTTGACCTGTTGACTGATAAGTATTATACACAAAAAAGATACGAGTTGTTCTGAAGAGCAGAGAAGAAGGGTCTGAATTATTGCTTTTCAATTATTTTATTCATATTTTTCCTGTGAAAAGGGTTATTGAAGAGTAATGAGTTAGTTCGATTTTTAATGGCGAGTTCTGAGGGTAGCAGTCTTTCTCTTTCTGGCCTAAAGCCAAACCCTAGTGTCTTTTTTTTTTTTTTTTATTTACCTTGGAACTAGAAAGCTATGTGTCTAGGGTTTCCATGAAATTCAACTGCATCTTCTGCACAAACTTTTGCATCAATTATAAATGACACTGTTGATGTTGACTTGTTTTGCAACTTGGTTCAGGTCCCCGGTCTCATCACTCTCTTTTCTGCTACCATAATTAACATTTTCATAATCTTCATCATTAAATTTCCATTAAAAGTAAACTTACAAGAACAACCACCAGTTACCCTTCAATCTCCTACGTGGAGGTGGACCCATATAATTGCTGCCACACTGCTGTCACTTTAACTTCAGATATTTTTTGCATTCATGGCTTATTTAATTTAGGACTAAGTATGTGAATTTTGGTTCAAATTGAAATTTATTTTTGATTAAAATTTTGATAAATTTTAGTTTTTAAATTTTAAAAATAAATGAATATAGTTCTTTTAAGTCAATTTTATTAAATCTTTTTTAAGTTTGGAACGCATTTTTCAATAAATATTAAAATTGTTTATGTCATTTGACACATTCTCGACTCGATATTTACTTAGAAATGCGTTCGAAATCTAAAAACAATTAACAAAATTGGGTTAAAATGACTATATTCATTCATTTTTAAAGTTTAGGGATTAACATTTATTAAAGTTTTGACCAGGAACGAATTCCAATTTTGAGTAAAAGTTCATGGACTAAAAGCATAGTTAACCATTTAATTTAAACATCCCAGCATATATAGCTTTAAGAAGAAAAAAAAAATCTGATACATATTTCTCATTTGTAGTAGGAAAAAAGGAAAAGAAATTTTTGTAAAAGTTATCCTATTATATTTTTGTAAGTGATCTAAATAGTTTATTATATTATTAAAAAAATTTATATTTTTTTGTGAATTTTATTTTGAATTTTTTCAGAAAATATTTATAAAATTTATTATGAAAAAAAAATAGAGGAAATTGTTGATAATTTTTTTAAATATTTTGTATAAAATATTTTTCACAATAAATTTTGTAAAAAATATTTATAAATTTTATAATTTTGTAGGAAGTAATTACTTACGAAAGAATTACTTACCAATTAAGAGTTTTAGACAAAATAATAGAATAAGTCTTTTCTTGTAAATTATTTTAACAAATTTACAACAAAAAATTGTATGTAATATAAGAATTTTTAGTAGTATTACCGGTTTAATAATGGAATTCAATCGAAATGTATCAATAAAATATCTGATTATTTATTTAACTTATTTAACGTAAATAAGATTTTCATTGATACAAGTTATATTATATATGATTTCATAAAAAAACAAAGAGAAAAAATTTGTTCTTGTATCATATAAATAAAATACGTGTAAATAGCTTGTTTAGAATACTATTTGGATTAAAAGTACTTTTGATATTATAAAATTAATTTAATCCAAAATTGTATCATCGTTAACATGCTTAAATTTTAAGAAAATTGTCTTCAATGTTAACCTTATATCTTACAGTTAAAGAAGAAGCAAAAAGGTGACCCATTCAATTCCTTCTTTTTCAGTCATTCTAATGTTCTTTCTACTCTTAATCACTCTTTTCACTCCTAATCATTCCTTTCTAATAATTCAGTTCATGCAAGTTGAGTTCCCATAGACCATGATGCTATGTTTGACCTTCTCATAGGGCAATCTTCAAAGAACTTTCCTTTCGTATTTTTTTTTCCATATATATATATATATATATATATATATATATATATATATATATATATATATATATATATATATATATATATATATATATATATAATTACCTGTGTTAATGCATGCAATGGAAATGATCTGGTTGGCCATTATGTGCGATTGGATGCAATAAAATATTGAAGTGTTGTTTGGAATTTGAGAGGTTTTGATTTAACTTTAGGGCACAGGAAGTGTCTTGTTAAATGGGGACAAAACAACAAACTTTAATATAATACATCTCCAAACTTTGATTGTTTCTATGGCGTGTGCCTTTTCAAATATTACATTTCTCTCTTCAAACTTATTCATATATACATATTTTCTCTTATTTTAAAACGTATAATTTTTTCATGTAAATGAAATGGATTAGATTTTAGTTTAGTTTGATATAAATAAAATATACTTTTCAGTCAAGCCTACCCTAATTTTTTGTATAAATTAGAGAATGGAAAATAGAAAATAAAAAAGTGAAAAATAATTTTTTTAATCATTTATTTGAGTTAGCATATAATTCATTATTTTAAAAACATAATCACCAAACATTCCTAAAAATATTGATTTTTTTCGATAAAATATTATCGAGGAATTAAGATTTATCGATAATACAATTATAGAAAGATATTAGCGATGAATTTTAATATTTAATTTACTGATAAAATTTTTTATCAGTAAATGAATTGAGTAATTGTGAATCAATTATCTGTCAATAATATTTGTTGATAAGGTTGACAGATTGTTTATCGACGATTTTTTGTCAACGAATTCAGCTGTCACAAATTGAGTGAGAGAATTAAAATGAAATTTTGAGAAAGTAGATGTTTTCTTCATTTTTCATTTTACAAAGAAGTGTGATCCAAGCTCATTTTTCCTAAAATCTGTCATTCCCAAACTCCATTTCACCAAAATTGGCCTTAAAATCGTCTTCCGAAAGTCTCAATTTCCCATACCATGTTCCTCATATCATATGGCCTTCAAAAACTCAAAAACCCAACTCTGATTGAGGTTCTCAAGAGGTGGCCCAAAATTGGCCCACCACTTGCCCTTCACGGCACCGACTGTCGCAATAAGCCCCTTTATCCCAATGCATGAGGTTTCTCTGATTGGAGGAGGGTTACACTGTGTTTTATTTTTCAAATTCAATTATTCTTTTTGTAATTGGTCTCTATTTGTACGGATTAAAGATGTCTCTTCATTAAATTTGTTTCAATTCTTATTGTTAATGTGGATTTATGATTGTCCTTTCAGTATTGTATATTGTTTTTGTTGTTCTTGCCCGATAATGATTTTGTTTTGAATCCTGCATTTAGTTTCTGCAATCTTCCATCCATTTTAACTTCTTTTGTATCCATTAAACTCTTTTGGAAGAGTAGAATTTGGGTTTCAAACCCCGATAGTTAGCTAATTTCATAATTTTCCTTTTAAATAGTGACTTGTGTGTTGTTTAACAGTTTCACATACATCTTATGCATGATTTTAGGGATTCGAATAGTTTTCATTCATAACATTGCAACACAATTATGCTTAATAAAACACACATTGCACATTATTGTAAAAAAATATGTCATGCTAGTTCATTATTAAATATGTTAGTTTTGGTTTACACTTTGAATATGTGAATTTGACATAGTTTAATATTTTACATGCATCTCATACATACTTGTAGTGTTTGAATTAGGTTTCAAGCATCTACATTACATATAATTCAAAATTGCATATCAGACCACATAAACAACTTGTTGTCACGTTGAAATAAAGTGCATTTCCAGTCAAAAAACGTCATTTTTTTTGTTCACATATAGTGATTTTGTGCATTACGAGTTATTAGATAATTTTGCATGCAAATTATACTTAGTTTTGGGTATATAAATTGTCTCAAGCACTCTCATTGCATAAAACATAGTTTTACTTCATTTAGGCATTTCGTGAATATATATATATATATATATATATATATATATATATATATATATATATATATGAGTATGATATATTTATATATGTTAATATCATGTATGATATAAGTACGATATATTTCTTTGTTTAACTATTGAGTTGGTTGTGTTGCACTTTGGTGTGTTCCCCTTTGGAGTCCAATTTTTTCATGAGGAAAAAAAGGTTACTATACCAATCTTAGGCACTCATCACATTCAATTGGCTTTTCTACTTTAAATCAAACAATTCATTTCATACTTTATAAAGCATAAATTGTCTTGGGTAGTAGTATTTAAGTCCCTCAACATTATTAGTTCAATGGGTATTGACATATTTTGTTTGGGTGTAGATAATAAAGAACTATGCATTGGATGTCTATATTACAATTATCAATGAAAAAAGTTCATCAATAAAATCCCTTTCAAATTACCAATGAATCACAATTTCGTTGATAAATCTATGTTAACGACGAAGTATATGTCATAAAAAATTATTGAAAAAAAATCATAGTTTTGTTGATAATTTTTATAGATAAGAATTTTATGTTGTTGAAAATCTTAATAAAAATAAGTTATAAAGTGAAAAACTTTTACTATTTCTTCTTATCCATAGATAATTTAGATATAATTAGATTTTTGTCGATAAGTAATTCATAGATAAATATTTTTAATTATGAATTTTGTAAATTACTTACGAAATATAACTATTTCTAACTCCTCTATGGATATTAAAACGAAAAAAAAAATTGATGAAGTGATCCTTAGATTTGGTAGTGTGCATCTAAGAAGATAGGTGAGGTGTTGGAGATGAATTGGTTTTGGAAAAACAGAGCATAGGTGTGTCATTGAATTGAAGATGGTGATGTCTTTTTGTAAGAACAACGAACTTATTAATTTGTGCATTGAAGAATGGGAGTGGGAGGGAGTGGCAGACCAGAATGATTGTGCTTGGTGAAAATTACTCATTTTCCACCATCAATGGCTCAAACTTTTAAGTCTAATTAATATAATACACCATCTTTTTTTTATTTAATTCCAACAACTCAAATCTCACTTATATTTTCAAAACACAGTTTTAAGTTTAATTAGGGTTCCACATGTTAATATTAGAAAAATATTGATGTGATTTATTTAGTATTGAAAGAGCCATTACATTTTAGTGTATTTGTTTAAGAATACTATTTTAAGATATATTAAAAGGTGAGTTAGAGTATTGTTGTAATTTCTTTTACAAGATTAACTTGTACAAAGAAATTATATTTATTTGTATATTGTAAATTAATTTTATATTTATTTATATATTGTAAATTTAACTTTTATATTAAAATTAGATTTTAAATTTATATTTTTTTACAATTTTTTTACTTGAATAAAAAAATATAAAACGTATACTTTAATTAATTTATTTTTTAATAATTAATATTTTCAAGAGAAAACTATATTATTTTTGTTTATAACTCAATGTATTAAATTTCATATTATCTTAACCGAATTCTTATAATATAAATATCTTAAATTTACGAAATACTTTATATTAAATTATATACACTGTAATATTTTGTTCATATTTATTAATGCTTCTCAACATTCAAGAAAAAGTAAATAATAATAGTGATAATATAATTTATTTACATTTTAAAATGTTAACTTGCATATATCAAGAAAAACACATGCAGTTTACTTACTTTTAGTTAAAATTGTGCTCACAATGTTAGAACAACAGTGATTATGCTATTTTTTAGATAAATATTTATTTAGAAAACGGTTAGAAATTTAAGTATAAGTTGATTGCAGATTTTTCAATGACATATAGAAATACATTTTAACTATTTATTGATTTGATTAATGTTTTGAAAATATATAACTATAAATATCTCACATGAAACTGAATAGTATGTGTTTTTCAAATAAAAAACTTTATAGAAAAAATATAAATTTAAAATCTTATAAACTTAAATCAATTTATATATTTAATTGATCTTTATAAACGTTTTCTTATTTAAGTTTTCCAAAAAGGGAGCACACAAATTGATTTAACCTACAGAATCTTATAAAAATTTATCCAAACAACGTAAGATAATCATAAATTAATACTCAAAGTACCTAAAGTATCATTATCTTTGGAGTATAATTCAACAACTATTTCAGAAATGTATCTAATAACAATAAAACTCAATTTACAGATTAATAACTTTTAATTTTTGAAATGGTTTTTAAATCAATTTACACAATGAATATAGATTTTTATCTAAGTCAATTTTTATATGATAAATTTATTGTGGTGAAAAAACATATATAAACATTGCAATTAAAATTAAAGTGCTTTATAATTGTACCTAAATAAAAAATAAATTTCTACTTTCGAGACATATTTAAGAAACATGTTTTCTTAAGGAAAAATATTTAAAATAAACGTATGTCATGTTCTAGAAAATTGATTATTGTTATAAACTAAATCAAAATTAAAAAGAAAAAAATGTTGAAAATACTACATTAATTAGAGATAAGATCAATTTACAATATATATAAATGAGATGTAAATCTCACTTTATAAAAACTAGAGTTTATTTTAGCGAAATTTCTTAACAATTCTGTTCTATCCGATTGCTAATGAATTATCTATTAATTTTTAGTCTCATACACGAGATAAATATACATCTATGTGTAATATTTTCTTTCTGTGATTTTTGTGTGGTAGAATTAAATCCTATAGTATTTCTATTAACATTTAAAAACGTAGATAAAAATCTTTCTCTCTTGGCATGAAACCTATTTAACATCTTTGAAAAATTCAATACAAATAATTAATTTATTTTATAAAAGCACTTATTTGATATATATTAGTGTTTGTTCTTGATAAAAATGGGATACTCACACGTCAAAATCATTTTCCATATCTTTATTATGATTACAAATGGAATATTGTGCACAAAAAACAGATATATAGGGATAACATTTTTCATACGTGTGTTATAAATTTATTATGATTAGGAAAATGGGCTCCACTGGGCTGGGTTTTAATTAATTCTGTTCCCTGACACTTGGCGGCTAAAGTTGAGCTGCACCATATTCAATTCCTCTAATGCTTTCCTGAAAATTCATTCTTCTTGGGCCTACTGTTGATTGCAGTTAATGGGCCCTACAACTGTCCTGGAATTTATATTTTGGGCCCTCATGTTTCTACCCTATGTATATTCTTCCTCCTACATTTTACTATTACAAAGTTTTCCTTTATTGAAATGAAAGCATTATGAAATCAAGTTATCTTGACTTTTCTAGTTTTATCCATCATTTTTATCATTTTAAAATAGCATAAAAAAAGAAAAATAATTCTACATATGTGAAAGGCTGGTATGCATATAAGAGAAAATACAAACACTTTTAGAAAAACTCTAATTTATGTCCACCAAAAGTTCAACAAGCAAAATCAAAATTTGACTTTGTACTGCACAAATTTTTAACCAATGTTCATTTCAAAATATCATGCAAGGTTTTTCTATAATGTATGAGTCTAACAATAAAAATAGGCATACTTGAGTTTTTATAAATATTCTTCTTTTCTCATCTTGTTATAATCTAGTTATAATTTGTTGATATTGATGCTTGTTCTATTCAACATGAATTTTCATTATACGAATCATCAAGAAACACATTGGAGTGTGTAGTGACTACGAAAAGCAACAACAATAGGATAGGCATAACAAAAACTAGAACTTGTCAAATTTTGCATACCCAATTGATCAAATTCCAATGAATCAGCATGATGATTGAGGTAGATAGATCTATGTGGGGTACAATCTTTCGTTGAGTGTATAACTATATTCTTTGTAAGGACTTGAGTTTTTATTAATACAAAGGATGTAATTTAAGATAAATGAAAAATTTATTATTTTATGTTATAAGGTTATATATAAAATAAAGTATGTCATTCTTTGTTTTTCTAAGAAATTATGTCTTTAAAACTCTATTCTAATTTCTCTCTAAAATTTTGGGACAATATTCATTTTCTCTTTCAAATATTCTTATCTAGAAGAAAACAACGACTAAAGTGAACTGAATCTAATTAGAATTTTAATTTGAGTAAGTTTTCAATTTCACTTAAATATAATTAAGTTTTCGTTTTTTTTTTCTTTTGTGGCATGGGGTTTGTTGTTGTGCTTGAGATTTGATTATAAAGATGAATTTATGTTAAGAGCAGTGATCTTCAAAAATGATATTTGATTATTTAATTACTGAAAATACATTATAAATAAAACTTTTTTTTAATCGAGTTTCATTTTATGAGAGATAAAATCTTTTTAAAACTTTTTTTTAAACTCTTTCTATGTCTTTACTTTTAGATTTTCGACTTTATCATTTATTTGTTTGAAGATCGAAGTATGTCGTAGGACTTTTGACATCAAGGTCTATGGTTCTACATGATTAGAATCTTGAACAAAGTAAGTTGATATTTGACTCTTGTTTTGAGTCTTGTTAGTATATTTGTTTTTAAGAAATTATGTTTTAAAAGTATGACGGAACTTGGACAAAATACTTAGGAATAGCAAATTACATTTTTTATATATAAATTATTTTTTCTAATTAAATAAAAAAATTAATTTCCTTAATTTAAACAATTTTTACACAGTGATTTACATACTTTTCGATTTCTAATCATATTGGATTCACACATGATGGGTATTCCAATTCAAAGTTATTCATTATGTGTAGCAGAATTTGTAATGCAGCTCCAAATACATCCATCAAATTTTACAAATTTTACCATGTAGCAAAAAACACAAAATTCTTAAATTTCATAATTTAAGGTTATATTAATTTTGGGAGAAATATAATTAGCATGTCAATTTCATAAAAGAATCCCAAATTCATAATTATGATTCTTACTAATTTGGAAAAAACTTAAACGGGAAAGAACATCATAATAGGAGAAATATCACTGTTCTCCAATATTCGTATTTCTTTTTACCTTTTTTCTGATTGTCACATTTTCTTGATGACTCATTAAGAAAAATCTTTATGGTCAAAGACAAAATCTTAATCTCTTTTGTTAACCAACGCTTATAAAATTGTTTTTTATTTTATTTTTAAATAATAAAGATATATAAATAAAATGAAGAAAAAATGTTTTAATTTTATTATAAATAATATAATAATATATAAATATAATTTTAAAATACATAAAAATTAAAATTAAAATTTTTTGGGTAGTCATAGCTCTACTATGTCATAGTGATGTTTCGTCTTTGGACGTAGGGGTTTGCATGCGATGTTAACTCAAGGTGAATCTATGTTCAGTAAAAGAAATTAAGAATGTGTTTTAATTGATGATCAAGGTTCTATGTGTGTAGGTAGAGCAACTTGTGTCATTTTTATGGAACCATAGAAACATTGTCATTTTTAGGCAAGGAAATGCAGAAGGTATATTATGTTTGGCAAAACTAAATGCATTGTTATGGATAACATATAAATCAGTCAACACAACAATATCATACTCAAATTGGTACTTATATCCGGTTAAAATATTATTTTATATTTTTTGTATAACAAAAATAAAATAGAAGATACTGGTATGAGAGTTATATGACATTAAATAGAAATTCATGTGTAATGTTTGCTTCACAGAATAAGAATAAAGGGTTTTGAAAATAGAATGAAGAGGGAACACTAGTTCTCCTACTTTAACGTACATCCACTATCGTTTGGGAGATAATTTTTTGATTCGTTTCTGTTCAGTTTTCCTTCTGGTTTTCAGAAAGGTTCATGCATGACAAGGGTTTACCCTGCACACCGTTTGGAAGAAGCGTACAATGGATGGCACAAACTCTTCAATCCTTCTAACATCATGGAAAAACAAACTCTTAATCTCACTACAAAGGACAATTCCACAATTTCTTTCCCCATTGCGTGTCATTTAGTTTCTCATTCTGCTTCTGTAGGCATATTTTACAGTGACAATCCTTTTTCTCACTCCTTCTCAATCATAATGTTGAATCTCGCCATCATCAGCGTGATCACACGTTTCATCAGATTTCTTCTTAGGCCCTTGAGACAACCTTTTTTCATATCTCAATTACTAGTAAGCTTCATTTTACTATACACATTCATAAAGTTATTGTTATGATTATCTATCTATCTATCTAATCGAAAATCGAAAATGTTGTTAAAATTTTCATGTACAAGGGTGGTATCATCGTTGGACCGTCCCTTCTGGGGAGCAATCTATGGTACCGAAGTCACATGACAACCGAGACAACACGGTTCATAATAAACAACATCGGAGTATTGGGATTCCTGTTGTTTCTTTTCATTTATGGTGTGAAGATAGATCCAGGTCTTCTAAAAAGAACAGGGAAGGTTCATGTATCTACTGCATTGATGAGCATGATAATTCCGTCATCGACAGTGTTTGCTGTGGCACTAACGATGAGAAAGGACATGGACGAAAATTTTGCGAAGATTTCGTCTCTAGGATCAATAGCGGCATACTTGGGGACATCATCGTTCCCAACTCTCTACCATATCCTTGAAGAGTTCAACCTTCTAAATTCAGATGCGGGTCGAATATCATTGGCCTCGTCGATGATCGGTGACGCGTTTGGTTTGTTTTCTCTCTTAGCGTTTGAGGCTGCAGAGCTTGGAGAATTAGGGATAATGAGAGCGGTGTGGTATCTGATTTCTCTTGTGTTGGTCATATCGTTCCTTGCGTTTTGTGTTAGACCTGCAATGATATGGATCAACAAGCACACTTCTGAAGGGCACCCATTGAAAGAAACCTACGTAGTTATCATTCTTCTAGCAGCTTTTTTCATGGCTCTCGTAACTGACGTATTGGGCATAGCCATTGCTTGTGGACCTTTGTTTTTAGGGTTGGCGATTCCAGATGGGCCTCATGTGGGAGCAACACTTGAAAAGAAAACCGCAGCAATTCTGGGTGATTTCCTTCTACCATTCTCCTTCTTCATGGTGGGAACATACACTGATTTTTATGCCATGTCTGCTTCTGGTTGGTCCCACTTATCACCATTGTTTATCATGGTCGTAATTGGTTACTTTGTCAAATTCTTCACCACTTGGATTACTCTGCATCTCTTTCGAATGCCCTTCAGGGATGCTCTAACCGTGAGCCTCATCATGGGCTTAAGAGGCCAAGTTGAACTTGTATTGTTTGTGCATTGGATAGACAAAAGCGTAATTAAGAAAACCTACACTCTTTCTTTTTCTTTATTTTTTCATAATTTCATATCATTGATCCAATTGTTGTGGTTAATTACAGATCGTGATGGTGCCGGGCTTCTCATTGTTGGTACTTCTGACAGGAACAGTGACAGCAATTTCTTGTCCTTTGATCTCTATATTGTATGATCCAACAAAGCCATACATGGTGAACCAAAGAAGAACCATTCAACATCATCCTCCAGACAAAGAGCTTAGGATAGTGTTATGCATTTTTGAGCAAGATGCCATACATGGTCTCACACATCTACTTGATATCTCGAATCCAAACCAGAACTGTCCCTTTTCGATTTCAGCTGTTAGACTGAGCGAGCTCGTAGGTCGAGTCAACCCTCTGTTCATAGACCATGAAAAGCAACAAGTGCCTCCCAATTATCAATGGTGTAGCACCATACACGTGCTTGAACGTCATCAACAACTCAAAGAACCCTACATGAAGTTTCATTTCTTCACAGCTGTCACCCCGAAAAAGACCATGTTCCGAGACATATGCGAGCTTGCCCTAGAACAAGAAGCTTCTTTGATCATCTTACCTTTCAACACCGGTGATGTTCATAACCATGTGAATTCTCAAGTCTTGAACAACGCACCTTGCACAGTGGCAATCTTCGTTGACAAGGGTCTTCTTAAGACCAATAACACCTTGGGAAGTTTTCGAAGAAGTAGATATCGATTTGCCGTGTTGTTTCTCGGTGGTGGAGATTCCAGAGAGGCTCTTGTTTATGCAGATAAGATGCTTGCTCGCGATCAGGTGTCTCTCACAGTTATAAGGTTTCTCACTCACAACTTCATAGGGTACAACGAAATCGAGAAGAAGCTTGACGATGGAATTGTGACCTGGTTCTGGGTTAAGAATGAGATTAATCAGAGAGTGGTTTATAGAGAAGTGGTGGTTAGAAATGGAGAAGAAACTATCGCAGCGATTCAGGCTATGAACGATGGTGCTTTTGATCTTTTGATAGTGGGAAGGAAACAAGGGATAAACCCTATTCTTCTCACTGGTTTATCTGATTGGATTGAAACTGAAGAGTTGGGACTCATTGGAGATTATGTTTCCTCCTCAGATTTTTTTGGCTCGGCTTCTGTGTTAGTTATTCAACAACAAACCTTACGAGGTTAAAAATAAGATAGATAAATTAACCAAATTGTGTGTGAATATCAAGAATAGCATTTAGATGAAGACAAAATCCTAGTTTTTCTTAGAAAAGAATAGATGATGTACATGTTCTCTAGAGTTATGAATCTCTTACTTCATAATCATAGGTAAGTATAGATCAAACAGAAAGAAAGAAAAAAAAAAAATCGTTCTTTTTATCAAGTTATGAGTTAACGTTTTCTCTCTTATCGTACATTCAAAACTAAAGAAACAGTTAAATGATAACTAATGCAGATCATATATATCTATCTACATTTTATATAACAGTGAAATTAATGAAATGTAAAACTGGGTCGAGTTCACTCCTTTGATTCATTCTGAGACTAATTTAGCAAGATCGATAAGTATTTTGAGTTTGTGAATCCACTTTAGTTTGTTAACATTATTTTATAATTTAAAATTAAAAAATACTCTAGTTTATATTATATTAGTGAAAAGATAAAAATATAACATAATTGCAACATAAATCATTAATTGGTACAATGACCTAATATTCTAATTAATTTTTAGTGGAACAGATTAAAACTTTCAATTATCTTGTAATGTGTTATGTTTTTGGCAACAAGACCAATATAAGATACCTATTTCATACATTGAATTATTATATTTGATCTTGTCATACATTATACTTAGCCTGTATGACCAATATAAGATACTAATTTAATACATTTAATTATTATAATTTTCAATTTAATGTAGTTTATTCTCGTGGACATCTAAACAAATTCTTATATATCTTTATAAAACTGTTCCATATTATTTTATTTTAATTTTTTAATATGTAACATATTTTTTTAAGAAACTATATTGTTTTATTCTACTTTTTATGAAATATAATATTTTCTTAAAACTAAAATGTACAGAAATTAAAACTATATAAATTAAAAAATTAAATGATGAAATATGTACAAAATTAGATATTTAACAATAAAGTAGAAAAATAAATATTGATGGGTAAAATTTGTAAAATAGTATTCCGCGGAAGTATAATTATTATTAAAATAATACTTACCTGCATATTTGTCTATTAATTTTTCATGTGAAATATATGATAAAAAAAGCTTGCAAAATTAATTATCAAACAAATGTGAGATCTATAAAATAATCTAAGAGAAATGTGGTTTGTGGTTTTTAAAAGGTGACACTAGAGTATTTTAACAGTAAAAGGTTATATCTATAAGTAGATTTTTCATTTAAAGTTCATTTTATAAAAATATATCTTAAATTTTCTTTCTAAAAACTTTTTGATGATTCTATTTCCTGATTTTTGACCCTAATTTTCATCCTTTTGAAGATTAAAAATCATAGTTAAGAAGTTTATACATATTCACCTAATCAAAGTGAAAAAGAGAGTAGATTTCGTCGTTATCCTTTTAAGGTAGTTTTTTTGCTCTTTGAGTTGTATGTGAACTGAGGTGCAATGCATGTGACCCAAAGGTGTTATAAGTGAAAATGTTTTGATATAAGATCATGATGATATATTTAGATTTCTAATTGGGGTATTGTTTGGCTAATTAAGTCATCTTGTGAGAAATAGAGCTCTAAAGAACATTTGTGAGATTAGATGTTTAACTAAGGTAAGGGAAACTAATTTTAATCTATGCACAATTTAATTGCATTGTTTATTAGGTGTTTGGTAGTATGTGGATTGATGATTGAATTAGTATATTATTCTTGTTGATATCTGTTGAATTGGGTGAAAGTCTGTTGATTGTGTGAATTTGTGTTGAATGATGAAAGCGACATTTAATGTTGTGAAATTGAGATTAAACTGTAAAGTGAAATCTTTAAATCAAATGGGTCATTTTTATCAAACTGGTGTTTGTTTATGATTTGTTTAGAGAAGAAAAACTCCCATTGGAGTTACTGATTATGCATAATTATGAGCCAGCCTTATGTGAACTTGCATGGTAAGCTTATTCCTTGTTGGGCGAGTGTTAAATTTGAGTTTGACAGAGAGACATGGAAAAGTCTGCTCGCCTGACAAGCAGACTCTCGCTACACGAAAATAAAATTTAAGTTTGGCAAAGAGGCTTAGGAGGAGGGATGGTTGGATGAGTCTGTTCTCACTGGGTAAATTATTTTATATTTTCTTTCAGTACTTGACTCGTTGGGCAAGACATTTAGTCACTAAGTGAGTACTCCTCAAGGGGAAGTTCGTTGGACGAGCAAGTGAACTTGTTAAGCGAGTCTATTAAATTGAGAGTTGATTTGTGGCTTGAATTGTGGAAAATGGTTAGGAATAATTAATCTATGGAAGTGTGATGGTTTTGGAAGAATGGAAGCATATGAATGTGATGAAAGGATTGGACTATTGAATTGAATGTCATGTATGAATTTAGTGCTTCTAAGGAGTAGTGCAAATTTTGTTATCTTAATGTTATGCATTGATTAAGGACAAATATTCCTTTAAAGTCATCTTAAACTCTATTTGACTTACAAACTGGCAAAGAAGACGAAGTCTAGGTGATGAGAGTTGAAGACAACTCTTATAGCGGGATCTAGGACGAAGACTCTTTTTTTTATGAGTCTAAAAGTGAACTTATTCTGTCATGAGATCAAGATATGTGAATTTAAGCCAATGATGCTTTTTGTTTCATGATCTCATGACAGGTGCATGACTTATAGTGTCTAAATCAATATATAATCTTGAAATGGAGTCTAGAATGCTTGTGGTTGTTGTTATGAATATATGTATAGTTAAAAGGTTAGAAATTTATATGTATATATAATTTTTTTTAAATGTTCAAAATTATCATTAACTTATAAATTTTTTTAATGTTTCATTGTTGTATTCTCTTCTATTATAATTACTATTATGACTTAAATAAAAATGAGAGCAGATAACATGAATAGACAATAGAAGTTAGTTTAATAATTTGAATTCAAGACATAATAATTATTGGGAATAATTCAAGTGTAAGTCAAAAGTTTCACATTGGATATAATAGACAAAATTAAACACTACATAAAAATAAAAACATATAACACCATTACCTTAAGTTTTGAGGGTAAAAGTGGTGTCAAATGCTTTGTACCTGTATGACTATGACTATAATCATAACTAATATATATATATATATATATATATATATATATATATATATATATATATATATATATATATATTATATATAATATGTATTTGCTACTTTTTTTTATTATTCTATTAGGAGTTAGTTTTTCTTGAGAAAAAAACCGGATAATAAGGAAACTATAGTGACACTTTATTATTGTTTATATATGATTTTTTTATGGAGAAATTGCTTAATATGAAGAATGTGAAAACTCTATAGGTAAAATGATTCTATTTTTGGAGTTGTTAGAACAAATACAAATACATGCAAATTTTGTTGGATAAAATCATCCGAAAATAGTTATTTGTAGAATTCCTTACGCAGTGTTAATTTGGACATTTTCTTCTTAAATTAAAATTTTGCAGCAAAAAAACTATTAAAAAATCATTTATTCGATACAGATTTTTTTTTCACAAAAAAAAATCGTGACAGCAGACTTTTTAAAAAATATTTATCAACAAATACATGTGAATTTTTCAGAATTATTTTAAGGATTACCTACTTCTGTATTAACTATATAATTATATAATTATTTTTATAAATACAAATTCAAAACAGAAAATATTAAGTACCGTTTAGTATTTTTTGGAAGAAATTATTTTGTCTGTATTTTAAGAATAATATTGAATACACTTTTCATTTTATTTGTAGTTAATAACTTATTAATTTTGTATGAAACTAAAGTGGCGTAAGACTAATTAAGTTAGTAATCCAATAACGATTAAGAAATTTTATATTTATAATTAGAAATACATCGTTTGTAATAGAATTCTCTCCCTGATTATTGTCATTTGAATAATGATATTGTTAACATTGTAATTAATTAAAATAAATTGAACCCTGTGAATCATAGGGCATGTGCTTATAAAATGGTTTTATAAAATTAATTTTAAAAAAATTAAATATATTTTTGATTCTGAAATTAAAATTTAGTTAAAAAAATTAAATTCATGTATTTTAAAAATAAAAAATTAAATTAATATAAAATTTTGAAAAAAAGATTAATTCTAAAATTATTTCAAAATTCAACTGCAGGAGAAAAACATATTTAAATCTTTAAAAAAATATGTATACAAAAATTGAGAATCTCATCATATTTTGATAGATTAGTTAACTAATAAATAAAATAAGAGGGGTCGCGAGAACTTTCAAAAAGGGAGTGTGGTGACGTAACGTAGAGCTTCAAATCGCTCACCAGTCAAGTTCTCACAAATCATCAGAAAGATTAAGGTCGTGTTTCCGGTGACGCCTTTGAGTCGGTGATTCCACGGAGTTAGGAATGGAGGACGACGGTTCCAGCTCGATTCGCCGCATGTCAAGCCGAACGCGAAAAGTTGCGTCCAAAATGGCCGCCGCACTTGCCAGTGCCGACAACCGCACTCAGGCAACTGTCTCCTATCAATTATTTTTTCTGTTTTTCAATTTTTCAAAACAATATGTATGAACATAAAATTGAATGAGGAATCTGATAGAAGTGCGTTTCTGTTACAATTTAATTCAGGCGGCACTTGCGCGCTTGGATGCTTTGGAGAATGACAATGCTGGTTTTGAAATTGCAGATGCCAATAACGATGATGATGAAGCTTCTCTCGACGAGGAGGATCAATGTTAGGGTTTCTTCTCTACTTCTTTTTTTCCTTTTGTTTCAGAATTTTATTAGGCAAAACATCATTATAGTTAAACTGTAAAATGCTTGAAACCATGAAACTTAAAACAGTAGTCCCTAAACTTAATGTAACTTTAGTCCTTGAACATAACTTATACCTTTAGTTGGATGACTTTTTGAGTTTTGTAGTGAAGTGTTTAATATATTACACTTTCACCAGCTTCTTTTGAGTTTTCTTACTTTATAGGACTATTATCAAAATGCCATATACTTTTAGGGACACGAAGGCTATTTTACTTAATTTTATTTCATTTTTTCTGTTAGTGTTAATTTTAGAGTAAAGGCCCATTTAGTTTTTAAAATTGTAAATGGACCCATGATTGCTTCTACAGACTTTTACACGCATTCATGCAATTGGCAGCATGTAACTGTTGGATTTAGATCACTTATAGCAGACTAAAAACATTCATTCAAGATCTGAGCCATGCAATCTTCATCTAACGACTGCTTGAAAATGTAAATTCCAACTTGATATTTCCTGAATCAAAACGTTTTTTTAGGGTAAAAGGGGGTACTGACTGCAACTTGATTGAAATTCAGGGAGTGTAATTTTTTAAAGATCCTTTTATGAAATTTTTATGTTTTAAAATCTATTACAAAAAATTATGTATAGTATAGATTTTAAAAACTATTTGATTATTATCAAAATTTGAAATTCACTTAGTTCCTTTTCTTTACAGTTTATATACAGAAAAAGCAGTCTAAAGGCACAAAAAGAAAGACCAGACAGGCAAAAGCACTTGAAGCTAGGAGGGCCCCGAGAACATTCCTTGAGCTCTTGCATGAGGTCAGTGATTACATCCACCACATGTCACACACACTAGTGACACTCTTGTTTTACTCTTGCCTTGGTTTCTGTTTTTGTTAACCCACCTCCTGCAATTGCAGGCTAACTTAGAATCATTGCCACCTCACGTGCCCTCCTATTGGAAAGCCGCAGTTGGACCTCCAAGCTCAACCTCCCGTCGCCACTTCTGCACTGTTTGTGGGTTTTCTGCTAATTACACTTGTGTGAGATGTGGTATGCGCTTTTGTTCCTATAGATGTCAAAATGTGCACAATGATACTCGTTGCTTGAAATTTGTAGCCTGATTCATGGTCCACAAAAATGTGCACAAGAACATTATTGGACAGACTATTGTAACTTGTTATATATCAGTGTTCACCATCACTATGTGCAAGCAAGCTCTTTGATCAATATTCCTCTTGTTACCTTTTGAGATTAGTGGTTCAGTTATTAAGTCACATGGTGCTAGCTGAAATTGTATATTTTGACCCCTATTTGATCCTATTGATCTAGTAACCTGCTAAAGATGTCCTTTGAAGTTATTAAATTCTATGATTCACAATTCAAATCCTACAATTTGACGGGATTTGGTTGCCTATCAACTTGGATCATAGGATTTATCATTGATACGTATCACACGATTCAACAATTTGCCATCTTTTAATTTACTTCTTTCACCAATTCTCATGAAAAAGATTGCATGAGCGTATCTAAACTTATCTCATTTGATTATTCCTCCGCTTCATTTTTCATTTTTTCATTCGGTGTGTTGAGAATAAAGAAAATAGGGATCGAGATTAATCTCCCTTGTGTATAAACCACACATAGGGTAATCTATTTATAATAGAGAGAGGTACAAGTAAAAAGAGTAACTGAAAATAAAAAGATTAAATAGAAGATATTGTTTGTTATTGTGGTTATCAATATCTAACAATATCTTAATAATATCAAACAATATCTAACACTCCCCCTCAAGCTGGAGCATACAAATTGTATCTGCCAAGCTTGTTACAAATATAATCAATTCTAGCCCCCCATAAAGACTTAGTAAAAATATCTGCTAACTGATCACTTGAGTTAACAAACTCAGTCTTGATGTCTCTAGACATAACCTTTTCCCGAACGAAATGACAATCAATCTCAATGTGTTTGGTCCTCTCATGAAAGACAGGATTAGAGCTAATATGAAGAGCAGCCTGATTGTCACACACAAGTGTCATTTGAGTAACATCTCCAAATTGTAACTCTTGAAGCAATTGCTTGAGCCAAACAAGTTCACAGGCAGCTGAGGCTATAACTCTATATTCTGCTTCTGCACTGGATCTTGCTACAACACTCTGTTTCTTACTTTTCCACGAGATCAAGTTACCATCAATGGAGACACAATACCCAGATGTAGACCTTCTATCAGAAGGAGATCCTGCCCAATCAGCATCTGAATAGCAAACAACTTTTGTATGGTTATTAGAACCATATAACAATCCTTTTCCAGGAGATTTTTTAATATACTTCAAGATGCGAATGACTGCATTCCAATGATCTTCACATGGAGAATTAAGAAATTGGCTTACCACACTGACTGCAAAGGAAATGTCAGGACGAGTAACGGTAAGATAATTCAATTTCCCAACCAATCGTCTATACTGCTCAGGATCAGATATAGGCTCCTCCTGATTTGGTAGAAGTTTAGTATTGGGATCCATGGGTGTATCAACAGACTTTGAACTTGTTAGATGATATAATATTGTGTTTAATAGTTAGGCTCAGCCCATTATGTATTTCTGGGATTTGGCCCATTATCAATATAAATAAACTGTCCTTTGTGTAGGGTTTACACAAGGGAGATTAATCCCAAAACCCTATTTCATCTTATTTTACATGGTATCTAGAGCTTAGGTTAGTTTACTACAGCCATCGTCCCGCCGCCGCTCATTGCCGCCGCTTCTGCCGTCGTCACCGTCGCCTCCGCCGCCGTCGCCGGAGCTGCAGTTTCGACCAACGACCAGACGGTTTTGTTCGTCTCGGCCAGGCGACTCCAACGCCGCAGAGATCGCCGCCATCGGAGCTCTCACGCGCCTCCACGCGTCGCCGCAAGCTCCGGCAGCCGCCACCTCTCCGCCGCGCGTGACGGCGCGTCGCCGGTCGTTTTCTGCGCCGATCAACTTCGCCTGAATCGCCTTCTTGAGCTCTTTCTGAATCTGTGGTTGTTGTTTCAATCGGAGCACCTTGAATTTTTAGGGTTTCTCCCTCTATGGCTTCTTCCGCTGCCAATTCGAGTGTGTCATCTTCAAGCACTCCGCTGTCTGAACCCTCTGTTTATACCAACTACGTCAATGTGCATTTATCCATTGACAAGTTGGATGGCACAAATTACGCGACATGGGCATCCGATATCAAACTTTGGCTCAAGAGTCAAGGATATGAAGATCATCTCACCCAGAGTGTAACTACAGTTGCTGCAGATGAAGTTTCCCGCTGGACGAAAATTGATGCCCAATTATGCATCATCATTAAGTCCACCATTAACTCTTCGCTGAAACAAATGTTTCGTTCATATGAAACATGTTCAGACGTTTGGGCACAGGCCAAATTGTTATACACCAATGACACTCAGCGTCTTTATGGTGTTTGTCAGGATCTTTTCAAAGTTGTTGCTCCGCAGAGTCCTGGACCCATGGCTGAATATTTGGGCAAAATTCATGCCCTTCTGCATGAGTTTAATGAGTTATTGCCTCCGGCCTCCACTCCAGCTGAAGAACTTGAGCAACGGTCAAAGTTCTTTATGTTATTGGCATTACATGGTCTTTCTGATGAATATTCCCATGTTCGCGACCAGATTTTGGGGTCTCCTGTTGTGCCCAACTTCACTGCTACTAGTTCTGCCCTTTTACGTGTGCCAAGAAAACAAATCATTGATACATCTACTTGTGCTGATGATTCCTCAGTCTTGGTCTCTCAGCGGGATGATCGCAATCGTTCTCGCAAGCCGGGAAAGGGACGACCCAAGTGTGACCATTGTGGCAAATTAGGCCACAAGATTGACAAATGTTATGCTCTACATGGACGTCCTCCTCGGTCTGCTGCAGTAGTTCACTCTGATCCTCCTCCCCGATCAGCGACTGTGGATCCTTCTTCATCTGATACCGCAGGGCACCCTGCCATTTTCAACGACTTTCTCAAATGGTATGAGGAACGTCAAAGTTCTAGTTCCACTACATCTGCCTCTGTTGCACGCACAGGTACATCATTCGTTGGCCTGACTCACTCTGATTCTCTTGGTCCTTGGGTTCTTGACTCAGGCGCCACAGACCATATTACTGGTAACAAATCTTTGTTTTCTTCTTTGTCTTGTCCGGATCATTTACCCTCAGTTACAATGGCTGATGGGTCTAGAGTCTCATCTCATGGTGTTGGTACTGTTAATATTTTTCCATCCATATCCATTGATCATGTTCTTTATGTTCCTGGGTCTCCATTCAATTTATTATCTGTCAGTCGACTAACTCGTTCTCTTGATTGTATTATTTCCTTTACCAAAGATTCTGTTTGTTTACAGGACCGGAGTTCGAGACACATGATTGGCACCAGATGTGAGTCTCATGGTCTGTATCATCTTCGTCCTCCTTCACATGTTGGCGCGGCTATGGAATCACCATCCCTTCTTCTTCATGCACAATTTGGTCATCCCAGCCTTGCCAAACTGCAACAACTTGTCCCCAGCTTGTCCAAATTATCTAGTTTGTCGTGTGAGTCTTGTCAATTAGGAAAGCATAGTCGTAGTTCGTTTCCTTGTAGTGTCTCACAACGAGCTTTGTCCCCTTTTGCATTAGTTCATTCGGACATTTGGGGACCTAGTCGTGTTAAGTCTACTTTAGGTTTTCAGTATTTTGTTACTTTTATTGATGATTATTCAAGATGTACTTGGTTATATTTAATGAAAAATCGTTCTGAGTTGTTCTCTATTTTTCAATCATTCTTTCATGAAATTAAAACACAGTTTGGGGTTTCTATCCGAAATTTGCGGAGTGATAATGGTCGTGAATATCTCTCTCAATCCTTCAAACATTTTATGGCTTCTCAGGGCATTCTTCATCAAACATCATGCGCTTATACACCCCAACAAAATGGAGTGGCTGAGCGCAAGAATAGGCACCTTATTGAAACAACTCGCACTCTTTTAATTCATGGTGCAGTTCCTTCACATTTTTGGGGTGATGCGGTTCTTACTGCTTGTTATCTTATTAATCGCATGCCTTCTTCAGTCTTGCATAACCAAGTTCCTCATTCTATTTTATTTCCTCACGACCCTCTTCACCCTTTACCTCTTAAAGTCTTTGGGTCCACATGTTTTGTTCATGATTTTAGTCCTGGCTTGGATAAGTTGTCTCCGAGAGCCCACAAATGTGTCTTCTTAGGATTCCCCCGCTCACAAAAAGGGTATAAGTGTTTCTCTCCTTCCCTCAACCGTCATTTTATCTCCGCTGATGTCACCTTTGACGAGTCTTCTTTTTACTTCACACACCCCTCTTCTCGTTGTGAGCCACCATCTACTACTATAGATATCCCTGTTGTGTGTGATCCTCCTAGTGTGCCCACTTCCAGTGCCACCTCGGATTCTCTTCAGCCACCTCCGAGTGTACCTATTGCAGATAGACCACCTCTTCAGGTTTATAGCAGAAGACATCGTTGCCAACCACCAACTCATGACTCACATCAAGTGCCGAGTTATTTGTCTCCTCCGGTTCCAACAATTGAGTCTGATCTTTCCATTGCCCTTCGTAAAGGTATGCGTTCTACCCGTAATCATTCCCCTCATTATGCTGCTTTGAGTTATCATAGAATCTCTCCATCTTTCTATACATGCCTTTCGTCTATTTCCTCTTTGTCAATTCCAAAATCTTTAGGTGATGCATTAGCCCACCCTGGTTGGCGTCAGGCCATGCTTGATGAATTGAGTGCTCTCAGGCATAGTGGAACATGGGATCTTGTTCAATTACCATCCGGGAAATCTGTTGTTGGTTGCAGGTGGGTCTATGCTATCAAAGTTGGCCCTGATGGCACTGTTGACCGTCTCAAAGCTCGCCTTGTTGCCAAAGGTTACACACAGATCTTTGGTTTGGATTATGGTGATACTTTTTCTCCAGTGGCCAAGATGGCATCTGTTCGCTTATTCATTGCCATGGCTGCTCTTCGCCAATGGCCTCTTCACCAACTTGATGTCAAAAATGCATTCCTCAATGGCGATTTGAATGAAGAAATTTATATGGAGCAACCTCCGGGTTTTGTTGCTCAGGGGGAGTCTTCTGGATTGGTTTGTCGTCTTCACAAATCTTTATATGGCCTAAAGCAGTCTCCTCGGGCCTGGTTTGGAAAATTCAGTAGTGTTGTTCAACAATTTGGCATGTCTCGCAGTGAAGTGGATCATTCAGTTTTTTATTGTCACTCCAGTGCTGGATGTATCTACTTAATAATGTATGTTGATGACATTGTTCTCACAGGAAGCGACAACCTTGGCATCTCCCTCTTAAAGCAACATCTTTGTCGTCATTTTCAGACCAAAGATATTGGAAAACTCAGGTATTTCTTGGGTATTGAAGTAGCACAATCCAATAGTGGTATTGTCATATCTCAGAGGAAATATGCATTGGATATTCTGGAGGAAACTGGATTAATGAATTCTAAAGCAGTAGAAACACCCATGGATCCTAATATTAAACTTCTACCTAAACAGGGGGAGCCTTTCTCAGATCCTGAACAGTACAGACGGTTAGTTGGAAAGTTGAATTATCTTACTGTTACTCGTCCTGATATTTCCTTTGCTGTTAGCGTGGTGAGTCAATTCCTTAATTCTCCATGTGAAGAACATTGGAATGCAGTTATTCGCATATTAAAGTATATCAAAAGCTCTCCTGGAAAAGGTTTACTATATGATTCCAACTCTGATACAAAAGTTGTATGTTATTCAGATGCTGACTGGGCAGGATCTCCTTCCGACAGAAGATCTACTTCCGGATATTGTGTCTCAATTGGTGGTAATTTGATCTCTTGGAAGAGCAAGAAACAAAGTGTTGTGGCAAGATCTAGTGCAGAAGCAGAATATAGAGCTATGGCTTTAGCCACATGTGAACTTGTTTGGCTTAAGCAATTGCTTCAAGAATTGCAATTTGGAGATGTCACTCAAATGACACTCATATGTGACAATCAGGCTGCTCTTCATATTAGCTCTAATCCTGTCTTTCATGAGAGGACCAAACACATTGAAATTGACTGTCACTTCATTCGAGAAAAAATCCTATCCGGGGACATCAAGACCGAGTTTGTCAACTCAAGTGATCAATTAGCAGATATTTTCACTAAGTCTCTTCGAGGACCTAGAATTGATTATCTTTGTAACAAGCTTGGTACATACGATTTGTATGCACCAGCTTGAGGGGGAGTGTTAGATGATATAATATTGTGTTTAATAGTTGGGCTCAGCCCATTATGTATTTCTGGGATTTGGCCCATTATCAATATAAATAAACTGTCCTTTGTGTAGGGTTTACACAAGGGAGATTAATCCCAAAACCCTATTTCATCTTATTTTACAGAACTCATCAACCCAGTTTCCTCCAAAATATCCATGGCATACTTTCTCTGAGATATAACAATACCATCATTAGACTGTGCCACCTCAATACCCAAGAAATATCTGAGTTTGCCAAGATCTTTGGTCTGAAAATGGTGACAGATATGTTGTTTCAATTGAGAGATGCCATGGTTGTTACTCCCTGTAAGAACGATGTCATCAACATATACTATCAAGTAAACACATCCAGCACTCGAGTGTTGATAAAAGACAGAATGATCTGCTTCACACCGAGTCATACCAAATTGCTGAATAACATTGCTAAACTTTCCAAACCAAGCCCGAGGAGATTGTTTTAGGCCATATAGGGATTTGCGAAGACGACATACCATCCCAAAAGACTCCCCCTGAGCAACAAATCCAGAAGGTTGCTCCATATAGATTTCTTCTTGCAAATCACCATTGAGGAAAGCGTTTTTAACATCTAGTTGATAAAGAGGCCATTGTTGAAGAGCAGCCATGGCGATAAATAAACGAACAAAAGTCATCTTTGCCACGGGGGAAAAAGTATCTCCATAATCCAACCCAAAAATTTGAGTATAACCTTTGGCCACAAGACGAGCTTTGAGGCGATCAATAGTACTATCAGGTCCAACTTTGATAGCAAACACCCACCTGCAACTAACAACAAATTTCCCAGATGGCAACGGGACCAGTTCCCAAGTTCCACTATTATGAAGAACACTTAATTCATCTGCCATGGCCTGACGCCAACCATGATGGGCTAAAGCATCATGGATAGTTTTTGGAATGGTCACATAAGAAAGAGAGGAAAGACATGTATAAAAAGGTAGTGACAATCGATGATAAGATAACAGGCAGTAAGAATGGCATCACCCCAGAAATGTTCAGGAACCTCACCATGAATTAAAAGAGTGCGAGTGGTTTCCATAAGATGTCTATTTTTACGTTCAGCTACACTATTTTGTTGAGGGGTATAAGCACTAGAAGTTTGATGCAGAATGCCGTGAGAAGCCATAAATTATTTGAAAGAATGAGAAAGATATTCACGGCCATTATCACTATGCAAAACTCTAGTAGAAACACCGAACTGAGTTTTAATTTCATTAAAAAAAGATTGAAAGATATGAAATAATTCCGAACGATGTTTCATTAAAAATAACCAAGTGCATCTGAAATAATCATCAATGAAAGTAACAAAGTATTGAAAACCTAAAGTAGACTTAACGCGGCTAGGACCCCAAATGTCAGAGTGAACCAAGGCAAAAGGGGACGAAGCATCACGTGTGACACTACGAGGAAAAGAAGTACGAGTATGCTTGCCTAATTGACACAACTCACAATCCAAACGAGACAACTTGGACAACAAGCTGTTGTAACTTGGCAAGGCTTGGATGACCTAACTGAGCATGAATAAGAGAGGGAGACTCCATAACTGCACCAACGTGTGTAGAGGGACGGAGATGATAAAGACCATGAGACTCATATCCTGTGCCAATCACTTGTTTCGAACTCTAGTCCTGTAAACAGACAAAACTGTTGGTAAAAGAAACAACACAATCAAGAGAACGAGTTAGGCGACTGATGGACAACATGTTAAAAGGAGACCCAGGGACATAAAGAACATTATCAATGGTTAAAGAAGGAAAAAGTTTAACAGTGCCAACACCATGAGATGAGACTCTAGAACCATCAGCCAGTGTAACAGAAGGTAAAGGATTAGTAGAGGATAAAGAAGAGAACAAAGATTTGTTACCAGTAATATGATCAATGGCTCCTGAATCAAAAACCCAAGGACCAGGAGAAGAAGATTGAGTCAGACCAACAAAAGATGTACCTGTGTGAGCAACAGATGCAGTGGAACTAGAAAACTGTTGATCCTTATATCATTTGAGAAATTTGTTGAACATAACAAGTATATCGGATGAAACAAAAGAGATTTCAGAACTGAAAGAGGCAGCGGAAGACACCATGGAGGAATTGGAAGAGACGCGGCTTCGAATGGCGCGTGAGGGACGATCAGAACTGTATGGTTGCCGGTCGAAACTAACACTTCGGCGAGGACGACTCGGCGGCGACGGTGGTGGTGGCTCCGGTAGTGGCTCCGGCAGCGGCTCTCTGGCAATGGCTCCGGCAGGCGGTGCCGGCGGCTCCGGTGGCAGCAGCGGCGGTGGTGGCAGAGGCGGAGGAAGCAGTAGCGAAAAAAACAAACCTTAAGCTCTAGATACCATGTTGAGAATAAAGAAAATAGGGATTGAGATTAATCTTCCTTGTGTATAAACCACACATAGGGTAATCTATTTATAATAGAGAGAGGTACAAGTAAAAAGAGTAACTGAAAATAAAAAAATTAAATAGAAGATATTGTTTGATATTGTGGTTATCAATATCTAACAATATCTTAATAATATCAAACAATATCTAACACGGTGCATGCACTCTATTGGGCTATATTCATTGCTCCATTTGCATTCTTTTGAAATAAAGGCTTTACAAACTCATAGTTAATAAATTTGATTTATAAGACTAATGACATATAAGTTGTTTTTTTTATTTCTACTTTTAGATTATTACATTGAAAAATTTATATAATATATTTGAAGTAACTTTTCATTGTTTGAATCTTAAGATTCAAACTATAGCTTGGTGATTAACAAATTGAATATTGATCTGGGTAATCTTGATGTCCATAGTTGCAATAACTTATGTTATTAGTTTGATCATCTTTAACATGCCAAGGGGTTATTCTGTTATATTTTGCTTATGGAGTAGCTTTGTTTGTGACTTTGTATGCATGTCTTTGATTAGACTATCTCTAAGGAAGCTTACTTCCTAGAGCTTGCTGTTATGTTCTTTAGTTTCCTATTATTACGCAAGAACCTTATAACATGGCAGTTGATGCATGCTGTCAATTTAGTAATCCCAGAGGTCCAGTGATTTCTTTGCAATTTAGGTATCCAGGAACAGTCAGGATGAACTTCACATTTTTGTTCATGTTGACCTGCTAAAAATTAAATGTACCATGTTTTATGTTGTTCAGGCTCCTTTGTGCAGAATAGTACATCTGCACATTGCAACAAGTGGACAATTTTTCCACTGTAGGATATGAAATCGGTTTCTGGTACTGAAATATTTGTTTTCTATCAACTGGTCAGAATGGTGTAGTTTTTCTCACTGAAATATTAAATTGGTAATAGTAATGATAAGAAATCATTTGAATATTACTTTTCTTTATATAGAGAGTGCTGTCTAATCAACATACCGCAAACATACAGCTCAATTAAGCTTAATTTAATTCTAGTATGGGAACTGCAGAAAGCCATACTGTCTGTTTGGCAAATTCTTGAACTTGTAGTACACAACAATAAATTTATTAACTACTGAGGCTTTCTTAACCTTAACATTGGGGTAGATCTGGCGGTGGAGGTAATACTGATTGTGAAAGGCCAACTCCATTTTCTACCAGAAGTGCCATGCCCAAACCCCAATTCAGATGCGAGTCTATGTGGCAATGGATGAACCAAATTCCTGATTTGCAGTAGTGAAAGAAAACCATGAAATAGGTTAATATGTGATGCTGACTGCAGAAGCAAAGTTTTACAGTACTACAATACGTTACCTGGATTGTCAGCCACAAAACGAATAGCCACCCATCCTCCAGGAGGTGTTCCAACAGTGTTCCTCACAGGTGGGTCTACAAGGTTGAACTTGAGTGGATCAGTTGCTGGGTTGAAGTTGCCGAAACCTGAACCGACTACAAAGAAGTGGAATCCATGAACATGCATAGGGTGTTCCTCTGTGGTCACTATGCTTGTGTCTTGCATAACAATTTGCATCCTCGAGCCATACTTCACTTTGTAGAGCTTAGTTCCCCGTGAAGGTGTCCATAGCCCCCTTGGTACGTTCCCAGTATAATCAAATTGTACAGGAGGAACAGGGGGAAAGTCTGTTGTGAAGACACCGGGTATTCTTTCATAGTACGCTTGCATTAAGGAGGTGGTTCTTGGGAGTTCAAATGATACATTGTTCATGCTGGCTGTGAAGCGGGTTCCATTTGGTCCTTGACACCGGGGACTATTAGGATTCGTGCAATTGATTAACCCCAACCCCACTATTAAATATAGATTCACATCAACTTCCGTAAAGACTTTAACCTGAGTAAGGCCCCTAATCCTAGCAGTGAACGCAGTTGCAGTGGCAGTGTCATTGAAGGCAGGCAAAGCTGGCAAGACTGGTCTTGATCTGTTTTGGTTACTGCGTCTAGTAGATCTGTATTCTAGGATTGCAGTGGTGGTGGTATTGTCAAACGGAGCATTCACAGCAGATTCATAGGCGCGTGCTGCCATGTAGTAGAGACCTTGGGGTTGATCAGCAGTGACTAGGACATTGAATGTCTGACCAGGTCCTATCATGAGGACTGTGGTTCTGAAGGGCTTATTATACGCTGCATCTGTACCAACCACAGTCATGCTGTGGTTGGCAATGGAGAAGAAAAGTTCTTGATTGAGTGCACTGCTGATGATTCTCAACATAATTGTCTCCCCAGCTTCAACTGGAACACGCACAGTTCCTGCATTGTGTGTTCGTTACATCAATGAATCTGAAACCTCTCTCAAAATAGAACTGCTATTAAGGTAGTTAAGAATTTAACACTTAACTTTATTTAGCTATACTCTCCTTTTTAAGACTTTATTCTAATAAAACTAAACATTAAAGGTTCAGAAAATCTTGCCATTTGAAAATAAGTTAACAATCATTTTGATATCCTTTTCAACCGTTAAGAAATGCAGGCACACACTGAGTAGTAATTTTCGCACCTTGGCTTGAGCATCTGTAAAGATCACCAGGTTGCCCATTAATGGTATATGCAACAGATGGATTTGGAGGTAATCCTGCATAGTCTGCCTGCCTTTGGAGAAGCACAACATCCGAATCAAACCATTGCCCTGTGGCATCAACACGGTAAAACTGTCATGATACTTAATGAGAACCTCATTCGCATTTTAAATGTTTTGTTGTAAGGTATAGTTTGTTCACAGTGGAAGGAGATTCACTATTCAAGAATTGGGCAAAAGATGATTTTAGAGATGTACCAAGAATGAGGGGAAATTCTTGCTTAGGCACAGAGAAGGGATAGGCAGAACCCAATCTGGGATAGATGATGAAAGCTCCATAAACAGTGGCTCTTAGGAATCCAGTATGAGCATGCCACCATAATGTCCCTTCCTGATCCCTGATTCTAAATCGGTATGTGTAACTTCCCCCTGGTTGTATGGGACACTGAGTTACATAACTCGGCCCATCCGCCCATGGATTTCGCAGCATCCTTAACCCATGCCTGATGCACATAACCCATGATCACTTTGTGAGGAAGATCAAATTTATGCATCAGTGGCACAGAAAATTGGTACATGGAACAAGTATGTATGTATCAATAGCATAGTATATGGACTCATGGACCAACTATATATTGTTACATTAGTGTGGGGAAAACTTCTGACTGAAGAGTATGATATTCAAGCATGAATTCCATGTGAAAGTGAAAGAGAAAGATGATAATATTTACCAGTGGATGGAGATGTTGTACTGTGCTGCATTTACTACTTTGATTATCACAAAATCCCCGTTTCTAGCTTCCACTGTTGGCCCTGGGAACTGCCCGTTGACAGTGATTATGCTTTGGTTTTTGCACAGCCTCGTCACTGGCCTAGCTTGAACCTATTTCACTCAAATTATGATGGAATGATAATTACTAAAGACCTCTAACCATATTGAAGAAATGTAGTGAATAATTCGTGATATAATTGAATCAGAACTTACAACAAATTCATGGAAATGTATCTCTGTAGCCGAAGCCAAGGAAGCAATGAGAGCAAACAGGGCTAGTACGAACCAAGAACAACATGACTTGCCAGGGAGGTGGAAAGTCTTCATTGTTGTTCTGGTTTTGTTTAATGGTGTTTCTTGTGCTGAGGGAGATTTGTTTTAAAATGCAGCTATTTTGTAGACTTATAAATAGGGAAATGCCTGGAAAGAGAAATACTTCTGTTGAGTCATTATATTTTAGTCAACAAGGTACTTAATATTTAGTAATTAGTCTAACAAAGTAGAGAGCATGCATGGTTCACAGAGCAATCAACTGATAAATGCTAGATTGTGTTATTTAGATGAAAAGAGACGCACAAGAGTAGAAATGCATCTTTAGTTAATAAATCTGTTTTCTGGAATTTTATGGTAGAAATACATCTTTAGTTAATGAGACTCCATCATTAGCAGTGGACGATGATATTGAGCCTGAACTTAAATTGGAAGCTGTAACCTAAATAATGTACTACAAAAGAGGAGCAACATGAGTTAGGATACACATTGGTTGATGCAATACCATTTTTCACTTCAGTTTGTAAAATCCACTTCTAGTGTAAAATGTGCATATTTAACATTCTTATGTTAATTAACTTATGCATTAATTGTTCTAATTTATGGATATTTCTTTTCTTATTTTAATCTCAAAATAAAAAGGTTAGTAATCATGCCCTGTGTCTTATACTGAGAATCATATTCAAATGAAACAATGGACATGACAGTTCAAAATTGTTGCCAAATTATAGAAATTTATGTGCTTATAAATTGATTCATCCAATTTGATACACGACTCATGGATCTAACAATGACTTGATTATGTTGATACTAGAATTTTAGCAATATTACTCATTTGATTCAACAATCCAAATGCTAATATCATAAGTGAATAAAGGTTGGCTTGTGGTTGATAAAGACATGACTCGTATCTTGTACACTTACAAGTTTAATTTCTTTCGTTAATAATAAATCCCTCACTATATTTGTAACCACTTTGTGTTCTGACCTTTGATGGAGAGATTTTATACCCAACTCTCATAAACTTCCATAAATAAATAAAATAAATAAGAAACACATTCTTCTAACATAATATTTAGTGAAAATTATAAAATCAGGCGAAGGAGTTTATAAATAAGATACAAAATCCACTACATTTTTTTTTCAATAAAATTTAATCAATAAAAGAAAACATTCTCTAACACTTCTATAGAAAAACATATCGTGGTGACGATTGATTTTTTCTACATATAAACCTGAGGAGCCCCATTTCCTTTATTTTGATAGTGGCACGTGGTAATAACTTAAGCTGGAAAAAAAAAAAGCTAAGAAGAAAGAAAAATCAATAGGGCAATTAAGATGAGTTTGAATTTTGATTTTGTTGGGTGGTTACGAAGAACACTGTTTCTTTTGTACGGTTTAAGTGTACACAGTACTTGTTTTAACATAAACAAAAGTAGCAGTGATGAGAAGTCGTTTTTTCCATTTGGCGTGGTTGATTCCAACATATAAGTGGCAAGTGTTTCTCTATCATTTCATGCCACAATTTAAAGAATTCATACCACTTTCGCGTAATTTGAAAATGCCAATTAACACCTTCACTCTTTCAAATACACTTTTGCCATTTTCTCCTCTCAACCACATTTTTTTATACCACTAACTTAGGACATTGTTTGGTCCAATCAAACTAGCAACTTTCCTGTTCTGAGTTAGATTAACTGAAAATAATTTTTTATCATAATATTTGTTAATATAACTTAGGACATTATTAATAACATATTAAAAATCAATTGAATAAACAAAATACTAATTAAGTTTTTCTTTTATTCAGTGATAAAATTGTTTCTAATTTCTAAGTATTGAGCACCCATTCCTTAAGAAAAAAGAAGTAATGACCGAAGCTGCTATTTGGAGCAATCATAATTGGATACGTTGGATGCATGGTTGGTAGAAAAGCATAGGTGCCCTGTGTCCATCAACAGTGTTTTTCTCAGTCTCTGAATTTCAATTTCTTGGCAAATGAAGCTTCTGTAGTCGTTCGTTTTCAGATGACCAATAAAAAGCCTTCAAATCTATGTGTTTGGCTTTTTCTTCTAAGAGGTACAAACCAATAAAAGCTTTGAAACTAACCACCATCCAAAATCAAACTTGCATCATAAAAGGCATTTAGTGACATCACCATTTTTAGTTTGAACTGTAATAGACTGTTAAAAAAAAAATTGGAGCTCTTACCAAAACTTCCTAAAAGCATCATGTGAACACACCCAAATTTTCCACATGATTATATCTGAGCATTCGAAATTTAAAAAAAGTTGTAACAGTAGAGGAAGAACTTTTAGTATTTATTTCATTTGTGCATGCACAGATATGTATTTGCTAAGTCCCCTAAACAATTTCGAAAGAAATTTATTTTTCTCCCTGTGCTTGAATTTTGGTTAAACGAGTCCAGTTGAGTTAAACTCAAAATAATTTTAAAGGAAAAAGTAATTTATTATAGTTTTTAATTCAGATAAAGTTTATTTGTAACTTGATGTAAAAAGAAATTGTGAATCTTGTGATTTACCAAAAATCCATTGATTAAATTTTATTGCAAATGGTAAATGGTATCTGCATGGAAGTCATTGCTCACGTCATAGATCCATTGCAACATTTTCTGGACAGTTTCTTTCAATTGGGTCTACCTAGAGGCTTAGAAGGATCTGTGAAGGTAAAATTTGTTTCGTCTGGTTTTTCAAAGAGGAAAACATTTTTTACTTTTTAAAAGTAAAGATAAAATCTGCTTTTAACATCTGAAAGCAAACTAACTCACTTTAGTCCCCCATTTACAAAAATATGTCAAATGTGATCTTCCAAAAGCAAAACACTTTTTTTTAAGAACTAAAAGCCAACATTATATATTTACAGACATGTTTCGTTTTTCCTAAATATTTTATTTATCATACGAGGATTTTATATGCATGTAACATATTTCTTTTTTTCTAAATAATAACAAAATATCAGTATCAGTATCATTATTGTTATACAATTAAGAAAAAATTTAAAATATAATGAGATTTTTGAAGAAAACTACTAGCAAAGTCTGATACAACTGACAGATAGCCATGTTTACAACTTGAAATTTAAGTTTTAATCACATGCTATTAAAAAAAGTCAAACCTACTTTAAGAATCTGTATACTTCAATAAAGAACCATTTCTCAAGTGTTAAAAATGTGAACTCCATTTCATTGATAATGTTAAATAAAAACGAAAATTCTAAGATTAAGAAAAAATATAAATACAGATTGTGCAAAGCTTTGTACTCGTGCTCTTAAATAAAAATATTTAAATTCCAAATTCATACCCTTTGGTAAGTTAGAGTTAATGGAAAAATTAAAACTAACTAAACTTAGGGAGGAATATAAACGCAATAAAAGATAAAGTGAAATACTAATAAAAATGTAATATACGAGAACTTTTCACTCTTGAGAATGAAAATTGCAGTGTTACTAACCAAATATGGGGATTGGCAATAACGATGCATATATCATCTTGAGAATATTTTGAAATTTGACTTTCATTAAAAAATTCGAACCAATAATACACTGCCAAAATTTCTGCTCAGACTACACTATTCTGAAAATCCGGCGACAGCTCAAAAGGGGGTGGGTGGGTGTGATTTTAATGTACACTCCAGAAAATTTTACAGGAAAAGAGGAGCATAAGAACAAGAGCGAAGAATGAGGTAGCCATAAACGATGATAACTGTTCCATAGAAGCTTGTCCAATAAGGCATTCTGTAGATGAAAGGCAATGAAAATAACAGCACTCAACCCCTGGCCTTGAATATGTGTTTTCAAATGGAGGATTGTTCATAGTTGTGCTATCTGCTGTTTCATAAAATGTAAGAACTGCAATTTTGAGTCACAGATGTCTGAAAATTCCATCAGTACTTTAAGCTTCCCAGACACCATTTTCCTGGCAACATCAGCAGGAGTCCAAGACTTGAGAGGTGGGGAGATACGATTACCCAATTCAGCGTCGTTCACAGAGCAAATAAATTTTTCTAACATGCCAAACACCTTCCCCGGTCCATCTTCAGGTTTTCTAAGAAGGAAAAAAATGTTCTCCAAATTCTCATCTTCAGGTTTTCTCATCCATTCACTAATCCATTTCATAACATCCTCTAACACATGAGATAAATGCACCACAGAATCTGTTATAGCATGAACCAGATTGGAGCAAGAAGCTGCTCCACTTTTCTTTTTCTTTTTACCAGATGGAAAACAGGATCTCAGAGAAGATTGGATAACAAGTCCATGCCACGCAAAAGGTTCTGTAACTAACTGTATCAGAAGTTCAATGCCACTCCAAGGAGAGAAGAGCTGAGGTTCTATGGACCTCATCTTCTCTAAAGTATACTTTTCCAGCAAAGAATCTACGATATTCCAAAGTCGAGGCCTACATCCATTTCCAACTGGATTCACAAGTTCATTGGAACTCAAGCTCCAAGCATTTAAAAATACAGTGAAATTCAACCAGTCAATCAAGTTGGAGTCAGAAACCTGTCAACATTTTTTCAAGAGATGGATCAAATTCCAAGAAGCACCATGTAAGATAAGATGTTTCAAGCAGAATAAATAACTTGAACACAGCCTAAACAGTTTCACAACTCCGAAAGATAATACCTCACAGCAAACACCATATTAAACTGCAAATTCAGCCTAAACAGTTTCACAACCCAGAAAGATAATACCTCAGCTCATTTTTCTGTACCACCACATCTAGCTTACTGGCATCATTTTGTATATTATTAATACAAATATAAAATATATTTATATCATGGCACAGTTACGTTAAATAATATTTGAGCAGTAGCATAAAAACTGAACATACCACAGACGATCTTTCTTCATTATAGAAACCCATGACCACTTCTATTGCTTCAGTCAGAGAAAAACCCAAAAATTGTGCATAGCGCTCCAGTAACAATTTTAGCTCCGATGTGATGTCTGGGGTAACAGAACCATTGACCTCATGCTCCTTGATTGATACTGAAGCACTTTGAATCGAGAGATAGATCATCCGAGGAAGTAGGCATTTCTTTTCAACGACTCTCTTTAAACTTGCTTCCCTATCTTTGGTCTACATCAATTGACAAACCATGCAATAAAGGGTGGGGGTCAGCAAAATGACCCATATAGATAGTTCAGTTTTTTACTGAAACAAGAACATAAACCAATCACAAAACAAGAAAGACAGGATTGACCTACCAATATTTCTTTCGGATAGTAAGAAATCCCTTCAAATGGCCCTGAAACACAAGGCAACCATCCATTATGCATATTATAGCGATCAACAAACATATATACAATAGAAAAAAAATACCAGATTAAATCTGAAACTCAAACCATGACATTTGGAACCTCCTATACGCCACAAAAAAAAAACACATTTGAGCCCTAATAGCTATAATAACTGCCGCATCATATAATTTCCATTTTATTTAGATTTACAAGCCCACACATTCTCTTCCAGACAAGTAACACCAACCCCATTCTATAAGTCTGTCCTGTCACTCTAAATTGACTATCTACTCAAGGAAACCAAGTTAAGAAACAACTTAATATCAAGTTAAATTACTTGTAATGAATACAACAAGCAACAAGTATTGCATAACCTTTCATTAGCTTTTGTTCAAGGCAAGACATCATATTGATATGTGATAACTTCGCACGTACTTTACAGATTGATATTTACTTAATATATCGGTGCCAAAAGTTGCAAGAATACGACAACCTAAGCTAGAAATATGATTGAAAAGCTTACCTAAAAGGTAATTTTTCTCTGAAGATGGTGTCCACCAGGGCCGTGACTGCAAGTCCTCATTGAAGGTCAAAGACTTTGGCCCTACCTCCTTAGACAGCTCAAGGAAGTGAACACCGCATTCCATGCCTTCAAGAAAACTCTGAGAAAAATCTGAACTGGTTAACCCTACCACTCAAGTTTATCAAGAAAGGTGATAAAACATACTACATTTCAAGCATGAATCACCTCTTCTTCTTCAATGTTATTGGCACTCTGCTTTAGTTGTAAAATGGATGATTCAACGTGAGCCACTAAATACTGACTAGAGTGTTGCAACCTATCTTTAAACTGGACAAATTCAATTACCTGGAATATAACATTGCGTCACCAATTAAATCAACTCCATGACATTGTTCTTTCAACATTACATCAGAACTGACATGACAGAAAATTATCATGCAATAAGTACATATTTTTTTACATTAACAAGAGCACAACCACGTTGATAAAACCCTTTTGCGCTTCATATTAATTTTTACTTTTGGGAGAGGGGCACTAGAGAAATATTGATGATCTTCTCATATGCGAATACCGTAACTTAGCATAGATAATCAAACCCGTTATCCATAAAGGGTTTTAAAAAAGAAAATCAGCTTGCAATTGCAACTTTATGCATCCATATTGCTCCAAGTACTTCAACTCAAAATGGAAAGTCTTTAGAAATTGTAAGCATCCAGTATACATACTTTTGAGTAGTTTCTATGTCGATATGCAAGAAACGTTAAATCTGCAGATTCTCTGAAGTGGTCATCCATAAACTTCAAGTAATCTTTTAGCAGATTGTTTAATTCGGTCCAAAGAGGAGATACCAACATCTGAGGCAATATGTGGTGCAATATACTTTCCATCAAGATGTTTTTGACATCCAGGGACTTGTACCTGAAGAGAAGAAAAATATGCTTTACACTTGATAGTGGCAAGAAATCATAGGAGCAGAAATAAATGTACATAAACCAATCAGCATGACAGACATTCTATGAAATAATGTAAAATTATAGAATTGAATTACCATACCATTCATGTGCCACTGAAAGAGCACCACAGTGGCTATACAAATGCAACAGCAAGATCTTGTATTGTGACACGTATCTGATTAAAGACAAGGAGGAGTAAGAAACTGAGAAAGTCAACAATGCACTGTACCATTGCCAATGGCAACATTGGTTCGTAAGTCAAAAGCTAACATGTACCTATAGATATTGTAGTGATAAACTCAACCCTTCAAATACAAGAAATAATATAAATGGAAAGATCTAATTTAAAACACAGCAAAAAACACTGTAATACTTACTTTAAAATCAAGACAAATCTTAGAAATGTTGATATTAAATGGTAAATGATGAACTAAACTGAAGCCCAATAACACTTACAGTATTGAGCATGGGTCAAAACTAGTACACTAACATATAAAGGCAGAAAAATGAACTGGCCAAATATATCCCAAGACACATTGAAATGTTTTCTCAAGTTAATGCATGTTTCATGGGAGATTCCAATAAATAAATATATATATATATATATATATATATAAGGCAAAACAGTCATCCCAACCTTCGTATTGCCAAGCCGAACTCCAAAACCATAATTGCCTCAACCAAATAACCAACGTTTTTAGTACGCCAGAATAACTATACAAAAAAGATCAGAAGAGGTGAACAGTGGTCAGACAATTGTATAGATATTTGAAATGTTCAAAATCAGATGATGTATATTTATAAACCATGAAAATGAGTAGCAATGTCACATATATTGCACAATAGAATCCTACAATTTAAAATCAAACTGAACAATTTAAATTGAGGAAGTGTTGGTTAAATTATTTTTAGAAAAAAAAATCTATAGAATGAATAGAAGACTCAGGTTTAGAATGAATACAATATGGGAAACTCTTAATAAGTTAAAACTAAGTTCAATGTTAAACTGAGCATGTAAGCCCATGTCAGTCCCTCGTACTAAAGCCATAACTGGGTTATTTTAAAACAAGCAATCAGTGAAGAAAAACAATAAGTTACCACTTACAAGAGCAGAAGTAAAATATCAATTTAAAAGGAAAGAAAAGACAGACAAAATTGACAAATGATTTTTGTTATAAGAGTCTGATACATAAAATAAGAAATAGTTAGCCAATATATCTACTTATTCTACATTGACAGCAACAGCCTTGAAACCTAACATTAAATCTTTTTTATGTCTCCCTCCCGCTCTGGCACACCCCACCCAAAAAAAAACTAGGAAAATAAAAAGATTCATGAGTCAACTAAAAGAATCAAAAGTATAATAAAAATAGAATATCTTCACCTTTTTTTTCAGTGTGCATTACAAAATACAAATTTAATACAACATACCTGGACCAAAATGCTACATATCATTGAAAGCAGCTCCTCACCATACGTGCCCTCCTGTGGATCCAAATCTTTTGAAAGTGGAAGGTTTGTGCAATACATCTCAAACATTTGAACACAAGAGGCCTCAAGATCTGAGACAAGTTTAGAAGAGTTTGCATTCATTACATTAACACTTAAAATATGAAGCACAAACTATGAAGGCAAGACAAGTTATGAGCTCAAAGCTGGAGAACATTGTTTCAAGTGATACAACCAAAAAGAAAGAAAATTATATTGGAATAAAATAATTAGGAAGGAGCCATTATGATAGTGTGAGAAAATAACATAGTTATCAACTTCAACAAATAGTATGATTTCAATCAAAAAGATATGAACAAGCTTGGAAGTGAATTAGACCATCTAGACAATGACCCTGTGCTCTACATTGGCAGGAGAAGCAAACAAGGCCTGCACTTCTATAAAATGCAAAAGAAAAATAAAAAGGAGAGTCAAGCATATTCTGACACATGGAACACAAAAAGGAAGTTTGACAGTTTTTAATACTACAGATAATAAATTTGATTTTTTTGTATATCTTAAGGATGTACTAAAAACTGTTATAGACAGAATATTATATGTATCAAACAATAATTTCTCCTGTTCATTAAAATAATCCTTAGGGCTAGAAGATCAAATACATGCTCAATCTTTGATTATAGAGGATATGGCACTGAAAGACTAACTCCGTAAAAGCTTAATTTGTAAGGTGAGAATGCAGGCATGGTTTATATATCTAATAGGCAGAGCATTGGAATAACAATGAGAAGATTTAAAGAATTAATGCATACAAGTTAGTATGCAACAATACAACACCCACCCCCTGCAGAAGATGTGGATATGTCCCCAAGCAATAATTGTTTAATTTTGAAAAAGCTCATAGACAGCCCAAGAGCCTTGGTTGGTGGAGCTGATAAAGTGTCCCGAGCTTTCATTAACTTCTCCAAAAGTTCTGTCCTCTGATCAGCAGCGAGCACTTCAACAAACATCTCAACATCGGACGTAAAGCAGCCCAAGTGACCAAACCTATGAAAAATTAAGCAGAGTTCTTACACAAAAAAAAAATGTAAAAGCTTCACTTTTACAAGCATTACTTTAAATGTACAAGGGACAACATTATTAAAGAAGAATAATTAATACAGCTAGTTAATCCTAAAACAGAAGATCATGTTAAAACCTACTTAAAAGTAGGCAAATGGCATAGAATTGAAATATATCTTCGAACAGAATAAAAGTAATGAAGACATAAAGAAACCAAAAATAGAGTTTTCACACTTTACAATTATAAAAAAAAACTAAGCCCTCAATAAATAGATCTGACCCACAAACCTAGACTTTAAACTCCATTGGATTTTTCCCCAGTAGCATTTGTCAATGTCAAATGTCATTCCCGTAAAGCATTTTACATGCATGATATTCAAAAAGGAAACTAATAAATCACAGGAATAATAACTTCTGCACCATAAGCTACCTGCAAAAGTATTGCACAATGCCATCCATTACATCATCATCATTTCTTTTCCCACGCAAATGCTTTCTTCGCTCAATTTCCATAGTTGCCAGGTATGGACACCTTATCAAGTTATTAACAGTATCTGCTAGCAACTTCTGTACACATGCTGAAGCAATTGACATTTGGCTGTCAAACTGCATTCATATAGTAGTTTGCAATTATTCAGGAATCAAATTCTGTGAAAATAATCAATGGTCCCTCTATGCATAAATAAATGTCATAAATAAAGGCAACCATAGACTAAACACTCACCTGTTCTTCTGTCAAGTGTGAGACTTTGCAGTTGACAAACTTTGGGGGATGAACTGGATCATTAACAGCCTCATCACACCAAATACTGTCATCTTCTAACAAACAGCCTAGGTACTGAAGGAAACCCTCCCAGTCATCAGGGCTGCATATGATGAAACAATATCAATGGAAGAAAAAATGGGGAACAAAAGTAAGGGACGTGCATAAAGAAAACCATGAATGAGTTTAATTCAAGAAACAAACATTTTAAAATCACTTCACAACTACATTGACACGTCAGCTATATCTCAAGTACAACATAAAATATCATGCTTGTTAGAATAATTATTAAATCTATTATGTTAGAGTAATTATTAAGTCTAAAGTAGGGAGAAGTCTGTTGAAAACCTCTTCCAGCTGTACCTAGTTCTGTGCCTAGGAGTCTAGGGCAGTCTGTTGATCTTTCATCTTGCCGTTGTATAAGATTTCTATCATTATAAATAGAAGATCATAAGAAGGTCTTTCAAGCCCTCCAAAATATATTTTTCTCTCTTTTGAATCTTAAGTATGTTCAATAACACACATCAATAAGAAACAAGAACAAAGAACACTTGAAAGTCAAAAGAACAATTTACAATTGAAAATTAATATCATGGAAATCAAGTTTGCTTCACAGCCAATGACAGAATAAGAGTTCGTCTCGTGGATAGCAGTCAAGCTTTGAGACTTCTGTAGCCTACATACTATAGGCAATTAAACAATTCAGAACTCACCTTCCTACTACTAGTCCATAAGTTTACCACTAAAGACGTGACTAACAATGAACATTGAACTATGTAAAAGTACATAATTACCAAAAGGAAAAAGAAGAAGCAAGAATAGTTATAATAGCATCTTATTCCATATTCAACTTATAGCAGCCTTTACACACGTTGTGTTAATGATTCTCTTGACACAACCAGTACCACTTTTATCCATTAACAACAACCACCAGTGAACAATTTTAGTTTTTTATTTTTTATGTATAAACAATATGGGTAAAAAAACCCAGGCATACCATAACTCCAGAATTTTGTGAAAGATGTCAGCTGCTGCAGTGTAGTCACCTGCCCGAGCCAGAAGTCTCCCCTGTCAACTTAAAGTCAAAGTATAGAGGTTGATAAGAGAAGTCAAATAAGAAAAGAAAAAACTTTGAATTTCTGCTGATTTTTTACTATTCTATAAAAGAATAACAATATTGGAAATGGAAGGAAAGAAAACATAAAGGAGGATAACATAGAACAATACTGAAAAGTAAAATTGAAATCAGAAAAAAAGATTTTCATTTATCTGCAGGTCAAACAGGGAAAAATTGAAAGAAAATGTGATGATCGCCACATAAAGCCATCAAAAACAAACCTAGCACAAAGCAAATTAAATTTTCTTTTTGGTTTATCATTCAATACAGCTAAAAGGGTACAAAAGAACAAGTCTTATGGCGTGTTTTCCAGAGAAGCATACTTCAATGTTATTATGTCCATTGGAAGTTCAAAGGTTCCTCTAAGGTTAAGTTCAAAACTTCCTCTACAGTCTAACAACATTTTTAAGTTTAGTACATTTTAGTAAATCTCTGACTCCTTATATATGTCTGATGTGTTTCATAATTAAAAACCAAACATTTTCTCCTACAATCCCTGAAAAAGACGCACTTTCACTAGTAAATTATAGTTTGAATCTAAAAATGTACTTCTGTACAGATTTTCATTTCCGAATAGACGTTTGAAGAAGAGTTTGCCTTGAAGGATCAATTTCCAAATATTAAATCATGACAATACCACACAGAACGGAACATTATGGAACATACTAATTTGCATGATTATGACTTTCCAATGAGCAACATACACATACCAATATCCCCTTAATTTAACTGGATGGTCATTTGTACTCAACAAATAATGTATGAAAGTCAGAAAATAAACCCTAAACACAAATTAGAAAGTACGAAGAGAACTATTGAGATTACCTGCATCCGTAGCTTATCAACTTCAATCATCAGCAGTGATCCTAATTTTCCAGACAGAATTTCTAAGGCATCCCCAAACTTAGCTTGTCGTTCCAATATAGAAATGTACATTGTAAGAGCTGCAACCAATTTCAAAAATTTAAAACACTCCACATGTTCCAATATAGAAATGTAGATTGTAAGAGCTGCAACCAATTTCAAAAATTTTAAACATGTCCACATGGTATACTCGATGACACTAGAAAGTCTAATGGTAGATCATAATAGATAAGAAAGAATGAACACAGGGCATTCCTCTTCTAGAAAGGGTTTCTCGTTTCTTTTTCATCTTTCTTCTTAACACTAATTAGTGTTCAATTCAAGATGCTACTATTTCTTGGAATTTTCACCTTTTGTTACTTGAATGATAAGGAATCCTTTGAGTTGGAGTCCATTTTGAGCCTTCTTGACTTTGATATATTATCTTCAGGTCCAGGTAAAAAGAATTTGGTCTCTTGACCCCCTTATATGGTTTCATAGTAAGAATTATTCATCCAGAAAATTATTCAAAGTCTAAAGCTCCTCTAAGGCCACACTTTATTTGAAAAGTTTTTCATAACAGAACTATTAATACCATAAAGAATTCAGATATGAGAGAAAAAGGAAAATGAAGTCCTATTAAAATATAAAATTTAATTAATTACACGAGCTAACAACACAATTAGTTATACATACATAGGAATAGCTTGAGATACATGCTAGATATAAGACCAACCAACTCCAGCTGCCATAACAGAATGACAACTGGCAAACTCAACTGACTCCAACAGTCATAACAGAATCACAGTTGGCTATCTAACTCCAACAGAATAACTTGGGCTACAAGATAGATCTAACCCAACTAACGCCAGCTGTAAAAACAGAATGACAAATGGATAACCCAACTAACTCCAACTGTTATATGATAGTTGGCTAACTCTGACTAATTGATGACTCGACAGTCTACATATAAAAGTATACTCTGTTAGTACACAAGTCCCTGTGTCACACAGTGCTGTTTCATCGAGTTGTCAGGCGTGTTACAAGCTAAGGGTCAGTTTCCACATGAAATTTGACACTGATCTGTAGCTGGATTTTATGATCTTTGTTTAGCACCTTTGGAAAATATCAGATGTGTCCAAGGACCTTCAACCAGTGTTATCGAAACTCAGTTATGGTGCCGTCATAATGGAAATCAGTGGCGGTTTTGCAGCCTGCCACTAAAAGAAGGCGGTGGCAATGCGGGTTTTTCATGGTGGCTACTTTTTGCATTATGGGTGGCGGGTGCGGAACGGCTATGGCGGAAAAGGCGGGCATCAGCGTGAAAAAGAAAAAGGAGCAGCAGTGTGAAGAAGAAAGAACGGCTGGGCGTGGAGAAGTGGGGCAGTGGAAGAAACACTAATGGCAGGGTGTGTCAAAAGCCCAACTTATATTTTGTTAAGAATTGGGCCGGTCCAATACAACTTTTTTTACCTATCCACCTAATCTTTCTTCTTCAGCATCACTGTACTAACCTTGCTACTTACCCCCAGTTCGACGTGACCCACCGTCGCCCGCCACCTGCTGCTGCCTCCTGCCGCCCCTCATTTTTCTATATTTTCATTCTACATTATCTATATCATATATTATATTTCTTTTAATCCTATGTTTCCGCTCCGCCATAACCCGATATGGTTTCCACCATAACTTTATAAAGGATTTGTAGCTCTGATATTTTCCGTTATCCAATATCGATAACACTGCCTTCTACCAGTATTTGAAGAGCAGTTTGCTGGTTTTAGTGCAAGTGAAAAGAGGATCTTATTCATTTAAGACATTCCATCCCCCTCTAGATCATCATCATTGAAAAAGATACTTTGGCTAAGATTCATTTAAAGACAAATTAAGAACTTCAAAAAATTCCACATTATGAAGATATGACAGGAGAATACATAAATACATTCCTAATAATACATATATAATCTAAATATTCCTTATTTATATAAGATTTGCTTTTCACTTCTATAATCATATAGAAACTTACGCAACAAGTTTCTAATATTTTGGAAAATCATTGTGTCTATCCTTATTAGCATTGTGTTGAAGCCATGTCAAAACTATGTCAAAGACGCAACAAAACATTATTCAGATTGGGCACTTCACCAATACATGTCATACGAGTGTTCAATCATGCTGAACACAGGGACACACCATTTAAGAGGCATGCCCAAACTTCATAGATTAGAGCATTTGGTTGGAATGTAATTCTCATATCTTGGAGAGCTCCCCAAGTGAGCAACTTCTTTGGGATAAGACAAGGTGTTTGGCTTCTACTTAATGTAAAGCTGGTGGTTTTGTTACATAGGTTTCCTTCATACATGTGTACATATTGGTTATCTTTGCTTCTTTGATGATTTTATCTCTTTCGTTTGTATTTTCATTGCTTAAGAGGATATCTTATTCTCAAATTTGTGTTTGGCTTCTACTTAATGTAAAGCTGGTGGTTTTGTTATATAGGTTTCCCTCATACATGTGTATATATTGGTTATCTTTGCTTCTTTGACAATTTTATCTCTTTCGTTTGTATTTTCAATGCTTAAGAGGATATCTTATTTTCAAATTTGTGTTATCTTCTCCTTCAATCTAGATGAATTTATTTTTATCAAAATAACCAATAGCATTAGAAGAAAAGAAAAAAATTAAGATCACCTTCGGGCTCGTGTAAGCTATGTGAAGCTACATGTTTCTTAAGTAAGCCTTCAGCTAAAAATAAAAGCTTGTCTTCTCCACTGCCACAAAGTACCTATGAATAGCCCAGTTCCCATAAAATAAGTAAATAAAATGTGTTCTAAGTGAATAAATATCAAGCCCAACACCATGAATAATTTAATATATCTGAACAAAAAATAAAAAGAATGTCACATTAATGAACTATTAATTTTGAAATTTTCATAAGGCACGGCATGTTTTAAAGCCAAGTTACAAACAAGTAGCACAAGGGCAATTAGAAGTTTGCTTTATTTTATCCACAAATATTGATATCAACAAAAGTTCCCAACTCAAAACCATTTTATTGCAACATAATAAATGACATCGACGGTTATTGCTTCAAAGACCTTCAGTTGGATATTATTTGCAATCCAGACAATGCAATATGACTAAGTTCATAACTGAATCGTGATTCACATGTGTAAGACACATGCTTATACAGTTTCATCATGAATGAGACCAAAACTTGAACTTGAAACCCAGATCAAACTGTTGAAATACTGCAATCAGCAGCAACATAGATCTGCAGTCTGGTGTCAGACATCCCTTGATAACAACACGAGCTTTGTGTAAAACATCTTAAAACTATATTGTTTTATTGCAAAGTAGTTATGTAAAAATGTCTGGTGCGAACTAGAAATCTTATGCACTAGATAACTTTTCTTCCCTAGAATTTGCATGTTCTTTGAAGAATTATGTACTGGCAACTGAGCGGTAAAGAAACCAAAAAATACAGACTTTTTAAACACAGAATTAATAACAACTACAACGAAAAGGGAAAAAGGAAAAAAATCAACAGTTAACTAAACCAATGTCCATTCTAAAATGAACAACAGAAATGGAAAAAAAAAAACAAACTAAAATGTAGGCCACCACAAACTGTAAAGATACCAACTTACAACTAATATACTGGCAGTGATCATGAATGACATTTATACTTTATTTTCTTATATATCCATCATATCATGAAATTTCACGTTCTGGTCAAGTTTATCCCCTTTTAAACTGACAGTGCATTTAAATAAACTCTTATAATAGGTACTGCAAAAGATAATTTAGGTTACAAATTGAACTGCGGAGAACCTGTAATTGGATGCTACAAACTGCCCAAAGAAGAAACCTTTCTTCTCCAACAAGCTTGTACATTTTGATAGCTGTCTGCCAATTAGACAACAGAAAAACGTAACTTTTAAAAATAAATAAATATATAAAACATAAACATACATTCACATATACACACACAAACCTGTTGTTGCTTCACAAAAGAATACTCTCGAACATAGCAGTTAAACAGCCCCATCATTAGATCCAAGTTACCCGGGAATTTACTACAGGCAAGTTCATAACACCCGGTAGCCAAGTCCACTGCACAAACACAAACTCTAGTCAACCAACACACACATAACCAATGAATAAAAAAACCATGTTTATTTGTTAGGCTTAAATATGTCATAGATCCATGTAATTAATCCACATTTTCATTGTCATCCCTTTACCTTCTTTTCAATAATCCCTGTAATTTTTATTTTTTTTCCACTATTCCTCGTCGTTACTTAGTTGTTATCAACAATTACTTCAGAAACCACAATTTCTATTTATTCCTGCTAATAAAGCTAGTGTTTGTTATTCTAGTCTCTGACTTAATAAGCATCTCAGGATTTAACAAAGCTAAGCAACGGCATGGAAAGGGCCACAAATTCGAACATTCGCGGGATTATTAAAACACAATATTAAAAGAACCAAAACAAGACGTAGGTAGATTGCAGGCATTAAGAGAAAATTAAAGTCTAGTTGTTAAGAAGCATCAAAATTCGTAAGTTCAACGGACAAAACAATATCTCGAAGTTCTGGCCAGTTCAATCTCTACTTTCAATTTTAAAACATTGTATGCAAAAAAACAATAATAATAACAGCAATAATAAAAAAAATATAAAAATAAAATAAAAGAGGCTAACAGTGATCCAATCGCTGAAACACAATCTGAAGCGTGCTGAGAGTGAGATCATCCATCAGCAGATAATCGTACGCGTAGAGAACCTCCTTCGCCTGGAGCGCAACGGAGAAGGCCTCGTCAGGCTTCGTCATCCGTTCGAGCACGAGCGCTTTGAGAGCCTGAATGGAAAAGCAGGAGCACGAAGACAGCGTGAGTTGGAAAACAACGAAGAATGAACGCAATGAAGATGAGAATTAGGGTTCTTACGAGAGCGTAGGGGGAATTAGGGTACTTAGCGAGGAGCGTGGTAACGTGCTTGAGAGCGTTCTTGAACTGGCGCGAATCAATGGCGTCCCATATTGGACGAACCTTGCGCTCGGGAATGCCGCCGGCTAAGCCGAACTTGGATGCCATTGGAATGAATCGAAGGTTCCAGAAGGTGAGTGAGTGAGTGAGTGAGTGAGTGACGATTTCTGCTTGGTCGAATCGTCACGAACAACGCAGAGAGGAAGAAAAAGAGAATGCGCTGTGTCCGAAGAGAAAAACCTGACCTAAAAAGAAAGAAAGAAACAAAGAACTGAAACTGAAACTAACAACAACTGCGATGGGCTTGGATTAACATGAAGTGAAAGTGGACTTCACTACTAAAGATTTATATTACTATAACATTTTTAGATAAAAGATTTTTAATATTTTATTTCTTTTTCTAAATTTCATTCCTTCTTCTAACATTATTCTTTTCTTTTTTTATCTCTTATATTATTACCAAATCTGATGCTAAATAATTAATTGTTATAGGGTGATTTGGCGGCAAGAGTGAATAACTTCTGTTTTTAATTCGATCGAAAAAAGAAAATTGGACAATTTTTTCCATTTCGTGGAATGCAGCCAAATTAGACATGTTTTTGTCAAAAAAGTATATTATATACTTAATAAAGAAATACACGTCTTATGGTAATTATAATTTTTTACTTGGTTCTATTTTTTAAATATATGTCGTTCTTACTATATTTGATGTCATTTCACTCGTCATATTCTAATTTAAAATCGGCCCAAAAAGTCCAATTTGTTTTTTGTAATAAAAGGCCTAAAAACCTGAATTTTTCTTATTGCATCCCTTATTGCTATCTGCACCCCTATAATTTTTAAAATGGCTGCTTTACATTTGACATTTTATTTGAACGTTGGATCGTTTTTCCCAGTCTTATTCTATGTTGGCCTAATTTAACTTTGGAAAAATAAGGAAATTATAGAAACATAATAATATTCAAGAGAAACTCTTATCTTTGTCACAGAAAAAAAAAACTAGGTGCAATATTACAATTTATCATTTGATTACCTATAACTTTTTATTAGATAAATTTTATTAAAAAAGCTTAAGTTCAGCACACTATATGTGTACACAAAATTGCAAAGAGAACTATAATGAGGAAAAAAAAAATTCCCTAATAACTCAATGTTAACCCAAACAACCAAACCATTTTTTTATATTTTCTTCTACATTAATTCAGAGTGAAATAAAATGAAATAACATTGTTATTATTCTTTGTTTGAATATTCATAACTTTTCTTTTCTTTTTCCAATATAAAAAGACTAAATATTTTCATTAGTTCAATTTCCTTAATCTTGGAGTTGATTGAAAAGTCTATTGATTTGAAATCACAGGATGGGTAGATGTAATAAACGAGGAATCTATTTCTAAATTATGTTACTCTATTTCTTTTTCTTCGTCTATAATAATTGAATTTATTTTTCTTTGTCTATAATAATTGAATTTATTGAAGAATTGCCAATTTTGAATTGTATCTTTCAAGTAGGATTTTTTATCTTCTTTTCTCTCTCAAAAATGGAAATTTAGGAAAGTGCTTTATAAACATATATATAAAAAGAACAAACATATTTCATTTAGTTTCTATATGTCCATTATCACTAGTTATTTCGATTTTTTACTATTGGTTTTAATTATAACATCATCTTTATTTATTGATCTTAATAAAATACGACCTATTTAATTTGTAATTTTGAAAGAAACAATAAATTTTGAGAGGAATACAAAACCAAAATAAATGACACTTTTAACTACTAAAACCACCCTCCCAAATCACAAAATACTCCAAATCATATCATTGTCTTTTTTTGTGAACCAACTATAATAGAAACTAGCATGAGACCCAGCGTACGCACGAGTCGTGTTTTTGGTTTTTAAAATTTTTGTTTAAAAAACAGATTTTAATATTATTATCAATAAATCAATAATTTAAATTAAAAGTTATAAATGTTATAATTGTCAATTTAAATATATTGAACGATAAGATTTATTTAACAATGATATAATTATATATTTACGTATAATTAATTATTGTTATATATTATGTGTTATATGTTATGTGTTTTTAAGTAATTTGGAATAATCAATTTGTGATGAGATAGATTGTTATTTTGTTTAGATTAAGAAATGACAGTATGATGTTTTTTAGAAGTTAAATAAAAAAACATTGTTTGTGATAATAAGTTTAGATTTCTAGTAAAGATTAAAGAGTAAAAAACAGGTCTTGATTTTTTTTTTTTAATTTTCTTGTTTTGAAATTAGATTTCAAAGTTATTTTTTATAAACCCATTACTATTTATATTTACATGATTCTAAAGACTTTTTTTCTTAATTTAAGAATATGTAGTAAATATATTCCTTAAATAAATATAATTTTCATATAATTTTGTAGAATTAATTATGCTTATATATTAGTGTTGTTATATTTGTAATATTATTGTCTTATTGCTTTATTAACTTCACAATTAATTTGAATTTAACGTTAATTTTGGTTAAATGTTGTATGTTTTGTGAACCAACTATACAACATTTCCTTTCGGATCACTACAAAAGTTGGTCCCCATCAGTAGTAATTTGTTCCATTGTTCATAAAAACCAACTTCAAACTCGAGAAACTCCTGACATATACCAAAGGATAAGGATTCATAAAAATCAAAACTTTGAACAAAAAATTTTAGAGACACTTCAACCAAAACACCATCGTACAAATATGTAGTACTCGATATTTCACGATCAAGTATGTAGTACTCTTTATAGTAGCGGTCCTTATATATCGTATTAACAATCGAAAAATGGTCGAAAGAAAAAATCCCTATTTGACAAGGCTTCTTCCTATACCTATGAATTCCATTGGACCCAAAAATGATACATTGGAAGAATCATCTGAGTCTTCCAATATCAATAGGTTCCAGAAAGTAGGTATTCCTATCCAAAAAACCAAACTTTAACTAAATGAAAGAAGATAATCGACCAACCTCTGCGGGCTCCATCACCATGACTGAGTTATGGTAAAAGTTTGTGAAGCTGATAGGCCTGGATGAAGACATTTTCATGTTTGGACCGTGCTATAACTACGAAGGATGATGGTTTGTTTCTTCCTTTCTGACCAAACACATGCACACTGATCCAACTTACCTTTTAAAGAAACCAAACGTAACGTCTGCACCAAATGAAACCTTCTGACGAAACCAATCAACGTGCAAAACAAATATCACCCCTCGATAAGACATCTAATAACTTCATATTGCCGTCATCTTTTCATATTCTGATACAAATAATAATTTTATTTTAATTATATTAAATTGGTAGTAAAAAAGTTTATCATAGCATTTTAATTATGTACTGTTAGGTCAAAGAATATCTGAAACCATAATAGCAAAACATACAACATTTAACCAAAATCAACGTTAAATTCAAATTAATTGTGAAATTAATAAAGCAATAAGACAATAATATTACAAATATAACAACACTAATATATAAGCATAATTAAATCTACAAAATTATATGAAAATTATATTTATTTATGGAATATAATTATTACATATTCTTAAATTAAGAAAAAAAGGTTTTAGAATCATGTAAATATAAATAGTAATGGGTTTATAAAAAATAACTTTGAAATTTGATTTCAAAACAAGAAAATTCAAAACAAAAAAAAATCAAGACCTGTTTTTTACTCTTAAATCTTTACTAGAAATCTAAACTTATTATCACAAACAATGTTTTGTTATTAAACTTCTAAAAAACATCATACTGTCATTTCTTAATCTAAACAAAATAACAATCTATCTCATCACAAATTGATTATTCCAAATTATTTAAAAACACATAACATATAACACATAATATATAACAATAATTAATTATACGTAAATATATAATTATATCATTGTTAAATGAATCTTATCGTTCAATATATTTAAATTGACAATTATAACATTTATAACTTTTAATTTAAATTATTAATTTATTGATAATAATATTAAAATCTGTTTTTTAAACAAAAATTTTAAAAACCAAAAATACGATCCGCGCGTACCCACGCTCTCATGCTAGTTTGAAATGAAAATTTAGATAAATTACCCACACATTGAATTGTAACAACAATAATCTAAATATTTTATATATAAAATAAACTGCCCATAAGTTGACTTACAAAAAAAATAATCTAAGTATGTTATAATAATTATAACATTATCCCTTTAATCATTTTAGCACATTTTTTAAAGTTATTATAATGTGTTGAACAAATATTAAATAAAACGAAAAATTAATATAAAATTCACAATATGTTAAATACTGTAAAATAAAACAATGTTTAATTAATTGCTTTATCAAAACACTCCACAAGAAAGAGATTTAACTCACGTATATTTCAATCTACTTCTTGACACGTTGGATTAGCAAATCAAACAAATTCTATTAAGTGGATTCAAGGATTAAATCATAACTGAAAACGAGTAAATAAATTCATTTATCAATTTTAAGACCCTAATTTCAATTGAAGAATTGTACAAAACTAAAACCAAAAACCTAACTTGATAGATTTCAAGTATGGATTAGAAGCTAAACATCAAGAAATATAATCGCATTCAAATTTTAAATATGAATCTTATCTTCATTTTTTAGTTGTGAAAGTAATATCACATTAAGCTTGAATCAAATATGATATTAAATGGAAAAACTAAGACAATTTAAAAAAAAAAAACTTGAGATTAAATAAACATCTTCAAATAAACTTGAAACTCTAAGAAAGTTTCATCACTTAAGTCCTAAAATGTTAAAACTCCAAAGTAAAATATCGGTCACATAAGTGTTTCAAATCTCAAATTCTGATATATTTTCAAAAGTGAAGTAAAAATGTATGAGATGAATATATACAGGTGTGCCATTAGAAAATGTTAATGCTTCTAAAGTGAAATATAAATTATAATTTTCAAACAATTTAAGCACATGACCGAAAAATAACAAAGAATAATGAGACAAACAAATTGAATTGTGAGAAAAAAAAATCCTCTTTAATCACTCTTTGTACCCAAAATTAAAATAAATAGATTCTAAGAAATAGAATTTTAAAAAATGGAAAATAAAGAAAAGAAATACAAATAATGAGAAACTTGTTATGTAGGATAGCAATAAAGTTATAATAATAGATAGAATTGGATAAAAAAATAGGTAGAGTGGTAGTTGATATCAATTGTCGGAGGATTTTTTTATGTAGGTCAAAAAAATGAAACAATTATACATATTATATTATATAGGTACAACATTTATTTTAATCGATAAGTATAAATATATATTTAAATAATAATACTGAGATAAATATGTATTTAAATAGTAGTACTTAGAGTATTTCAACTCTTGTATACAAATTATGTATATTATTTTTTGAAACACTTCATTCCTATTATAATGGGTGAATAAGTTTGTAAAACTAAGCTTTATATTGTTTGGTAACAAAATATGTTAGAGACAATCTTAGTATCTATAGAATGTATAAATAAATATTTTCATTCACATGATTAAAAATATTAAAATCACAAATTAATTACTTGTATATCGATCATTTAATTATTTTCTTGAGGATGTAATATAATATAACTAAATATATATATATATATATATATATATATATATATATATATTAAAATAAAATCTATTTTACAAAAATAACTACAAGCATTGTTTTTGGTCAAGAAAGAAATAATTGATTGTGGACCACTTGGTTATAATCCTTTTACAAAGAATGTACATACACATGTTTTTTCTGCTATATGTCTTAAAACAATTAAACAACATTACCTACCAAAATCCTACTAATTTCTCTAAAAATATTCACAAAAATTTTGCTCAATACTCTATTAATATAGCCAGAATGAATAACTTATATATAAAAAAAATACACAACAAAAAACTAGTTAAATAATACCAAAAAAATCAACACTTTGAAATAAGCATTACTTTGACCAATACTTTATAAATTCACGAATCCTGCCACCACACAATCATATCTATATATGATAATTATCACAATACAAGATAATTCACACATGCGTAATCATTTATAGGGTATATAATCAACTACATTGAATCAATCACCCCAAGTGTTTTATTTATAATGTAATAAAAAAAAATCTAATTAACTACCACTATTTTATTTTTACATAAATGATTGTTACATTAATGTAAATCCTTTCTTATGTAAATCTAACAAGTGGTACCATGGTTAAAATTGGCTCAAACGAGTGCAGCATGGTCCTTGTATCGAAAGTCTTTATGGCAAGAGCTTCAGGTTAGCATGTTCCGTTAAGAAAAACGACGGTACAGAAAAGGCTGAAAAAAAGTACTCGTGGTTGGGAATGCTTCCGTTGGAGGAGAAGTGTATCAATGTAGTTGAAAGGACCCACCTTTGAGGGAGAGATTGTTATGAGTCTAAATCTCACATTGACTAGAAATGAGAAAGTAGAACACTATATAAGTATATGACATAACAAAGAAGTAAATATAATTACTAAGAACTTGATATCTCCATTTTATTTGATTGTTGGCAATTAAAGCGGTGCATGCACCATCTAAAATATGCATGGATTATTGTTATATAACCTAATTTATCTAGGACCAAGTGCATGTTTTAATATTAGATTTGATTGGATACTAACCCACTCGTGGATACAAATCATATACTGCAATTTATATAGCTTTTGCCAGTTAACATCAATGCTAAAAACTGATCTCGATCTCGATCTTCGTTCTCCAAGATCGCATTCAATGTTTCGAAACATGAAGCAATGCTTACAAAATTATATTTAGATTTGGTAGTTGCAAGAACATCCCGAGGAACTTCAAGTAAAGCTTTACTTAACATGCAAAATCATATGGGAAAGAAGATAATAATCAAACTTATTGTAATCTCACCTACTACTCATATTTTTCACTCAAAATAAACCATCTCATGTGATAGTAGTTGGATGTGAATTTGTACTTTTGTGTTTAATGGTGTATATATAAAAAACAAAATTATACCATGAAAGAAAGACCCGTTACTAATTAAAAAGTACTGTATAAAATGTGACTGGCATAAAAAGAAATTTAAATTCTCGACTGAATTTTATGGATTATTTTTCTATTGTGCTTTCAAAATATATTGATTTTGAAGTTTTAAAATATATTAACACATTTTTAAAGTACCAATATCAGTATATTTTTAATGTTCGGTAAAAAAATAACAGTAAAAAATCCAACGAAAAATCTAAACTCTATAAAAAATAATTATGTGTTCCATTACGAAAAATGGCGATACAGATAATGATTACTAGTGAAATACTCGGTTATAAATGTTTCAACTTGAAATATACATTGATATGAAATTACTCGTACTAAAAGAATAGATAAGTAAAAATATAGATGTAGATATAAGATTTATATAAAATAAAAAAAAAATTATAAAATTATTATCTTAATATTTTGAATTATTATTTTTTTATATTATATTGAGGTCACGTCATTCCATTCAGATGTTTTCTTACTTAATCAAAAGAAATATGATGTAGTTTGTAGAAATAATGAAAAATCTGTATAATGATTTCAAGTAATTAAAATATGCAAATGTAGAAGTAGAAAAAAATGGGATTTTGTGCAATATTACCAAACTTTTAGAGAATGTCAATGTAAGTAGTTACATATTTTTTAAGAAAGAAAAATCGGATTTGATGCATTAATTGTTTCAGGGAATCTCTGTGCTTTTCTATAGTTGATTCTGAATGTGCTCTCTTTTTTGCATTTTTTGGTACTCTAACACATGAGGCAAATTGTAATGATATCGATGTAACATATAGGTTTGAAATTTGGTGCTTTCTATATCTATACAACTCATCAATGGCGTTTAATTCAGTTTTTCACAAGGAAGTTGTGTACTTTAAGAAAAATAAAATAAAAATTAATTATGTTTTGTACTCATTACTAAGATAATTTGTTTATAGGATTTCACTTTTTGTGTCCACATCTCAAAATATTAATTTTATTCTCTAAATATAATAATTTATTAAATTTTTAAAAATTGACCGTTATTTTTACAAATTTTTTATAAAATTGGATGTCTCTGCTTCTTCTTTTCTTCTTTATTTATCAATGGTTATTCTTTTATATGTTATGATATATTTCACTTTATTTTTAATAAATATAATTTTAATTTATATATTAATTTAATAATATTATAATATTATTACCTACTAATATAATCTCACGTATATTTAAAAATGTATACACACAATCGTGATAGCACCTGTATTTACGCTGGTGTATATAATAAAGGAGAAAGTTTTACAGTGAGATACGTGTATTAGTTAAAGGTAGTGGAAAAAATGAATAAATAAAAAATTGGAGTGGTCGATGAGGATATGATGGAGATCTTGGAAAATTAATTAATATGAGTAATAATATAATCCGAAGTCCAACACGTATATCAGAATTACGGGAAATGGTACTATGGTACAAATCCTAAATTTGTCGTCTACTCAAACTCATTTGTTATGTCAATTTTGTCGTATGCATCAAATAAAAAATAAATAAAAATCTGGTTACCACGTTCATCATCCACTACCAACTGTTTTTGTTTTCTTTTGTTAATTAGATGTGACTAACTATTTTTTCACTTTAATTATATTTCAAAGTGGTTTGAATGCATTCTCTTTCGTTGTTTTGTTTGAAACAGTGCGAGCTCGTAATTGACAATTGTATAAAAATGACGGAAGATGAAGACCATATATAATCTGAATCTCAATCCTGTGCCTAGAGATCAAAGCTTCTTGAGATGTTAACTACATAGCCAAAAGAACATGCACTTGACTCAGTTGACTCGTACCAGAACGAGCCTCGAGGTTATGCTGCTGTATTATTTATACTTTATACAGAGCAAATTAAGATTATCATATTTTTTACACTTCTCACATTTTTCATTGTCCATTCAGATTTTCAGTTTTAAATCATTTTCATAAGAGAGTTCAAGTTTATTGGGGTTATTTGGTGGAGAAAGGGAGAGAATAAGAGATGCAACAAATATTGTTGGTTCTTTTGTAAAACATGTTCTTTTGAATCCCTAATTATAAAATAGGGTAAGTTGAATTTTTTTAAATAGGACGAAATTGTTAGGACTCATGATAAAATTTAGATCGAAATTGTTATGAGTGTGACTGATTTCTTTTTTTCTTTTTTTTTTTTAAAGTAAAGTCGTTAAGACTCCTATCAGTTTCTGTATTTCAAAAAAAATACAGAACTGAAGTCATCATGAGTCATATCAACTTCAGTACAACATACAAAACTAAAATTATTATGAGTCCTGACTATTTCTTTAAATACTGAAATATTCATAACTCATGACGACTTTAGTTTTTTGATATACAAAGGAAATTGATAAAATTCATGATGACTTGTTTGAATGTCGCATGAGTCCTAACGATTTAAAAAAAAAAATCAACTAATCTTATTTTACGATTACCAATTCAAAACGACCCTATTTTAAAAAAAGAAAAATCAAATATTGTTACTAGTTTTACTTCAATCCACTAAATATTGTTTTTCCTTGCAGAAGGGACCATATCCCGGTAGCGTTAATTAAGGAGGATGTTATTAGAATAAGAAGTAAGTGATTATCACTCATCATTAAGACATGAATGGTAGTTACTTACATCACACTCATTTAGACTATGCGAGAGAGATAAAAAATAGTAGGTGTAGGTGATTAATTAATAGGGTTTCCACCTTGGCTTTAGTGTAGAGACAGACTAAGTTCACGTTGTTCAATAATGGATTATAATTAGCACAACCTCAATCAAATTAATTAATCTTCTCTTGTTTCTGTTAGATTTAATAGCAGTGCTCTAGGAATCTTGTAAATGGCATGCCTCGTGCATTCCCTTAACCACCACAATAGTTTATGACAACAAACCTTTGATTGAGGTTTTCTGCTACTGTTGTGGTCGGTGCCTGAAACCTCAGTTCCACGAAGCTTCATCCTCTTTACACACACACACACTCTGTAACACCACTACCTTCCAAAATTTGCAGTTACACTTACCATCACACCATAAAAGATTAAGGAAAAAAGACACAACAAAAGGAAATGTATTGGTTAGAGTGTAAGTTGAAGGTGACGTGCATGCACTAGGCTATATCGTCGCTTTTACTTTTATTTTTTCTTTAGTTTATATCATGAAAAAGAAAAAAGACGTATTCTGATATAATGAAAACAGGGGGCGATCGGGGGGGTGAGATCTGATCACCGAAATATGTACGTAGACTTGACGGGTGGTCTAATTTTCACACGCTTTCACCAAAATTTTGTGATCCATTAATTGTTTGATTTTTTATTTCTCGTTATAGACAAAGACCGTTGAAGCATATATGAATGGAGGTGAATAGTTTGATGAATGATGAGTTGTAGCCATCAGTACCAAATTTCCTTTCATGAAAAAAGGACATGCAAATATCTGTCATGAAAGGACCCAAATATCACATCAAGGTTGCCCCATGCCCTTCAATTATATATATCAAACAGGAAACGTAGCTACCATGCTACGTAGGATGACCTAATTAATGCTACCTCGCTCCACATTTTAACTATAAAATAATAATAATAATAATATTAATATTAATATTAATATATGGAGATAATGGAAGAAATATGCCTTCCACCTACACCTTAGGTAAGTTACAAATTAATATTAATTCCTTCGAAGTTTTGTGAATGTAACTCGAGTTGAATATCTTTTAGTCTCTTATTCATGAAATTCTTTTCTTTTTAAAATTTTTATACTTTGTTTTCAAATTTTAAAACTAAATGAATATAATCATTTGAGGTGTTAAACATGTTTTATATTAGAATTTGAGTTATTTATATTGTTTGAAAAAATTAGATTAATACTATTAGAATTTGTAATATTTCGTGGGTTTTTTTCTACAAATTTGCTATAAAATTTTGCAAGATTTTTTTTTCTTTTATTTTTCATACGAATTTTAATTGAAATGTAATATTTTTATGGGTAATTATTTCTTACAAAATTATAAAATTTACAAGTATTTTTTAAAAATTTTCTATGAAAAATATTTTGTAAAAAAATCGGTGAAAAATTCTGACAAATCATTATTCATAACAAAATTTACAAGTGTTTCTTTAGAAAAAAATTCAAAAAAAAATTGACGGTGTATGTGTTTTTTTAGTAGTGTAAAAGGACTGTATTAATTATTTTTAAAAGTCATGGATCAAAATGTGTCAAAGTTTCAAACATATATGAATTTCAATTTTACGACAAAATTTAGAGACTAAAAATATATTTAATCCGATATAAACGTATACAAATACACTAAAGATTATCACTTAACTATGATTTAAGGTTAAAATAAGAGTTTAATGTTTTTTTTTTATTAGAGTACCGGTCTTTTTTATGTATATTAAACTTTTGTATTTTTGTTAAAATACTCCTTGTGTTCTATTTGTTTAAGACATTTTTTTTATGATAAAAGATATATTGATGATCATTTGTTTGTGGTGAAAGCTGTAAGTTGCATACAAATTTGAAGCAACGATATATTCTTTATATATAATATTTAGTATAAAACAATCTTATCTTACAAATTTAGTTGAGAAAAGAACATTGGTTTAGAAATGCAAATTCTTGATAATTGATGTAGCCTTTTAGTTTTTAAGAAGACACCGCCGTACGTATATACGTACTTTTCCAATGCAATACGTAACGATAAGTGTTTCTCTTTTTTAAAAAGAATACTTTGAAATCTGAACATTATGACCCTGAGATTCTGTTGGTAAACATGGTTACCCTTGAACGCGGATTTCATAGATTAAATAGGAAAGGATTAAGGGCCTTAATTAGCCCTTTAATTTTGGTTTAATATGTTTTCATATATACTTTATTTTTTTGTCTCTTATCGGTGAACTAGTTTCTTGTCAGATGCTAATTAATATTTATCTATTTCTTCGTAACCTTTTGTACAGTTGATCACACTACTTCCCATGGCACCTTCTGGATCTAAATTAATATTGTTTGATCAACCAAGGTCTCAGTTTATGGGAAATGATTTTTTGTTTCTTCTGTTTATTTAATTGCTACAGAGAAATAATAATACTTTAGTACGTAGAGGTAGAAGTAAACTTTTTATTATATTCAAACATTTTACCATTACTAATTAAATCCCCTTTTGCATGCACACATTTAATGGCTTACCTACTTATTATTCTAAATTATTATTTCAATTTCCTCATTCAATATTTTGATAGGAAAAAAAAATGTATTATCTGTGTTCCGTACAAAACTAGTAGTATACGTTTTAATAAATACGGGTGAATTAATTAAAAGGCAATTTGAAGCATCTATCGTCTAATTTTAGTATATACAGCTCATAGATACTTTGAATTATTTTGAACTTATCTTTTTGAGTGTAACCTAAATTAATTAACGTAGCTAGAACCCACATTGCAAACAAAATACTTAAATTATTCTTTTCTGCATGTTATCAATTTCCATGCAAATATTTGACTGCATATATGTATATACCAACCTAGTCAAAATAAAGCAGCATGAATATTAATCACATGGGCTTAATCTTCCTATTAAACCAAGATAAAATGGAAGGTGAAAACTAATAAGAAACTAAGAGTTTAATCATCAATTAGGATCCTTAATCAAACTTGCCAAAATTTCCTACCACAGTCACTATATATAGTTCTTATTAAAGCAACACATGGCGGCTAGCCACAACACCACACACAAGTTAATTACAAATACAAGAAAGCCAACCCCACCATGTGATATATATATATATATATATATATATATATATATATATATATATATATATATATATATATATATATATATATATATATATATATATATATATATTCAAACCCCAAAAAAATTGAAGTCACAAACCAAGGGCATCTAGGTCAATTTGAATCCACCAAGTTCCATAATTATTAACTACAACATCATCATCATCAACCACCATCATTATTAAATTCTCCTTTTGCATCACAAGTAGGTTGTTGCTATATATACACAATTCATACACCACCTCCTTCCCTTGTTCAAACAATTCTCCAACATTCAAAGCTACACATAATTTTAGCCAAAGGCTTGAAAGGTTTAGATACCTTCTTTTTTTTCTGATCAGGATTCAAAGTTGAAACCGTAGATCAGTTTTAGTTTCCTCTAATTTTAATTCAGAGATATATAGAGAGAGAGAGCAACAATGGGAAATAGCTTAAGGTGTTGTTTGGCTTGTGTTCTTCCATGTGGGGCACTGGACTTGATTCGAATAGTGCATTTGAACGGCTATGTGGAAGAGATTACACGTTCGATCACAGCTGGAGAGGTTCTCAAAGCAAACCCTAACCATGTTCTTAGCAAACCTAGCTCTCAGGGAGTTGTTCGCCGGATTTTGATCCTCTCGCCGGAGACCGAGCTCAAAAGGGGCAGCATCTACTTCTTGATCCCGGAATCTTCGCTGCCGGAGAATAAACGACACGCCGGAAAAGGAAGCATTGGCGGCGGTGATGGTGATGTCAAAAAGAAAGCATCAACGAGGAAGAACAACAAGGGTGATGGTGATGATTTTCCGTCACGGTCACTCAAAGCCTCTCACAAAGAGAAAAAATCGTTATGCCGTGATCGCCGGAAAGGTCGCATTGGAATATGGAAACCTCATTTGGAGAGTATATCGGAAGACTAGTCCGGTTTGTGTTATCCGCCGGTGGCCGGAATCCGACATCGCCGGAAAATGCAGAGAAAAAAAAATTGTTCAATTATTAAAATATATAGGAACAGAAACTTTTTTCTCCTTGTTTTATAAATGTATGTGGGAATTTGATTTTGTGGATAAAAAAATTTACCTTGCTTTCAAATTGTTTTGCTGAGTTGAGTTTGATCACATTTTAATTTGTTTTGCTTTTCAACAATAAGGTAAAAGAAGAAGAAAAAGAAGTTACCAAGAGTGAAGATTTCAAGATTGTACCAAACGATTTCCAACCTCAAATTCATGCAAATATCTTTATTTCTTTATATTTATTTATATTTATTTATAAAAGGAAAATGTGTGTTTAACTAAAATTTGTACCCCACAATTGGAAACCCTTGCAAGCTTATCTATTTGTCTTAAGTGGCTTGACGAAATAAAACTCTTAATTCAAGAGTGGTTTCGATCGTTTTCTAAGCAAACTATAATTGTGACATCTAACACTAATTATCTAAAATAGTTCTGAATTGCCAATTTTTCAACGATAAAACGAAGTCTAATTTTTGATAATTAAGAGGAGCATGCACGTTAGCCACATTTATGTGTACTAAAGGAATCTATTATCTATCCACATATTATATAGAAGAGAAACTAAAGAAGAGGGTATTAAGTTGACATTATTGTCATTTCAATTATATATTAATTACCAACATTGTTTGTTGGTCTATAGTGATCGTATTAATATTCCAACTTAATTAAGGCTATGAGCTGTAACTATATTATTTGAACAATCTAAGTATACCAATAATTAGTTTTTTTGGCTCTTGTACAGAAGTCAAGGAAAAACATTAACATAAAAAAAAATATAGCTATTTTTCAGGCAAGGGAGGGAATTTCGGATAACAACTTATTAAATTCTTAACAAAAGTATGTTTCAAAATTAAGGTTAATGATTGCAAGTCCTTCTCTCCTATCTTCTTTAAAGATACATTTTACGGGTTAATTATCCGAGTAATAATGAATGAATTGAATTATTGTTGTTAAACACTAGAAGAAAAAATATTTTAGCGGAGGTTTATTTTTTATATTACACAAGATTAAAACTTCCGCTAAATCATTTTTATATGATGTTACAATACAATTTCTCTATTAAACCATGTTTTGAGAATGTGTTTATCAAATTTCTTTCGAACCCTAAAAAAAACTAATCAATTGTCAGAAATTTGTATCCTTCAGTATCTAAGAGAGGGTTAAATATGCTTTTAGTCCCTTAACTTTCAGTAAATTTTGGAATTAATCTATTTCGAAATTTTGAACCAATTTAGTCATTCATCTTTCAAAATTCGTGGATTTAGTCCTTTTAATCAAATTTTGTTAGGTTTATTTGATGTTTCGTATGTATTTCAGGATTTTATTTGAGTTGTTTATATTATTTGACACATTTTTGTTTTCATGTTAAGTCAAATACTATTATGAAAAGTACTTGAAATGTCAAATAAACTTAACAAAATTTGATTAAAATGACTAAATCCACGAATTTCGAAAGATGAAGGACTAAATTAGTTCAAAGTTCCGAAATAGATTAATTTCAAAATTTACTTAAAGTTAAGGGACAAAAACATATTTAACTCTTTTACGGAGGTTTTAAAACTCTTGTCGAATTCTGTGAGTTTAAAAACTCTGGTTAACAATTTCTTCAAACAATTTATGGGTTAATCTTGCAATGTGAGTGTGAGGGTTTTTAAGTATAAATGAGAAGAAAATTACAAGATTTGGCATGAAATTAAGAAGAAAGAAGAAGAAGGAAACATTATGCATGAGGTGGGGAATGGTGGGTGCTTGAGGAATTAACATGACCACATATGTAAGATATAAGGTATGATTTGAAAAAAAGGAGTAAACGTGGGGAAGCTTATTTTGTTGTGTTGCAAGAGATGTAGTTCTGAAATAGCGACATGTTCACGCTACATATGATAAAGAAACAAAAGCTAACAAGCTGGCATATACATCTTCCTTAACTTAATGTTTTTGGTATTAATTACTGAGTTGTTCACATGGATTCTCCTCTCTTCTCTCCCATGCTAACAATACTATATATACTAAAGGGACAATTCTTTGCACATCCCTTTGTCAGTCCAACTCATGCATATATATATATATATATATATATATATTATACTATTTTCTTTCGACCATCCACCTACTTTGCTTTCACTCCACCATATCATATAGGTAGATCCATCCACATATATGTTTTTCTCAATTCAAACCCAAATTAACTCATTCTTTCTATTGCTAGTTTACCCTTTTACAAATCAAATAGTTTAATTTATAATTTCTCATTTCAATAAAGTTTGTGACTTATTGGAATTTCTCAACATGTACCTTATCCTAAAAAAAGAAAAGTCTCAAATTTTTTCTTTATGATTATTCACTTTGATGTATGAGGTCCATCTAAAGCTAAAATGTTAGGCAATTCGATGTGGTTTGTAACATTTATTAATGATTGCACTTGAATAACTTAGTTATGTTCAATGAAGTCTAAATGTGAAGTTGGAGGACTGTTTCAAAAAATTTACAAAATGATTGAAACTCATTACAAAGCACAAGTTTAGGTATTGTGTAGTGGCAATAGAGGAAAATATATGCTATCGAAACTTTCACATTTTTAAGTATTCAAATGAATTGTTTATCAAAGATCTTGACCAAATACTCCACAATAAGATGGGGTGGTAGAATAAAAGAATTATCATCTACTAAATGTATCTAACATGCACTGATTGAAGTTCATATTGAGCAATATATTGGGAGAAGCTATCACATATGTAGTACACTCTATCAATCGAACACCGTCTAGGTCTCTTGAGTATAAAGCACACAAGAAATGTGAGATACTTTAGCCTTGGCTCATAAGGGATCTAAAGATGTAAGAAAAAGTAAATTAACCATTTTGAGGTATTAATATGAAAATTTTACTATAGAATAAAATGAGTCAATAGAATCAATTTAAGTTATTTTTTAGCTTAACTCTTTTTTTTTATGTTAGATTATACTTCTTTATTAAAATTTTACTTGAAAGTTATATTGTATTTGGATTTATTTTTTTATTTATTTCAAGTTTTGGTTTGAGCCAAAATCATTCTTTTAAGAAAATATCCAAAATTTGCGTTGTAACTAGCTAGATCTAACATAATTTTTTGTAGAGATTAAGGTTCAATATAAATTGATGTCATCCACGTCCACGTCAAAGTGTACCTGATATAAAAAGCCAAAAATATTTGACGTAAAATGATTATTTTGTGATGATGGTAGGGAGATTGCACCTAAATCTTAAACCCTAAGAAAAACTAATTTAAATTACGTGCAATGAAAAAACTAAATTTAGACAAATGATTTTTGAACCTAGTCAAAGTTTGTAGCTTAGACTACTCTTTCAAAGATTTAGGGTATGTACATACACATCTCCTTCAATTGAATTATGTGATAATAAAATTGCATTGCTAATAACTTTATCCAACATCATTGTGTGAAATTCCAATATAATTTTATTAGTCGACTCTAATACGACACAAAAAAGGTTAATTTCTTAACCATACTTAAAAAGCAAAGTTTTTTTAAAATGATTTTAGTTGTTAGTTAGCCAACTCTAAGTTGAAGCTAACTATTTTTTGTTTTCTAAATAAATAAATATGTGATAGTGTCATATTAATGTTGCTTAGTTGATGTTAATTTTATTTATTTTATTATTTATTTAAGTTAAAGTTTATTAAGTCAACACCAATGTAATATATTTTTAATATTTATTTAAGTTAGTACCGACTCAAAGTTATTTTATATTTTATGAATTCATGCACCTTAGTGACGATAAATAGAAATTGTTTTAATTTTTTTTAATCTAAAGTCCCATATTTAAATACAATAAATATCTTCACTCACAAATTCTCTATACAAAAATTCTCACATCCATCTTCATCCACACTCATAAATCTTCTCACATTCAATGGTGGACCTTAAGCATGATAGAGGGGCCCAATTTATTTATTTATTTTTTAACTTTTAGATGTTACATATTAAATTTGTTTAAAATTTGTTAAAATTTTTTAAAGTTTGTTAAAAATTTTAAATCATATACACCATGATGAAAATTAAATTAAGTATATTTTTATTTTTTTATAAAACATGAAAGTTAATATTAATAAATAATAAAATATAATAAAGAATAAAATATTTATTAATATATTTTTTTTCTTGTTTTTTAAGTTTTTCCATTGTACACATTTTTCATTTTAACATTTTTTTTGTTTTTAAAAAAAAAAAACGTTAGACACAAATTCACTATTTTTATTCTCATTTCTCATATGCTTTATTCTATTTTTGAAAAAAAAATGTATCGCTTCGGTGAATCACTTGAGCCCTGATACATTTTCGGTGCCATGGAGCTAGACCAGTGAGCTATTACGCTTTCTTCAAAGGATGGCTGCTTCCAAGCTCACCTCCTGGTTGTCATCCCTCGATCACTTCCTTCTCCACTAAGTGATTGCTTAGGGACCTTAGTGAGCGTACGATCTGGGTTGTTTCCCTTTTGTCTCATTTATTAGTGAAATATTAGTTTAATAGTTAGCATTTTGTTTTTATTTCTTGATTTTTTGTATATTCATTTTTTATGAATGTAGAAGAAAAAATAATATATTTCATGTGTTTTTTCATAACTAGTTTTTAATTATGATTTGATTATTAGAATTTTTTTAGTAATTATTTATCTAAGTTCTCAATTAGATTATGATAAATTATTTTTAAAATTTAAATTAAAAAAAATTATATTAGTGTAAAATAAATGAATAAATTTATATTTTTAAAAAGTAATAAAAAGGAAGTTATAAGTGAAGATAGAAACAAGAAGACTCAACTTCCTTACCTATTTCGAAGCATAGTATTGAAGATTCAATTAGAAAAATGGAAGTGAAGAGTTTGACATTAATTACCCATATCAAATACAACTTAAAAATTATAAATTTTGAATATATTATTTTGGTCCCTTACAACTATTAAGATTTGTCAGTGCTCACATTCATCTTTTTTACTTTCGGTGATCCCCTTCGTCCACACACATCTATTTCAATGACGGTCATCTTCTTCATCCTCACACATCTCCTTCTCTCATAGTCATTTTGATCATCCACACATCTTCACTTACACTCACCTCCTTCGTTCACATTCATCTCCTTTATCAACTACAACATTTTCTTTTTTACTTTTCTGTTTGTATTTTATTTTATTGAAGATGGAGATCTCATATAGGAAACTTTCTTTTTTAAACGATGTCATTAGTGTCGGTCAAACGGACACAAATTGAATTAGTAATAAAATAAGTTTTATTTACCGTGTACTTAACATGTTAATAAAATTTTATTATAAAAATTATTTAATTTAACGCAACTTCACCGACACTAAATTATTTCACTTAGAAATTAATTTAAAAATCAGTGATGATTAACTGTTATAATTTAAGTCACATGCATGTATGACGCAAAAAATTCTAAGTTGTATTTTATATCTATTTATCTATTTTAATCTTTTAACTATTTATTAAATTAGCGATGAAGTAATGTTCTATGCTTTTAGCTTATTTTCCACATCCTAAACTATTCTCAAAGTTTTAAGTTGTATTTGATACCTTTTTATCTAGTTTAAAGCTTGAGCTATCCTATGTTGTGAAAGGAGTTTCTTAAGTTTTCAAACACATGATGAGTTCCTAGTAAAATGCAAGCAAACCATTATCGCAAAGACTTAAAAATGTTGAGAATATGTTTAATCTATATATGACAAATACCTTGTAAAGTTTGTTTTTTGTTCCTTTTTTTCAAAACCACCTTGGTTGTTCTTGTATGACCAAAAATGAACATGTAAAATCTGATGTGGCTAAGAGGTTTCCAAGTGGACCAAGCTCAGGAAGTTCACACCACTCTGTCAAGCCTAGTGTACATGGAGAGTCTTTCACATGATGCTTACCAACTATGATCAAACTAAAGAGTTTCTCTATTCTTAGAATAGCTTTTGTTGTATCTGCTCCATCTTCCACAACCTCTTCCTTGAACGTTACTTTGCCTTCAAGGCAACTACTATAACGTATTTGTTCCCTCAAGTCAATGTAAGGGTTCTTCGTTTTCCTTGATTTGCTTTGCGTGTTAACCCTAACCCAAAACACTGTGAGTCTCATATTTGGATGTTGAGCCATACGTAAACTAAAAGACAATGCCTCTTGGTCATCACCTCCACCCAAGTAGATCATTGCAATTTCACAGATTAACTTCTCATATAACCCTAATGCTTTCTCACTGATCTGACTCCGATCTGCGAAGATCCCAACAGAGCAAGGAGCTTTCTTTAGAACATGTTGGTTCAGTGTCTTGATTGAAGCATTCGAGTACTCGATGTTTCCTTCAGTGAACCATTTATGAAATGGCATAATCACAATGTTGGACATGAACTCCATTGCAAGGTTGCATATATCGTAGGGCATGCTTACAAATGGGGTTTTTGCTGTGAAGAAATGCAACTCTACATAACCCTCGTTGTGCTTGTGAAATTGATCGAACACGTTGTGTATGCCTTCAGATGACTTGTTAGGACTCTTATCTTTTGTGAGTGTGGGAAGAACACTGCCTGAAAGCTCCACAAGGTGAAGGACAAAGACTGAGACTGGTGTATCCTCTGTGGGGTTAGAGGCTTGCAAAATGTTAATCATTGGATATACGTTTTCTTCATAATGGACACATGCAAGTATTTTCAGAGCTGGTTCCGGCTGAGAATTCCTAACTGTCTTTTTAACATATCCTCTGCACTTTCTTGAAGGATCATACATGAGATAAACACATAAACTTGCACAACCAGTTACCACCACCATGGTAAATATAGCTAGGGTGAAAGGTTGCTCTCCTATTGCCTGTTCATACACATCAAATACAACAAAATTAACACACTACGTATAATCACATGTGTTTTATCATAAATACCTACTTTCTATGTAGTGACGGATCTAAAGCCGCAGGTCAATGAGGACAAATCAAGTGGTGTGCTTATATACTTTCAACTACAAACAAGTTTATCATAAAGTAACGGTCGACGAATTCAAATATATAAGATTGGGAAGACAAAATAAAAGATTTTCAGATACTTGGTAATTATTTTAATAAAACTAGGAGGTGCATCTGCACACCCTCTGTATTATTAAAACTAGGATTAAAATGTTTTTGCTCCTTTAACTTTCGTGAAAATTGGAATTAGTCCTTCGAAACTTTGGTCAAATTTAATCCATCCGAGAAACGCGTTTAAAACTTCAAATCAACTTAACAAAATTTGATTAATTAAAAACATTGAAATGAAGACTAAATTGGTTTAAAGTTTCGAAGAAAGAATAATTTCAATTTTCACTGAAATTAAAGTAAACGGATCAAAATCACATCTAACCTTTAAAATTGTAATCCTAACGAAAAACACCAAAAAAGCATTGGCATGGAAAAATGGCGACATACCTTAACATTCAATAATAAGTTGAGGAAGCAGAGATCCATGAGGCCTTTACAGCACATGATGAGAGACAATGCAAGAGAATCCCCAAATTCAATCTGAAAAAGAAGTGAGGAGACGATGGTGCCCATAAACTTGCCTAGATAGAGTGAAAGTAAGATAAGCTCAATGGTGAGTGACTTGAAATCTCCCAATGAACGAGGACTAGTTTTAAGGCCAACAATGGTGCAATAAGATGGAACAATCAGAGTAGAACCAACAGTGTCAAGCCTTTCTGTGAGAACAGAACCTAAAGGAGGACCATCCGGTAAGACCAACCCAAAACAGAAGGCAATAAAAAAAGGAGGTTGTCCTGAAACACTTGCAGTGAATCCAACAATCAAAAGTATACAAATGATCCAAATAAAGTGACTTTCTGTCATTGGTTTTCCTCGTGGATTACGATTTGAGATCCATATAACCAATGGCCTCAGAAGGAAGAACAAAATGGCGAAATAAGAAACCGACACTATCATTTCTGTAATAGGTTTATATGTTTCTTGTCGAATCGCTATGGTGCCATTGATGAGCACAAAATATAATACCCACATGCATGAATCACTAACCAGAGAAGTGGACACAGCTATGCGTCCAACCTCTGAATTAATGATATTCATCTCAGTTAGAAAGGCACTAACAACAGGAAATGTACTCACAGAAGATGTCAACAGTAAAACGCGAACACTAGGGTCTCTATTTTCTTCTGGGTATAGTGATCCAATAATATTCAAAACCACACCACTAAATGCTAAAGAAGATACGTGACCAACTACACCAATCACTATTGCTTGCTTTTCAATCTTCAAGATTTGCCTGGGATCAATTTGCACCCCCATCTTGAAGAAATGGATCACCATGCCAAATTCAGCGAATGTTGACAGCGTCATGGTGCTTTCTATTGGAAATAGCGTATCGTAACATTTTTTGTGTCGACCTAGAAATATAGGACCCAGAATGATTCCAGCCTGACCAGACACCAGTGAAAAGATATTATAGTATGAACAAGTTGGTTTCAAAACATGTTTGAATGTTCTTACACTTTAGTCTCTCTAAATGCATATGAAAACATCGATTAGCAAATAGTTATAATTAACTCAGATGAAAGCTTACCACAATTTGTGAAATAATAAGTGTTTGATGAAAAGGCCTCAATAAGAAATAAGTGCTTCTACCAACAATGTACATGATAATAATTTGAAGAAGTAAGATAGATGTGGCATGATGAAGGGGATTATCTCCTAACCAAAAACCTCTAACAAAGGATTTCATAGCATGATGACATACTAAATAATCATTTCCAATCATTCCAGAAGAACTCAATCGATGTGAAGTTTCGTTCTCCATATGAACAGAATTTAAGAAAAGGAATTCTATACAACATATACAAAGTTTTTGAAGAAGGAAATAAACTTGAAAGAAAGTGCGAAAGAGAAGATGGAAAGAGATACTGAAATGATAGTTTAGTAATGGATGGATGAGGAAGTTAAAAGGTTAATGGTTGAAAACTGTTATCTGACATGAATGGTTTGACAAGAATAGTAATTTAAAAGTAAAATTTCTTAATTATTGGTACGAGATGAGGTACCATTTTAGATATGTCCCTACAATTTAGGACTTATGATCCTGTAGTCAAAATGGAGAAGATAAATGACCCATCAATATGTAGCTATAGCTTCATGTTCAAGACATTTATATGTATGTATGTATCATATTTGTAACAATATAAAAATAAATAAAAAATCACGCAATGCATGTTATTGATTTTTTAACTTCATTTTTTTAATATTTCATATTACATGCCAAAATTTAAAATGTTAAAAAATATGTTTTTTTAATATTATTCCTAAAATACTAAACACAAAGAGAGATGCCCTTTTACATAATTTTTATAGGTTTAAAAGTTTTTTATTTATTATTATAATTCCTTTTTCTATTTTCATTTAATTATTTTTTTTATTAAATTTTTTTTTACCATTATGTGTCAATTATGGTAATATCATTACCACCGGTAAGATAAAAGAAATTACATTAACTCTTTTTTTAAAAAGAATTAAACCAAATTGAGAACATTTAAAAGACCAAATAAAAAAACTTTAAAATAATTATTGTAATACAAAAAAAAAATCTAATTTAAATAAGTAGTAAATTATACAGTCTTGTCAAATTTAAAATAAAACTATCCATTTTTTACGAACTTGTGTAATTTTTTCTTAGAATTTTCATTAATTTCATTTTAACTAGATTTGATTTAGATTTTTGTAATCCAATTTAAATTAGATTAACTTATAATATTTTTGGGGGCACCGGTGTTGTAATTATCCAGGATAGGTTTATTCACATGATATTACACGGTCAAAAAACCAACATATAAAGATTTTACAAAGAGGATTTCATTTTTGTGTCTATTTTTCATTTTTCAATTTTACCCTTAATTATTACTTTAAAGATTAATTATTTTATAATTATTTTATCTTTAACCATTTTTTTAAAATTTTATTTTGACCGTTATTCTAAAAACCTTCTTTAACAGTTATTTTATTTACACCAGTGCAGAAAGGACTTTCTGCCCCGGTTATTTTCCACATTTTACCTCGGGTCTGGAACCGAGGCATATTGGGGCGAGGTCAAAAGGTACATCTTTTGGCCTCGGTTATCACCCGAAACCATAGACCCAGTTTTTTGCCCCGGTCTTGGTAAGAACCGAGGCATATTCCTTTAGTCGTCAGGCCCGTGCTGGAGCTCGCAGAGCTTCTTGCTCTTCACCATCTCCATGTCAATCTCTTGCTCTTCTTGCTCACTCGTTACGGTGACATTCAATCTCTCTCAGCCTCCTACCCCACGCTCCATTTCAACACCATTGTTGATTGCTACAGCCATGGCAACCACCCTGGATCCGGAGACACTAGCACTATGCACAAACAAACCACCCAAAATCCTCAAAAGAACAAGCAACCACTACGGCATGAGAGAGAAAAAGGAAAAATGGGTTCCCAGAAACAGATTGCAAAACCACAAGCACCATTGTTGTTTGGGTACTTCTGAAGTAGACAAAGATAATAACTTTACGACTTTTCCTGATCTGGGCTGGTTTTGAAAATGAAAAACCATTTTCAGACTTCAGAGGGCGTGCATTTATTGAAGAGGCGATGTTGAGAGAAGTGAGAGAAAAAAAAAAGTTGTGGCTTCTGGTGGGACTTGAACAGCGGCGTTGGCGCGGGGAGGAAGAAGGGTTCGTGAATTTTGAACCCTAAATAAACCCTACGGCTTCGGTTGTTAGAGGAACCGAAGCCATTGACCCCCTTTTGGCACCGGGTTTTCTTGGACCGAGGCCTATACTCTGACTTCCAGCCACTTTTTGGCTTCGGGTCCTACTGGACCGAGGCCTATACCCCTCTTTGGCACCGGTTTTGAGCGAACCGGGGCCTATACCCTCTTTGGCTTCGGGTATTTGGAGAACCGAGGCCTAAAACTTGGCTCTAATTGCAAAAATGCCACCGCGCCATTATATGCTTCGGTTCCTGGCCAACCGAGGCATATAAGACGAGGTAAAATGGACATTCTGCACTAGTGTTAACAACTATTTTAAAATTTATTATATGTTTTAAAAATAAATATTATTGATCTTATAAAAATTAAAAAATGCGGATACACAGGCGCGACAGTGCATGTGTGTTCACTAGTTATCAATAAGGTCAATTTAGAATATATAAATAGATACAAATCTCACCTTCCAAGTCTGGTTGTAGAGTTGAGTTAGGCTTTAAGTTATTTTCTTAACATGGTATTAGAACTATGAGTTTGAGTCTATTTTAACAAAATTTTGTTATTGTTCTGCCTATTGTGCCTAGGGATGTCAACAAGGCAGGTAGGATTAGTATAGCTTCTCCATACCTTATTCGTTCGATAAATATCTGCCTCTTACCCATACCCATATTCGTGTGAGTATCCGCATAATTTTTTAATATCCACATATATTCACGGGTACCCACAGGTATTTACAAAGAAATAAAAATAAATATTTAACAATATATTTTAATCGTAAATTCAAATAAAATACAATACATAACATTCATAAATTCCAAATAAAGTTCAAATAATCCATTTAAATAGCGTTTAATGACGGTTTACAAAAAAAATGATTTTTTTAAAACTAATTGATAAAATAATAATCCATTCAAAATCATTGTTAATATTTTAGTCATGCTTTTTTATTTTTTGTTAATTTAAATTAGAATATAACGGGTACGTGGATTCACGGATACGAATACTATGATATTCGTACCCGTTCCATAACATGCAGTATAAAAAATACCCGTACCTGTTATCCGCAGTATCCATTTACAATATCTATGTCCTACCCATTGCGGGTTTTATTCGCGATACCCGCAAATACAAAACATTTATTATTTATTGAACTTATTCTTAGACCTATTATCAAAACATTTTAGTACCATCCATTGATTTCTTATCTCAAAATATATATTCCACCTATTATTTAACATCTGCATACAATGGTTTGCAGGATAGGGTTTGTCTCGTATTTAGTCCAATGATTACTATGTAGATGCACTCTTAAAATAAAATCTTTGACGGTCATCTTTTTAATATAATTTTTTTTTTATTTAAATTGGTACACTTCAAGTATTCCATTTATATATTGTTCCTTCTTGTTTATAAATGAAAAGTGTGAAAGGTTTTTCAATATTGTACCCTAATAAGAAATATAATAGGTACAAATTTTAAGGTATTAAAGTTAGACTTACTGTGTTGTATTGATTTATTCAATGAATGAACTTCTAAATCAAATAGTTTTATAATACAAATTAAAAAACAAATACATATCAAACAATGATGACCATGAGTCAAGTCATTTAAGAATGAAGAAAAACACTACAAAGGGAAAATACAAAAGGAAGGGTAAAATCAAAATTGGAAGTATACAAATTTATATCCAAGGTACATGAGGTATATGCATAATTGTTTCTGTCAAATCCTAAATTTTGCTATACTTATACTTTTCTTACAGAGTCCTCTGGATTACGTGATCCCCAATATCTGGTTTGTTGTTGCACCACTAAAATAGATGTTTGGGATCCAATATTTAAAGAGATAAGAATCTCTCCAATAACTCCCAATTCCCCATTTTTCCATTTGTTAAGTTCTGACATTACTTTTGAATCACCATGCTTCCTCCCAACCATGATAAGGTCATAACAACTCTCCATGTATTCAACAACTGAAAGTAAATCTCTTCCAGTTATTATCATCTCATCTTTGAGAGAAACTCTCTCATTTCGGAAGGCCTTAAGCCTAAATTCACTTAAGATTTCTGAGTCAAGCATTTTGCTAGTTTCTGTTCCTCCAACAATATCAGTTGAAGATGAAAAACGAAAGAGTGTAATGTGGACATAAGGTTGATCCAACATACGCCTTGCATATGCAAGTGTTTCTCGATCATCTGCACCCCCAAAGAAAAACACAGCCACTTGATATGTTGATTCCTTTGTGTGGCCACACCAAAACATCTTCTGATTGCCACGATCAATAAGGACACCAACTGAGCAAGGAGCCTTCTCTAAAACATTCTTGTTCAGTTGCTGAAAAGGAAAAAACGACTCAGTTGTCCTTCCAAATATCCATCGCTTATGAAAGGGTAATATGATAAAAGTTGTTCTCTTTTCAAGTGCCAAGTAGCACACATCATTATGCATTGTAGCATAGGGAGAAATGCCTTTATAGCTATGTATTGAGATCTTGCCCTTGTATGCATCTTCAAACTTGTCGAATGAGTTAAAAATCTGTTCAGTTAGAGTAGAATGTGCCCCCAACTTACAAGGCACATGTGCAACAAGAACAGAGGAAGATCGCCCCTCAAGCTTAATATGTTGGAGCAAAACTAAATCAATAGGGCTTTCTTTAGTGGGATTGGAAGCAGAAAGGAGGTTTAAAATAGCCAAAACATTTTCTTGTTTATGAATGCAGGCTAGTAGGCGCAACGGTTCATCACTGTTGTGATGCACAAGTGTCCTCCTTTTGTAAGCAAGAAATCTCCTTGAAGGATCATATAGATTTTTTACAATAGGGGACGCAATCCCGCTTACAAGAAGCAAATTTAGAACCATAACTGTAAAGCATTCATCATTCATCATCTGCCAAAAACATGGAACAGTAACTTTTAGTCAAGCTCACAAAACAAAAAGCTTTTTAAATTGTAATGTGCATTTGAACTAAGATTTTAACTTACATCTTTCAATTTCAAAGTAATCAACAAGGCCATTTCAATCGTGCCTTTGATGTTCATTATAAAACCAAGAGCAAAGGCATCACGAATTGGCATCCTAAGGTAAAGGAGAGGCAACAGAGCCCCTAAAACTTTGCCACAAAAAATAGTGCAAATGATTAATTGAATTCCAAGTATGTTCTTCATGGTCTGTATGGCATAGACATTTGTCCTTAATCCAACTACGATAAAAAGCATAGGTATGCACACTACAGAAACAAAGCAATCAAGCTTGTCTACCAGTGCTGCTCCTAAGGGCGGACCATCAGGTATAGCTAGCCCTATAAAGAAAGACACGACAAGTGCATTTATGCCAATGATTTCACCTAGGAGTCCACCAACCATTACTGTTACAAGAACTCCACAAATGTAAATTTCTTCCACAGGTTTTCCTTCTGGTGATTGTTGAATTGCCCATAACGCAGCAGGGTGAACTACAAATATGACGAACGAAAAAAGTACAAGGGAGGACAAGAGAGATCCAAAAGATACTACTATTGACTTTGTAAAAGATAACTTTATAAAAAATGTTATTGTCATGTTTACAATGAAGCAAACCTCAGCCACTATTGAAGAAGAAGCGGCCAACCTCCCAATCTCTGAATTGAGGATTTCAAATTCAGAAAGAAAGCGAGTAATTACCGGAAAGGCTGCAATACATTGAATTTCTATCACAATATAGAGTATATTATAAGTATCACTATCAAATGATACCGAATGGGTGAGGATATAGTAAACCACTTTGCCAAGAATGTAAGGAACAAAATAGGTTGTAATTCCTATGACACAATTCCTTCTACCTAATCTAAAAGTTATGGTTGGATCTATCTTTACCCCACATAAGAAGATGAATAACATAAATCCAAAAAAAGTCATTGTATCAAGCACACTTCTCTCTTTTAATGGGAAAACCCTCTCGTTAAATGTTGCACTGTGTCCAAGAACAGAAGGACCTAAAGTCATACCACCCTGCTTAACAAAATAACATTGAAAAACTGAATTAGACACGCATCTACTTTCTTGCTTTCAAGAAAGTATAATCAAGTAAAAATAAATAAATTCTTCAACATCGTATTTAGACATTTTAGAAATGAGAATAAGCAATAATTTCTAATATTTCCACAAAGATAAAATTAGCAACAGGTTTTATAAAATACATGTTTCAAAAAAGAAATGTAAAATTCTTCAGTTTGAATATTGAATTATGTTTACATTTTGACCACGACTACAATAAGAAAGTAAGATATAAATTTTAATAAGAACAACTTTTTCAAATGTTAACAAATAAAATAAGAAATCTAGTTAGAAGATTTGCTCCCCACAATCCATAATTTGCATACGTCGGTCTCTCATCACAAGGTACACCATTGATCAAATGCAAACACATCAATCAATCGATTCAAAGGTTGTGACTATGGAGAACTAAGTTATTGTATAATCAATTGGTTTAGAAAAAGCATTTGTTTTCATAAAAAATGATTTTGTCCATGAAATTGGCAACGTCGAACACAATATCTCTTTAACAACTTTGTATAATAAGTTTTCATTTTTTTCTCAAACAAATTTAAATGCAACTATTTACACGAATCAGAAGATGGCAATAGAAGATGAAGGAATAATCCGTCAGAAAATGCAACATGAAATGAGATAGGAGCATCAGGAATTAAAGCTTACAAGAATTTGAGAAACAAAAGTCGGTTGACCAACAGGCTTGAGAATAATGTAAAAGACATGGGTGAAGATGAACATGAGAAAAAGTTGGCACAAGAAAATGGGGAGAGAATACGCAAGTGGGTCATCTCCAAACCAGATTCCCTTGGAGTTGATTTGATTAACTGCGCTATGGCATATGAAAGGCTGTCCAGGCGATTTGGTTGCAACATGTAAGGTACTGTGAATGAGGTTTTCGTGACCTACCTCCATGGATGGAGCTTCATGAGAGTGGTTAAGAGACTTTGAAGGGAGGAAACAGTGAAAAGCATAGGAATGTTATGAGACAACCCATTGGGAGAGAATTGTGATCATGAATGGATGAGATAAACAGAGACAATCGAAGTAAAACCTAATTAATGCTTCCCTTTTATAACTTGTTTTTTCTTCACCAAAAATAAAGGTCATAATATTTTCACAAACAAAAAACACCCCTGTAAAAATAATAATAGTGTTTTAATTATATTTCTTTTCATTTTTAATTTAAAATTTTAATATATGTTATTATACTATTAAAATGAGTTATAAGTGAGTGTATTTTTTTAGATATTTTTACCAAATATTTTGCCGTTTAATGCAATTACTAATATATTTGTTTATATGTTTAAATTTTCATAAATTATATTTAGGTAATATATAGCAAACAAAAGTTGAATATTTGTAACTTGATGAATCGTTATTGAAGTTACTAGCGTACACACAAGCGCTATCGCGTCTGTGTGTATGCATTTTTTAAATATGCATGATATTATATTAATAGGTGATAATATTGTAATATTATTAAGTTAATATATAAATTAAAATTATATTTATTAAAAATAAAGTGAAATATATCATAACAGATAAAAGAATAACCATTTATAAATAAAGAAGAAGAGAAGAAGTAAAGACATCCGATTTTATAAAAAACTTATAAAAATAACGGTCAATTTTTAAAAATTTAATAAATTATTATATTTAAAAGATAAAATTGATATTTTGAAATGTGGACATAAAAAAAGAAATCCATTTATATATTTCATTTATATATTGTTATAGATTAGTAACCGATACCAAACCATATATTTAAGACCAATGACAATATATATTCTTTACAGAAAGAATATTTTGTTAATCGAAGAAAAAATTTCAAAATGACTCATTCAAATAGTGAGAATAAGATAACGAGAGATAAACTGTTAATCTTAGAATGTAATTTTAAAAACAATGCATCCAAACAAGTAAATGGCATAATATCATTGGATAATAAACCTTGATTCAAAAAGTATTTTGAAAACATTTATTGTAATACTATTGTTATACTTTATATAATTATTTTTATTTGTACCTCTTTCGTATTTTTGTATCTTAGAATACTATTTTGTATTTTTTTTATAGATTTCCTATTTTGAAATTTTATACAAACATTCATTTTGTTATAAAAACATTACATTATCATCTTTTTTATATATACCCATACATTTTAAAAATATTACATTAAGGATATTAATGTAATAGCTTGAAAAAGTACAAGGAATATCATTTTAGTTTATTCATTTTATTTTGAAGCATAATTAATTTTCTGAACTTGATAAAAAATAAAAGGAGTGTAAATTTTATTAGGTCATTTTTTTATGTCTACTCTAATGTGACAAAATTAAAAGCACTTGGAAGAAAGGAATTATATAAAGCTTGGTTTTCAATTATCAATAAAAAGTTAAATTATCTTATTGATAAAGTAAAGCCATTTTTGGCACATTAGATAAACTAGGGTAAACACAGGCGCTATCAAGCCTGTGTGTACGCATTTTTTTAATTATATTTATAATTGATGATATTGTAATGTTATAATGAACAAAATTAAAGTATATTTAAAAAATTAAAGTGATATGTATGGAGAAAATATGAAAAAAAAATAACTATTGATGAGTAGTAGGAGAAAAAAGAAGAAGAAGACAAGTAAATAGTTTTATAAAAACTTGTAAAATTAATCGTTAATTTTTAAAAATTTAATAAATAATTAAATTGTAAAGGGTAAAGTTAAAATTATGAAATGTGAACACAAAAGAGGAAATCCCCTTTGTATATAGTTATAGATAACATAAAGTAAATTTATATTAGAAATCCGAACTTGTGCTGAAAAATACCAATATAAGTTTCACTGAATCATCAATTTCTTAATTTGGATGATGACCCTTTGAAAGCTAAAATTAACTGTTCTTTTTCAACCAAAAGTGTAAGAGACTTGTGTTGAATACTTGATTATACCAATCTATTTTAAAATAAATTTTGATATTTTCATCTCCATTAGAAATAGCAGTTTCAATCTTACAGCGAAAACAAAAAATTTAATATATTTGGATTTTGAAATTGAACTAGAGCCACTTGAGATAAAAAATCATAATTTTGTTCTATCTTATTCTACATATACATTAAATGTTTCCAGCTTAACTTCTATTCACCACTTCAGATGAACACTTAAGAATTTCTATATTGAATTAGAATTTTATAGAATTAGAATGTTAACCTCATATTTTACCTAAAAAATAGTAGAAGTAGAGGGAGTTCTACCCTACCAAATAAAGCATCAGTGAAATCAGTAATATTCTTACTGATTTGTTAACATTCTGCAATTATACATTCAGATGTATATGGATGGAGTCTCATTAACAGTGGATGATGATACTGACCCTGAATTTAAATTGGAAGCTGTAACTTCAAAAATGTACAACAAATACAATACATAGCAACATGAGTTAATGTTGCCAGAAAAGAAAGTCTACTTCTCTAAAATGTGCATACTTAACATTGTTCTGTTGATTAACTTGTGCATTAGTTGGTTCTAATTTATGAATATTTCTTTTCTTATTTTAATCTCAAAGTGAAAAGGTTGATAAGCATGCCCTGTATCTTATACTAAGAATCATATTCAAATGGAGGATGGACATGACACTAAAAAAATCTTTTATGAACATTTCATTTCCTGCTCAATAATGTCCGAGTGCAAGGTAGGTTTCCTAATGCAGACCCACTTGCAAACGACCATAACGAGGTTTAATTTAGGAGATTTATGCAGACAAGAATTATGCTTCCATTACTAGTAGCTGCCTACATGCATGATGATGAAACATTGTCAAAACACTATTATTTAAATACAATAATCCGGCTCCTGCAGTTATCTTTCTTTTCAAACAAACTTCAAAAACTTGTATACTCGTAACATTGATATCATTAACCTGTCAGTGTCACTCAAGCTGCAACTGAGCAAAAACATTACCTCACAAGAAGCTTCTTAATGACAGAAGAATGTGCAAAATCTTTCATTAACTCAACTCTTCATCAGCAGGCATGAAAATGGAGAGAAAGAACCAATTTAACTGTGTAACTTCATATCTACACTGTGGAAAACAATAAAAAGAATATCTATATCTCTATACACAAAATGTTAAAAAAGCACAAAAAAGAGTATGTTTCTTGTGGGTTATATTATATCAGTTATCACCACCATTGATGTACTAGAATTCCATAACTTCTAAGTGAAGTAAACAGATTCAGGCATTGAGAATAAGTCTTGTGATATTTTGTACTTCTCTGACCAGGGCAGCATCTCTGCCACCTATTGTAATGGCACTCAAGGAAGAGCTCATCAATCAAGCAGATAGCCCCATTCTGAATCAACCTTGGGATGAGATGAAACTCAGTCCCTTCCACATCCATCTTCACCACTACAAAATCTCTTTTTGTAACAGCATTCCTGAGCCACTCTGCAAAATCAAAACCCTGAATTTTATCCATGTCACCCATATGGCTAGAAGAGGTCTGCACAGGGTTGATCCTCCCCATGGCTCTCCCTCTCACCGTCACTTGCTTGCTAGGGTCTCTGGTGATCTCAAAGAACAATGTCTCATTCCTCACCCAAGCTGCAAAGGGCAACAATGTTACTCCTCTCTTTTCCCTATACTCTTCATGAAATGATTTATCAGCCTCAATTGCATAAATCTCAAAGGTTCTATTCTGCTTTGGATACTGTTTCCTAAACCAACTTCCTATGCTAGAACCATAACTCCTAGCTCCTACATCAACATAAACATACCTATTCTTAAAGGTTATGTCAACAAAAGAAGTTAAGTACTTTACGTTCTTCACATTTTTCTTTAATAAAGTCCAAGGTTTCAATGGCTCTTCCTCAATCAATGCCTCAGCATTTTTAACCATTTCACGTTTATACCCAGGAACAGAGCACTTATGAACGAAATCGCCACTATCTACACCTTCCATTTCGAAATTAAGGTTTTCCTTTTTCTTCTTCAACAAGATTTCAAGAACTAGAGATGAATCAACACCGTTGATTTCTCGAGTTCTGATCAATTCACAGCATTTAAACAATTCAAGCAAAGAATCGAAGCTGTAAGCGTCTCTCACTGCCGCGTGCACCGCCGCGAAGCCGCCGGGACGGAGCGTGCGGCAGATCTCCGCGGCGAACTCCGCCGGGCGCGGGGAACGTTCCAAGCCGCCGTTGCCGGAGAACTCGAAGTCGAATGAGTCACCTGAGAACGGATGCCAGCGGCCGTCACCGTGGAGGATCAGCGGCGGCGACGGTTTCTTAAAGATTCCTACGGAGTCGACGATGCCGACCTCTTTAAGAGCGAGGACGTCCTCGCCCGCGGGCGTGTCGATGCATAGGGTGCGGGAGTTCGGGGAGAGGAAGCCGTCTGCAATGAGGTCCTGGAAAATGGCCGCGTAGTACTCGACGGAACGGCGCCAGTTCTTGCCGGTAAATGGATCTCCGGCGTCAGAGGAGCGGGAGGGTGAGGACAGAGTGAGGTTTTCGGAGAAGAAGCAGAAATCGGCGGATTCGCAGGACCCGCCGCGTACGGTGACGATGATGGCGAATCGCGTGGCAAGGATGAGAACGGCGAAGGAGAATAGACGAACCAGAATGTTCCGCAAGGAGCCGTGTTTCGCTGCGGGTGGCTCCATGGACGGATTTGGTGTAACCTCAGGGAAGAAGAAGGAGAAGAAGAGAGTACTATGAGAGAAAGGGGTAGGGTTTGAAAATTGAGCCTGGTTTGAAGGGTAAAACGGGAAACGCCTAAGTTTCATTTGGCGCGCGCGGGTTTCTGGAAACGTCTAAATAACCGTTGCACTTGAAGGTCGTGGTTGTTCTGCCTAAGTGTCACTTAATTTTAAGCTCCATATTTATTTTAATGTCAAACTCTTTAGATTTTAAAATAAAAGTAGAACAATTTTCTCATAACTTTCAAAATGATCAACAATAAACATTCTTCAATAATCCACACCAGTATTTGTATAATATTTTAAAGTTGCATGATCTCCTTTTTCAAATTAACTACAAATAATATTATGAACTTACTACATATTAATTTGAATAAAAATATAAATAAAATAAAATAAAATCAAGAGCTTGATATGACTTGGACCTTAGACAGTTTCCTCATGGGCCTTAGACAGCATAGATGTTTTTGTTTAAGAAAAATATGGCTACATAGTGAAATAAAAAACTTAAATATAAAAGCAGAAAAGTTTTTGTAGTTTTCAGCATAGACAATTTCATACTTTTAAGGGAAAAATTTAGTATAATATACTAAAAATATGTAACATTTTTACATTGTTAGAGACGTGAACACTTGCAATAGAATCCTTGATGCTGAATCATATACACAATAAAAGAAATATTTATAATAGTTATTTTACAGGCTATATTTAAGATATTTTTACATATATTATGTATTAAGAATATAAAAAAGCTAAACTCTCAAAACAATCAATAGGTAACGCACAAAAAAGTATATATGTATCTATACTGGTCAAAATGGATAATCCGGTCCAACCCGATTTGACCTATCACGAGTTGATTATTTAGTGAGTCAACTCTATCCGACTCACTTATTAGCGAGTCAAAAAATTTAAACCCGACCCAGCCCACCACGGGTTGGTGGGTTAAACGGGTTGACTCACGGGTTCATTTAATTTAAAAAAATACAATTTTTTAATTTTTTTTCAGTCAAAACTAAATTATAATTTTAATTAAAATATAAATAAACTCTAATACAATCCAAATACAAACCACAATCATAAAAATACAAATTACTTATTTGTTGACTAAAAAAACAACTTAACATGACCCAAATGCAAAATCCAACTTAATAAAAAACACTTGTGTGATCCTTTATTTGCGAGTTGATGAGCTAATCCGGCTCACATGTGGTGAGCCGGGTTCTACGTGAGTTGGGTCAAAAATAAACTCGTATTACAATTTGTAAACAAATTTCAACCAAATCCGATCAAAACCTGTGGTGAGCCGGATTGACCCGCAGGTTTCAAAACATTATCCCATTTATCTAGATAAGAATATACTCATCCTACTAAAAGTAAGAAAATACTTTAGATCCTCAGTTAATTATCTCTATAAGAGCTATCATATTTTTTTTTAATGAATAACTCATCATGTGGTTATGTGACTATTTAAAGATCTTGCTTTCAAATTTAAGAAAATAAACATGCTTAACCCTAATTAACAGTCAACTAAACATGCTTAAACCCATTCATTATCCATCACTTCATGGATAACGTTAGAAATCATTACTTAGAATTCCGTAGAACCATCTACGCCCATATAAAAATATTAGTCAACCGTTGAACTTACCCTAAACTTAATTAAAATACTCAAACATGCTAATCGCTTTTATCTTTATTAATGAAGAAATTTGAAAAAAAAAAAATCCTTAATGAGGTATTAATTTTACAATTTTAATAACTTTTTTCAATTTTGTATGTCTCCCTGCTCAAAACATGAATTCTGTGCTGCTATTAAATAATAAGAGAATATATAAGAACTAATAATTAACAATTATTAATTTTCATTTATTTGACTCTCCATTCTCAATGTCATTAATCTGTTCAAATTACAATAAAAGAGTGTTGGTAATGATGGTGCGCAATTAATAATTATTAGTAAAAATAAAAAATGAAACGTCAATTATTAACATATTAATAACATAGGATGAATTAAATTTATGATTTTACTTAAAGTGTCTTATATCATAGAAAGAAAGAAGTAATATATATATATATATATATATATATATATATATATATATATTATATTTTGCATCTCATTTATTTATATTATTTAAGAATTGATAACTTGCACGACACATTAAAAAGCTCAGCCTTGAACACTGTTCTCTCCCAACACTTTGCTCTCACCCCAATCCTCATCACCCCACTTGGATACTATGACAGCTATTTGTTTAAAGGGAAAAAAAAAAAACTATTAAGTTGATGTTCACTAGCTACCTTACACACCAAGTAATCAATTCTCAGTTCCCTATCTTTGACTAACTATATATTGCCCTAATCAATCACAAATGCTTCTCCCATCTGCTAAACTGTCATCATCAAGATAATATTTTTATAAACATTCAACAGTATGAAATGAAACATATATATAACACAGTAAAAAAAAATGTTCAGTATATATATATATATATATATACCAATCCTGTGTGGGTATGGAAATATACAATAAACAAAATAAAAAAATAGATAAAACTTACATGCAATTTCCTAAGTATTTTTGGTGCTGTCTTTTAAGTTAGAGTTAAAATTTGTGAAACTCTAACTCTAACTTAAGAGAGGAGAAATAAAAATACTTACACAACTGCATGTGAAAGTTTTAAATAAATGGAATGAAGATCTTGATTATTGGTCAAGTAAGATCCTAAGCCAACCCCTTGTAAAAAATCCTTTAACATAGCAAAGAGTCAAGAAACGAGTCATCTCCTGGCTCCTCCTTGGCTCTAGAAGTGAACACATTGTCTGATTGTTGGTTCATGTAAGACCCCATTAATGGATTCCCAAACCCTGAGAATCCAAAACTTCCTGACATATTGGGGTGAGAATTGTTAATGTATATGGAAGTTGCTGCACTAGTGGTGCTGTTTGTGGTGGTGGTGTTTATAGGCACTGCTCTGCTGATGGAGCTGCTGCCACTGCCACGTGCTGCCGGAACATCATGGTTGTGCTTTCCCTCATAGGTTGTGATCACTGCTCTTAGGTCATGTGAGGCTCTCTCTACGTGCTTCCTCACTGGACATCCTGGGAATGTGCACTTGTAGTAACTCCTGCATCATGTGCAAACAGTTTCTGTTGTTTAGGCATCATGTGATGATTTGATTCCCATGCACACGTGAGAGAAACGATGGTTGCCAAATTTGACCAAAGATAACGCAAAAGCAAAGGAAACTAGTGTGCGCATACTTTAGAATATTCCAACAAAGAATCGCTAGTGCCAACGTACCTAATCAATATGTAGATAGATACTTTTGGTAGATTTGTGATGTGTGTATGCATCATTTGAATAGTCAAGGATTGTAAACTCTAGCAGTATAAATACTTCTATTGTTTTCTTGGTTTTTTTTTCTTCTTCTCACCAGATAAACTTTTGTTGTTTACAGAAAATATTACTGTATTTCAAGTAGCATTAGTTGAAAACTCTATGATGCGATTCTCTGTACACTGTTCTTGATAAAGTTTAAAGTAGAACAAGTTTCGTAAAGTTGGACTATTATTTTTATCATATATATATATATAAAGAAAGAGATGAAAAAGAGCTTTTTACCTTGGATTTGGGTTTCCCTTGACTACTTTCTGCCCATATTTCCTCCATCTGTATCCATCATCTAGAATATCGATGTCACTGGTTGTCTGAACCACAACTCTGGGTTCTCTCACTGTTCTACTTCCAGCAGCTGATATACCCTCATTTTCACCTTCTATTCTCCTGTAGTAATATTGATAAAAAAAATAATTAAAGTTTATTAACACGTTAATGAGGAGAATCACATGAAAAAGAAAATAAAAAAACTCACCATCTTTTGGCATCAGGTTCATCGTTATCAAACTCATCTCCTCCTGATTTGCTCTGACCAAAGTCGTCATCTTCCATTGATATTGACGAGTTTTCAGGAGTTGCAACCGAATCCATGTGATGAGTTATTTCATTGTTGACACTGTTTATTGCAAGTGATGATGAGTTCCTCTTGTTAGCCTGAGGCTTGGGATGATTATGACTACCTTTGTAAACAATCTCAGTAATTTGTCCATCTAAGGATCTCTCAACCTTTTTCTTTGTTGGACAACTGGGGTATGTGCACTTGTAATAGCTTCTTGGATTTTCACTTCCTTTCACTTGCTTTTGCCCATATTTCCTCCAATTGTACCCATCATCTGATCTTCTGCTTAAGGTCTGAACCTGTGGCTGGTAACTGTTATAATCTGATTGAAGAAGACCAGCACTGTGGTGGTTATTATTTTCTGAGTTGAATCCCTGCATCGCTGAAGAGGCTTCAGTTTTCACCATACTCATGTTCATTCTCGAAGAGAATCCATCTTGTTTAGCAGTTTCCGGGAAACTCCACCCCTGTTGATAAACAAAAAACGCTTCAAAGAATTAACCCAAGTTGTTATATAAAGCATAGAATTTTTCCATATAAAGAAGTTTGTGCATTGAAATATTGGTCACAGACGTTTGAAGATTGAAATCCAGTTGAAGATGTAAGAGGAATCTGTGTCTGTGTTTGGAAAGAGAAACTTGAGAAGCTTTTGTCTTCTTCTTTGACATGGTGCTGGCTTTCCCCATAACTGCTCTTCCAATTGAAGCCTTGACCAGCATATGATCCAGTGGTTGGAGATGGCAAAACCTGAATTCACAAACAACCAAAAGACACATACCCCATTAACCCGACAACAAACTTAAGCCACACGAGATTATAAAAAAAGGTACACCATGAAAAAAAGAAAATGAAGATTTAAAGCATGATTCCACATCTGATACAAATTTTCACCTTTATTGAAAAACTAATTCTCATAACTTCAAACCTGCAAGTCCATATGATATTTTACTTTTTTTAAAAGTAGTCAACTGAACTCTCAGAGAAGAATATATTATTTTCCATTAATTTGTGGTATCCTTTGATGAAGGAGATACTCAGAAAGGAGAAAAAAAGTTGACTTACGTTAGAAGAGTGAAGGAGAACTGGGGAGTCAAGAAGCTCAGCGAGGCTTAGCCCATGAGGGATGTTAAAGTAAGAAGGAGAAATGGGAGGAAGAGGATGAGTTTGAGGGTGAGAGATAGGGAGAGATGGAGGAGGTGTGGATTTGAATTTTGGCACACCAGAAGCTGTTTGATCCGACAACTCTTGAGGTCTTTCGGAGCCTCTTAGGTTGTGGTCGGTGGGAGAAGAGAGAAGGTCAGAGAAAGAAGTGGTCATGAATATAAACCTGAGATAAGTGGGCGGCAGAGAAGGAAGAAGAAAGAGGATGTGAGAGAGAAGAGAGATGAAAAAAATGAGGGTTTTGAGTTAATAACATGAAAGGAATTGGAAGAGAGGAAGAAAAGAGTTACGTGTTGGATGGCATAAGATGAGAACTGAGAAGAGATTTCTGGGAAGGTATCCCAGGAAAGTGTATGATATTTTAATTTCAATTTTTATTAATACTATATGAAGAAAAAAAATAGTATAAAGTTTTTATGTGGGTCAAAGGTTGTGGGTTTGACCAGTTGGCGGCGGGAGAAAAGAGATAGTAGTATTTGTACAAACGTTGCGTCTCTTCGTAATGAACATGCACTGTATTTGTGCGAATTTTTGGACATGAAATTTAATTGACCCGTGTTCACAGTATATTTTGTCCGTTGTGTAACATGGCACATTCTCGTTGCATGTTTCAACAATCATAATCACAATTAGTAGTTATTTTTTAGATTGAATTTAATAATAATATTAAAGGTATAAAATAGTAACAAAAATGTTATAAAAATTTATAATAATAGTAAACTAATACCAAATACATAAGGCAATTTTTTTAGAGGTTTTACTCCTGTTTAAAACAATCATAGGTTTGGATGGTTGTTTTTTAAAAGGAAAATACGGAGGTGAATTGTTGTGTTGTGGGTAGAGATGCTAATGATCAATTACTACTCTTAGCGTATGCTGTTGTGGAAGTTGAAAACAAAGAAACTTGGACATGGTTATTGAAATTGCTTATTGGTGATCTTGAAGGTACTGACGTGTGTGGGACAATGACCTTTATGACTCACCAACAAAAGGTATGTTTAATATATGTTCAATTTATTAATTTTTGTTTAATGTTGTAAGTACTAATAATCTTATCATTGCACAGGGATTAGTGCCCGCCATTCAGGACTTATTACTCACTGCTGAGCACAGGTTTTGCATAAGGCATCTGTATGCAAATTTCAGAAAAAGATTCTTTGGCAAAAAATTAAAGATACTCATGTGAAAGGCTGCTAGGAGCACACACCCAGCAGTTTGGGAAAAATGATGTTAACCATTAAAGAGTTAAATATTGATGCTTACAGATACCTTATTCTTATACCTCCAAGGTATCTCTATTGTACAAATATCTGATTTCTGTACAAATACATGATTTCTGTACAAATACCTGATATCAATACTAACGCTATTATTCATGCAGGTTCTGGTCCAAGTCTAGATTTAGTGGTCGAGCCATATGTGACACAATTGTCAACAATATGAGTGAAGCTTTTAATAGTGTCATAGTGGATGCAAAAGACAAACCCATAATCACCATGCTCGAGGAAATCAGAGCATATGCCGTCAAATTGGACATAACAGGAACAATTGTCCACATAAGCCTGTGGATGAGCAGACTGCAACACCTGCTGAGACTGCATCAGATGCCCAACTGCTGAGAATGCACCAACTGCTGAGAATGCACAACTGTTGAAACTCAAACAACTCAACCACTAAGGAATGAAGTAAAGAGTCAAGCAACACCACTACCAACACCATAAGAACCATCTCAACAGTTTAGGATGAAATTACAGATTATGAAGAGGCCATGATAGCAGTTACAAACGTCCTAGTTATTTCTTTGAATTTCTGATGTAGAATTCATTATTGATGTACTGCATTTTGACTTTCCTTAAACTTCGTTCGTTCAATCTCACTTTTGCCAAACATGGATGTAGTGCATTTTGATGAGGATGAATTAATGTTATGAATTTAACTTCTTCCCGACTTATATCAATTTAATTTTTCTCAAGCTTAGATCAATACCACTTACTTCAATGCTCAAATTAAGATGTCATTTTGAACATGTTGGGACTAATATCAACATAATCAAACTAATTCATTTCTTCATCTAACAATAGTACACAACATATTGGACTTTAAAAGATTACACAAAATAACAGTACGAATAATACAATAACAACACAAGTGAACCCTATTACTAATTGCAGCCTCTTCTCAACAATCTTCAATGACTTCTCTAAATCATTAATCTGCCTCATTTGTGTCATGATGATGACATCCTTTTCATCAACACCACCATTTGAAGAAGTTGTAGCCCACATTATTGGAACCACCACTTTGTAAATCAATAAACCAAAAACTAAAACCAATTTATTATTAACACAACAATAAAAGCAGATTGTACCCAAAATTTTCTACCAATATTCTTTGGAGTTTTTACCATCCTCAAAGCTGCCATATCTCCGCAGCTACAAATCGGGGTTAATCCATTTCTCGTTGAACCACCAACAGTGCACGAAGTGATACGGTTGCCTCCAACGATTACAACCAGAGGTAAAGGAAGAAGATTGAAACCATAACATACCTATATAATGGGATTGCAGGAAGAAGATTGCAGCAACACCAATTGGAAATGGAGGAACAAGATTGCCAAAACTCACCAACTGCCCAAACATTCCTTACCAAAACCCTAACTCATTTATCTATCCCCAAATATCTAAGTACCACACCTGTACAATACACGTAACACACCATAATACAAACCGTGTCACCTGTACAATGCTCCGTTAATGATTTAAAAGACGTTATAAAAAAAGGACAAAATAAAACACGAATTGCGCAAATGAGCATCATTTTAAACATTATGTCAAAATAAAGATCATCCGCAACAAACACTACAAAAATGAGAACAAAAAGGTATTTAAGCTTTTTTTTTCATTTGTTTTCTTATTTTATTGTTTTAGGAAAGTTTAGCTATACATATCTTAAATTAAAGATATTTTTAAAATAAATTCATAAGAGATATTATAAATTAGTTTACAACATGCTTCATTATTTGTTATTCAAAAACAAATAAATAATCCAAAGTAATAGATCGTGATAACATAAATAAATAATATTTTATTAGTACAAAATCTATATTATACATCATAAAAGTTGAATAACATTGATTATTTTATTATTGCATTTCCCCTAGAATCACGGCATTTGTTTGCCCATTATGCCACTTATAAGTTCTAGAAGAAACCATTTAGATTGAGAGAATATTTCTCCAACTTGTGTCTGCTTTCAGAGGTTAGCAACAAAAACCAACTAATTACCTTACAAATATGAATCGTAAAAGAAAACAACAAAACCTACTTGTTCTTATGTATTGAAACAAAAACAAAACAATGGCACCTTTCACTGGCCACTCATCTCTTTCAAGTTCTAAAATTTTAAGCATGCACATCAAAATCTCTTTACAAAATAAAGAAGAGTCATTGTATAATTCTTCAATGGTTAATAGATTTAATTTAATTATGCATCCTTTTCCATTTTTCTTTTTTCTATTCGAAAGTTTGCTGCACCTAACTCAACAACAACTATAACTATTAGTTTATCCATACTAATGATATCGACCAATTAAAAAAATAGTTAATAATATACTTTCAGAATAAAAAGTAGTTTACGATATTTCAATCCCTATAAAACTAAACTATTTTAATTTTTATCCCTTACAATTTTATAAGTTATAAAAAAATAATCAGAATAATTTCTAGTGATACATATGGCACATAAGTATAATAACATGTGAAGAATGTCAAAAGCACCTATAGCATTAATATATATTGCATTTATAAAACACTATTTTTTTATTGTGTATCTATAAACATATAACAAGAATACAAACATTTATTACATAAAAATATTATTTTTTTTATCCAAAATACTAATTCATTTAGTGATAATTGGATATATTTAATATTTTAAATTAATATTTTTTGTCCAGGCACACATAAATTCTTTGACCTTTTCTCTTATAGTAGTTGATACAAATTTCGTAATTAGAGAGTTAGGTGAGTCTTCTTGACCGCCATCGAGTTTCTGGACGAAGAATCAGTCAAATGTTAATATTCAGAGACACTAATCACAGAACATTCTCGCCAGAAACAATTAACAAATGTGACTAAATGCTTTTGTTTCACTTTAAATATTGTTTTATGAAATTAATAATGAATTACAGTTTTTTTTACACGTATTAGGAAAATCAACAAAATTATACATGTCTAAAACTTAAAATAAGCAACCACAAATTTTTAAGCAATGCTACTGAAATAATAAGAAATTAAAAAACTAAACGCGAATACAATGAAGAATATTGCAGGTGATATTTAACGAGCGTTTGGAAAATAGCTTTATATTTACCGTAAACGATAAAAATCACGACTAAAATTAGCGTCTTATGCAGAAAACGGTATTTCTTGGCTTCTGGTGGACGCGCGTCAAGTTTGGAAAAAGAAACCAACGCGGATCATATATTTTGGTTACGAAATGACTTATTCATCAAACATTTATCAGCAAGAAGCTTTGATTTGAAAGTACAGCCAATAAAATATATATTGAAAATATTTCCACAAAATTCTCTAGAGATACTCCTAAAAGTCAAAAAAAAAAAAATCATTACAGAAAATTAATTTATAAGCAAATTTAGAATAAAAAATTCGGACATCACTAATTTTAATTTATAACAATATTTCCCTTGTGTTTTATTTTTTATATATTTTTTCTTTGTTATGGAAATTTATTTCTTTACCTCTTCTAAAATGATTATAAAAAAAAACGTTTTGACAAAAAAAAAATACAAAATTGTTAATTTACTTGCAATAATAATATGATTATCAAAATTATCGATTTACCTTAAAGAAAATGATATTGCAAAAACTGAGTTGATTTTCTCCATACGTTGAGGTAATTTAAATAAGAATGAATATAAATATTTTACTAATAAAGTTAAGAAAACTTTAGCATAATGCGACGGGCTTCAGCATATTTTTCTTCAACTCCTTTCACTATATGCTTCCATTTGCAATATTCTAACAACTCGAATCTATTCAAATGGAAATCTACAACTTAGTTGCTCAATAAATGAACGATCAAAACGTACTACTTTATTTATTTAAAGTTTATTTTTATTAATATTTAAATTTAGAGATATAACTCCTCATCTTATCCTTTAAAATTTGTTCTAGAATAGCCAAATTTCATATTCTATAATCGATACAATCTTCAAACGAAGCCACCTCAATCTTTGAAAGGTCACCAACTCACCTTTTTCCCATTATATATGCTCCAATCCGAGGATTCATATAATGAACTTGATATTATATATATATATATATATATATATATATATATATATATATATATATATATATATATATATATGTATGTGTGTGTGTATTTTTATATGGAACTTGCCTTTTCACCCTTATCTACATCTCCTCATCTTTCTTCATCAAATTAATTAATCGCAACATTCCACCCTTTGACATTAATTTAATATAATTTCTGGGTTCTTATATAGAGTTATATACACTCAAAAGCAATACACCAAAATCAATATCATAATTATTGGCTTCAACAAAAAGTAAATATATCTTATAACACGACCATGAGTTATATGATTCAACTAGTATAAGAAAAAAACACCGCACTTACACCAACGTTACTAACAAATAAAAACATGCCGAACAGTGTTTTTAAATCACATAATGTTCTGTCGGGGAAAAGGTTGTTTAAGTTTGAAAGAACTAGATTTGTTGTTTATATGATATATTCTAACATCAACCGTTACCTAAGAAACCCATGGGCTACAACCGTTCTTCCACCGCCAAGATCATCCCCGGAAAGGCCGAGCCGGAGAAGCTCTCCGGCTTGGCGGCGGAACACGAAAAGCGCAACCGAGAGACTGTGAAAACGGTGTACAAGGCGCTGCGCGATGGCCACACGGAGGAGCTTGTGAAGGTGGTGAGGACAGAGTTGGAATGGTGGTACCACGGACCTCCTCATTGCGAGCACATGATGAGAATGTTGACCGGCGAGTCAACGGCGAAAACCTTCAGGTTTCGGCCTCGGAGGATCAGGGCCGTCGGAGACCGCGTGATGGTGGAAGGGTGGGAGGGGGCGGGGGAGTACTGGGTGCACGTGTGGACACTCAGCCACGGGACCATTGCTCAGCTGCGCGAGTACTTCAACACCTTCATCACGGTGGTGCTTCGAGTTTCCGAGGATGGTGATGAGGCTCGGTTGTGGCGGAGCTCCGACCGGGTCCGGGTTCGGGTTCATGGGTCGTTACCGGATCTCGTGGTTTCAGTTTAAATCACGTTGTTTTAATAACTATATATAGTAGGTAGGTATTTCCGTTTAAATCACGTTTATTTGAACAACTCCAAACCAAAGCAAAGCATAATAAGACTACAATATTAAAGGCTTTTAAAAAGTGATTTTAAGATTTGTGTGCGCTAGATTGCTAGAATAAGCCCAGGCACAGATTCATCACAGAGCTTACTTTGCCAAATGCATTGACACGTGGAGGCATTTGGAAGTACTTGTGTTAAGCGAGTCACGGTGACGGAAGTGTTGACGTATTCTTTCACCTGGGTTATGACCCCATCCACAGTGACAGTCCACGCGTGGACCCACCACACCAAGTGGGCCTCATCGAACCCTTCTGCGATTACCACAGGCCCAAACCCAACAACATATTCAGGAACCGGTGCCTTTGAGGAGGGTGGTGAGCCCGTGAGCCAGGGAACCAAGTGCTGTCGATGGGATGCTGGGCCATGGAACCACCACTCCAGGTCTTGGGCCACAAGCCCATCCAGTGTCTTGGTTTGTTTTGAGGTTAGGGCCTCGTATAACTCCCTCACCACTCTCGTGTTGCGCTCCACATATTCTTCTTTGCATTCTTCTGATTGTGACTTTGCCAGCTCCAAAATACTAATTAGTTCGAAATTATCGATTAAACTCACTGTAACCTTACTCTAATTGAATGCTAGATTAATAATGGATTAATGGATGAAGATGAATGTGAGAGAGGGATTCTCTTATATAGTGGTGGAGATGACATAAAACAATTTTGAAGTGTTAGGTATAGAGTCATCAAATTTTTTTTTCAGTTCTACTTTTATGTGCGCAATATTCCACTACTAAAGTTCTTTATATTGTTTTCATTTTTTGAATTATACATAAACAATTTTCATATATTATAATTAAAAATGCTCGTCTGTTATATGACTCAATATTTTCATATATTGTTTTATAAGTGTCATATATTTATAAGTATACCTTTAGAATATATTTATTTCGTATTTCTTATAAATAGTAAAAAGTTTCATTAGTTTTTGTTTTGTATAATATACTTAAATTTAAAATTCAGAAAGTATCAACGATTTACTATTTTTAATTGTTTTTAAAAATTGTGTAAACCTTCTTATAAACCTACAATATGTCTTTAAGTAAGATAAAATACAATATCCCAAAACACCAACCCGCATTTTCATTTTACTCTTATAACTATAACTTAAAGAAATACTTTGTTAAAAAGTTGAGATAATAATATAAATTCATTAAATAATGAAAAGAAATATCGAAGATTTTTTTCAATAACATTTATTATGTTATCTTCAAACGTAACATAGCAGGTCGGTGAATATTGATGTATAGCCACGTAAAATGGCGATGACGTGTGAAACACCAGCGTGTTAGGAATAATGGGGTATTTGGTTTTGCATTCAAGTTTGTTTTTATTGGGCCACGTCACAAAAATGGAATACTCACAATTTAATAAGAAATTGAATATATATATATATATATATATATAAATTAATCGCGCTATCAATTAATCTTATGGAAAATATAATTAAATAATGCTATGTATTAACAGCATTTACTAAGTGAAAAATGATGAAAATGTCGTAAGAAAATATATCAGTCCCAAATATAGTATAATGAATCATGATTTCAAATTTTGTTGAAAAATATGTTCATATACAACTCGTGGAACCGCATTGTGAAAAAAAATTATTTTCAAAGTTTAAAAATATAAGATTTGCAAGAAGAAGGATAAATATAAGGGTTAAATATGTTTTTGGTCCCTTAACTTTCAGTGAATTTTGGAATTAGTCTATTTCGAAACTTTGGACCAATTTAGTCCTTCATCTGTTGAAATGCGTGGATTTAGTCCTTTTAATCAAATTTTGTTAAGTTTATTTGACATTTCAAGCACGTTTCATAATAGTATTTGACTTAACATTAAAGCAAAAATGTGTCAAACAGTATAAATAACTCAAATACAATCCTGAAATACGTACAAAACATCAAATAAACGTACCAAAATTTACTAAAAGTTAAGGAATCAAAAACATATTTAACCTTAAATATAAATATGAAAAGCGTATATATTTTTGTGTGTATAATCGTAGAAAGAAATGTGAAATAATACTTAAATTCTGAGAAACAATTAATATATGTGAAAAATGTAAAATAAGTTGAAAATCATACATGAACTAAAAATAAGTAAAATAAACAATATACCATAGACAAATCTATAAATAGATTGCCTTAAATTAAAAATAATACTATAATATTTTATTTAAGTTTTATTAGACTCGTCAAAATTTCGTCAATGTTTTTCCTAAACAAAACCTAACAAAAATATATAATAATTAATTGGTAAAAAAATGTTTTAACTTTTCTTCTTCCTTATAATAATTAAATGTAAAAAGTTACAACAAGAAACGTCCCTCTAAACAATAAATTGGGGTCATTTGATGAGAATTTGAGTCTAAAATTAGAGCATGTTTAACTGTTGACCTTCCACTTTAAGGCTCAAACGTCTCTTCGTCAACACCAAAGGTTCCTTTCAGGGCACGTTAGGTTATATTTTCAAATGTTTAGCTTTCAACAATCATTACACTAACAAAATTATTGTATATTTAATTAATATTAACACTATGATGCAACTACATGTTATGTTATTATTTTTCATCAAGTGATAATTTTACTGTGGTGTGTTCTCTGAAATCAATGCAATTTATGTCTTATTATTGACATAAATTATTTATAGTTTAATTCAAAATCTGCATAATTAGTAAATCATTATCGGAACATAAGACATAAAACATATAATTTATTTAGAATATATAATTAAGAATCATGATTGAATACTACAGCATTTCTTAAGAAGTCACTCTTATTTGAAATAGAAAAACAAATTGTAACTAACATAAACAACTCTAAAGGTTCAAGTTCACGTGAAGAACTTTGTCAGCACAAACTGCTACAATAACTGGACCAACCAAATCACCGATAGCACAACCTGAAAAAAAAAGGAACATCAAAATTAGAAAGCCAGAAATAAAAAAGAAAAAGATAAACCTTTCGTAAGTTAGTGACAATTTTTTTACCACATTTTCTAATGTATTTTTCTAGTATTTATAACAATATATAAAAAAAAAATTTCTTTTATGTCTATATTTCAAAATTTTAATTTTATCCTTTAAAATATAATTATTTATTAATTTTTTGAAAATTAACTGTTATTTTTAGAAGCTTTTTATAAACTGGTCTATCTCTACTTTTTCTTTCTTTTCCTATTTATCTAACTGTTATTCTTTTATCTTTTTTGATATATTTCACTTTATTTCTAATAAATAATTTTATTTTATATATTAATTTAATAACATTACAATATCATCACCTATTAATATAATATCACACATATTTAATAAATGTGTATACACAAATGTGATATCTAGCTTGTATAAAAGTAAATAGTGAGAATAAGAAAAATTGAAATTCTTACCGACCCACTGGCCAAGTGAAGGACGGATGAGGGAAGCACCAATCCCTCCCCCAATTGAGGCAAAAATAAGAGATGCATTGCACCTAACTGTAGCTAGGAAAACCTTCTGTCTAAGAACCCTAATTCTCACATCATTGCTTAAATTTTCATTCTTTGCCTTCGACTTAAAGAACTGAAACACTCCAACGCCTACTTGGACAAGCCATGATGCTGAAACTCCAAGCATATACCCTGTACACAAATATCATCACCACAGTACCTTAAGTCAACTATAACCTAATAAAAGATATAAACTTAATTAAAGTTAGATACGTTTTACATTATATTTCATTTTTAAACTACATTTTAAAGTATTTAGTTCATGTATTTTATAAAAGTTATGAAAAATATCATTTCCAACAAATAAATATAAAAGCTAGAGTTAAATATATTTTTGGTCCAAGTAAAAATTAGAATTAATATCTCTTCAATTTTTTGTCCAATTTAGTCCTCCAACTTTAGAGATTGTATAGATTTAGTTTTTTTTAACCAAATTTTATTAAGTTTATTTGACTTTCAAACGCATTTCATAATAGTATTTAAGTTGTTTATATTATTTGACACATGTTCGCTTAAATGTTTGATGAAAAACATGTTTTAAAACAAAATTTGTTTAAAAGAACTAAATTCATGATTACAAAGACCAGATTCGTACATTTTTTTTATAAAATAAAAAAAACTAAATTATACCAAAATTAAAAAAAAAAAAAGACTAATTTCAAATTTTATTAAAAATTAAAGACAAATAATATATTTAACCTTACAAATTATATTATAATTTAATGTAAAATCTCATATCAAGATTATAATATAATTTACGGTGAAACTTCATTTATCACATAGAAAACACTATTTATTAAAAAAATGTTGTTTCCATAACCTTCGTATATTGTAAAAACTAAATATTTAGTAATTTAATTTAGAAACAAAATCCACATTTTTATAATAATTTAAGAGTTAAAACCATATTTAACCTTAACCTTATTTTATTTTGTTTTTACCTCTGAAAGTACTTTTGCTCACAGAGTAGATGTAAACTAAAGTAGGCATTTTCCTTCCAGCTTTGCGAGCAGCTGATTGAGGAACATCTGTTCAAGAGACCATATGAATTCAACAAGCATAATATTTTAAGACAAATCAGTATCAAACAATCATAAATATGTGTTTTTAACCCGAACAATAATATTTTAACTACTAAATTTTGACAAATTTTTCTTATAATATGATATATCATTTTTAAGTAGTTTTGACATATTTGAGAATAAAAAAATAGAAAAATAAAAAATCACTTAAAAGATGCCACCTAAGATTATAAAAAAAAGTTGTCAAAATTTAGTAGTCAAAAAATCATTTTCCTTTTACTATATGTTTATTCTCATTATTATCATCTTCTCCAAGGAACATATAGGAACAAATTTTGAAGAAGCAAAAAATGACGCACCTTTAAGTAGTTTCCACGCCATTTCTTGAAACATAATACACAGACACTCTTTCTAAAATGCGTCTGGTTGTCACCACAGTGACCTGTGACAAAATCCAAAACAAATAAACTTATTATTAGCTAATTTTCAAACATGGTCTTTTTGAAGTTTGAATCAATAAGGAGAAGACGTAAGATTAATTAGGTTTACCTCACGAATGATTTGCAACAATGAATTTTTGAATGGAACACTCAATTTGCCATCATTGCCAAGTTTGTTCTGTAGAAACTCAGCATCATCTTGTTCCATTTTTGCATGAGGCTCCATAAGAGGCAAATAGAACATCAGAAATGATCTCAATGTAATGATTGAAAATGATTTCCATTCCAAAGCAGAATACAAAGGTTTGAGCTCAATTTTGTACTGCTTGTTGGTATTATATTTTAGAGAATCATGGTAGAAATATTTCCCTCCTTTTCCCATACTAGGAATGTGATCTTCAGAAATCATTGCTCCAGCATCACAATGAGCAACTTGTGGCCTGAAACTGAGGTTTTGTAGCTATAATGTTAATATAAACTCTTTGTTAACCTTAGAACGAAGAATTCTTTTTTCAATCGTAACAAATTTTAGGGGTGGTAAAATGGGTAAACTTGACTCATTTTAGTCCGTCCCGCCCTTCACACGTAAAAAACGGGTCAGTTCGACTGACCCGTCACTAAAAAATGGGTTAGACAATTCAACATGTTCCGCCCCAAGACGGGTTGACGGACCAACGGGCTAACCCACCACTTTTTTCTTCTTTTAATTTTTTTTTATTTTCTTTTATTTCTTTTCAATTTTTGTTTATATAATATAAAAAAAATTTGATTTTTTTAATTATTTTTTATTTTTAAACATAAAACAGGTTGACAGGCTAGGCAAACCAAACCACAACGGGTTGACAGATCGGAAATTCTAACCCGACCCGTCCTTTTCTTGGCGGACTAATGGACCTGACCCGCTTTAATATGCCTAACAAATTTCAAAGTTAATTATGTTTTTGTCTTTAAACTATAACTCAATTTTGGTAATTTATCATACTAAAAAACAGTTAACAAATGAAAAGAACATGATTCATGCATTTTTTCGGCATGAGAATCTATCGAAATCAAAGGTTGAGATAAAGATAAAAACAAAAATCGCGTTATAATAAACATAATTAACCCTACTTTCTTCTTATATCTATGACATCAATGATTAAAATAACATGTTGATATTAAAGTGGTGAAAGATGATACCCAAAGAAGTCCTTGGAGGAAAAAGATGTGGCGGCAGCAAAAGAGGCAACAGTAGCAGATGCAGATGCAGAAAACAAGGAAGAAGCTTGGTAGGTCCTTTCCGTGTTAAAGCGTTGGTTTTTCTTCCATAGATCTAACAGTAATGTTAGTCCCGCCATTGTAGGTCCTTACAAGTTACAACATTAATCAGTAAGTCACAAAACGTATCCTCAACAATCAATCATAAGATTCACAACATTATATTTAACGAAAAATCTACAAATGCTTGGCAAATGACAACTATTGAAATTTCAAATGGATTTGATTATGTTTTCCGGAATAAACTCATTTGAGTTTCACATGCATTGCAACGATCTTCACATTTTAGGATTACATATATTTTGTTTAACTCATATTCATAACTATTGTGTAAACAAAATGATGCAACATTAGCATACCTTGACGTGAGTTTGAGACAAAAATGGGGTCACCAATGTCAAAATTCAGAGTGGGAGAAACTACCCAAGTGAAGGTGGATCTAGTAAAAGTTTATGGAGTTAGAAGAGAGAGAAGTGATAACAGTTAACAAATATGTTTGGAATGTACAAGACACTATTTGTGGTAATTCAGATCTGTGACTTGTCTTTTTCCAACACCCACAAGGTCTTATATTTCATTACTTTATGGTTAGTTTTTTTTTTTTTTTTTTCAAACGAAGTGTAAAGTTAAATATAATAGAATTTTTCACCAAAACCATTCAGAGAAATGTCAAGTTGTCACAATTATAAATATGCACTTCATTCATCATTTATATTAATTTTTTTTAAATAAGAATTCGAGTTTGCTTTTTTTAAACTAAATTAATATTTTAATTGATTTTTGAATACTCAAATTAATATTAGTTAGTGAGATCAAACTCTAATTTTAATGAGAAAACTATATCAGACTGCCCTAAAATATTGAATATTAGCTTTCTTTATTATAATGCTACCTTAGATTAACCGGCTCTTTTTCAAAAATATTTTTTTATGCAAAAAACAAAACTTTTTTATTGTGCAATTTGAAATACACTTTTTACTTCTACATCCAACATAATTTTTTTTTTTCAAATTACAAAGTCTGAAAAACATTTTAAACCAAAAGGTCAAAGTGAAAGTTTTCATATTATAAAGATGCCAAAGGAAAGTATGGGAGTGCAAAAAGAAATCCGAGCCCAGTGACCAAAAGCATTTATGAAAAAATTTCTCTGGTCCATGAATGAAGAGAGAAATTTTTTTTTGGAAAAATACCATAGTACCCCAAAATTTCATTCATTCTTCTTCTTCCTGTCTCAATTGTCTGGTTTCCCAAAACCCAAAACAAAAACCTCACATTTCTGCACTTTCCTGTGAATCACTCATAGAAAACAAAACAGCAAAGGAAATGTTACGGTCCCTTGCTAGAGCTGCAGCGACCCATCATTCATGGAATCTCAAGCTCGCTCCTTTCTCATCTGTCAGCCACACTTCTAGGCCCCCAAAGCCCACAACACCTTTGAAACCCGATCCCAAAAAATCCACCGCCGCAGCCGCCGCCGCCGCTCTCTACGATGAACAAGAACGTATTCGGCAGCTCGCCGCTGATGACAAAAACCCTTCACTTGATGTGGGGCGTAATGGCCGTCCTCTCTTCACCTCGTCACCTTCCCTCTCTCACCTCTCCCGCAACGACGTCTGCACCTACTTTAAACTCACGTACTATTTCTCTCCAACCTCGTTTTTCATTGTGGCATTTTGTCGAACACTTTTTGTGCGTCTTCGAGTTTCACTTTTTTTTTTTTTTTTTTTTTTCTGGATTCTGCGATCCTGAGTTGGTTTGGTTTTCCAGGAAGGATACGCTGAACGCGGTTTTGCCCGAGGGATTGCCAGTGGGTATGGTGAACGAGTTTCAGGACTCAATGCGGACGGCTTTACTTGTTCGCCAGAGCTTCTTGGATCTCCGTGATAACTTCAGGCGCGTGGTGGATCCACCAATGTGGTCCTCTAATGGTAAAGGTGCGGTATTTGTTGTTTTTATAGCCCCAGATGTTTGATTCTGATGGATTATTTTTTAATGCATTATTAGGCTCAAATTCTTATGTTTCAATTTTCATGATCAAGTAAGCTTAGGAAGATAAAATTTGGTAGTGCTGAGTCATTCACTGCACCAGCAAAACTCAAGTTAGAGTTGAAGAAGCAACATAATTTACGGCAACATTAATAAGTACTATCATTTTCTCAAAAATTGTATGAACGCACACACTCATTGTCTATTATGCCAGTGTTAACTTACTTGTAAGCTACAGTCTTCTATGACGCTAGCTTGATAGCATCAATGTGCTAGGCTGCTGGAAAAAATTAGGCCCAAGAGCCTGTCCCTTTTTTGGTTTTTATCCTGCTAGCAAAACCAGTCTCCTGTAATCAAATAGATGATGCTTCTAGTCCTTATTATTCGATTGTCCAATCAATGATGCTTTAGTCCTTGTCATATTCAAATACAATATCATATAGACACTCAACGCTCATCTAATTCAAGAAATAATATAAAGAAAATAATTTCAAATAAAATGTTAAATTCAGTCATGAAAGAGCAGGCAAATATTATTTTTTTAATTGTTTTTGCTTGTAATTTAATCATTGAAATCGTTTAATTGTTATGTATCCTTTTTAGTTAATCAGATAAAAGCACTTTTATAATTTCATTCAAACACCTCTTATCATTTTGGATATGCACTTGAGTCTGTATCTTCTAAACACTATATTAACTTACCATAAAGGAGCTTTTCACAGTAAAAGTTTTAGATAATTTTTTCAAAATAATATTATCTAAACAGACCCATCATCATGTATGGTCAGTTTGTTATTATTTGTAATAATATTATTTTTTTACTGCCTGAAAATTAAATATTTTTTACAGGAGTTAAAGTTAGAAAGCAAGTGGTGTTAGATGGTCCTGTTAGCTGTGGGAAGAGCATTGCGCTTGCAATGCTTGTTCAGTGGGCTCGAGAAGAAGGTTGGCTAGTTTTATATGTTCCTAAAGGCAAGGAGTGGACCCATGGAGGATTTTTCTACAAGCACCCACAAACTGGTTTATGGGACACACCTGTCCAGGCTGAGAATGTTCTCAAGGCAAGACCGAATTTTAGCGATTTTAAGTTTAATTGTGTTTGCTCTTTTAACTCGGATATGCTAAAGCCATTTTTCTGTGACCTGGCCATTCTTTAGAATGTTACAGAAGGGAAAATGATGAAACAAGGTGTTTCTTGATGACTAATTTTGCAACAATAAGTCAGTTTATTGACGACTGCATAGTTGCCGTGGATGGTATAATCGTGAAATGTCTGTGTTAGTATGGATCAAGCGGTTTCCTATTCCTGGGTCGATTGGGAATCTATACAACTATTTGTATTCACATAGTTCACCTGGCAGTTTACCTATAACTGTCAGTATTATGTTTCAAATTCTTAGATGCATATTTATATGTGAAAATGTGTTTTTGGTACCCAAACTGTCAAATTGATGAATTTAGTCTTTCAACTATAAAAAATATTTGAATTTGAATTTAGTCCCCTTTCCAACTTTGTAGGGGTGAAGAACCATTACTCAATGTTAAATTAAAACATGAAAAATAGACTAAATTCACATATTTTGAAAGTTGGAGGATTAAAGTCTTAAATTTGAAATTACATGGACCAAAATTAAGTTTGAACTTAATTATAGGGACTAAAATCACATTTTTCTCTATCTATACGTAGCAACTTTTAGCGAATAAAGAAAGAATGTGTATGCCTTTCTGTCAATTTTGTTAGTTTTTTAAACTGCATTCTTGCTTGGTCTTTCTTTTCTTGAATCCTTGTGAGAGTATAGTTGTTTTAACCTACCCTATGGTGTTGCATTTATCATTTTCTAATATTGTATCCGTGAAATGCAGTCTAGAGGGGAATATCCAGATTATCCTGTGATAATAATGTTGTGCACTATGGCTACCCATTTTCACTGTTGCCGCCCATGTTATGTAACTTATTATGATCTGGCTTATTATAGTTCTCAAGCCCTATACATATAGCTATCAAAACAGATGGGTGTTTAATTAAATAAATTTTAAATCTGAAATTCTGAGGAACAAGGAAAATGTTTGTGCTTATTTGTTTATTTTGATTTATTTTGATTTGGTTGCCTGGTTTTATTCTACATATTAATATTAGTATAAACCCTTACTGTTTTGTTTTTGGCTTCCTAGATTCATTACGCTGAGTTGTTTTGAATGTTATGTCTGTCTCATTTATTTCCAGGATTTTTTGAAGTACAATGAGTCCTACCTAAAGGAACTTCCATGCCAAATATTTGATCCAATCGTATTAGGTGAGGGTGCTGGTGTTGGATGGTTGAAAGACGCTGATTCCTTGGCAATTCCTGAAGGTACAAATTTATACGAGCTGGTGAAGACTGGTATTGAGCAGACACATGCAGCTGTTGGAGTGGTAGTTCGTTTGAGGAAAGAGTTATCTCTTGTTAAAGACAGGCCTGTCCTTATTGCAGTAGATCAAGTGAGAAACAAATTCTTTGATGCTAAGTGATACTCATTCTTTGGAATTACTTGTTTTCAAAATTGGGTTATTTTATATTTTGATTGTCTATTTTCTTTTGTGGTTGCCTGTCTCCAGTATAATAACTGGTTTACATTCAGTGAATATGAAGAGCCAGTCACTATCCGGTCTTGCCGGCCAATACATGCTAGAGAACTTACAATGGTTGGTACATTGCTTTGTTTTTACTTTAAAACATAGTTTACAATATATTGCATTATAAATTATATTTCTGCTTCTAGAAATGTGCTAGTTTCATGCATTTTTATTGGGTTGCTGTAAGCTTACTTCTTTGAAAATGTTGGTCATGGTTTTGGTGTGGGCTGGGAAAGATACCTTTAATTTCTGGCATCTGTATTTGTCTTCCCTAATTTACTCGTGTCAACAATTAGGTTTTTGCGCCAATGTTTAGACACCTCTTTCTTACTATTGCAGGTGAAGGCTTTTAGATCAATGATGCATGATGATATGATGGTAGGTGCCTTTTCTCATTCAACAGCGGTAGGAAAACTTCGTAAAGAGTTACCAGATGTCCCAGTAGATGCTCGTGTTATGTTTCCTCGATACAGTTTGGACGAGGCCGAGACTGTGTGCCATTATTATTTAAGGTATGCTTACACAGTCGTCGCAAATCATCTGCTAATAAACCAATCATTTGTTTTATGATAAATTTTCCCTTCACTCAACTTTGTCAAGTTTTTCTATTTGAAATGTATCATTGTTTTGGCAATATCCCATATCTGAGGTACATCAATTCATTTCGTAAAAATAAGGAGATACATTCTAAATTTTTAATTTCTCCTTCATCAAGTGACTCTTAATGACCTTTATACTCTTGGATCTATCATTTGTTGGTTATTGTTACAGCAATAACCTCCCTAGTATATATCTAACCTTTACCATGTTTTGGTTGTTACTAATGCAAAGAAATTCCTTAGCTTGATAATTTGTTTCAGTTTGTTGAAGTTGTGTCATTATTTTTGACAGGCAAAGGCTGATTCGTCGCGAAGCGTTCTCAGAAGAAAATTGGAAGAAAATTTACTTCCTGTCCAATGGAAATGGAGCAGAGATTAGGGGGTTGGTTCCTTTCATGCGATGACAGACAAAAGATGCATTATTTTTCACCATTGAGATGTGTTCTGATTGCGATTTTTAATAAATCTATATCTCCCCTTTCCTTCACCGTAGGATACATATGGATTGCTATTGGCAATGGTCCATTTCAATCCTTTTGATTAGCATTAACAATCATTCTCAAAGGCGATGTACTATTATGTATATTAACCACTTGCATCTTATAGTTTCAGAATCAGTAATACTTTTTTTGACTTTCGCTATCTTAAACGTTATTTACAAACTAATGTCACTCAGAAGAAGCACAAGTATCCAACGTATATTTCATTTCTCTCTCCTTGTTGTATAAACACTGTTAAACAAGTATATAGGAATATCAATGGATCATGATGAATTATTTTATACTTTAAATTATGTCATGTCTTTTGTAACAATAATAATAAACACGCGTAAAACATTATTTAACATTTTAAAGAAGAAAAAAAATATTTGTTTCATGTGTAATTTTAAGATATTTATACATAATGTAATCGAAAGATGAATCTAAGATGATCTATTTAATGATTAAAGTACATAATACAAGAACTAAGATGAACTAAGTTTGCATGTAGGACGGTTCAGTTTACATGAGAAAATATACTAAAATTTAGCATAATACAAGAACTAAGTCTTGGAATTGGAAGATAATTTCTCATTGCAAGGTGCTATTCTCATCAGCTCTCGTAAGCTTTAGTGCCTCCATCTCTTCCCTAAACTTGGGCATGGAAGCTTTGGGGAGGGAAACAAAGACCCTAACTCCTGCTTTCAATGAAGGATCCAAGTTACTAGGAGGCAAGAAAAGGCACAAGTCCACATACCCTAACATATTCCATGGAACTGGTATTATATTCACTGAACCCTTCCATCCAAAATCCACTTCTTCCAGCAAACTCAGCTGCCTCCAATCTGTTAACACCACAGAAGCACATGTTCCTTCAATCCTTATGTTCCTCTGTCTCACTGTCTCTAACATGTTTATTGTGTTTCTGATATACTCATTATTGGAAGGAAGCTTTTTGCTCTCTTTGATGAGCTTCACAATCTCTGAGAGTGGTCTTTCATCAAGTTCTTTCACTGTTTGCACCACATATGAACCCACAAAAGCATTCCCATAATACCCTTCAGGCAAGGGTGGATCCAACAGCCGTCTCACCCCTACTGCTAAACACAGCATAGTTTTCCCATCAGAGTTCAATTCCAAAGCTCTAGCCCTTGACCTCCAAACATAGGCACCAAGTGTTTCAACAGTTGTCAAGCTTTCCTTCACATCATCACTTTCCTTCATCAGCTCCATTTTGAGTCTTTCTATGCTCTTAGCATTGAAGTTAAAGCATTCATGTGAAATCTCATCACTTGGCCAAAATGGTGAAACTGCCCTTGAAGTCTCATCAATGGGAAATTGGAGTGGTTCCTTAAGAAGTGTCCCCACTAGTCTCTCCCTCTCCCACACAGGTTTCACTGAGGGCTCACTTTTTCCACATGCAAGCTCAGCCAAGGCTCTGAAGAACTGAGATGCACCAAACCCATCACAAACACTGTGTGACAACCCCATGCCAATAGTGAAACCCCCGCAGAGAAACTTGGTCACCATAAAAGCCAAGGCGTGGTTTTCATCTTGAGAAGGCTTATTATCATTATTAATGACCAATTTCTGTGCAGTTGGAACATCGATCCCTTCTAGATAGTGAAGAGAAGAGAGTTCACAGTTAGCAGTTGCCTCCAAGAATGGAACTCCATCAGCATTGCAGTTGATTCCAAGTTTTCCATCATCACATGTTACTATCTTCCCAGCAAGAGGATAATAGTAAACTAAAACCTTTGAGAGGGCTTCTTTTATCACCTGAGCAGGATCTGGTTGGCCATTTGGGGAATCAAGATTTGCTTTGTAAACATAAATGGTCTGACACAGAATGTTGAGAACAGGATCACTGTCAATGGTGGACAGAGAAAGAAGTTCAGATGGTGTGGGCTTGGAGGGTTTAACTATTACAACATCCTTCATATCAAGGACAAAGGGTGTCTTCATGTTTTCCATGGAATTTAATGGGTAAAAAACTGAGATGTGATGTGAGGATATAAGAACATGTATCAATATGTATATATAGGTAGAATTGATTGTGTAACCCTCCTTTGGTTTCATCCATCCATTGTGAGATCGGAATCATTACACTCCAATCTCTAGAAGTGGGTTTGGTTGAAGAATTTGACAATGACAGACAGGAAATAGGAACGTGACACCTTGATTAGGAGGGAATTATACATTTTATGCAAGTGAAATGAGTACTCAAAAATCCTATATATATTCACACCCATGAAAGGATGTGGTGTTATCATTATCATTATCGTCCTTTTTTGTTAACTGGAGACACTTGGAAAAGTTTCATAAATAAGGAGTCAATGTGCTGGGGACGCTTGAGCACTGCACCAGTGGCTGGATAATATATATGAGCAGATAATTTCCTAGATCGCACTATGTAAAGTTATTGGTGCAGGTTTCACACCCAGAAATCACACGGAAATTTGTACCTTTACACTTGAATTGATCATAATTTCAAAGGATTTTATTGAGAGAGCATTATCTAGTGTACAAGAACATCTATGCACTATATGAATTCATAATACCAGAAAACTTTTTCTAAAGCAAGCAAGACACTACCATGTGCTTTGTGGAATACAGCAATGTATGTGCACGTGTAAACTGCAAGATTTTCATACCAAATTTATCGAAAAATCCAACTTTGAATCTAAGTTTTATATTGAATAAAAATGAAGAAGTTGAACACTATATAAGAACGAAAATCCATAAATTTGTGTATATCTTTGTTGGGTCTTTTGACAGAGGATAACCAGGGAAATTTAACACCAATGAGATTTAACAATCCACACATAAGAGATTAACACCACTCTTAATCAAAAACCTTAAAGTAATGAGTTTATGGACCTTGATCCTTATATTATACTCAACTTTCTCATTTTTACTCAATATGAGACTTAGACTCACATTTGAATTTTCAACACTCTTGATGAAGAATTAGACAAACTATCCCTCATTTGAATAAATAGTTGATTTGAATATGCATTTTACTACTTAAGTCTCCTGGGAATTTGAGTAACAATGTACTGTAAGAGGGTTTGAATCTTTTTTTTAAGAGTTTCCAATTTTATTATAATAAAAGTTGCACGAAAATGTCTAATAAAAAAATTACTATTGATGGATGTAAAATTTGAGGTGCTGAATAAAAACTTATTCCAAATCGATATGTGCTAAAAGGGATTGATTCTGCATGATTTCGAACAATACACTTCATATAAGATAGCTTAACATTGATAATATGAAGGTTAACTCATCTCATATTTTCGTTATATGGTTTGTAACAAATATGTAGAAAAGATAATGAAAACTATTCAAGGAATGTAACCCTTTCAATAAATAATTTTTCATGCACAGACCAGACAATGAAGCTTTGGTCCTATATTTAAGAAAAATTAAGTTATGAATCAATCATCACAAACCATATTGAAACATAATGTTCCTAGGACATCCTATTATTTTGTAGCATTATGCTTTTCATGATTTCATAATGTAATGAGGAGTTTTAGAAAGTACTAGATTGAGAATGTTGGTTGGTAAAGGGGGTTAGGAGCGTGTCAACAGACAAAGGTGTTATGGAAGTGCCTATCACTGTAAATCGTATTTAAATCTAATGTTTGTTGATACCAAATTTCAGTAAATATCCTGAGAGTTCAATGTGGATTTGAATCAATGTATGTGATAAGTGACCAGAGTAGAAGATAAGCATTTGTGTAGCATTATGCTTTTTAAAAGCCATCACATTTTTCATAAACTGTAGAAGATAACCACACTACAAAGATACAAATAGAGAGAGAATGTGAAGATAAACTACATTAATAACATCCTTAGTTGTCTTTTTTTTATATCTCAATAAAGAAATGAAATTTGAGACAGATTCATCCAACCATGGTCCTCTTCCGCCCTCTTTGTCGCACTGCAAATTGTGAAAATGTATGGACGTAAGAAGCATGTAATGAAGAAAAAGTGTTAAAGTTGAACAAAGTAGAAGAGGGAGGGTTTGACCTTGTGCTAGCTTGTTTAATGTGGTTGACCACTGTTTTGATGACTTTCTGTATGCAGCAAGAATTTGATCCATCTATCCAGACAAAATCCAATGTTCAAAATTGTTAATTAATTCATTACTTGTTTATAATCATAACTTCTGTTTGACTAAGCAGAAAACATATCATAGAAAAAGGCTTCGTTCTCTCTTTCCAGAATGTTTTAGTAAAACGTACCCCAAATTATGTTATATGCTACCTTTTAGCACTGACTCTGTGGAGTGCCCCTCTAATTCAATTTCTTAAAACAGACAAATAAAACTGTTTTCATCTCGTTAATTTTCTATGGCATCACGGTTAAGGTGAAACGAAAAGTTAGCTTACCACATTCCCACATGATGAATGCATTGAAATAATAGATCTTTCCAGAACATACAAATCAACAGCTTTATCTTCTGGAAGAGTTGAAGTGAAGCTCAGACCAAAATCAATAAGAACCTATGCAAAATACACTTGAATTCTGTAAAAAACCATTGACAATATTTTTCATGTTGCATAGCATGAATGGGTAATTGGATATTACTGGACCTGAGACATGAATGAACTCACCAACTGCTTGGTATCACTCTTCAGTAACATGTTTGATGTTGTTAAATCACCATGAATAAGACCACCATCATGTAACTTCCCAATTGCATCACCAATTTGGGATGCAATATTATCCAGCCACTCTTTATCAGTCCCAAGTGCCCCGAATTCAAGAAACACATCTTTGACTGAAGGGCCAGTAACATATTCAAATGTTAAAGTGTGCAACACATGATCCACAGCATACAGCACAGGAGTACAAACCCCAAGTCGCCTTGCTTTGGTCATGCACCTAGCCTCCTGCTCAAGAAAACAATTGGTGAAATAAAGCATTCAAGAAATGCAACAATACACAGCTTAATATACAGAGCTTCAGCGTAAACAAATAACACAGATTTTCTAAATCTAACCGCATTTAAGCGCTTGAGGGTCAATTTTGAATCCAAAGCTGGATGCCTGTACTTCTTTGAGAAGCGTTCCTTGACAACGGATTTCCTTCCCACAAAAGAAGACTCAAAAACCCTCTACAAAAAGGAACACAAAAGGCCATAATTTAGTCAGTTGTATTTCATAAAAAAGAATCATCCAAAACAGTGGGTAGAAGAACTAACCCAACAACAAACAAAAACCTTATCCTACTAGGTAAGATTAAGTATATGGATCCCACAATGCTGATGGAGTCAATTGCTAGGAATTTCCTCTAAGCTTGAAACTTTTAGAGGAAGAACATTCCATAGTATCCTCACCAACAACATTGCACCACAAGCTATGAAGAACAAAGTAGCCTATTCAACAACATCCTAAAAGGTACTCTCATTATTTTTCCACTGAACCAAACAACTGGAAAGAGAAAAATGAAACTTTCTCTGACCTGTGAGGGTATAACCATGGAAGAAGGCTTATATATGGCTTTTCTCTTGGCCCTTCACTTGGATGACCTTCGTGGTGAATACATGAATGTCTTGTAGTGTTTGGTCTAAACTGGAGAGTTGTACAACCTACCAGCTATGTTTGGTTCAATGGAGAAATAATGAGAGTACCTTTAGGATTTTTTCGGTGAGGCTACTTTCCTCTATCAAAAACCTCATACTCATTCTCAGGGAATTAATTCATCAGTATTTTTCTTTCTACTAATTTTTACCAATTTCCTCTAAAATCACACCTTTAAACCTCCAAAGTGTAGAAAACTAGAAATCAATTGCTACCAAAAATACAGAGGAGTGATTGCATATACAAGGTGAGTGCACCAGTAAAAAAACAAGAAAAAGATAGAAATTTTACATCAAGGGTAGGTGTTAATTAATTCTACAAATTCATGGTGTGATTACACTTACAGCTTCAGCTCCTTGCTTGAGCAGAATGAGAGAAGTATCTCTTGAGTCAGCTTCAGTGTCCATATATTCAACTTTCAGGCAGTGAAATTCCTGGTGTTCAACTCTCTTCAGCAACAACTATCTGCTCAAAAAAGAAAAGGGCAAAAAGATTACAAAGTGGAAAAATAAAGAAGACAAAAAAAAAAAAACATGTAGGTGTAGGTATTAATTATAGTAAGAATCGAAGTTGAGTAAATTCAGTAATTTCGAATACAATTAATCGAAAATTTAATGGAATATAGCAAACAACAATTGCAATGATATCATGCAGTAATTGCCATCAATTGAAAGAAAAAGTTAATTGCAGCCACCATAAGTTCAGTCAGGAACAAACCTTACGAGTGCCTCAGTTAGGGTAACAGAATTGAACAAATAAAACGACACGTTTTGCGCCATTTCTTTAATGTACAATATCCACTTCAAACAAAACCGGTCCGGTCTGCAGGCTAACCGGGTTGGACGGTTCGTTGGAAAAAAGTTCAAAGATGCTTAAGATTTTCGGAGATTTAAAATTCTAGAAAAATATTCAGAGGATTTAAAATTCTTAAAAAATGTGTTTCTACTATAGAAAGCCTTTGAAAACATATCATATATTTTTATTTAGGTTTCGTTCACACCGGAAATAGAAGAAATTTGATAACATGAACGTTCCAAAAAATTTGCACTAAAATAAGTTTATAATGAATTCTTTTTATACCATTTTATGAACTTTATAAGTTAAGGTCTATATCTTATTTATATATTATAATTTACTTATATTTTATTGAATGAACAGGCTTGTCCTTTTTGCTTTCTTGAGTGATTGAATAAAAATAAATTAATTGAACTTGTCCAACAGATATGATCCAACTTTGAGTAGAATGGGTAAGGGTTTCAATGTTCAGAAAAGCAAATAGATTCTTTTACTTAGACAAACATTAGGGTTAGGCAAAATAAACATAACTGCACTAAATTATGGATTATCTATACTATACTATATTGTATTAAAAAAACTAAACTATTTCTAACAAAAACTGCATTGTATTGTTTGAAAGTTCAGTTAAAAAAAATTAAACCATTGTATTTGTAATACAGTTAACTGTTTGAACCTCTTGTACTGTATTAAATTTAAGTTTGGAGTTGTCCAATTTTTGTATACTGTGTAAGTTATTATAGTAGTATAAAATGTTATATTATAAGCGTCCCATCACAATGAACAAAAGTAGGTAGAGTAATATTAATTAACGACAACTTACGCTACATATTTTTCCTATTCAAATCATTCAAGGTTTCAGTTTTTTAACTCAAATATAAAATTTACGGCAAATTTTGTTTAATACCTATTAAGGAATACAAAAATTTACCAGTATTTAATTTTTGAATTTTTTTTATGCAAGAATATTTATAATAACAATAAATATTTTTAATTTATGTTTAATAGTTTTATTTGTGATAAATTTGCTTATTACCTCGTAAATAATATCTTTCAGAAATGTTAAAATTCAATTTTAAAATAAATGTAAAAGATAAAGTGGATAATATAAACTTTTAAGAAAATAAAATGCAGAAATAAATAAATAAAAGAGAGGTTTGAAATAATCAAGAAATAAAAGAGAGGTTTAAAATAGATAAAATGAATATTATAGTGCAGTTCAATGCAGTGCAGTTCAGTTTATTAGATAGAAAAACAATTCAGTTCAGTGCAGTTTTTGGTAGTGCAGTGCAGTTTGGTACATTTTGCCCAACTCTAACAAACATGAAACGTCCAACAACATTTTAGCGCATCTTCCATTATTTTGTTTTTGTGCAGCAGAGATACGTATTTTATTTTGTGGATGTTGTGCATCAGCTGTGATTATCGTGTGTATTTCTTTGTGAGTACGCGAGTATCATGTACCCGCGTATTTTAAAAAAATTTACAGATATTTTCTAAATTAGTATCCGACAGATAAAAAAAGATAAAAAAATGAGTAATGAATAGATTTTTTTTCAGGTCAGATTGCAGGTAGGTACTATCCGCTAATCCGACCCGTTACTATCTTTAATTACAGACGACGAGAAATTTTTCAAAATTTTATTTTAGGGTTTGATGCATTTTGAAGTGAAATTCCTGATGAATTTTTTCTTAGTATTCGCGTCTGCTTGTACCGTTGATGTCACTGCTTCTGTCTCTTGATGTACTGTTGATGGTGGTGGGTATTAGTTTGTCTTTATATATTTCAAATTTTCAGTTAAGAACAATTAGCTAGCTATGATAGGTTAACAGAGTATTTTTAAAAAAGTTCTGAAATTTTCCTATATAGGTAAACAGATATTATTTTATTACTTGATTTTAATTAAAAAATAAAAAATTAATCTACTTTAATTCCATTTTTAAAAGTTTTGTTAAGTTTGTCAAAAAAATTATTTTCAAGAACAATTTGAACGAGTATTTAGATTTTCTTTCAATTGGTCCTCCCAATTTGCTAAGCATAGCAGCACCTAAACAAGCAGTGTTCCATGCCAAAATATTTAAATTTGAATATTTAAAAGTCTGAGATAAAGTGAGAAAAATGATAAAGTTTTGTTGGGTAAATGATTGATCACTGCAACATTTTAATTTCAGCTAAAGAATGTAAAAAATTTACATTTTTTTTTCAGTGTTCCCTTGGACCGGAATGAATATCAAAGTTTGGAAACAAAAATTCAACTTAAAGTTAACTTTGTACACTAAAATAGGCCTAATCTGATTTTTCTCTTTTCTGCATTGATTTCCATGCTCTTTTGGTACATTGAAGCTTGATACAAGTCACAAATACCACTTCCTTGAGTTTCCAAGAGCTATATTGAGGATTTGAACTCAAACTCAAAACTCAAATTTGTATCATTGTTGGATTTCTTTCTTGATCAACCTCTAATCATCTTTAATTTGTTAATTGGAGTTGCTAAGCTGCATCAAAGTCACACAATAAAATTTATCATGTTAGTTCCTAAAAACACCAAAACTAGGGTAAAGTAAAATAACTAGTTAGTCTGAAACTACTACAAACCAGAAAAAATAATATTGCACATAATTTTACTGCACAAACTTATTCTTAAAATGTTCAAATAGTCAAAAATACCTAACTAAAGTATTACAACTCAATTTTAAAGTATTCTATCATACTCTAGCTAATCCTAACAGTTATCTGTGGTGCATTGTTAATGTGCTTGGTTAAAAGTTTCTAAACAAATTTGTGTGTTCAACAACTTTCCAAGTAAGGATCTCTTTCTTCGCTTCATAAGCACTAATGAAAACGTGAGTTGGTTATTGCAATTGGGTCGGGTCAAAGCCCAAAACGGGTTTTAAAAAAATGGAACATGACATTCGCTTATTTGCATACAGTACTCACATACCTGTACATGATAATTGCATATCCATATAGGATAATCGTATATAGAGATCAGATAATCCCATATATGTATTAGATAATCACATATATATTCTCAAAATTCGTTACCGCAAGCCTTAAAGGCTAGATCAAACATTGGCCAAAACATACAAAACAAAGCAAACTCCTAAAAATTAGGAAGCTTTTGGAAGGCCTTCATCAACATGGGTGGCTTCAACGGCACAAGCTTGGCCACCTCAGCCAAAGCATCAATACCACCAGCATCAATAGGCAAAGCCTCAACAACCACAACGAGTATGGAAAGATTAGTGTTGGGCTGGCCCCCGACAACAATTTCAATCACCATCTCCTCTTCTTCCTCAGGCTCGACCAAGATAGCTTTGTTGATCACCACCTTGTTTTCATCAAACTAATCGAGGGATATGCCCGGATACAGCATCACCGTCTAGCTCTTAACTCTAATACACATATGCGATTATATAATACACATATGTGATTATCTAATACATATATATGATTATTTGATCCCTATATATGATTTTTCTATTTTTTTTTTTAAAATCCATTATGGCTTTGACCCGACCTAATTGCAATAACTAACTCACGTTTTCATTAGTGCTTGTGGAAGGAAGTAACATATACTTACATGGAAATTTGTTGAACACGAAAATTTGTTTAGAAACTTTTAACCAAACATACTAACAATGCACCATTGATAATTGTAATACTTTAGTTAGATATTTTAGACTATTTGAACATTTAAAAATTAGTTTGTGCAGTAAAATTAGGTGCAATATTTTCTTTTTCTAGTTTTTAGTAGTTTTAGACTAACTAATTAGTCTAGTTTAGCCTAGTTTTGGTGCTTTTAGTAACTAACATACTAAATTTTATTATGTGACTTCGGTGCAGCTTTGAAACTCCCATTCAACAAATTAAAGGTGATTAGAGGTTGATAAAGAAAGAAATCCAGCAAAGGTGTATTTTTGAACCAATGCTTAAAATGACTAAAGATACATAATTGATTTCTAAGTTGACTCTTTGAGTTGAGCTCAAATCCTCAATATAACTATTGGAAACTCAAGGAAGTGATATTTGTGACTTGTACCAAGCTTTAAGGCACCAAAGGAGCATGAAAATCAATGCATAAAAGAGAAAAATCATATTTGGCTTATTTTGGGATACAAAGTTGACTTTAAGTTGAATTTTTGTTTTCAAGTTTTAATATTCATTCCAGCCTAAGGGAACACGGTAAAAATAAAATATGTAAATTTTTACATTCTTTAGCTGATACTGAAAATGTTGCATTGATCACTCATTTACCCAACAAAACTTTATAATTTTTCTCACTTCATCTCAAACTTTTAAATATTCAGATTTAACTATTTTGGGCCATGGAGCACTGCTAGTTTAGGGGCTGCTATGCTTAGCAAATTGGAAGGACCAATTGGAAGGAAATCTAAAATAATCATTCAAATTGTTCTTACCCGGGAAATAATGTTTGAGTAGTCTAATATGGGAAATAAATATCGAGAAGGGTTTATCTTTGAAAAAAAAAAGTGACATAATGAAGCATAAGAGAGTTTAATAAGTTACCGTAGAAGTAGAAGAAGAACAAATCTGTTATGTTGAGAAATAAAACCAAACCCCTTCTTTCAAATTCTCAAGCTTCAATATTCCGTTATCTGGCGCCACAACCTTCCCTGCGCCAAATCAAGCAAACCCATGCACACGTCGTCGTTTGGGGCCATGCTCGTCTCACCGTTCACCTTCTCTCTTTACTTTCTCTCTCCTCCACTGTTCCTTTCCCTCTCCGATACTCACTCTCTCTCTTCACCTCAATTCCGTTCCCCACCGTCTTTGCCTTCAACTCCCTCATCCGCTGCCACGCCAAAGCCAACTCGTCGCCGTCTCTCTCTCTTTCTCTCTACTCCGCAATGCGACGCCGTTTTCTCAACCCCAACCAGCACACCTTCACCTTCCTGCTACATGCCTGCTCCAAGAACTTAAAAATCAAGGTAAACAATAAATTGGGTGTTCAAGTTCATGCGCACGTGATCAAGCTCGGTTACGCTTGCCACGTGTTTGTCCGGAACGCTCTGATTCACTTCTATTTCGAGTGTGGTGATGCTGATTCTTCCCAAAGGGTGTTTGAGGAAGATGCCCTTTGCAGCGACGTGGTCACGTGGAACTCCATGTTGGCTGGTGCAGTGAGAAATGGGGATGTTCGGGTTGCGGAGAAGATGTTTGATGAAATGCCTGAAAGGGATGTTGTTTCTTGGAGTACTATGATAATGGGGTATGTTCAAAATGGGCTTTTTGAAGATGGGTTGGAGTGTTTTAGAGACATGAGGAAGAAGAGGGTGAGGCCAAATGAAGCTATATTGGTTACCTTGCTTTCGGTTTCGGCTCAGTTGGGTTTGCTTTGTTATGGAAGATTCATTCATTCCACCATTGAGGCCATGAGGTTTCCAATGACGGTTCATATAGGGACTGCTTTGATTGACATGTATGCAAAGTGTGGTTGCATTGAAAAGGCGAGAATCTTGTTTGATGGGATGGTGAAGAAGGATGTGTGGACGTGGAATGTTATGATCTGCGGCCTTGCTTCGCATGATTGCGCCAAGGAGGCGCTCGCACTATTTGACAGGTTCATTGGTGAAGGTTTTCGTCCTGTGAATGTAACATTTGTGGGTGTGCTTAATGCTTGTAGTAGGGCTGGTTTGGTTGGTGAAGGGAAGCATTATTTTAAGTTGATGGTAGATGGTTATGGCATTCAGCCTGAGATGGAGCACTATGGTTGCATGGTGGATCTCCTTGCTCGTGCCGGTTTAGTTGATGAGGCAGCTAAGTTGATTGAGGGAATGACAATTGCGCCAGATCCTGTGATGTGGGCGACGCTGCTTGATGCATGTAAGCTTCATGGATTTGTGGAGATGGGGGAAAACATTGGGAATAAGTTGATAGAGTTGGATCCAACCCATGATGGGCATTATGTGCAGTTAGCCGGAATATATGCGAAAGAGAGAAAGTGGGAGGATGTAGTTAGAATTCGGGAGTTAATGAGTGAGAGAATTGCCGGCAAAGTTGCTGGTTGGAGTTTGGTTGAACTGCAGGGTAGAGTTCATCGCTTTGTTGCTGGGGACAGAGAGCATGACTGTTCTTCAGATATATACAAAATGCTTGAAACAATTGGACTGAGGATAACTGAAGCTGGTTTACTAACTGAAACGTTTTGACTGTGGTGCATAAATAGGAGGAGAATACAAGTAACGAACATGCAATTAAAGATCACAGTGAAAAGTTATGAATTACTTTAGGCCTTTGGTAACGGCATTTCGTGATTACATCAGAACTGTGGAGAGTTTTAGAGTTCAAGAGGACTTTCACGAGTGATCAAGATTGTGTCCAAACTCCAAAGTGTTTGACAGACAGAGATACAAATAGTTAGGGATGTTTCACCATTTAACAAAAGGATATATATTCCCTTGTTAGGGTGTGCTTAGAAATCCGTTGCTTGCTGTTGATTGGTTTGTAATTGCAATATCTATGGTTTGTTGATAGTAAGATCCTAATTAAAATCTAAATAGACTTTAATACAATCAAAATACAAACTAAAATCACAAAAATACAAATTATCTATGTGTTGGCTAAAAAAAATAATCTAATATGATCCCAATACAAAGTCTAACTTAACCAAAAACACTTATGTAACCTTTTATTTGTGAGTTCGTGAGCCAATCCGGCTCACCACGGGTTCAACCCGAGTGAGTTGGATTCTAAGTGAACCGGGTCAAGAATAAACCATATTGAAATTTATAAAAAAATTTCAACCCAATCCGATCCGAATCCATGATGAGTTGGTTCATAAGTCCGAACCTATTTTGGCAACTTTAAGTAGAGGAATCACACTTTATTAAGTCCCTGGATTCTAGTATGCATGAATAAGTCTAAATCTACACAAAAGAGTACTTCCCGAATATTAAAATACAAATAAGTCATTCAAAATAGCGCGAGTTATCTAAAATTTGTAATTTTTTAAGATTATGCCTTTTCTCGATTGTAATTTATGTGAAAAACTACACTATTTGTATAAAAAATTTCAAATAAGAAAGACAATGTAGAAATGATGATGATAATGTTATTAACAAATTCAATATGTAAAAAACAACGAGTTGTGATATAGGTAAATAGAGAAATCAGTGTTCGAGTATCTTTAACAAGAGTCACTTACGAAATGCTTGTAGACATAATTAACATATATTATGTATTCTCTCTTTCAAGGAAAAAAACGAAGCACGAAGAATCCAACTTTGCTTTTGGGATCATTAAAGTCGAACGTACAAAAAGAATGAAGTGAAACTTTTGCGGTGCAATTCCTTCCTTCAAATCTTATTTTAAAACGATGCCATCATTTAGCTTTCCTCATAGATATCAACTATACTTTCCTTCAAAACTATCTTTAAACTATCCGAACTTTTATATTTGAGTTGTTTAAAGCATCTTAATTATTTGAGCTTGTTTTGACCACAAGAGGTTCCGCAATATTTTGTAGATGTATTCCCCAAATTTCTATGCCAAAATTTGATCCGTCTCTTCAAATTCCTCTTGGTGTTTGGTAAAATGTACCTCAACTTTTCTTTTGTTTCTTTTCATAACATATAGGTTTGTGTGTATATTTCTAAAGCCAGATTTTTTATTTTTATTTTTTGATAGCAGCAGGGTGTAACAGAAAAGTGTTTGACGAGGTTATCTTGACCGCAGATATTCGTACATCTCTTCCTTGGACTCAATTATTTTAAAGGTTCAACTTCATTTATTTAATGAAATTAATTAGAAATAATAAAGTTTCATATGATACTTCTAAAGATCGCTATATCATTTTTTAATGGAATTTCATATATCATCTGTTGTCAGATCTTTAGAATTCCATATTGGACAATGTTATAGAAATCGAAAATTACACGATCACCAGTTTTACATGTCACTTCAGATTTTAATGAAATTATCATAAAAAAGGATCTACGTTGACTATTTATTTTTTACAAAAGTAATTATTATTTTACTTTAAAGCTCAAAACAATGTGAATAAGTATAGTCAACAAAAATTCAAAAATAGTTTGTTTCAAGAAGCCGGAAAACAAAAGAAGATAAATGTTGTATTTTTATAAAAAGATTACCACTATCAAAATTAATCCTGATTTTTGTGCTTCAAGGTAGAAACATAATAGAATCTAACAGTAAGTAATAAAAAGAACAAAAAGGTAATAAATAATCTTTAATTCAGAAATTAACATAAGAAAAAAGTTAATAAATTCATTTATTACAAACTACTATTACGAGGGTGAATGCCTCCCAAGAAATCGATAACAGTTAACCTAGCTATATGATTACAGCGGTTAAAGTTATAACATTGGATGCAAATAATAATCATAATGATGACACAATCATGGCGCAGTTGTTTATAAAATCTTTAAAGTTTATATCAAGTTTGGAATTGATGACTGTAATAATTTTGTCTTGATGGACAAAAATAGTAAGTCATGATGTAACTCCAGAGAGTGTAATATGGTTTTAATTGTTGCTCCCTTAAAATTCTTTTAACATTGTGCTTAGTAGAAGGTATCTTCAGGAGTCACTAATGAAATTCTTGTATTTAAAGCATAACAAATTTATAGATTCTCCCTTTGAAGGAAATGAGCAAAAAGCATGAAGAATCAAACTTTGTTTTTGAGATCGTTTAAGTGGAAGATACTCAAAGAATGGCGTGAAACTTTTGTGGTGCAATTCGTTCCTTCAAATCTTATTATAAACTGGAAATTGATGCCATTATTTAGCTTCCCCCGATGTCAAGTATACTTTCCTTCAAAACTATATTTGAGGTATTTTAATTGTTCAAAGCATCTTAACAACCAGAGAATTATCTTCCACAATATTTTGTTGACGTTTTCCTGCTCTTGAAATTCCTCCTGGTGTTTGTTGAAATGTACCTTAGAGTTCTCTTTTGCTACTTTTCATAATATGTATACATGCGACTGTGTTTCTTTTCTGAGATTGATTATTTATAATTTGTTAACTTCCATTTTTCAATCGCGTGACTAACTTCGATTGCACTATTTCTAAAGTCAGATTTTTTTTTGTGAGTAGCAGGGTGTAAGAGAAAAGAGTTGGACGAGAGGTTATCTAGTGGACTGAACAAAGTCCTACATCTAGCTTCTATTTGGTCTCAATTATTTCAAAGGTTCAATTCCATTTTGTTATTATAAGCTTGATCTTATATATCTTACTAAATAACTATAAACTTTTTCTAATTGCTGAATGAAAAATCTAGTTGGTTCATGGATGATGTATCATCTGCCATCAAGTTTTCTCCTTATGCACACTTTTTTTTTTTTTTTTTTTATTGAAAGTGTCTATCATAATTTACACAACATATTTGGTATTGCGATTATTATTTTCTATTTCTTTCTTTGTTTCTTGTGCTTGCGATTATAATTTACACAACATTGTTTCTAAAGGTAGGAGTGAGTGTATAGATACAGACGCAAAAAAGAATTTTTGAAGTGTGAAAAATTAATTGGGTGACGTTGTGTGTATTTGTTTGTTTGCAGTAAAATGTCAATTCGAACTAACAAAATGAAAGCCGTAACTGTGTTGATGAAGCAGTTGACGACAGCAAGGGGGAAATTCCATGAAAAGGGAAGAGATGAATCATTTGATGGGGAGTTGGAGAAGTTGCGGTTGGTTCTGAAGAAGATAAAGGATGTGTTTATGGAAGTGAAGAAAAAAGAAGAAAAACTGCTTGACACATTAGCAGAGGTGTATGACCATCTTCGCAGGTTAAACCGCAGGAAGCTGCATGAAGACATGCATAGCATTTGCGAGAGTATCAGAGATTCTGCTCTCATGTTGCTCCCAACGCTTGTTTTTGATGACTCATCACAAGGGTGGCGAAATATCTCACTCATCGGAAGACTTGGTGCAGTCCCATCAGAATATTTGGACTCTCGAAGATTATCACCGGTTACACGATCCATCGAGATCTTGTTTTTTGTCTCTCCTAATTTTTCCTGAGAACGCTGTGATAAGGAAAAGAAACGCAATTAGTTTGTAGATTGCAGAGGGTTTGATTGGAAATACAGAGAACAAAACGGCAGAGGAAATGGGTGAGGATGTTATTCATGATTTTTTGAAATGTAGTATGATTGTACGCTATGGTAATGGAAAGAGTCCCCTTGTCAAGAAATTTCAAATTCTTCCTGTCGTTCGTCTTCAGATGCTGTTATATTTAGATGCAGATTTAGATTATATCAGACCACATCGGTTACAGCTTGATAGAAAAAAAGTTACAGTAGGTGGAGTTGATACAAAAAATGTGATTTTACGTAGTGTTCTTAATATTGGTGCAAGTTATCTGAATTTTAGACCACAATGGGTCACTGAATTGAGGAATTTAGAGGTACTTCAACTTGGGCGTTGGCAAGATTCAGCTTTGCATCACATTGAAGTTGGGAGTGAAGAATTCTTGAAAGATTTGAGAACTCTGAAGCAGTTGAAATATGTGAGTCTCCGTGGGATATCAAGAATATTGGAGCTTCCATCCTCCATTGCTGAACTTGAGAGCCTACTAATTCTTGATCTAAAAGCATGCCATAATTTGGAAAGACTACCTCATGATATTTCATCAATGAGAAGTCTGACACATCTGATTATGTCTGATTGTTGCTTACTGGAGGGCATGCCAAAGGGGATCGAGAAGCTCAGTAATCTGGAAGTACTGAAGGGATTTTTAATAAGTACTTATGAAAAGACTCCTTGCAGAATATCAGACCTTGTGAATTTGAGAAAACTGAGGCGACTCAGCATACATATAGGAAGTGAGGCTGAGATCAGGGATGAGGAGTTTGAAGGTTTGGAAGATTTTTCAGCACTGAAGCATCTGAAGATATCTTGGAGTGTGTCTGACCGAAAGTATGCTAAGATTAATTTCGTTTTACCACCAAGTTTGAGAAAGTTACATCTTGAATGTTTTCCTGGAAAGTCTTTGGAAGAATGTTTTATGCCAAGCGTTCATGGTAGGTTCAGGTTCATATTGACCGAGCTAAATATAACTGGAGGAAAACTGGAACATATTGTAGATTTTAAATGGTGGAGAGTGGAAATACTGCGTCTGAAGTACCTTAAGCAATTGAATGTTGACATATACGATTTGAAAGCATTGTTTCCTGAGCTGAAATATGTAAAAGTTAAACAAGTCTCAAACATTTCATACCTTCAACATGAATGGGCAGATTAATAGGACTTCATGCTGTAAAATGTTTTCCATATTTAATTTGTTCTTTGAATAATATTATGTTATTTACACTATGCTGTATATCTAGAGTGACCAAAATAAGGAAACAATAAATATGATTTGTCTGCGTGTTACTAAACTTTTTATCTCCCTATTAAGTGCTTTGAATAATGCCTTCTACATTGTCTCCTTTTGCTAAAATAACATACTTCTCCAGCTCACATAAATAATAAGATGGTACTGAACAAATAGATATTGAGGTTATTTAAACAAATATTAACAAACAAAAACAAACAACACCTTTGGAAATTTGGATCTAATTTATTATTACAAACCAATTTATATTAATTAAAAAAATATTACATGTTTCTTTATATTTTAAAGTATTCCTTTTAATAAATGTAAGCATCTTTTTTAGATTTATTTTAAGGTTATTTATTTACTTTTGTTATATTCATTAAAATAGTACTAAAAGTACGTACAATAATTTTTCCAATTGTTATAAATAAATTGTAATATATTTATGATATAGATTTAATTTTAATATATGTATATTAATTTTAATATATATTTTCTAAAATTTACTCTTTTAAAACAGAATCTTGAATAATTGTTACTGAACAATACAAAATATATAATTATCTGTTTGAAATTATTTTCGGACACTAATTTTAAAAAATTAAATTAAATTTAAATATTTTTATACACAATTAATACACTTGAAAATATATTCATTACAAGCAAATTATTTTAATTTTTTCTTAAATTATTCAGTAATATATTTATGAAAACGTGGATTTCAAAGATATTACTTTATTTCATAAAAATAATTTTGATACTTATGTTTTCACATTTTTATTTCATATATAATGTTATAAATAAACTTAAGTTTAATTGTACAGTAAGTTATAATAAAAGGATATTGTATATGTGGATTAATTTAGATACCATATTTATTATAATTTATTATATATAGAGAAAGAGAGTTCATATTTATGTATTATATTATAAAAAATAAAAAAAAACTACAGCAAGAATGTGATATTCCATTCAAATAGATTAAATCTACTAAATAAAGCATCGCATAATTATGATAATAAGAAACAATTAAAGGAACAGAACACGTACGGATCTACTATTATAGTTATCCATAGGAGTACTTAAAAGGAAACATAGGCATACAACCATGCCAAAATCGAAACAAGGACTGAACGTTAACTGTCTTGCAAAAGGGTCGCTCCTAGAGCAAGAAATCACAAAAGAGAGGGGCATTAAAGCCATAAAAACTACTATTAGGAGCTACAGGTAACTGGTCCAAACTATGCAACACCGCTACCACCAGCAGATCCACCTCCAGAGCTCTTTCCATCTGCTCCCACCGTAAGGTGATCATTGCAAAAGGAAAAGAATCAAGGTAAGAACATACACAACAAAGAAAGGGTAAGCTAGTGTAATTTAAAGTTAACATAGTATAGCAGACAAGTACTTAAACAGTTCAAGCATTTCAACACAGTGAGCACAGAGAATCATGTTATCGCAGACAAGCAAGACACTATGACTTGATTCTCCGGATAAATATACTAAGATCGGATTCACTGGAAGCTTGCACTTGTGGTTGCCTCTACTGCTCTACAGAGCCATTGCCAATGGGATTCACTGGAAGCTTGCACTTGTGGTGGCCTCTACTGCTCTGCAGAGCCATTGCCAATGGATTTCACCCTACCACACACAAGGTTAACCTTCAAGCATCTAAGGCCATTATCCTGCCAAAGACTAAGGCCTCCCGCCACTCTCACAACTTGGGTCAGTTTGCTCTACCTGAGACTCACTGACCCATTTGAGTTTCGGGATGCGGTCCTTACTTGAATCCATACCTTAATATATACACTACACACCACCACGAGGTCTCCCCACAAGACTCATGGAATTACGCCTATCACACAACAAATTCATGTTTCATACCATATCCACCACCTTTATCTCAAAAAACCAACCAACCAAAATCCATGTGTTATTCATGCCAACATACCAACTTTTAGTTCATAAGATTCAAGCAACCATATATATTCACATGCTTTAGGTTTTGAAAGAAAAGGGTAAATAAATAAATCACACAATTCACCCATCAAACAAAGAGAAAAGCAGAATTGAAACTACAAGCTGCAGCAGCCTCGCTCAAGCTAGGAGTCGTCGCCCAGACGAGAGAAGTTGTCTAGCTCAGGCGACGGGCTCTCTCGCTTAGGCGAGCCTACAACAGTGGGTCTTGGAGAGTTTCACGATCCCTCGCTTAGGCGAGGCTGTCTCGCCTGAGCGAGCTGGCCTGTCGCTTAAAACGCAGCCCCTCGCCTGGGCGAGTGCTCGAGGCAGAACCCTGAGCGAGCTGTTGGTATTCTCGCCTAGGCGAGACGAGCTCGCCTGGACGAGAATGTCAGTTCTCCCCCACCGTTCCACACATGCAAGGCAGAAAAACGACATAGAGCAACATCCAGAATATAAGCCAACCATTTTTACACGATTCCAACACCATTCAAGCACCCACAATATGGAACAGAACATAAGCATGCCATAATAACTATAAACTTAAAACCTAGCTCCCCTTACCTTGTTATACGCTAGCAGAATAGAGTGGTAACCCAAGAAAAGTAGTGGAGCACTGGAGCAGGGTACGGAGCTGAAAACAAACCCACACAGAGTTGAGAAAGGGGGTGCTAGGGAGAACTCCGGACAAAACCATTAGCCTCTGAACTGGAGAAAGAGAAGGACAAGGTTGGAGTTCGACTTACCTGGAAGTACAATATCCTTTGCTAGCTTGAAACAAGGAGAGAACCTCTGTGCCCTAGCAGAGCTCTTACACTAGACGAGGGGAGGGAACAAGGAGCTGGTTTTTTTTTTCTGAAAATGGAACAGAATGAAGGGGTTAGGGGCTGACAGGGGCCGGCCTTAGGCCCACGAATGGCTAGGCCCCAACTACTCAACTGAAAAGGAAAAAAGGAGCTTACAAAGAAAATATTTTAAACATAATAATATAAGTGGAATATGATCTTCAAATCACAGTCTTGCTGTTAACAAAATTATTTGATTTATGTGACTAGGGATATTATTGGCAGAAGAGGATGATAAAGATATCAACACCCTTCTTTTTCATGTCCTTCTGCTTATTTTTCTTTTTTATTTTCTATTTGTCACAAATATAAAATATAACAATGATAATGAAGTTTTTACTGCCAATTTCATAAAAAATGGTTAACATTCTTCATTTTACTTATCTTAGTGGATTGCACTAGTGAAACAACAATCCTTGTAAAAGGTTTTACTCCCTATATTTAAAAAAAAAATTGAAGTTTAGCTTTTTTTATAAATTAGTCTAGAACGTCTATTTTGTTAATTATTTTTAAGAAAACCATCCATCATACTTTTTTATACTATAAAAAGATGAAATTATGATCAAATTCTTTCGATCACGCTTAAAATTACAATAAATAAACTATACACTTTAATTAATTAAAATTTAGGTTCAAATAGTTAAAAAATGAAAATAAATAATAACAAAATATTTATTTGTGTTGAACCCAAAAAAATTAATACTTATGGAGGCAATAATGTATTCTACTTACGAATTATATTGTATTGTACCACAATATATGAAATGTTTTAGTTATTGAAAATTTTTATCAGATAAAAATAAATTTATCGATAAAATTTGTTAATAAATTAGAATTTGAAAATGAGAATACGTATTGATAAATATTTGTCATTAATCTATAAATTTGTTGGAAATCTAGAATTGTTATTATTGTCTAATTTATTTGATGATAAATTTGTGTGTGTGAAAAACTTAAACACAGTTAATTAATTAAAAAGGAAAACAAATGGTAATAAAAGTTTAATGTTTTTTAAAGTATAATTTTGTCTTGAATAAAAAGCATTTAGAAATCTTACTCTGATCATTCACCTGCATAGTTGATAAAAAAATACAAATAAGATTAATAAAATTGTTTTAAGAAAAGAAATAAAATTATATCTTAAGAATGATTTTTTTATTGCTTTTTTTTTTTTTTTAAATTACGGTGACGTGAGGCATATACCTATTGTGATGTTGCATGCATTAGTGGTTTTGTGTGGTTGAAAACTTTAGCTTCATTGAGAAAGAACCATTATTAGTAATGCACATTATTGCACTCAAGTGGAAACAAAGCTTTTCCTTCAAGTCATTTGGTTATATATAGCACTAAGCCCTTCTGCTTTCAAACAACTCCAACATTTTCCACCCTAAATGTTCACACCATATGAAACCTAAAAACAATAATGGACCCATTGATTTAGTTTGGAAAAAAATATATTTTTTTATGAAAAAGTTTACATAAAAAATTAAAGTAAAAGGTTTATTTCATTATAATTATTTATTATATAAACTTCTAAAAATAAAAATTAAAAGTTTTTTTTTCTTAAAATCGAACTCTTCCTAATTTTGATCATTCAAGGTTATACAATTAAGATTTATAATTCTTATTTTCTCTATCACTATGCTTCACAGATACCTTTTATACATGCATTTATCTAGCTGATTATAAATTAAATTATCAAAATAGTTAAACGATGGAGTGGGCTAATCAATCAATTCATAAGTTTTTTATTTGTTAATCAAATAATGTTATTAAAAAATAAAATTAATTTTATTTATAAAATTTAAAACTTCATCATTTTAAAAAATTTAAATTTAAAAACATTTTTTTATCATTTTAAATATAATTTTTAAAGTAATTGACTTTATAAGTAGGTATGATAAAGTAGACAATGTCTAATATATTACTCCACCAATCTATTAATAATTTAGTAGGACTGAGTTTACATTTTTTTTAATTCCTCAGTCCGCCTAGTTTAATTCACTAAAAAAATTATAATAGCAGACTGAATTGTTTTTTATTAAAAATTAAAATAAAATAAATAATTTTGTTGATGATATTATTTAAAAAAATACTAATACATAATAATATTATAAGCTAAACTATTAATTCTTACAAATTAAGTTTAAGATATTAATTTTAATCAAATAATTTAATATAACAGTTCTTTCAACTTATATGATTAGAAATGTTAATTAATATTTAAAAAATGTTAACATATGAGTGTTTATATATATATATATATATATATATATATATATATATATATATATATATATATATATATATATATATATATATATTATGAAAATAAAATTGTAAAAAAAACTAGTAGATTGGACACACTTAAATAAATTTGATGGGTTTTTTTGAATTGATTTATTGAAACCATCTAGTAAAAATGGAACTTAAGTGAAACTCATAAAAGACAATGACGTTATTTTCAACTCAAAATGTTTATATAATGAATTTATAATTTTTTTTCCTTATTCATTCTTCAACAAGTCAACATTATCATTTACTTAAACATGAGACTTATAGTTATGCTTCATTCTCTTCTCTTGATATACTTTTTTCATATTAAAGATGTTAACTAAAACAAATAAAAAACTTTCTCATTTTACTGTCTATTTATAAGTTTGAATCAAAACTAAAAAAATTAACATGTAAGTACATATATAGATTCGACATATCGACCATCTTGTTAACATTAAAAAAAAACTTAAGAATATCATTTGAAATAATTGGTGAAAAATAATCATCTTTATTATATTTAAATAAAAAGTTTGACATAGATATTAAACAAGTCGGTCGGGACGAAACCATTAATTTGATGGACTAAATTGTGTATTCGATATATAGATCGATAAATGGTGGTCGAAACAATTTGTACCAATGGTTTTGTCCAATATAATATATTACTTGCAAAGTTATTAAGAAAATTATTTTATTTAATTGCATAAATTTTAATAAAATTTGAGTTGGTACCTTAGTCTTAGACAGTCAAGTCAAACCAAATGAACTATTCCTCCCATGACTCTCATAAAGAAAACATCTTTTATTTTCACTTTAAATAAATAAAAATTGTCATCATTCATATATATATATATATATATATATATATATATATATATATATATATATATATTTACTTACAAAAACTAGATCTATGTATAAATTCATAGTACTAACGATTACATTTTTCAGTCACATTAATAAACATATAAATATAGCAAAAGCATTTTTTTTTCCAACAAAATTCTTTCCATAGATAACTTTATACTATTTGTAGGTAATTGCAATAAAAATGATAAATTAAATTCACAAAAAGAACAATATTTCCAAACTAAAAGAACAAGATTAAGAATTCCTATGACTAAAAGTCTCTAAAACCCTAAATTTCCAAATTCATGGTCTATTGTTGTCTTCAGTTGTCCGCGAAAATCGTCACCTACATCAAAGATCTTATGACACGTCACCATCATTCTCAAAGATCACGTAATCGTCATCTTGTGCCTTACCCGCGATTTTTTTTTTTTAGTATTCAATGTTTACTCTATTAATATCATGTTAGGATTTCACATGTATCTATCGCATTATCTTAAAAGATTTCTAATTTTATGTTGTCAAAGGATAAGATCTAAAGAAATATATTAGAAATTAGAAAAAGATAATTTTACAAACTAGTTTTATACATAGAAGATAAATCCAAAATTATATTATAAGATAATATTAAAAATTATTATAGATTTAGAAGAAAAATTAATTGTGGTTTTATTATTATCCGCTTACTAAATTCAATAGTGTTATTTGTCCGAAAAGTAATGTTTGATAGATTTTAGATAGAATTTATAGACAAATTCAGTACTATTGTGTATTCGGAAAATAATGTTGGATATATAGATTTTTTAGAGTTGAAGTACAATTTCATATTATATTGTGATATATATATATATATCTCACTCAAATAAAAATCATTATTCTAATTTAATATTTTTAAATTGAAAATTTGTCATTTATCTATTATCTTAGTATCATTTTGGCTGATTTATTTTTATATTTTTAAAAAAATATAAAATTTTATAATTAATATAAGATGATAACTAATGTAAAATTGATTTTTATTGTTTTGATTAAAAACTTATCCGATTTTAATCATTGTATCTAATATATGAAAGTCATCAAGAATATGCATAACAATCACTTGGTGTACTAAATTAACAAGAATATCATTTTACATCACTTACTTAATTATTTTATTATTATAATAACTAATTCCTTTTTGTCTTTAAAATTATTTGTTATTTATAAAAAAATTAGTAATATCTTAATACACGTGAAAAAGGAAGTATGAAATAAAATAACAAAAAAATAAAATATTCTGATAGAAAATTTAAAATATCCAAATTTATAAAAAACTTAAAACTTAATTACACGTATTGTTTGATTTTAAGAGAAAAGTTGATTATGTTGATGATAATCTTATTTGTTACTAATTTTTCTTACTTTGTTGGGCAATCACTAATTAAAGACGTCTTTTCAGAAATGACACATTTCTGCTTATAATATTGAATAGAAACTATTAATCCTAAATCAATTAAACTTTGTAAATGCTTTATCATTCTTCTGTGGATGCTTATGGAATACTACAAGTAACATTGATCAGTACTCTAAATAGAGATGAAAAAAATTAAAGATTTTAAAGTTTATTTGTCGTTTTTGGTTATGTCAAATCAAATTAGAGAAATTTGTGGCTTGAAGAGTGCAACAGGGTTGATACTTCAGATTAATTGTTTTACTTACGTTTCTGGGTATAGGATAAAGTCCATGATTCAATCAATATGCTATGGTATTTGAGTTCATGTGATTAACAATGAAATGATTATAAATTTCAAAGTAGGTCCTTGCTTTGATGGTTCAATAGCAATCTGTGTGGTCCTATTAGTGAAATTAATTTCTTACATAACAAAAATAAAACAAAAAATTTATTTAATAATAAAAATAAAATTATATGAAGTGCTTATTATGTATTTTTTATAATTTATCATTTTTTAAGAATAAAATATATTTATTATTATTGATAGTTTATTTCATAAATTTGATTTGGTTTATCCAATATTAATAAAAAATAATATTAACATAAAGTTTAAACGAAATTAAGAAGACGTGTTATATTTTTTTAATTAAATTTAACATCTAAATTAATTTCATAAAAAAATTATTTTAATATTTTTGGTGAGTTTAGTCACCAAGTCGTCATTCAACCTAGAAATAACATCTAAAATTTCAACTTGAACAAATCTATTATTGGTTTATTATTGATTTTTTGTTTAGAATTAAATTTTAAATTTAACTCAATCCTACAAACTTAATTTGTAAGATAAAATTTGTATTCGTTCGTTTATATACTATAAATCTGTGTTATCCTTAGTTGAGGTGATCTCTAAGACACTCCTCATGGATATATATCTCACGAGATTGAGATTAGACATTAATAAATGATATGATAACGGGTGATATGATAATCTTGACAAACAACAAATTTTCTGATAGTAAGTGACACAATAGACTCAGATCAACAACAAACAAATTTAATTGACGAATATTCAACAAATATTTTGAAAATGTCAAAATTTTCTTTTATAAATGTATTATAAATTTATCTTTATATCTTATGAAAGAAAAATTTTCAACCAAGACCAAGAAAAAATTGGATGAATTGACTAATTTTTATCTTTTTTATTAATGGTGCTGCCAAATAGGATGAAAAGAACTCTCATGTTGGATATTGAAACAAGACAAAGTACATATATAGGATTCAACACCTTGGGATTTTTGTTGTACATGCTCTAAGAAGGTTAGGGTTCCACAATAGATGGATGAATTGAATTAGGTAATGCATAGGCACAAGTTGTGTCTCTGTTTTGGTATTCCTACATCTGAATTCAATATAGAAAGAGCTTTACAACAGGAAGATCCATTTCCATTCCCCCATTCTTATTCATGGTGAGATTGTTGAAGCCCATCTCCTCCAATTTGCACATGGATATATATATACACTTTTTGTTGATAAAAAAAAACTATATCACTGAATAAATAACTAATAAATTAGCTTTTATTTATTAATTGAATAATTAAAAATTAGAATGTAATATTTGCAACTTTGAGTACAGTAAATTTATAAAATTGTTTATTACTAATTTAAGCAGTAACAAAAGAATATAATTTGATCTTCTTAAAATAAATTGAAATTGAGAAAAGTGCCATGTGAGTTTGGATCCCAAACCCGAATGATGGAAATGGGGCGATTAAGGGGAATTTTGGTTTTTCTGTCATGTATTACGTCATAACGACGAAAGACACAATTGTACCTGTCTGTTTAAATTTTCTCTCAAAACTGTAACCGATTAATGATACTCTATTTTCCTTTCATAACTTTAGAATTTTGCTATTGGTGTCCATAAAAAGTAGCATTAATACACCTCATCTTTTAATGGGCAAAATAAGTCTCTCATATTTGGACTATTTCTATTAAAGGATGAGTTGGTATATGTATATCGATCGTTGATTGCCAAAAAAAAGTTAAATTAGTTATTTTGTAAAGTAATTTCAATACATACATTTAGTTCAAAAAGTAAAATATATTAATAATTTAGTTTCAACTTTGTCTAGATTAATATTTTTTAAAATTCTTAATAAAACTTTAAACCTAAGTTTTAATACATTTTTTAAAGTTATTAATATGAGTTAAACAAGGTGATCCAATGGAACAAGACATTAAAATACACAATTTAATTCCTCTTGTAAATAACAATATTTATGATTTTCAAGACATAAAAAATAAGAAGGACAAAATGCATTTAAAGTATTCTGATCTCTATTTGTACAAAATCTGAGATTATTACACATTATACCAATTAAATACCATAAAGATATACGCAAAATTATAATTTAATATAAGAGTCCAAGTTCGAATAGCATGCAATGTGGAAGGGACAAAGCTGAGAAAAAAAATGGTGGGGCTGTTCTCTGTGATGCGTATTTCACCGACAGCCATAAGTTTAAGACATCGTGCGTGTTTGGCAACTTCATATAATTGAGTTTCCGATTATGTCCTTAAGGCCAAATCAATCTATGTTGTGTTCAGATTCAACTTCAAAATCCTAGCTACCCGCGTCAGCTTTCATTACAACACAATGGATCTGTTTCTCTCCCACACACGAAATATTTTCAAGTCCGAATCTATGAATGAAAAACATTGATTTTTTATATTAATTAATTATGTTAAAAATCATTTCAAAGCATGGTGGTGCTGTAGTATTGCTTCATACACAAACCCATTTTGTAACTATTCATTCCTCCACTGAGGGGCATTATACTCTTGACTTTAGCTTTCACACCATAGTGTCTCTACCTTTTACTCCACTTTTTCTCAACATATAAACCCTCACACATTCCATACTCTCTTATTAGCTTAGAAGGGTACTTCTAAGTTCTTTTTTTTCCCCTCTAAACTTCTTTAATCTCTCTACCATGTCTTCCACTACTCTCCAATGGCTAAGCCTTGTTGGCACCATTTGGCTCCAAGCCATAATTGGCACAAACACTAATTTCCCTGCTTATTCTTCTCAGCTGAAGCAACTTCTTTCCATTTCCCAAGTCCAACTCAATAACCTTGCTTTTGCCTCTGATGCAGGCAAGCTTTTTGGCTGGTTTTCTGGCCTTGCTTCTATATACCTCCCTCTTTGGCTTGTCCTCTTGACTGGTTCAACTCTTGGCTTAATTGGCTATGGTGTACAATATCTCTTCATAACCAAACAGATTTCATCTTTGTCCTATTGGCATGTGTTCTTGCTAACTTTTCTTGCTGGCAATAGTATTTGTTGGATCAACACTGTGTGCTATGTTGTCACCATAAGGAACTTTCTATCAGATCGCCAAGTTGCTGTCGGAATAACAACTAGCTACCAAGGACTCAGTGCAAAGATTTACGCCAACATTGTTGATGCTGTTTCTCCTCACAACAAGGCCAAAACATTTCTCTTCCTGAACTCTCTTTTACCTGTGATAGTTGGGCTAGTAGCAGCTCCTATGGTCAGAGAATTTGATGCCGCAAGTCCTAAGCACACGCGTGTTGGGTTTGCTGTGATGTTTGTCATAACAATTTTCACTGGAATATATGCTGTGTTGAGCAGCTTGCAATTTGTCACAAGCAAAGCATCTTCAATAGATATCATGACTGGTATCTTAGTGTCCCTTCTGTTGCCTCTTCTGGTTCCACTTTCAGTGAAGATCAAGGAACTGCAGGATAATAGAGAGAACTTGAGAATCTACCATTTTACTATGGAGGAGAATAACAGTGAAGAGAGGGTGGAGAATGAGGTGAAAGAGGGTGAAGTTGAAGAAGAGATTGGTATCATAGAAGAAGTTGGAGTGAAGTTGATGGTTAGAAGAATAAACTTCTGGTTATATTTTTTTGTGTACTATTTTGGTGCAACAGTTGGTTTAGTTTATCTTAATAACCTGGGACAAATAGCTGAATCTCGGGGTTGCTCCAATACTTCATCTTTGGTGTCTCTGTCATCATCGTTTGGGTTCTTTGGCCGTCTCATGCCATCTCTTATGTACTACTTCTACAGGTAAATGTACTCTTCCTTTATCTAACACCAACCCCAGCAACTGCATTTACACTTCTCATTTAATGCATATAATGGCTACACATGTGTTAGTTGATCTACTGTAATAAATATGAACAAAAACTGCAAAATTTTAAAACCAAAACCAAAACCAACACTTTTTCAACCTAAGTTATAAAGTATAGTATTCTACTTTAGTAAATATCGAATGTCATTCTTCTTACTGACATGGCTTATTTTCAGGGGAAAGGGTCGAATTTCAAGACCTGGTTCACTGTTGGCAGTGATGGTTCCAACATCAGGAGCGTTTTTTTTGCTTCTCAACAGAACTGATCTTGCTCTTTATGTTAGCAGTGCAGTGATTGGAGTGTGTACTGGAGCAATCACTTCCATTGCTGTTTCCACAACCACTGAGCTGTTTGGTACAAAGCATTTCTCAGTGAACCATAACGTGGTGGTGGCCAACATTCCTATGGGATCCTTCATATTTGGCTATTCAGCTGCACTTGTTTACCGTGGTGAAGGACATGGAAGCTATGAGCAAGGGCAATGCATGGGCATGGAATGCTACAGAAACACTTTTATCATCTGGGGTTCCTTGTGTTTCTTTGGAACTCTTCTGGCTTTGGTTCTTCATGTTAGAACTCGCAAGTTTTACTCACAAAAACAATAGGATACACTTTTGGCTTCATATTTCCTTTTTAACATACACAATGGAGATTGTGTCATGTATAATCTCCTATTACACCTGAGAAAAAAGTAGTAATAGTAATAATAATAAGATAAATATAAATGTAAATTTTCATTTTTTTTTTTGTTTTCTCTATCACACATTTATTTATTTTCCCACCACCACCAGCATTTTCAGGTTTGAGTTGAAGAGGAAATAAAATACATGGTAAATATCCTACAAACTTAGTATATGAGGGTATATTAATGTAAAAAAAAAAAAAAGTGAAGACTTAGTTAATTCAAAACATAATTAATGTAAATAAAACTCTTAAATCATATTAATGAAAGTTAACAAATCTATATTTCTACACTTTCTATTCTCATGATAATTGTTAACTTTAACACAGATGCACATGCAAATAGATTTTTTTTTTTCTCTTCAACAAAAAATCTAGATGTGCTTTCATATTTAAAACTTGGAATTTTAAGTTAATTCTAACATGTGAGGGATGACTGAGACATATGACAAGTTTAGTTTATTTGTTCTGTGAGATGGGAACATATTATTTGTTCGTTGCAGAGGCCAACCATAACTTCACACAATGTGTAAAAATTAGCTGAGCCTTTAAATGAATAGTTATTTTCGGTCTATTAATTGGTCCTTCTGTTTACTATGAAAATAAAACACACCACATCTACTTTTTTTAATTTTAACTTTTATTAAAGGACAAAACTATAGTTTACTTTTTTGTGAATAGAAAAAACCTAATTTTCTTTAAAAACTAATATTGAAAGAACTTCATTCTGCAACAGAAAAAAGAAACTGCAGAGTTTCACTGTATTTTATCCTTCACTAAAATATTCATATATTTGTTATATTTTTAATACATTATTGTTAACATATCATCCACTTTCACATCTTCAATTTCATGTCATATGATCTTATAAGGTCTTTCAATGGTTTGTAGAAAAATTAAACCTAATGTGATTTTTTTCATCAGCTTCATGATACAGTGATAGAGAGGCACATGGAGATAGATAGATATATAGGTCTGCCCATTCCTTATGATTCAAAACTTTACTGTCATCCATAAAATAAGAAGAGTGGTTGCTTCCCATTATGTATCAACAACTCTTCAGTTTATGATATAAATGAATTAGTGTGGTCTTTTGTAGAATCAGTGACCACAGTTTGAATTTTAGTAGAAAGATTTATTTTTCTAAATAATCATACAATTGATATAAAATGTTTATTAATTGATACTGATAATCGATTTTAATAAAAAAATATATATTTAATCACTTTTACAACATATTTTCTTTTAATTATTATTTTTTCATCTACAGTATTTAAATTTAAATTTTATTCAAAATCTTTGTTTAAGAAGATCAGTACCGAAGTTTATAAGAAATTTGAAGTACCTTTTACTAATATTTTTACTTTAAAAGATTTACAATATTTGTATTGTCCTTTTTAATTATAAATTTTATAATGTATTTCTTGTTTTCGATGTTTAAAAAGATTGGAAATTGTTTGTGTTCTATGTTTCTTATACAAATATTTGAATCAGATTAAATAACATAACAATTCTACAATAAAAAGAACAGTAAATACTTTATTGACATTAGACTTACTGTAAGGAATTGTTTGAAAATTTTGAAATTTTGTAGTATTTGAAACAGTTCTACTGAAATAAAATTATATATAACTAGTACTTATAGTGAAAAAATTATTGAACATAGTTATAATGAAACTTTAAAATTAATATTTTTAAACATATAAATTATATGAAACTTTACAATAAAACTTTATAATAAATATTTCATATTTTTTTATTCTTATAAACATCATTCACAACAGTATGAGATTAACTGGTCTAAATATTTTTGTATATAAATTAAATATTTTTTTTTCTTAAGTAAACCTGATTCTATTACTGTTTTTCTATTGACAGTAAAAAATATATAATAATATTTATAAAACAGTTTGTGCAATTCTTTATCATTATTTTGTATTCATATATATTTCTTCTAAATTTTTTAAAATGTTTGAACTACCACATGATGCAGAAAAGGTGTATAGACAGATGAGTAACTTAGAAGAAAACAATGATGGTTGACAGGCACCGTCAATCCGCCATGTGCGGTGGGTTTATAAGAAGATGCGCCGTCCCATTAATTTGTATTGCATTATTAGAATTTTAAAAATAACTCTTAGCTATTAATAATAATGGTTTATGGTTTAGTTCAAAGAAAGAGAATATTAGATAATTGTTGAACCATACGAATCTCAAATATGAACCTATATTCTCATAGTAATAAAGAATTTAGTTAGAATGATAATGAAAGAGTTTTTTAATTCTTTTATAATAATTTAATGATAAATTGCAAAATATAGAAATACTATTTTCAATTTTTACAACGGTTATTTTGAAATAGTTCATGATATAAAAAAGTTCTGCACTAATCATATATAAATAAAATATAAATTGTAAAGATTCACAAAAACGTAGAAATATATGAAACTTATTAGACTAGATTTAAGACTAGATTGAATGATCTTACTTTGTGGTCAAGAACAAGTGACCCGTTTCTAATAAAACCAAACTATACAGTAACGTGTGACACTATTTTTTCTCTTTTATTCATCATCCCTTGACTGCGTCTTTGTTTGAAATTTCTTTTATACCAGGGTAGAAAATGATTATGACTATTTAATCTAATGTTTGAAATTATTATAACTTTTATATGATATTGACAGGACTAAAATTGATTGATTGATGCAATGTTTTGAAATGTTTCATTATATTTTACTTTTATATTAATTTATATTAATTTCATGATAGATATAATCTGATCATGAAGTGTGATTTTTAGTAGAAGGTTGATATAGTCTTTCATACTTTATATTTATTTTTTTTCTTTTTTCCATTTTAATAAATTTTCATTAATCATATGAATTTTTGTAATTACTAACATAAATAAATTTGTTGATAAATTTAAATTTATCAACCGATTTTACTCACAAATTTTATAAGGTAAATTGCCAACAGAAAATTATTGACAATGAGTTTATCGATAAAATTTGTCGGTTAGATTCATTAGTAAATTATAAGTTGTACTATCAAGTGATACTTTCATCGATAAATTATCTAAAGATCCATTATGTTGGTGAATTTTGTTGATAAATTATATTCTGATTTTTTATTTATTTATCCATCAGTGTATCCGTGAATAAATTTGAGCAACTAACTTCCTGTCTTGTCTATGAGAATTTTTATATATTAAGGGGAGATGGATGAGAAGAAGAAGAGAAGAAAAATATGATGAGGAGAAAGAGGAGGTGGAGGAGGAGGAGAAGGAAGAGACTGGACTCGGTGGCGAAAGTGGAGGTGTGGTGATGACTTAATGGCAACACAAAAGTATGACGGTGATGTAGAGGTCAACGACGATGGGTTTCGGTTCCAGAGTTAATAGAGGTGGAGGATGAAGAGGAAGAAGAAGGTGAACATAAAAAATATGAGGAGACAAAGGAGAAGGGGGAGACTGAATCAAAGGTGACAGTGGTTGATTTGACGGTGGTGATGGTGGAGATGCGACAAGGAGGAGAGGAGGAAGAAGAAAAAAAAAAAGAAAGAGGAGGAAGAAGAAGAAAAAGAAGGTGAGGAGGAAGAAAAGGACCCGTACGCGATTTTTACTAATAGATTTTACAAATGACTAGAATTCGTCAATAATTACCGACATATATGCACCAGTGCAGTAAGGGCTTTCTGCCCTGGTTATTTTCCACATTTTGCCTCAGGTCTGGAACCGAGGCATATTGGGGCGAGTTTTATGCCTCGGTTGTTTTGAAACCGGTGCCATATACACAGCTTTTTGCTTTGGGTCAGTTAGGACCGAGGCCATAGGTGATATGCATACTCATCATCTCCATCATCCACTGCAGTCACACGAACACACTTGATCTTTGCTGGTGCATGCACTTGGCAAGGTAGTGACTCCTTGAAACTCACATCTACACCCAATAAAAACCCTACTTAGTTCCACACAACAATCCCAATTGCATCAATCCTCTGTATCAATGAATATGATGTCCCAGAGAGAGCAACCTGTTGAAGGAAATCAGGAACACACGAGATGAGATACACAAACACCAACTTTTGATAGCAAAACTATGAAAGTAATCAAAACCTATTGAATATATTAACAAAAAGCTGAAAAGCATTATCTGGGCGAACATTTCAATCCATATTTCATACAAACCAACACAAACCAACATTTCAATCCACATTTCACACAAACCAACACAAGGTTCAATCAAACCCCGCAACATCGCATTCCAAGAAGCCACATTTCTCTGCGGCATCTCACCAAACAGCTTCTCGGCCTCCACAACATCCCCAACGGCAACTTACCCAACAAGCATAGCAGTCCAGGAAACGACACTCCTCTTAGACATTCCATCAAACACCCTGCGAGCATCAGCAATCAGCCCGAATTTGCCATACATGTCGACCAAACTGGTGGCCACGTAGAGGTCCCGATGGACTCCACACCTGAACGCGGACCTATGAAGCGATTTTCCTTCCCGCGGCTTGCACGTGGTGGAACAAGCGATCCGCGCGGTGAAGCACAGAGGGAAAAAGCGATCCGCGCAGCGGCGCGAGATGCAGACGGTGAAGGAGGAAGATAGGGAAAGTGAAGGAAGGGCTCGTGCTCGCGGAGATAGAGAGTGGAATTGTAGAGGCGCTTGCATGGGGAGGAATAAGGGTTCGCGAATTTCGAACCTTAAATAAACCCTATGGCTTCGGTTGTTAGAGGAACCGAAGCCATTGACCCCTTTTTGGCACCAGGTCTCCTTGGACCGAGGCCTATACCCCTGACTTCCAGCCACTTTTTGGCTTCGGGTCCTACTGGACCAAGGCCTATACCCCTCTTTGGCACCGGTTTTGAGTGAACCGGGGCCTATAACCCTCTTTGGCTTCGGATATTTGGAGAACCGAGGCCTAAAACTTGGCTCTAATTGCAAAAATGCCACCGCACCATTATATGCTTCGGTTCCTGGCCAACCGAGACATATAAGGCGAAGTAAAATGGGAATTTTGCACTAGTGATGTATCAACAAATTTGTGACTGTAATTAACGACTAATTGCAAAATTTCATTGGTAAAATTCACCGACAACTATTTTACCCATAGATTTTTTGTCGTCATAATATGTTGGTAAAATCAAATTATGGAAAATTTTTTGCTAATACCGATAGATTGTGTCTATTGGTAATATGCAATTTTTTTTTGTAGTGTTGTGATAACAAATGATTGATGAACTTTGACTTGTCAGCAGAACTAAAATGTCAAAGTTCATAATGGTTTCTAGCATAAACTTATTTGAAAATGTCTCACTATCTTTATTAAGCTTAATTTTGATATACATAATTCATTAATTAAAAAACTCTTAAAATAATAATTATAAAATTTAAAGTTTTTAAAGATGAAAAGGTGTTTTATAGCATTATTCAATGATATATACTGAATATATAAAAAAAATCTTCTTCATTGTAAAATAGTTTTTTACCATTTAACTATTTTAGTAAATATTGTCACAATGATTATTGATTGATGGCTTAAATGTGTTTTTAGTCCCTAAATATGTAAAATTGAACTTTATCCTTGTCCCAAATTTTGATACAGTTTTGTCCTCAACTTAAAAAATGAATACATATGGTCATTCTAACTTAAATATGTTAAATTTGTTTGATGTGTCAAACAATGTTTTAGATTAACAGTTGAACTATTTGACACGATTCAGTTCAAATGCAAACTTAGAACACTGATTAGCATGTGAAAAAAAAATTAATGTCATTGAATTAAGAATATTATATATTTATTCATTTTTAAAGTTTAAGGACCAAAATGTATCAAAGTTTGGGACAAGAACAAATTCCAATTTCACGTCCAAGTTGGAGAATTATAAACACATTTAACCCTTGGCTAATTTTAATATCAAAAAGAGAACATATCATATGATCACTTCAAGCAATATTTGTTTTCTTTTTTAATTTTTACAATTCTTATGTAATTTTACTATTTATGCTTATATCTCTTATTTATCACAATGAAAAAGAAAATACTAATATAACATGGATGACAAGAAGTTGGATTTGGTGGATGTCACAACCCAACGGATTGCCTTGGGGAGATTGGTGGTCGAGATTGATCCTTGATCGGTCAACTCAAATGGCCATATGCAAAAAAGTTTGGTAGCTATATGGGAATGTTGACCAAAACACATGTCTATATTGCAATTGCATCTTGGGATGACATCTCGAAGGTCGAGAAGAACCTCCTATAGTAGGATATTCTGGTATGTTTACTTAAATCATTTATAGTGTTTAATATGTTACCTAATTCATTAACATGTTTTTTGTTTTCTACAACAAAATTTTGACATTTCGAACACTGGACAAATTAGGAAGCATGTGTTATCTCATATAGCCACTATATGGAGGAACTTCAAGGCATGGCTCACACATCTTTATGTGCTTAGAGGCAGACAACATCACACTCATTGTAATAAGTACAAAATAACTGAGGAGGGTTGGATGCAGTTTTGTGACAGGAAAAAAAGATAGTAGTCCAACAAAGACAAAAACTTAATGATACACCGCATGTACTCTCTTGAGGTGGTTATGTATTATTGGAGAAATGATTGAAAAAGTCTCATGTAGAGGCTTTAGGACTTGAGTCCCCTGAACTAGTACTTGTACTTCCTAGCACAACAAGTTCAAGTAATATATCCAAAGGTTGGAACTCATTCATCTTAAAGTTATTAATTTTTGCATATCAATTTATGACTTTGATATGTGATTTTTTTTGTCATGTTTAGTGTAACAAGTAGTAAGATTTATGGGAATGTGGCTATTACGTCATGTATTGGATAAAAACCATTACTCGAGCTGCAATTAGAGATGATTGGATAGAGATAATAATATATATACCTATCACATATTAGAAATTACATCAAACTTTAAACATTGACATCCATATATAATGAAGTTGTATTATTTTATTCAGCAGTTTGAGAATTCATGACTTCTAACAAATGATGATATCAAGAGAATAAGAAAGAAGTGTGTAGTGTATCTACTGGAACAATGAAATTAATTCGGACCCACAATAACATTAGCACTTTGCTTGAAAACTGTCTAAGACGAGATTTTGACTATGAAAATTTTAGTTTTATCTTAATTATTTTAGTTTTGATAGCTTTAATGTTAATAGTTACATTTTGTGTTAATAGCTTTAGTTTCGATATTAATCTATGTTGGTAAATTTTTTTAGCTATACTAAGAATACTTTTTGCTTTTCAGGTCTATACAAACAAAACTTAAATAGAAAAGAGAGCATGTTAGTGCATAGACGTCAAATACTATCAAATTTTAGTTTGAAATTGTGCTAATTTGAGTCAGTGTGTTGTGCATCCATCGTTAAGGGATGTGGATCCTTACCTAATCAACGTTCTTGGACGTTTGTTTTAAGCAGCTATGTCAATTTGACGTCTCCGATTGGTCTGACATAAAGATCGAAAATGCCATATATCAAAAATAATTTTTGTGTTAATTACATCACAATACATCGAATATATTGTGAATTTAAGTGGAATTAAATTCAGATTCTTTAAAAGATTTTATGTATTGAAAAGTATGAAAAAGAAGAAAGATTCAGTCATAAAATCTATAAAAATCTCTATCATAATAAGTTATTGTTATTTGACATGAATGATATAATTAGAGTATTTATATATATATATGTAACCATAACTTTATTAATGCGCACCCATATTTTGTAACATTAATTACATTAGTTGGAATAAGAAACATGATGCTTCCGGATAGGCCTAACCTACAAAAGTTATCTTTGAAATAAATAATTATTTGTTCTCACCAACACAAACCCACCTTTTGACAATGTCATAGGTATTTAGTTATATAATTTGAAATTTTTAAGGTTTATGATTTAGAATTTAAGAATTAGAGTTATTTTAAACATTTGAAATAATCAGCAAAGTCATAGTAAGATATAGGCTTAAATACATTTATGGTCCTCATTTTCGTAGCGGATGGTCCTATTTTTATTAAATGATTAAAATGGTCCTTATTTTCGTAGTATTTATTGCGGATGGTCCTCATTTTTATCAAATATTTAAAATAGTGCTTATTTTCGCAATTCGTGTTTAATTTAGTCATTTTCTGTAACGTCATTTAAATAAGTAACGGAGCACCGTACATGTGTCACTATTCGTGTTTAAAATAGTGACACTTGTACATTGTTCTGTTACTGATTTAAACAGCGTCACAAAAAATGACTAAATTAAACACGAATTGCAAAAATGATGACCATTTTAAACATTTGGTAAAAATGAGGACCATCCGCAACAAACACTACGAAAATGACGACCATTTTAAACATTTGGTAAAAATGAGGACCATCCACAACAAACACTACGAAAATGAGGACGAAAAAGGTATTTAAGCCTAAGATATATAAAAAGAATATTTAAAATATTTCAACTCATATATATTGTACAAACAAAATATATATACGTTAGATAGATATTCATAATACATTTGATTTGGGGCCAAAACATTTCAAAAATGTAGATGTGTGGGAACACTCATAGAGGGTTCAGGGAAATGTGATGAAATGAAATCTGGAAATTAAAAAAGAAATTGAAGAGAAAAAATATGGAATTAAAAGTATGGAACAATGAGATTTTAGGAAACATAAATACAACAAAGGTTCACGCAAACATAAGCTAGTTATTTACAGATTTAAGAAAGATAAATTTTAAAGAAGAAGCCTAAAGGTAGGTAATATGAATACGAAATATTTTCACAGGATAATCAGATGGGGATAATAAAGAATGTGATCAGGGAATATACATTCAGTGGTGTGAGGAACCGAGTAACATAGCATTCATGATTCATTACGGTGGAGGGATCTTAAGAAAATATGTATAAATGGAGAAGAAGAAAATTGCTATCATAATAATATCATTTAGAAAAGAGTAACAAAAAATAGAATATTGTTTTAGAATGACACTCGGATAGAAAAAAATCCCTTTAAGGGACAAATACCTTAAAATCTTTGTAACATTTTTTTTTATCGACAGAGAATTTATATATAATAGAATATTTGGTACTCTAATCCATTTATACAATATTTACAATTAATATCTCATAATTTTATATCTAAAAAGTTTTAATAAAGATACATTTCTAAACATTCTTAGCTAGTCGTAATTTTATATCTATTTTGTTTGCTTTTTTTTTTCAGTTTTATTTATTTTTGTATGGCTGGTGCTTGGGAAGGCCGGTTGTATCTCGATCCATCAACATGTAAGTAAGTTGAGTACATTTCAACTCAGTTAAGGACCGGTGTGTGTCAACCCAGTTGAAGGATATGTTATATACAGACGTATATCGTACAAATGTACAGATGTGGATACACAATCCAAATTTTCAGAAATTACAACGAGGTGTTCATGAGTTTTATATTAGTATTTATGAAAGAATGAAAACGATATCGAAAACAATGAAGTCAGATTAAAGTCAGATAATATAAAATAAGGTTCAGGATCCAAAAATAAAGACATACTTATTTTAATTCAGTGTTAATATACACACAATATCAAAGTGTCATTAACTTGAGTGTCTCAGTGTCTTTCAGGTACCTACCTCCAACAATGTTACCCATAAAAAACTATTGAGATAATTTGGTTTCATACAAGAACAATTTTCAACTTTTATTAAACCTTATAACAATAAAACTAAAAATGTTAAAATATATGTATACCAGATTTATTAAACTAATTTTGAAATCCATATATATATATATATATATATATGTATATATATATATATATGTATATATATATATATATATACATATATATATATATATATATATATTTCTTTTGATTTTATTTTAATTTAATTAACTATATATATGTATATATATTTTTCCCCTTTTAATTTTTTTATTGTTTTAAACTTTTTCAGTACATTATTATTTTGTTTGCTTTTTTCATGTTATTTATTTTTTAACTTTATTTAAATCTTTTACAAAAATAAAAGTAAAATAATATATATAATTTTAAGTAAAAAAAATATACACATTTAAAAAATCCAAAAAATATATACATGAAAAAAAATATATATATATATATTCAATTTTGTTTTTGTTTCGTTTTTTTTATTTATTTATGTTCGTATTTCTTTTAAAAAATATATTAATTAAAATACTTAATAAATGTTTCAAATAATATAATTGAAAATTTTAATATAATCTAACTATTTTTTTAAATGTTTTTTTAAAATTAAAAATCAATGAATATTTTAATTAATATAATTCTTTTTTAAATACTTATTTAATTTAATATAAAAATATTTTATTTATTTGAATTTGAATTTAATAAAATATAAACAAAATTTATTAAATATTTTAATTAATATAATGTAAATTTTTAATATAACAAAACCCAATCTTGCCACCCACAAGGCCCAAAACACACTATACTTAAACTCTTTGTTGGCTCGAGTTGAAAGGGTTGCAGTTTGTTCGAGATATCGACCTTCAGTTATTATGAACCTTGTTAATTACTAATAAAATGATAGAATAAAATTACTAAGATATTTAGACAAAAATCACAAAAAAAAAATCTACTTATAGTACTTGAAATCAGTAAAATATATATATATATATATATATATATATATATATATATATATATATATATATATATATATATAAAAGAACGGCTTAAGGATAAAGTAATTAAAATACTCCCACTTTAGGTCTTTAGAAGAATTTAAAAAAAAAAATTGTACTACTAATATTTCTCTATTAAACTAATTATAAAATTATGTTTAAAAAAAATGTCTTAAAAATAATTTTAATAATATAACCCTTTTAAATTAATTATAAAATTATGTTAAAAAAAAGTCTTAAAAATATATGTTATTACTAACATAACTCTATTAAAGTAATTATAAATTTTTGTTTGAAAATAAAATTTAATTAAATTATTATTTGTGTGTGTTAACTTTTATTAGTATTAAAAATGATAATTAATAAGGTTAAACTTTATTTAGTAAATTATAATTTCATTTACAAAAAATGAATGATTGATTATCTTTATTATTTTATAATCTATTTGGATTCTATTTTCTTTCTTTATCTTTTTATTTCTATGGGCCTTCTCTTATCTTTTCTTATTTTTCTCTCTTCTAAGAGTTCTTTTTATAAAGTTTTGACAGATTACATTCTTTGAATCTCATATTGTTCGTGTGTACCAATTTTTTTCATTCTCATTATTTTTGGTTAGTATGTTTTGTCTTTCTATTTGTATTGTTGTTGTTTTTATTATGTTTTGGATTTGTATTAGAATTAAGAATGCATTTATTTTCTCAATTTTGTTTCAATACCTTTCAATTTACGAGTTTTGAGAGTTTTTTTTTGCATATATTATTACGAGGAACTGGAATTTTTCTACAAAATTATTAGTTAGATTATGAGTTAGTTTTTTGGTGAATAATAGATTAATTGGAGAATCATTCAAAGTTGAATTTTTTGTAAAAAGATAATTCAAGTTTATGAAAAAAAAAATTTACTATCGAGTTGAGAAGAACTTAAGTTTCGTGAAAACTATTATACACCGAATGAAATAATTTGTGAAAAACGTTGAGAATACAATTGTAAAATCTATTCAATAATCATTTAGAATTAATTATTTTTTCTATATTGTAGATAAAACAATTACCACACTTCAAAGTAGATTTGAATCATTTAATATATATGAAAATATTTTTGTTTTTTATTTAGTGTTAAGAAATTAATGTCATTATATTGTATATTTTTGTAAGAAAAATGCTTAAACCTTAACAATCTTTAAAACATGATCATTTGTTGGATATTGATGGATTTGATTTATTTTTATAATTAAATATCTTAAGAGAAACTATAGGTTTGGAAAATGATAAATCATTTAACATTCTTAAATGATATAAAAAGAAGTGATTCTTTTTTAAATGCACATATAACTTATAAAATAATACTAACAATTCCAATGTCAGTTGCTTCAAGCAAAAGGAATTTCTCAAAATTAAAGATAATAAAAATTTATTTAACATCAATGATATTTCAACAAAAATCAAATGGATTAGTCATATTATTTACAAAAAAAAAAATATTAAATACAATTAATTATGATAATTAATAAATAAATTTTAAATAAAAGACCTCATTTTTTAAATTTGTTTTAGGTTTTCCAAACTCTTGATATATATATATATATATATATATATATATATATATATATATATATATATATATATATATATATATATATATATATATATATATATATATATATATATATATATATATATATATATATATTCATTTTAGAATGTTCTTTACCATTTTCTTTACTAAGAATTATAGTTACATAATTGTTTGTATACTATATATTAAGATCGGACATTTTAAGTTATGAACCACTAGTTTTTTGTTTTTTTTCATATCAACAAGTAAAATACACTATCAAGTTGTACTCCCACCCTATATATTCATACACAAAACACACACACATAAAGAGTGCCTTTCTGAAATACAACAATGGCTTTCCTAAATACAAAAGAAAAGTTATGAACAACATTGATGTTCCTTTTTGACTCGTCTTGATTTTTGTACTCAATTATAAAGTGTAAGATAAAACATTGTATCAATCACATATACTAAGTAGTAATATTGTGTTACACTCTATCAACTAATCAATTGGTAAGCCTAGTGGTTTGCAAAAGTTAATTCTTAATAATATGTTTAGACTAATTAAGATGTTATTTCCTAAATGAAAAGAAAAAAATATTATAAATATATATAGCATTTATAGTTCACACAAATTTTATTTGGTGATGTGTTAAATGTTGGTGAATGGTACTCCATAAATTTGGATCTAAAAACTTGACCTAACTTGTATGGTAGGGTAGGTTGGTAGTAGCTTGACCATGAGTTCTCTGTTTTGTCGTTGCCATGAATATGCGATTAAGACTATGACTGTGAAATGTTAATGCCGTCTTGCCCTAAAATTCCACACGATGTGACATGCATGAGTTACACCCACACACGTACTCAAAAATAAATTAGTATCGTATCTTTTACTCACACCACAACCAAATTTATTCATTATTAATTATACTTGGTTTGTTTGATGATACATGCAATCAATATATATATATATATATATATATATATATATATATATATATATATATATATATATATATATTTATTTATTTATTTATTTATTTATTTATATATAAGCAGAAAGGTACGTATTCTAGTTTATTTTTCACTGCTAAAAAAGCATACACAACCTTTTTATTGTACGATAAGAAAAATACAACCTTAAATGCTTTTATTAGAAGTCGATTGGATAAACGTTTCTATTATAAAAATCAGTATCAATTTCTTATTAAAGAACTTTTAAGGTTGATGATAAAGGTGTGTTTGGTAGAGGGAAAGGAGAAAAATGGAGATTGAATAAATTTATTTTGTGTTTTGAAGAGAGAGGTGAGGGAAGAAATAAACATCATTTCTCATTTTTATATATTTATGTATCCGTTACTAATTCTTATCAAGTTAATCAAATTATTACACAATTCTAAAGATATTTTCAAATTTATTTCTACTTTATCAAATAAACATTGAATTTCATTTTTTAGCCGTTTATAACAGCACAATTAGAAAAGGGTAATAAATTTAATTTTTGGCATGATTCAATTAAAAAGTCATTGTTGGTCTCCGAGACGGGCATTTGGAATAATGTGAGAATGGAAATTTAGATGGAGAAGGAGATAGTTTGAGTGGGAATTAAATCAAATTAATGAATTTAGGGAAGAAATCTCATTTTATAAATCATCAATTCAAGAACAAGACACATGAGAATGGAAAGGAGAACAAACCAAAATATTTAGTGTTAAGTTAGCTTATAACATCATACAAAATAATACCAATGGGGAACAAATTGGGTTTTTCAACACAATTTGAGAATTAAAAGCAATCCCTAGTGCATTACATTTTGTTTGGTGAGTGGGTTTTAATTACGTAGCCACAAAGAATAATTTAGGTAAGAGAAGGGTGCAATTATCCCGCAATTTATGCGCCTTGTGTTGTGCATTCGAAAAATCAGTTCAACATCTTTTCTTTGAGTGTATGATATCTAACATTGCTTTGAATATTTGTTTTAAATGGTTTGGAGTATTAACAACACAACATAACCAAACCTTACAACATTTTGATCAATTTTATATGCTTGGTTTGAATATAAAAGGAAATAAGTTATGGAAAGGTGATGTGGGTGACTGTGATTGGAAGTATATGGGACCATAGAAATTCCATTGTATTTAGAATGGCCGAAGGGATGATGAAGAAATTTTTGGGATAGCATAGCTAAAAACTTGGACATGGCTGACAAACAAAATATCAAAGGCAAATTTTTCATACTCTGATTTGTGTTTATGTTCAAAGTCATGTATTCAATCTGTCCTACATTAGTTCATAAATAAGATAAATACAAAGGTTTCATATGTTATTATCTTTCACTCTAATTCCTTATTGTCATCACCTATGTTGTGTTGTTTTGGTATTTAAGGGTTTCTAGGCAAATTTATTGCAAAGGAGATAGCTATTGTGGAAAAGAAATTTTCTCTTGCTGAATCTAGTGGAAATGTTGATTATGGGAGTATGTTGGACATCTAGTTTTTTTGCAAATTTATTTTATGTTATATTTAGACTGTTAGATCTATCTTGGTGGGAGATGACCTTACGATACAATTTTACACATATATTCTTTGTAATATTTTGGGTCTATAGAGATTATAAGATGCATCTTATTTGTGTTTTGTCATATGCGGGATTTGAGTGTTGCTTGAGGGGTTGTATGTAGCGGTGGAACTTAGACAAAAATTTAAAGGGGACCAAGTTATATTTTTGATTTCTAAATTATTTTTTCTAATTATTTTTTTTTTATTTCCTCTCATCATTTCTCTACTCAAAACAAAAGAATATAACAAAATATAATAATAATATATATGAAAGTGAAGCATAAAGTTTATCATACTACTTGACATATAGTGTTGCTCTACGATGTTTCAATAACTTAAAATCTTTAATAATTGAATCAGAATTAAAGCTCGTTGCAATATCCTTTTCAATAGAGATTTCATACTACTTGTTAAGATCCAATCTCCATCTTATTTCTCAACCTGTTCTTGATTATTTTCATTACAAAAAAATATCTTTCATATGGATCCCATTTTATATAAGTCCTTCTACCTCGTCAATTTGATTTTGTGGGTATTGCCAAATTTGAGGATGTTTCCCCGAATCACGAATACGTCCTAAAGAATTTTCAAATTCATTATATGTAACTCTAGGAATTTGGAACTTTAGAGAGTTTTTTTCATTTTCTTCAATTCTTGGATTTTCATGAAGTTTCTCAAGTTTAGTTGACGTAGATACATTTTTTTCATCTTCATCACAAGTCTTTCTATTGAAAAAAAAAATTATTTCTTTTACTCTTTATAATAATTTTTCTAATATAAATTTGTCACCTCTCACCTATTTAGGAAAAGAACAAATTATGAATATCCCAACCTAAATCTCAAAACCAAAACTCAATATTTTAAGAAAATTAACAATTTCTAAATGATTAACTTTTCTTACCTTAAATAGATTTCTAATACTGCCCTTCTCTTACCCAAGCTCTTCCCTTACACAATTTCAACGCCTAAAACAACTCCATTTACAAAAATAAGAGTTGAATCAATAATTAGATCATGATTTCATTATTTGTAACAAATATATATCTGTCTATAATGTAGAGAAGCCACGTACAAGAGAAAAACACATTACTTCGAACAAAAAAGGGTAAAAAATCAATCTACTCAAAAGAAGAAATGGTTCGATCCAAAATGTTTCCACTACTAAAAATTTTCATATTACATGGGATGTTTCTTGCAAATTTATTAAAAAAATTTGCAAAAAAAAAAAAACTTTTTTCTGCTATTTTTTCTAAGAATCTTAATTAGTAGGTAATTTATTTGTGGGTAATTATTTCCTACAAAATTATAAAATTCGTAAGTATTTTTTACAAAATTTGTTGTGAAAAGTGTTTTATACAAAAAAAAATAGAGATACAGGAAAGAAAAAAACCAAATAAAAGAAAACAAGAAATAATAGAAAAGGAAAAAAATCAAATTTTAAATTTTTTTTCTAAACTAAATTAATATAAATAATAAAATAATATATAAATATATTTTTAAAATATAAATAAATTAAAAAAATCATTTGGGAGAGCTATGTTTCCCCTCGGTTCCTTAAAAGGACTGTCTTTGGTTATATGTTCAAAAAGAGATTTAATATTATAGATTTATGTTCTTATTTACTCTGTTTTATTTATTTTTTATTTGTGTATATGGGTTGAGACATTCTAATGTCTCGTTCTTTTATTTATATATTAGTTATTGTTAATAAAAAAATTGATAAAACAATAATTTTGTGTACTTTTGATACAGGAAGAAAGTGCATTATAAGTTTTCAATAATTTAACGTGTGCTTTAATGTTTAAAATTTAGGACATAAGAACTAGGTATATTTTACGAAATTCATTGATGATAAACATATATTTATCCCCTTTCATTTTCTTTTCTGAAATGTTATGCAGGATGAGTCTTTTTATGAGATTGATTTAATTTGTTTCAAAACAGTGACAATAAAAGTATCAAACTCCCTAAATCTCGACTAGTTATTTAATACGTAAACCATTTTTTAATATACAAAGAAGAATTAATAAATTGTAATTGTTTGTTTTCAAATAAAATAAAATCGTGTAATGGTTATGAAATATTTCATATATATTTTTTTATCATATCTCCTCATTTCTTGCTATACCATCTAATTACATCAGTCATTTTATTTATTTATTTTTCTATAATGGTAATATAAAAGCCTGTAATGTTTTGTAGAAACTCTGCTTGTGAGGCCAAAAGAGTCACAAAGAGGAATTACGTGCTAGGTTAAACTCTTATTTTCTTTTTATTGACAATAAGTATTCGTAGAAAACAATCTTGTTTAAACTAGTTACAAAAATTATCTTACAAAATTTACAATAACTTTTTGTCGGGAACTAAAATTCACTATTAAACAATATTCCTATTTGAATTATGCGTGATATATTATATTATTAAGCTTCGTTATTATGATTTTTTTAATGAATACTAAAATTAAAATTAAAAAGATAAATAAGGCGTAAAAAGATAAACACGGGTATGCAAAAATTAAAGCATAACTTTCAAACCCATATTCTCGTTGCTCTTTGCCTCATTGAATTGGGTTTGGACCATTAAGCCTTAAAGATGTTGCAGAATCCCACTGCCTTTATTCAGAAATATGGGCCTGTCCCATTTAAAAAATGAATAATGAAAATTTTTTGAGGTGTCAGTGTTAATAATATAACATTATTACGATGTAACTATAATGTCTTATTATTAATTTATTTTAAATTTAATTAGGTTTTAATTTTTTAATAAATTTAAATATTTTTATTCGAGTCTTTATTAAAAATATTTTAAATATTTGCGTATTCAAACTTTTTATAATTTTTAATTGAATTCATATTTAATTTTTCTGATTGGATAATGTTTTTTTTAACTCATCATCTTATTTAGTTGTCTTGCTAAAAATATAAGATTATGTAATTAATATAAAATTATATTATGAATCATATTCATATAAAATGATGAATGATTTTTATTATTTTTGTTGAAAACGATTTAATAACAATGACGATTACCCTTATGTCATTGTTTTTATATTAATCATAAAACTTCACATCACTTAATACGCCTAGACAATTAAGTAAAATGATGAAATGATATCACTCTCATTCAAACTCAAAAAATATATATATATATATATATATATATATATATATATATATATATATATATATATTGAATACTCGATATATTAAAAAAATAATAAGATATTATTAATTTGACGACATTATATATATTAATTTATGTATTAAGATAAACTTGAAAACTTATATAAAATAACTGTTATTTTTAAAAAACATGTTGTGAAAAGAATTAATTAAATATTAATACACAAGTTAATAATAATAATAATGTGTCTATTTCACTACTTTACGGTGCAAGAATTCGTACGGGTGAGCATCCAAGTTAAAAGTGCTTAGTTGACAAGCCACTTTAATGAGCCAAACTAATTAGATGATTTTTTTTCTTAGTCTACCTTCTAAATTCTTGTAGGGTGAGCAAAATTAACCGAACTAAATTGAAGTGTTAAATAACTATACCCTAATATCCTAAAAATACGGAACTATTTACAATAAATTTAAAAATTTTGGAGTGCAGTTAGATATGTAAAATCCTTTCCAACTAGATTGGTTAAATTCAAGGTTTGTATTGAACAAGAAGAAATTTCTTATAAAGATCTTGTTTGTCTTGATGTTGAAATCAGGTAGAATTCAATTTACTTAATGGTAGGAGCAAGTTTGAAATACACATATGTCTTTGTCTAACTAGATATGCAAGTATTGGAAGTCTCACATCGATTAGAGATAAAGCCAATTCATAATATATATAAGTGGGTGCAATCAATTTTGTGGGGTTGAGTTATGCTTAAAACCCACTTCTAATATGGTATTAGAGCCAAGTTAGAGCATATCCTAGTGAGCTTTCTTGGACATTCTGTTCCACCCGCTATCGGGCCGCTAACGGACCACCCACTAATTTATAGTCCCACGCACAAGATGAATATACCTCGGTGTGAGGGGGATAAAACCAATTCACAATATATAAGTGGGTGCAATCCTCACCTTAATTTTAAAACCCACTTCTTAATAGCAAGATATGGAATTTGGTGTTGAAATGTCCCAAAGTAATGTTGGTTTGCCATTAGTAAAGGATGGAGAATATGTGAGGCATGTTCTACCATTTTTAAAGATGTTTTATGACTCTAACATGCATTTTACGTTCTTCTTATGTCACCAATCATATGCATATGAAAGAGGTGTTTGGAATTGGTAAAAAAATTCAACAATATTTGTATAGTAGTGATGTGAGCATAAGATTGCTGGCAATGAGGATGAAGGGTAAGAAGTATGATAAATATGAGGGAAATCTTAATGAAATTAATATCTTATTATTGATTGTTGTTGTGATTGATCCTAGGAATAAGTTGGATTTTGTTAATTACTACATTGACTATATATTTGAATTTAGCATGGACAGTGAATTGAAATCAAAATTATTGTCATATTTAAAAATACTTTTATGAACAATATTAAGGTATTGAGGATGGTTCTAAAAGTAGTCAATAAGAATAATCCTAATTAGACTATGAAGATGATGATCTTCATGGCATGAGTTTCTACCTAAAGGCTACAGGACATAGATTTGATTATATATCAAAATTGGATAAATATTTGAGAGGACATCCTGAACCTTATACAAAGTGAATTGAACTTAATGTTTTGCATTGGTGGAAAGTCAATTCAACTAGATTTTCTATTGTTGCGAACATGACTTAGGAGGTGTTAGCCATTCTCATCTCTACCTTAGCATCAGAGTGTGCATTCAATATAGGAGGAATGGTGGTTAGTGCTTATTGTAGTTACCTAATACCTAAAATAGTGGAAGTATTTGTTTGAACACAAAATTGGTTGAAAGGAGTACCTTTCTCTATACTTTTTATAGGGATCCTATAAAGCTTGATAAATCTGAGCAAGGGTTTATAAGAAAATTTTATATATTTCTTAGTTTATATTTTAAGTTTTCAAAAATGATGAAATATTTTATTGTTTTGTTAATATAACCTTTCAAGATAAAGTGAGACCTTCAAGTGCTATTAATTTGGATGATTGAAGATGTGTTGATAAGTTGTATTTTATAATATGAAATGGAATGCTTTGTTTTTTTAATCAATTTTTGAAAAAGTGGCGAGCATAGTCAAATTGACCATTGATGTTAAGTTTTCTATTTTTTGTAAGATTTTTTTTAATTCAACACAATTAAAAAAACAATTCACAAAACAACAGTTTGGTTAAAAATTATTGCAGTTCGGTTCAAAAATAGTGCAGTTCAGTTCAAAAATAATATAATTTGGAAACACTGTTAAGGTAGCAATTAAGTTTAATTTATATTACAATTCAGTTCATATTATAGTTCAACACATTTCGGTGTAGTATAACTTAGTAGAAAAAAATAATAATTCAGGAATTAATTTTTCGATTCAAATAAACTATTTTTGGTTTATTACGGTTTTTTACCATTCAATACAACTCGTTTTGTCCATCCCTACATTATTCTATTTATATCAATAACATTTTCCTTTATCAATGTGAGAAACTTTCACAAAAGCATGATTTCATTCTCATAATTTCGTCCATGGAGAATTCAATATATTCTTACTCGTGAAATATTTGTTAAATATTTTTTATAAAAAATAAGAAAAAAAGACAAAAATAATATAACATTTTAAGAATTTGATAAAAAAGTGATACATTTCATTTTTTTAAATAATAAAGGAAAAACTATAACTGTATAAATTTTGAAATATAAAATTAAATAAACTAATAATATTGTAGTAATTTAAAATAAGATAAATATGAGAACCAAGATATGTAAATATTTATTTACAATTCTCGTACACAATTTAAAAAGTTTATATCCAGATATCTCAATACATCAATTATTATCAAGACCACACAAGTAAAACTTACTTATAAACTTTTATGTGTCATTTATATAAGTAGCTTTAAAATAAGAAAGGTTTAATTAAATTTTAAATTCTCGTAAATTTTATATTTTTTTATTAAGTTTTAATGGAAGTGATATGATTGTTTTATCTTATTTAGTTGTCTTCATGCATTAAGTAATGACGTTTTATAATTAATATAAAAATGATATTGTGAAACATAAAACAATCTTTGACTTCTATCTTTCTCGTGAAAAATATGTTGGATAACGGGACTGTCATACTTTTCGATAACTTTATAACTCTGTCTCTACAATTGATGAAATTATCGCTGTTATCCGATATGTTTTTAACAAAAAACAATAAAAATAAGACAAGTAAATAAGATAATAAAATAAGAAATAATATAAGAAAATCAGAAAAATTAAACATGAACTCAATTAAAAAATATAAAAATTTGAATATGATAACATTTCAAATATTTTTAATAAATACTCGAATAAAAATATTTAAATTTATTAAAAATTTAAAACCTAATTAAATTTAAAATAAATTAATAATAAGACATCATAGTTACATCGTAATAATGTTATATTATTAACCCTGATACCCAAAAAGCAAATTACATTATTGATTTTTTAAATGGAACAGGCCTTGAAAAAAGACAGTTGGATTCTGTAACATCTTTAAGACTTAATGGTCCAAACCCAATTCAATGAGTCAAAGAAAAACAAGAATATGGGTTTGAAAGGGGGTTTCAGACACACACACACACACATATATATATATATATATATATATATATATATATATATATATATATATATATATATATATATATAGTTTATTTTATTTTGTTATTTATTTTTTGATTTTTCTAATATTCATTTTTTTATTATTAATTTTTCTTTATATATATTTAAATAAATTTGAGAAGGAAAATGACATTATAATAAACTAGCATAACACAGGCGTCATCGTGCCGATGTGTATAAATTTTTTAAATATGCGTGATATTATATTAATAGGTAATAATATTATAATGTTATTAAGTTAATATATATATATATATATATATTAAAATTATATTTATTAAAAATAAAGTGAAATATATCATAACAGATAAAAGAATAACCGTTGATAAAAATTTGTAAAAGTAACGATCAATTTTTAAAAATTTAATAAATTATTATATTTAAAGGGGTAAAATCGATATTTTGAAAAGTGGACACAAACAGAAAAATTTCCTTTATATATTGTTATAGATTAAAAAGTGCAAATTGTAAAATCAAGGAACAATATGACATTGTTCAAAGGGTGGGTTTCTCTTGGTGGGAAAATAATCATAAAATAGGATGATAACTTTGGTAGGTTAGGCCAGTCGTATTAACCCATCATGGTCCTTATTTCAACTAATATAATTAATGTTACAAATTATGGATACACATTAATAGTGTTATTGTTCTATAAAAATATTATTTTTAATTATATTGTTTATTTCAAATATCTATATTGATTCAGCTCTTAATAAATCTTTCTTCTTTTCACAATGTTTCTTATTTATAGAACTCAATAAAGAATCTGAATTTCCACAATATGAAAAATGTATTATGATTTAATTTGGAAGACTATAAAACTACATTTTAAGTGTTTTTCTTGAGAACTCAAAAAAATAAATATTATTTTTATAATATAAATATTAAAATGAACTAATATCAATTTACTATAAGAAAATATTGTATAATAACAAGTAAATTATCAATACAATGTGAAATCCTAGAAAATGGCATTTTAGGAGTGATAGCGATTAAAAATAGTAAGACTCGATTATTTTAATATTAAAATATTTTAATGTAAATAGAATTATTATAAACGAGTTTCATTATTTTAAAACACATCATATTTCTAGAAACCACTTCTATAGAGTTCTCTGACTTCTCTCTGGAGGTTTTGTCTCTTTGGGTTGTCTGATTAAAAAATCGAGACAGTAGGATTGATTCTCTTGACGAGCTTTTCAAATTGGACCGATCAGTTTCTTCGTTCGTGTAAGTTGAGTTTCCGCCTTCTTTTTAGTCTTCTTGTAATTTTTGTCGCATGTGAGCCCCATTTCGCTTGCATGTGACATTTTAATTATCAGTATGAGTCTTTACTGATAAGTGATTACAACGATATGTTATGATCGTTCATGTGATGTTTTTATGTGTAGATAGATTATCCTGTAGAGTTAGAGACGTTTGATGTTTATAAAGCTGTCTAAGCAAGACAACAAGTAAGGGAAACTAATTAGACTGATTGAATTTGCGAAAAACTGTGAAATTGATAGACTGTCATGAGTTATTTGAATTTTGACGGTTGAATTTTGTGAATTTTGAGTTTTGTGACTGGACGAATTCCAAAACCAGGATACCTGGTATTTGATATTCCGAGAGGATGTATTCGCTAGATGAGACTTTCTATTGTGCACATATTTCAGTTAAATTAAAATCGAATGGTTTGCATGTTTTATACATTGATTAATAAAAATACGTGAATTTTGTGATGATTATGGGAGCATGAATTAATATGTGAATTTCAAGGGATGTTATTTCATAATGTAATAAAAACACACACACACATGTTCTATATATTGATTAATAAAAACACACACACACATATACATATATATATATATATATATATATATATATATATATATATATAAAATAAAAATAATGTCTCGATGATGATGTTGTGTCGGCACTTGTACTTATATTTATTTATGTATATAGTAATATTAGCATCTCATCACACAACAACATATAAAAGATAAATTGTTAGAAAATAAATTTCTAATGTATAAAAATATATATAAAATGAACAAAAATATTAATAATTCATAAACAATTCAACTTCAATCAAAGACAAACATATAGAAATCATATAAAACATGCATGAATGTATACATAATTCAGCAAATAAAATATCGATGCACATCTTTTAGAAAACCCATATATATATATATATATATATATATATATATATATATATATATATATATATATATATATATATATATATATATATATATATGAATGATGTATGAACTCTTTCCTTAACTTTTTACCACCATATATATTACTTTATATGACTTAAGATTTCTGCTTCTGAGCTTTTTTCTTTGAAAAATGTTTCAGTTACATATTCCGACAATCCCTTTAATCAAGTTTAGTTTTTTTTTTTTTTCTGTTGTAATTGAAATTATAATTTTTATAACAGCTAAAAAGAACGCCTAATTACCAAACCTGTTAGGAAGAACCCACAAAATTTATCTCTTTGGTATCTGACTTTTTTTTTCTTTTAGTTTTTTCTAGTGGTAATCGTTACGCAATCTTCCAAAATTTTGGCATGTTGAGCAACAAAAGGTGAAATAGGAATTGAAGCAACAATGTGCTGAGAATCTAGAAATCTGGAAGTAAAATTTGAAAATTTTAAGTGAGAAAAACAGTTTATCAGATGAAATTTTGGGTGAAAATATTTCTTTTATAGGGTAGGGAGAGGTGTGAATAATTGAAAAAAGCATGGGTTAGTTTATCTTAGAAACGCTCAGATAGATCATAAAGAAATAAGAAAATAAAGAATATGCTTTGCTATAATTTTTTTTTTCTTTCTGGCCAAGGACAACAAAGTTTGTAGGGAAGCTACTTAGGTTTAGATTGAGTTCTTGTCGTATTTTATCACTTCTGAACAGATAATTTACATCACACTATCTGTTCATTGTTTTCACTATTCACTCCTGGTTATGATGTTAGTGTTACTTTTTCTTTTTTTTACCTCAACAGCTTAACTAAGAATATGTAATAGTTTTGGTACTTGGTCATGTGCTCGTACATAGGAACTTTGATATATTGCTTATGTCCTTGGACAAGCTTCTGGAAACAGTCACATGCTGTGGTTTTGATAAATTTGATTTAGTGTTTTATGAGTATCATTTTAATTTCATGTAGGTGGGGTTTAAAGTGTGGTGTTACAGGGCCCTGTGACAATGGTTTTGATTAGTGGCAACAAGAGGTAAGTTTTCAAGTCTAGTAAAGTTTATTCATTGCCATTAGTTTTGACTATTCTTTTGAAACAACATACTTGAGATGCATATACCAATTAAGCTCCATATTAGCTAGACTGTCTTCTGAAAAGTGTATCAACAGTTCGTCGTCATGTGCATGTGCAACCATCTTCTTGTAGTACTTAGTGAGGTGGCTCTTGGGACATGTGGTTCCTCTGTATTTCTCAGAGTCTGACACCTTGAATTTGGAGTGAATCAATACATCTAGCACAAGGCATAGTCCTGTACAATCCTCAAAACCATAACTTACATCATCTTCAATGGCCCTGAGCCTTTCCTCTAAAATTTCCAGCTTGCCTTGGCCTTGTCAACATCAACTTCTTGGATAGTAGTGTAAGATGGAGCTTTTGTTTGGGATTCCCCACCACCCATTACATATGGAGCTTTTGGGCTAGGGTTTCAGGAGGATAAGCCTAGTGTTAGGACAATCTGCTCTCTGGGCACACTTCAACGAATGCTATTGAAGCTTGAGCAAACACATTAGTGAGGAGGGTGAATGAAATTATTTCCTTCATATATATTTATTTTGTACCTTTTTTTTTAAACAATATATTTTCTTCTTGTATGTGATAAATTTGTCTATTATATACTATTATATAGTGAAAAATTCATATTTTTCTAAACAGGTAAGAGATAATAAATTTATATTAAAAAAATTATGATACAAAATATTAATTAATTTATTTTTCAAGAAGACTTGTCATACATGTACATAAATTAAATTTAAAAAAAATTATAAAAATTAAAAACTACGAAAAACAACCATCTAAACCTCCTAGAATTGAATATAATGAATTTAAAAAAGTTTAATATGCCAACCTTAATTTTTTTTTTCAAGTTCCGTAACTGGTTTTGACATCGATGGATTTTTCTATGATTTGACATAGATTTTTATATTAATAAGATGATTGTTATTTTGTTTATTTGTCTTTATAAATGCATCAAGAAGTTTGTTTGCGATGGCCGTTGGGATAAAGAAAGAAAACCTTGTGGACAAAATGGTTAAAGAGGTACTTTAATGAGTTTTGTTCATATTCTTCATTACAAGTACTCTTGTTGTTTATGGGTCTATGGCCTTCTTTCTGCGCTACATTGCAGTTTATAGAAATTGTGACGCTCTTCCACTGTTGATGGATGGAATGATCTTGAATGGAATGATCGAACAAAAAACATTTGTGTTGGTGTTCATTACAAGTATTTTAATAGTTTTTGTTAACTAGTATTGTATTTACATTTGAATTTTAATGTGTATACTTGTTATATTAGACTTTTATTTTATTTGACTTTATAACAAGTATAATAAAAATATTGTAATATTTCACTAGTTTGAATGTTTAAACTTTATTATTTACTTTAAACTTATAGACTATATTCCTTATTTTTATAAATGTTATATCTAATTATAAACAAATATCTAAATGTTAGAATTTTTTCATATCATATGTTTTATGAATTATACGCAGTCAAAAAGTATAATAAATAAAATTAAGGAAATTTGAAAAGTAAAAACATCAATAAAAAATGAATTGCATTGTAGGGGTAAAAAATGGACTTTCAGTACTATTATACAGTATAAAGGATTTAAAACTACATACAAAAAATAGGTACTAGGGTTACAAAACCGCAGTAAATACCAAGGGTTCTAAAATCCTCGGTAATTACTAGGGTTTTAAAACCTCAAATAAAAATATCAGGGATTACTAGGGGTTTAAAACAGCCGATAATTACCAGGGTTTAAAAATCGCCGGTAATTACTAGGAGTTTTGAAACCGCCAGTAATTGTCAGATATTTTAAAACCGCCGGTAATTATCAAGGGTTTGAAACTGCCGGTAAATACCAGAGGTTTCAAAATCGCCGGTAAGCACTGCTTTACCAGGGGTTAGTCAAAATCGCCGGTAATTCATTAAGGATGCTGGTTTTTCTAGGGGAAAAACAAACTGCCGGAAACTCCTTTAACGGGGGTTAAAACCCCCAAAAATACCATAAATAACCTCTAGTAAAAATTGTTTTTGTTGTTGTGTTATATTTTGATATACATTTAATAATCTATAAATAACTTGTCAATTTGATGAGTGTTATATCTATTTATATATAACTTCATTAAATATAAATAAATAAAATATAATAAAGTGTAAATAATTATAGTTGAGTTTATTACAATACAATATATATAATTGTGCAACATTCATTGATAATTACTTTTATTATTAGTTACTTTATTTTTTCAATAATATTTAAAACTTAGATTAATTTAACACAATTAAAGAAGTGTATTTAAAAAAACTTATGTGTTGCCCTAATAAAAGACTAGTATGAGTATATAAATGAGTTAAAAAATAATAATAATTTAAAAATATGTGGTACTTTACGAAAGTTTTGAAATCTATGGTAATTTATGAAATTTGAAAGTAATTATTTTATAGAGATTCTGAAATCTATGGTATTTTACATAAATTTCGAAAATCAAGATATTTTCCAGAGGTTTCAAGACTCACTATAGTTAATTAGGGTTTTAAACTCACAGAACTTAACAGAGATTTTAAATTTTCAATTAAATATAAGAGGATAAAAAATTCCAGTTATTGATTAGTTCCTTGGGGTTTATAAAAATTCTGACAAACACATTTCTCAAGGATGGTTTAGTTAAGGAAATCGAAACCAAGGTAAACTTAGCGGAGGTTTTAACCTTGGTTAATAAAAATTAACATTCATTAAAACCATTTTTTTGTAGTGATTCCCTACTACAATCTCTCTCAAATTAAGTTTTCTCCCAAATTAGTATGCTTCATTATAATTTTAGGAACTTTTTTTTAAAATTGACATGAACCCTAATTATATTTTTCCCAAATTAGTATAATTCTAAATTATGAAATTTAGGGATTTTGTGTTTTTTATTGCATGGTAAAATTAGTAAAATTTGATGGATGTACCTTGGACTACATTACAAATTTCACTCCAAAATGAATTTGGTAAATAATTTTGAATTGGAATAAAAATGAAAATGACCATATTACATGAATTCAATTAATTAAAAATATTAAAAATTGAAAAGTTCATACATAAATCCTAATATAAAAATAATTCAAACAAAGGAAATGCATAGTTTTTCATTTAACTAAAAAAATTTATATATAAAAAATCTAAGAACTCATTCATTAGCTTTATACAATATGATATCTTAGTCATGTGACTGAGACCATCAAGATTGCAACATAAATGGTGATATTTAATACAAAAAAACATGACCCACGTATCATTCTCGATAATCATTCACATAAAATATAATTCCTTTAAACAAAATTTCAAATAACTTAATTATGAAACTAATTTATGATTCATTTATATCTCTGTATTAGTTTTACTCGATCAAATACTTTTTTTCATAATATAATTATGGAGAGTTTTATTAAATTGATGTTACTGTCATTTATATTAATATTTAGAAAATGATAATTTGATTATTAATTTTTAATAACTTTTTCTTATAATATGAGATGACATCTTCTAAATAATTTTGAAATATTAAAAATAAAAAAAATACAAAATAAATAACTATTTAAAAAATATCATCATAAGAAAAAATAGTCAAAATTTTGTAATAAAAAATCATTTTTCTTAATATTTTATGATTTCTCTCTCTCCATCTTTGTCTAGCTTCCTTCTCTCTCTTCTCTCTCTCCATCTTTGTCTAGCTTCCTTCTCTCTCTTCTCTCTCTTTCTCTATCATCCATTCAATCGATATTTTTTTCAGATTCTCATTGTTACTAATGGTAACATGTACAGCAGTGCGCATCATTCACATTTTTTTTAATTTTTGTCAAATTTTATTTAATTTAATCCAAATTTTTAACATGAACAAATTTTATCCCTCTTCAAATTGAATCCCTCTCCATATTTTTTATATTAAAATTTACATTTTTAAATAAATAATTTTATATAATATATTAAAATTCACATCATTATAATTTTAATATAAAAATTGAATTTGTTTTCATCTTCGACAGAGATAAAATTGGTCAATTTTAACTAAAATTGGAACTAAATTGAACAAAAATAATAAATATAGGGATCAAATTGGATATAAAATATTGACTCTGACACGTGACATACTGCTAGATTAATACGTGGACATTTAAAAAAAAGTTAAAAAAACATTTAAAAAAAAAACACGAAGTAACATATGATAGTCATTGTTCATTGTCGTTAATGATTGATTGAAACGATGTTAGTAAAAAAGGACCTAATTGAACAACATTAATGAAATTAGGACCTATTTAAACACAAAAATATTTTAATTTACAATTAATGATGAATAAATTTGGAAGTGGTGTGAGTAAAAGATAGGATACTAATTTATTTTTGAGTGTACGGGTGTAACTCCATGTCGTGTGGAATTTTAGGACAAGACGGCATTAACACTTCGTAATCATATATGGTAACAACAAAAGAGAGAATCTCACCGTCAAGTTTTTAGATCCAAATTTATGGTGCTCCATTCACTAACATTTAACACATGACCAAATAAAAATTGTGTGAAATATATATTTCGCAAAAATTCTTGTGTTCCTTACAAGTAAGATAAGTAAGATAAAATATAAGGAAAATTTTCTCGACCTAAGTAAATTTAAAAACACTAAAACCAGAATAGTTCTCTTGTTGCGAGAGGAGGAGTATTTTATTTATAAAAAAAGAAAAGTCATACATAATTTTCACCTCTCTTCAAAGTCAAAGATCTTTCTATTACATAAAATATCCAATAATCCTATTATAACTCTTTACCAAGAAACTTGGTCCAGATCCTGGCTTAGATTCTTTGCTCGAGTCAGATTCTGTTTGACCCAAATACTTCTCGATTTAAATCCGGCTCGAATTTCTTGCTCGACCTTAATCACCTACTTAGTTAAAAAAAAAAAAATTTAAAAGACAAAAATACTAAAATAATCTACCTAAGGAAGACTGTTAAATTTTTAATAATAATAGTACCACTCAAAAAATAATTCAAAATCTAATATAGTTAAAAAGAATAAATTTTAAAAGACAAAAGTACTAAAATAATCTACCTAAAGAAGACTGTTAAATTTTTAATAATAATAGTACCACTCAAAAAATAATTCAAAATCTAAATATAATATCTACCGGTGTGAAAAATGTTATAGAAATAGTTTTATCCTTATAAATAAGAAATAATCTTAACAACTCCCTTACTCAAAATTTATCCCTTTGAAATGGGTATTAAACATAAAATAATTTATTTGAATTTACAAAAATCAGTATGAGAAGGGATAGAAAAAATGTAAGAGTTAGAAGAAACAGTTTTTTAGATTTACAAAATAATTGAATAAATTTATTACATAAAATTTCTCTCCAAAGGTAGAAAATGATTTGAAAAAAATTATAGAAAAATTGAATAAAACCTCGTGTAAAATTTTATCTGATTAATAAATAAATTAAATATATTTTTAATATCGAACTCGTAAAATTAGAATTTATCTATGTTCCTAACTTTAATATATTTTTATATTCACACTCTAAAGTTAAATAAATATAATATTTTGACATGTAAAATACATTTTATACTAACATGAGTTATTTATACGTTTAATCCATTTCTGTTTTAATATTAAGCATAAAATGTCATTTAAGAATCTCAAAAAGTTTAACGTTACAGTAACGACTGATGCAAGCAACTAGAATCAAAATTCCTCAATTGACAGTGTTAAGCATTCCAAGCAAACAAATGTGATTCAACATTGATTACAACATAATAAGACTCACAAGGGTTTCAACGTTTGGAAAAGCAAATAGATTTTTATACTTAGACAAACATGAAAGGCCCAAAAGGAATGTAGCATGGGCAAATCTGACACATTTCATGTTTGTTTTATTCATCCTCAGATATAGTAAGTGTTCAAATCAAAACGCTGAGAGCCTCCATCTCCTCCTTGAACGTGAGCAATGCAGGAGCTGGTAGGGACACAAAAATACCAACTCCTCCCTCCATTGAAGAATCAAAGTTCCCAAGAGCTGAGAAAATGCATAAATCAACACATCCAAACATGTCAGAAGGCATTGGTACAACATTCACAATTTCTTTAACTCCAAAATCTACATTTTCAAAGTCCAAGTGCCTCCAATCAGTCAAGGTAGTCAATGCACCACTCCCTTCAACGTTGAAATTCATTAGTTCTTTCTCTAAATCGGTCTCTAAAGTGTTCATGAAGTTTCTGACATAATCACTATTACAAGAAACTTTCTTGCTTTCTTTAATGAGCTTCACAATCTCATAGAGTGGCCTTTCATTGAGTTCCCTCATTGTTAAAACAACGTAAGCATCCACAACAACATTTCCATAATACCCTTCAGGCAAAGGATCTTGCAAGTGTCTTCTCACTCCAACTGTGATAATCAGCTTAACTTTTCCATCATAGCTCATTTTTAAGGCCCTACATTTAGACCTCCACACATATGCAGCAAGTGATTCAAAAGTAGTGAAGTTTTCGTTCTCACCTGATTCCTTCATCAAGCTCATCTTCAGTCTTCTGATGCTCTCACTGTCCACCTTAATGCACTGGTGCATGAGAACTTCTGTTGGAAGAAAGGGTGAAACTGCAGCTGAGGCATCGTCCAAAAAATCAATTTGCAAAGGGTTTTTAGTGATTGATCCCGTTAGCCTATCTCTCTCCCACACAGGCTTCACAGAGGGCTCAGTTTTTCCCCTTGCAAACTCCATGATGGCTTTGAAGAACTGAAATGCTCCAACGCCATCACAAACAGAATGTAACAGCCCCATTCCAATGGTGAACCCCCCACAAGGAAAGTTTGTGACCTTGAACACCAAGGGCTATTGGTGGCCACTTTCATCTTCAGAAGGAAGGTCATACACTAAGTTTTTTGCAGTTTCCATGTCAGTGCCATCCCAGTAACGGAGAGAAGAAAGCTTGCAACTAGCATTGGCTTCCAAGAACGGAACACCTTTTGCATTGCAGTTGATTACGAGCTTTCCATCAGTGTGGTCTACTAGCCTACCTGCAAGAGGATAGTAATAGACTAAAGCCTTTGAAAGTGCTGCTTTGATCACATCAGCAGGGTGTAGCAGTTGGTGATTAGGGCAACTAGGTTCATCATGATCATCAACTTTTGATCGATACACATGGAGGGTATGGCATAGGGTATTAAGATCAGGTATGTGGTCTAGTGAAGATAAATGAAGAACAGAGAATGGTGTTGGTTTTGATGGTTTGATAAGAACAACTCCTTTCATGGCAAGTTCGAATGGTGTCTTCTCAGTAGCCATTAAAATGAAGGGGATTTGAGTATGTAGTTGTGAGATTAGAAATCTGAGGGTACAGTCTTTAAATAGGGAAATTATTCTTTGACATGTTTTTTTTTCTGGTGTAGTAAATTTTCATAAATAGAATTAAAAGATTAATTTTTTATTTTTCAACCAAAATAAAATAGTACCTTTAAATATTTGTCTTCGTACGTATTGTATTTTTGTATAATCCAGGTATATCAACCCATATTTAAATATCCAAACAAATAATGTATCATCACATCTTCATGGTCCCCACCATAATGTGCTAGTGCATGAGAACTTGAGGCTGAACTGCAAAATAATTTAACGTGTGATTTAATGTTTAAAATTTAGAAATAGGAACTAGGTATGTTTTACGAAATTCATTGATGATAAACATATATTTATCCACTTTCATTTTCTTTTCTGAAATGATTATGCAGGACGAGTCTTTTTATAAGATTGATTTAATTTGTTTCAAAACAGTGACAATAAAAATATCAAACTACCTAAATCTCGACTAATTATTTAATACGTAAACCATTTTTTTAATATACAAAGAAGAATTAATAAATTGTAATTATTTGTTTTCAAATAAAATAAAATCGTGTAATGGTTATGAAATATTTCATTCTTTTTATCATATCTCCTCATTTCTTGCTATACCATCTAATTACATCAGTCATGGTAATATAAAAGCCTGTAATGTTTTGTAGAAACTCTGCTTGTGAGACCAAAAGAGTCACAAAGAGGAATTACGTGCTAGGTTAAACTCTTATTTTCTTTTTTATTGACAATAAGTATTCGTAGAAAACAATCTTGTTTAAACTAGTTACAAAAATTATCTTACAAAATTTACAATAACTTTTTGTCGGAAACTAAAATTCTCTATTAAACAATATTGCTATTTGAATTATGCTTCAGTGATATATTATATTAAGCTTCGTTATTATGGTTTTTTTAATGAATACTAAAATTAAATTTAAAAAGATAAATAAGGCGTAAAAAGATAAACACGGGTATGCAAAAATTAAAGCATAACTTTCAAACCCATATTCTCGTTTCTCTTTGCCTCATTGAATTGGGTTTGAACCATTAAGCCTTAAAGATGTTGCAGAATCCAAGTGCCTTTTTTAAAAAATATGGGCTTGTCCCATTTAAAAAATGAATAATGTAAATTTTTGTGGGTGTCAGTGTTAATAATATAACATTATTACGATGTAACTGTAATGTCTTATTATTAACTTATTTTAAATTTAATTAGGTTTTAAACTTTTAATAAATTTGAATATTTTTAGTCGAGTCTTTATTAAAAATATTTGAAATATTTGTGTATTCAAATTTTTTACATTTTTTAATTGAGTTCATGTTTAATTTTTTTGATTGGATAATGTTTTTTTTTAACTCATTATCTTATTTAGTTGTCTTTCCGTGCTAAAAAAATATAAGATTATGTGATTAATATAAAATTATATTATAATTAATATAAAATGATGAATGATTTTTATTATTTTTCTTGAAAACAATTGAATAACAAAGACGATTACCCTTACTTTATTGTTTTTATATTAATCATAAAATTTCACATTAAGATTATTAAGTAAAGTAAGTGTGTGTGTGTGTGTGTGTGTGTGTGTGTGTGTGTGTGTGTGTGTGTGTGTGTGTGTGTGTGTGTGTGTGTGTGTGTGTGTGTGTGTGTGTGTGTGTGTGTGTGTGTGTGTGTGTGTGTGTGTGTGTGTGTGTGTGTGTGTGTGTGTGTGTGTGTGTGTGTGTGTGTGTGTGTGTGTGTGTGTGTGTGTGTGTGTGTGTGTGTGTGTGTGTGTGTGTGTGTGTGTGTGTGTGTGTGTGTGTGTGTGTGTGTGTGTGTGTGTGTGTGTGTGTGTGTGTGTGTGTGTGTGTGTGTGTGTGTGTGTGTGTGTGTGTGTGTGTGTGTGTGTGTGTGTGTGTGTGTGTGTGTGTGTGTGTGTGTGTGTGTGTGTGTGTGTGTGTGTGTGTGTGTGTGTGTGTGTGTGTGTGTGTGTGTGTGTGTGTGTGTGTGTGTGTGTGTGTGTGTGTGTGTGTGTGTGTGTGTGTGTGTGTGTGTGTGTGTGTGTGTGTGTGTGTGTGTGTGTGTGTGTGTGTGTGTGTGTGTGTGTGTGTGTGTGTGTGTGTGTGTGTGTGTGTGTGTGTGTGTGTGTGTGTGTGTGTGTGTGTGTGTGTGTGTGTGTGTGTGTGTGTGTGTGTGTGTGTGTGTGTGTGTGTGTGTGTGTGTGTGTGTGTGTGTGTGTGTGTGTGTGTGTGTGTGTGTGTGTGTGTGTGTGTGTGTGTGTGTGTGTGTGTGTGTGTGTGTGTGTGTGTGTGTGTGTGTGTGTGTGTGTGTGTGTGTGTGTGTGTGTGTGTGTGTGTGTGTGTGTGTGTGTGTGTGTGTGTGTGTGTGTGTGTGTGTGTGTGTGTGTGTGTGTGTGTGTGTGTGTGTGTGTGTGTGTGTGTGTGTGTGTGTGTGTGTGTGTGTGTGTGTGTGTGTGTGTGTGTGTGTGTGTGTGTGTGTGTGTGTGTGTGTGTGTGTGTGTGTGTGTGTGTGTGTGTGTGTGTGTGTGTGTGTGTGTGTGTGTGTGTGTGTGTGTGTGTGTGTGTGTTTGAATATATATTTATTTTTTTTATTATTAATTTTTTTAATATATATTTAAATAAATTTGAGAAGTAAAAAGACAAAAAGACATTTAAATTAATGTGATAAAAGTTCTGAGTTGCCGTAAGATATTATAAGGTGCTTTGGATGTAATGTGATAAATGTCACATATATAGTCATGCAATAAAATATTATCTTGTTCAATGGCAGTCTCCACTTTTGGGTAACAATCAAAAGCCTAAAGTTGACAAAATTGTTTTATCTCTACTCGAAATTTATTTTCCTTTAATCCAAGGAAATGAGATTTATCTCAACTCAATAATTTGAAAGAGATGAACAAGAGAATGCAGAATGTATCATACTTTTAGCTTGTGTATTAGATGATGATAAAATACAGAAGCATATTATATCATGATCATATTATATCATGATCAGTGTATGAATATATTTTCTTAAGAAAATCCAACACTTCTACCGAAGAAAGAGATAAAGTTTGCAATAAATCTTATTTCAAGAACAAATCCAGTATCAATTATTTTATATAGGATGGAACCAATCAAATTAGTTAAGTTAAAGAAACAAATAAAATATTTATTGAAAAACCGGTTCATCTAATCGAGTATTCTCTATGCAAAACTTCAATATAGCTAACAAAGTAAAGAAAAAAATACAATCAATTTTATTTAATCAAATTTTTAGGAGTGAAAAGACATTGCAACCACTTATATACTTATATACTATGAAAGTGTCTTATCTTTAATTGGTGTGAGACTTCCAATACATCCATACCCTGGGTGGAATCTCTTTAGGATAGGTTTTTCAAAAATAGTTAATATCATGTTAGGAAATGGACTTTAATCCTAACATTAAGAATATGGACTTTTATGTATAACTCAACCCCACAAAACCGGCTCGTAAAGGTGAGGATTGCAGTCACTTATATACTATAATAATTTTTTATCTCTAGTTGATGCGAGACTTTCAACAAAAATCAATCTGCCTAAATACTCAAATTATTTTATTTCTTACTCTCTACCTAAATATTAAAATTTTCTACACTTAGACGGAGTTATTTGATATATAAATTCTAAAAAATTATTTTAATATGTATATTATATAATTAAACTTAATTACTAATTTGGTTTTGGATTTAAGAAGACGAGATTAGATCGTTTTAAAAAAAAGACTAAATTGAATTAATTAGAAAAATAAATTAAAAGAAAAAATTAATAATTAAAACTAAATTAAAAGTTCAAAATTGTAAAACCAAGGAACCATTACATTGACCAAAGGGTTTTTTTTTTTTTTTTTTTGTGTTGGTGGCATTATTGAATGCGATGATAACTTTGTTAGGTTAAACCTGAACCCGAAGTGTCATGTTTCTTATTCCATGTAATATAATTAATGTGATTAGTGTTGCTCATTAATAACGTTATTGTTATATATAAAAAATAATTTTAATTACTATCAACCGATATAGGAAAAATCATCATGCTACAGGAATGAACATCGCGTAATATGTAAAGTTTTCCAAAGATATATGACGTGATAAAAAAAATAAAAAATGTGTTTAATAAAGTTTATATAATATTATTATGTAGGCAGGGGCGTACCTACGTTAGGACCAAAGGGAGTCGGGGCTTCTTAGGTTTTTAATTTTAAATTTTGTATATATATTTATATATTTTTTAAATTTAAATTTATATATTTATATATTATTTTTATTAAGTTATATATATATATATATATATATATATATATATTATTTATGTATTAAGTTATGTATATATTTTTAAAAAATAAAATAAAAATTAATTTTATAAACCTTAATTAATAAAGTGATCAAGGTTTTGTATCTGATTGTAAAGTTTTTTTAGACCAAACCATTAATAAAATATAAAAATAAAGAAAGAGAGATTGAGAAAACGAGATTGGAGAATAAAGAGATCGAATAACTCATACTCACAAGATCTTCTAGTATCTTAGTATGATTTATGTATGTTAGATTTATGATTATCTCATTACTATATTTCTTCTAAATTAAGCTTTCCCTAGTATGAAAACTAATTTGATTTTAGGGATTTTTTTATGAAATTGGCATGAACCCTAATTATATTTCCCAAATTAGTATTACCCTACATTATAAAATATTGGAATTTTATGTTTTCCACTTCATATGATAAATTAGTTGAATAATCTTGAATTGGACTAGAAATTAGAATACTTATTTTGCATGAATTCAATCTATTAGAAAAATTGAAAATTGAGAAGTGTGAATTGCGGTATGAGAATGGTTTAAGTAAAAAAAATATAGAATTTTTTTAATTAATAAATTATATATAAAAAATATAAATTGGCACCCCTAAATTTTTGGTCCAAGTTCCGCCACTAATGTAGGGATTATTCTTTCAAAGAATTTCTTTTGTAATTTGATAAATTATATGTATTTATGTTAGAGTTTTTTCACCAACATTTATCACACGTAGGTGCTTTTATTATATATAAAAAAAATTGTTATATATATATATTAAAAAAAATCGTTATATATATATATATATTAAAAAAAATCTAGCGGCCATGGCCCCTACAAGAACACTAAGTTCTTCCCTGCTCATGATTCAATATGCACAAAACCCATAGAGATACATAAATACTAAATACATAAGAAGCTAGTATGCAGTTCACTAAACAAATAACAAAGATAACCAAACTAACTCCAAAACCTTGAGTTTTTAGCATGTCTTTCGTAGTAGTCAGACTTGGTATTTCTTGTATCTCCTCTTGACTTCATAGCAAAAAGTTACATATTTATTATGTGTCACCCCTATATCCAGTGTTATTTTGTCACCTAGGGCAATAAGAAGCGCACAGGTTACCGGTTCATAGAAATTTTAAGCATGACATCTTGTGTTTCGGTCCAAACTAGGGATGTAAAAAAAATTTGTATCTGCGAGAATCTGTACATAAAACTCGCAAAGGGTAGGAAATAAATATTGTAAATGGATATCCACGGATAATTTGTACGTGTATTTTTTATACCCACATGTTAATGGGGCAGGTACGAGTATCATAGTATCCGTACCCGTTATATTATAATTTAAAATAAAAAAATTATTAAAACATTGATTTTGAATGAGTTATTCTTTATCAATTAGTTTTTAAAAAAAATCATTTCTTTGTATTTAAATGAGTTGTTTACACTGTGTTTGAAATTTATAAATGTTATGCATTGTATTTTTATTTGAATGTATGGTTAAAATATGTTATTAAATATTAAATTTTTCTTTTTGTAAATACCTGCGAGTATATGTGGATATTAAAAAAAATATGCAGGTACCTGCATAATGGATACTAGCACGGATATGAGTACAGGTACGGGACCAATATTAATCTAGCAGATAGGATACGAGAGAGCTACTACCCATATTTTACTCGCCCCATTAACATCCCTACTTAAGACCACGTGTTCAGCTCGACTAAACCAAAAATTTATTCTAGGTCCACCCTCCTTTGCCTAAAAATAATCTCATTTCTATATTTCCAAATTTTCTATATATTTTCTATCCACATACCTTTCCAATTAAATTTATTCAATTATCTTATTATTGGTAAATCTAAAAAATTGTTTCTTCTAACTCTTACATATTTTTCTATCCTTTTCATCTTATTTTTGTAAATTCAAATAAATTATTTTATGTTTTAATACCCATTTCAAAGGGATGAATTTGAGTAAGGGAGTTGTTAAGATTATTTCTTATTTAATAAGGATAAAACTATTTCTATAACATTTTTCATACCGGTAGATATCATATTAGATTCTGAATTACTTTTTGTGTGGTACTATTATTATTGAAAAATTTAACTGTCTTCTTTAGGAAGATTATTTTAATATTCTTGTCTTTTAAATTTCTTCTTTTTAACTAAGCAGGTGGACTTTACTTTTTGTGCTAAAATTGTTCGACAATCTTAAAATTAAAAGTTTATGTGCTAAAGATGTTCATCTAATGTTAAGGAGGTGGATTTCTTTAACTCAATTATAAAGTGTAAGATAAAACATTGTATCAATCACATATAATTCGTGCAATGAAGAATCTTGACATAAAATTTTGAGAATCAAAATAATATAGTTAAAATTTATATATCTTCTAAAGAGTTAATTCGAAACTCTTGCGACTATAATTTAAAATTCATATATCTTTCAAAGGGTTAATACAAAATTCCTCTTTTGCAACTATAATTCTTTGAATCATAGAAAAGGTCCTTCTAATTCGAAAATTGTATTCTTAGTATTATCTTTTAAAGTAAGTGAAGAATTCAAAATATATAAAGTAAAATCCATCTTATTTTCATTTCTACGAGTATCTTCTCTTATCATTCCTAAAAAATAATTTATTCTTTTATTGTTCATCTATATGCCTATTAAAAAAATAAAAAAATAATTTATCAAAATTTAATACAAAATTGAGATATGTAATTATTAAAAGAAAAATATATGATAATTACGTCAAGATGGTTATGAAAAATATACAATACATAATTTTTTATTCTATATTCATAAAAAGAAATACATAAAAAACTCATGAAATAAAAAATATTATTTATTAAATTAATATTTTCCTATTAACAGAGACAAAAAGAGAGTTATTTTTCTATTAGAACATGAATAACAAGACTACTAAGAATGAGTTTGTATTTGTCTAACTTCTTATTTTTTATTTTGCATAAACAAAAAAACATATGAAAATAGGAAATAAATATAATATGTAATCAAAAATAATTTTTATTATTTAATAAAAATTTTATATTTTATTATTTAATTTTATATTTTTATTATTTATTAATATTAAATATTATAATTTATAAAAAAAAGTAAAAATAATTTAATTTTCATAAATAAAATAAATATTGTATATAATTTTCAAAAATTTTAACTTTTTTTAGGGGTTCATGCTAAGATCCGTCATGACCCCTATGGATATCTAAGATCCGCCCACCCATGTGTGTCATTTATAGTTCACACAATTTTTATCTGGTCATGTGTTACACCACAAGTTTGGATCTAAAAACTTGACCATGAGTTCACTGTTTTGTCGTTGCTTGCTATAGTCCTAAAACTCACACGATGTGACACGTCACATGGCAGAAAAGTCCATGCTTGCAGGACGTACCTACGTTAGGACCAAGGGGAGCTATGACTCCTCCTAGGTTTTTAATTTTAAATTTTGTATATATATTTATATATTTTTTAAATTTAAATTTATATATTTATATATTATTTTTATTAAGTTATATATATATATATTATTTATGTATTAAGTTATGTATATATTTTTTAAAAATAAAATAAAAATTAATTTTATAAACCTTAATTAATAAAGTGATCAAGGTTTTGTATCTGATTGTAAAGTTTTTTTAGACCAAACCATTAATAAAATATAAAAATAAAGAAAGAGAGATTGAGAAAACGAGATTGGAGAATAAAGAGATTGAATAACTCATACTCACAAGATCTCCTAGTATCTTAGTATGATTTATGTATGTTAGATTTATGATTATCTCATTACTATATTTCTTCTAAATTAAGCTTTCCCTAGTATGAAAACTAATTTGATTTTAGGGATTTTTTTATGAAATTGGCATGAACCCTAATTATATTTTCCAAATTAGTATTACCCTACATTATAAAATATTAGAATTTTATGTTTTCCACTTCATATGATAAATTAGTTGAATAATCTTGAATTGGATTAGAAATTAGAATACTTATTTTGCATGAATTCAATCTATTAGAAAAATTGAAAATTGAGAAGTGTGAATTGCGGTATGAGAATGGTTTAAGTAAAATAAATAATTTTTTTTAATTAATAAATTATATATAAAAAATATAAATTGACACCCCTATATTTTTGGTCCAAGTTCTGTCGGTGCATGCTTGTAGTTTTTTTTTTTCACTCCTAAAACATGTACAACTTTTTTATAGTACGATAAGATAAGAAAAGGATAAGGATATTTTCATCCTATTTTTTTAATACAACATTAACGTTGTGTTTGTTTAGTGAGATGTTACTGTTATCATGTATTTAAGAAGATTAATTTTAAAGAACGCATATATACTCACATGGTTTGCTTCTGGTTTTCTGCTGCAAACATTCATGAACCCAAACATGGTGCGGGTCTTTGCGGGTTTGTCCAAAGTTTATGAAGGTTGAGTGCACGGACTATTGCTGCATTGTTGTGTTGTGTGGTTGAATGGTGAGTTTTGTGATTGTACTTTGTGTGAACGTGAAGCAATAAGTGTGTAACAGTGTTGTTAATGTGTGTGTGTGTGCACCAGTTTTATAATCAGTGTGCTGTAATGTATGCACCGGTTCTGTAAATCGTTATCAACCGATGCTGTGTGTGTTTGTGGAATGTGTGTAATAATATTTATTCATATATATATATATATATATATATATATATATATATATATAATATTAATATATCAAATAATATATACATATATAATTAAATAATAATAATAAATATATATAGTAATTAAATATAATAATAAATAATAAAATAATATATATAATAATTATTAATAAGAGTTTCAATTCATACTAATTATTATAAAAATAATAATAATAATTTAATGTAATTTATCTTTTTATTAATTTTTTTTATTGAAATTTATTAAATAATATTTTTAACTAATCAAAAAATCATTTCACATATTTTTACCATCTAGAATATTTTAGTAATCTTTAAATTCTATCTATTAAAACTTTTTTTAATCTGTTGTATCTCTCAGATTACTCATTAACTTTCATAAAATTCATATTCAACTCTACTCATTTTATCCAATAAATTCATTCAAGAAAACATACAAATTCATTCCCTCTATAGAAATTCATCTTCACACTCTCCCCCAAATCCATCCTGCTCTCCCCTAAATGTATCATACTCGTACCAAAGGAAAAGACACCCTAAATGCTTTTATTAGAACTAGAGATGGCATATAAACTCGTCCTCGTGGGTATTGCCCGAACCCGTTCCCGTTTTGACGGAGAATCCCTGCATTGACTTGGTATGGGTATGGGTATGGGGAATCCCCGATTTTTTCAATTGGGTATGGGGATGGGGATGGGATGTACATATCCCAGCCATAATACCCGTACCCGCCATATATTTATCATCGTTTAAATTATTAAAATATTTACAATTAATTAAGTAACTATATATATATATATATTTATACTTTCTATTTTTTTTCTTTTAATTATTTGATTTGTTATGAAACTCATTCGCATCTCCAATATATGTTTTATCTTATCATAACATTTATGTAATTAGGTTAAAATGATGTATGTCAATTAAAAAAATTGTATTTCTAACATTTGAATATTTCTATTATTTTTTAATATTTTTGTTTATTGTATATTTTTCTTTCACATGAGAATGTTTAATACTCACAATTTAAGTGTTTAATAGCATAAACTTTTCATTTACTAGGTAATATAAAAATAAATTTACTTATTATTATTAATTTTTGTTTCATTTGAAGAACTCTTTTGTTTCGCTAAAACAATTTTTGTTATTTCTCAACCATTGAGTATATATGTTGATATTTGAAAATTTTTCTTAGATCTTTAAGATATTTTTCATCTTATCATACCCTTAATTATACATTTGTTTTCCTTTATGCGATTCCTTTCAATAGTCTCCAAATTGTTTATAAGACACACCTTTGTTAATTTTTTAATATTTTTGTTTTTTTGTTTATTTTCATAATATATAATACTATTTCGATATATTTTATCTAATTATTTTTTATTTTCTAACTCATTACAATCAAACTTTAATTTTTTTCACTATAATTGTATAAATAATTTTTATTTACTACAATATAAAAATTTAATGTAATTGCTATGAATATAATTGTATAAAACAATTTTTGTTATTTCTCAACCATTGAGTATATATGTTGATATTTGAAAATTTTTCTTAGATCTTTAAGATATTTTTCATCTTATCATATCCTTAATTATACATTTGTTTACCTTTATGCGATTCCTTTCAATAGTCTCCAAATTGTTTATAAGACACACATTTGTTAATCTTTTAATATTTTTATTTTTTTGTTTATTTTCATATTGTATAATACTATTTCGATATATTTTATCTAATTATTTTTTATTTTCTAACTCATTACAATCAAACTTTAATTTTTTTCACTATAATTGTATAAATAATTTTTATTTACTACAATATAAAAATTTAATGTAATTGCTATGAATATTTTTTTTATCACCATCTAACATATATTGGAGTGGAAAAAATACAAGATCTATGTTAAAATTTTATTATGTTTATTATTTGTTCTTTGCGTCATTTTGATAAGTGATGTATTATAACTTTTATTAGTATATAAAAAAGAGATTCATTATAATTAAAAAAATTGAAGTAAATAAACATTTAAAATATATTTTAATTTGAATATTTTTTTCCTTTTATATTTTTTTTTAAAATATTTTAAAATTTTATCAACTAGGTTTCATTAATGTTTGCAAATTTAATAAATGTTTTGGTTCTCATGAAATTTTATTTGGTATTATAATCTAAAATGTAAACAATTATAATTTATTTCAAAATATTTGATATCGAAGAAACAATTATTCTCCTAATATTGAATATTTGATAATATTATGTTTCCTTTATCATAATTTTTTATTATTTTATAAAAATTAATTAAAACTAATATTAAAGTAGTAAGAAAACGGGTACAAGTATGGGTACGAGATTATACTCGTTATCCGGTGGAGATGAAAATGAGACAAAAGTTTGATACCAGTTGAATTTGTATATGGAGATGTGATGAATTTTTTTTTACAAAAATAGATATGGGATAGCGAAACTCGTCCCGCCCCGTTGCCATCCCTAATTAGAACTGCATCATAAACGTTTCTATTATAAAATCAGTATCAATTTCTTATTAAAGAACTTTTAAGGTTAGCGATAAAGGTGTGTTTGGTAGAGGGAAAGGAGAAAAAAAGGAGATAAATAAATTTATTTTGTGTTTTGTAGAGAGGTGACCAAGAAATAAATACCGCTTCTCATTTTTATATATTTATACATCCGTTATTAATTCTTATCATTGATGATAAACATATATTTATCCACTTTCATTTTCTTTTCTGTAATTTTATGTAGCACGAATCTTTTTATGTGTTTGATTTTGTTTCAAAGAGTCACAAAGAGGAATTACGTTATGTGCTAGGTTAAACTCTTATTTTGATTTTATTACAATTAAGTATTCGTAGAAAACAATCTTGTTTAAACCAGTTACAAAAGTTGTCTTACAAAACTTTCAATAACTTTCTGTCGGGAACTAAAATTCACTATTACACAATATTTTTATTTGAATTATGCTTCAGTGATATATTATATTAAGCTTCATTATTATGATTTTTTTAATGAATGGTAAAAATAAATTTAAAATGATAAATAAGGCGTAAAAAGATAAACACAGCTGTATAAATACTGTAAATATAAGTATTATCGCGATTATGTGTACGCATTTTTTAAACATGTGTAATATTATATTAATAGATGATGATATTGTAATGTTATTAAATTAATATATAAAATAAAACTATATTTATTAAAAATAAATTAAAATATATCAGAAAAAATAAAAAAATAATTATTGATAAATAAGAAAAATGAAAAAAAACAGAGATAAACAATTTTATAAAAAATTTGTAAAAATAACGGTCAATTTTTAAAAATTTAATAAATAATTATATTTTAAAAGATAAAATTAAAATTTTAAAATGAGAGAACCATATTATATATATATATATATATATATATATATATATATATATATATATATATATATTGATACAGATCAAAGCACAGTTTTCAAACCCATATTCTGGTTACTCTTTGCCTCATTGATTTGGGTTTGGACCATTAAGCCATAAAGATAGTGCAGAAGGGGATTTCTTCCTACACCCCATTGTTTTCTTCTGCACCCCCAACTTTTGTTGCAGCTCCCATTTTATCCTACAAAATATATATTAATATATATTTGGTCCCTATTTTTGTTGATTTTATTCAATTTGGTCCCTATTTTCGTTTTATGTTTAATTAGATCCTCATTTTCGTCAAATTGTGGTCAATTTGGTCCTTTTCACTAACGGTGTTTAAATAGTTAACGTTTTTGAACAGTACATGCCACGTGTCAGCTCCTGGTTTTTTTTGATTTTTTTTTTGATTTTTTTTGATTTTTTTTGATTTTTTTTTAATTTTTTTTAATTTCAAAAAAATGGTCCACGTGTCAAGTCATAATTGTGCTACGTGTCAATTTGTGGTAGTATTATTTTTTTTGTTCAATTTAGTCCCTATATTCGTTATTTTTGTTCAATTTAGTCCCTATATTCGTTATTTTTGTTCAATTTAGTCTGACACTAAATTTAATATCTTTTATACAAATTATATTAATATCTTTTCTAAAATTGATCTTTAAATTTATTATTTTTTAAATTCAATTATAAATTGAATAAATTCTTATATTTAATTTTTAAATAGAATATAATTATTTAAAATATTATGAAAATATAATTATTAATTTTTTTTCTAATATTTATATTCTAAAATATTTTTAAAATTGATATATAAAAATATTTTAAATATTCAAAATATTTTAGAAAAATAAACTAATATTTGTAAAATTAACATTTACATATAAAATATTTTAGATTTTAATATCTAAAATGCAATAAAAATATTAAATACTTTAAATTTAAATGTAAATTTTACAAATATTAATATATTTTTAAAAATAATTATATTGTAATAATATTTAAATAATTATATTTTAATAATATTTAAATAATTATATTTTAATAATATTTAAATAATTATATTCTATTTAACAATTGAATCTAAAAATTATATTCAATTAATAATTAAATATTATAATTTATAATTAAATTTAAAAAATAAGTAATAATAATGTCAAATTTAAACATTAAATGGTTCTATTTTCACAAAATTTGGGACTAAATTAAACAAAAATAACGAATATAAGGACTGAATTGAACAAAAATAACGAATATAGGGACTAAATTGAACAAAAAAAATAATACTATCAGAAATTGACACGTGGCACTAGCATTGACACGTGGCACAATTGTGACTTGACACGTGGACACTTTTTTTGAAATTAAAAAAATTTTAAAAAAATAATAAAAAAAAATTTTAAAAATTTTAAAAAAATTTAAAAAAATTTAAAAAAAAAATCAAAAAAACCAGGAGCTGACACGTGGCATGTACTGTTCAAAAACGTTAACTATTTAAACACCGTTAGTGAAAAGGACCAAATTGACCACAATTTGACGAAAATGAGGACCTAATTGAACATAAAACGAAAATAGGGACCAAATTGAATAAAATCAACAAAAATAGGGACCAAATATGTATTTAAGCCTATTAAATAAATAAATTATTATTACATTTGTGATATGGGGTGTATGAAACCCAAGACACGTCGAATTTTGAAATCCAATTCAGGACTCCATTGGATTACGAAATCTTGTTAACTAACACAGAAATTAATTAACATTTAACTGATTTTGAAATTCGGTAAAGAAAAATTTTAATAATTTAAACGGGAACAGAGATATGGCGGGAACGGGTATTATAGCAAGGATATGTACATCCTTATACATCCCCATACCCAATTGAAAAAGTTGGGGATTCCCCATACCCGTACTAAATTGAAAAAGTCAGGAATTTCTCATACCAATACCTATACTCATTCATACCCAGTCAATACGGAGATTCGCCGTCAAAACGAGAACGAGTTCAAATAATACCCACGGAGATGAGTTTATTTGCCATCTCTAGTAAGAACTCATTCATTAGTTTCTTACCACTTACCACGTGATATCTTATATCTTAGTCATGTGACTTAGATCATCGATATTGCAACATAAATGTTTAATACTTAATAAAAACAACACATCATCCTATATTTGTGACTTCAAATTCATATAAGACTTCGCATAATTCCAATAGTCATTCACATAAAATATAATTTTTTTAAACAAAATTTCAAATAACTTAATTATATAAACTAATTTATGATGATTCATTTATATCTCTATATTAATTTTACTCAATGAAGTACCTATTTTTATTTTTCATAATAAAATCAATGCGCATAGTTTTATTAAATGCAGAGTTCCCTGGGCTTTATAAAAATTTTGACAAACACATTCATCAGGGATGGTTTGGCATAAGAACTCATTCATCAACTTCTTACCATGTGATATCTTAGTCATGTGACTAAGACGGGCGATGGCAAACAAACTCTCGTGGGTATTGCTCGAATTCGTCCCCATTTTGACGAGAAATCTTCATATTGATTAGGTATGGGTATGGTAACTTTTTCAATTGGGTATGAGGATGGGTGTGGAGATGTACATATCCTCGCCATAATACACATCCTCGTTATATCCTCGTTGAAATTATTAAAATATTCACAATTAATTAAGTAACCATATATATATATATATATATATATATATATATATATTCTATTTTTTATTTCTTCTAATTATTTGGTTTGTCATGAAACTCATTTGCATCTCCAATATATTTTTCATCTTATCATAACTTTATGTAATCATGTTAAAATGATGTATGTCAATTAAAAAAAATTTATGTCTCACATTTGAATATTTTTCTGTCACGTGAGAATATTTAATCTCTCAATTTAAGTGTTTAATAGCACAAACCTTTCATTTACTAGGTAATATAAAAAATATCTTTACTTATTATTATTAATTTTTGTTTCATTTGAAGAACTTTTTTGTTTCGCTAAAACAATTTTTGTTATGTCTCCATCATTGAGTATATATGTTGATATTTAAAAAGTTTTTTTAGATCTCTAAGATATTTTTCATCTTATCATACCCTTAATTATACATTTATTTTTCTTTGTGTAATTTCTTTCAATAGTCTCTCAAATTGTTCCTAAGACTCACATTTGTTAATTTTTCAATATTTTTATTTGTTGTTTATTTTCGTCATGTAGAATACTATTTCAATATATTTATATAACTATTTTTTATTTTCTGACTCATTATCAATCATACAGTAATTTTTTCACTACAATTATATAAACAAATTTTATTTACTACAATATAAAAATTTAATGTAATTGTCATGAATATTTTTTTATCACCATCCAACATATATTAGAGTTCAAAAGATATTAGATCTATGTTAAAATTTTATTACTATGTTTATTATTTGTTCGTTGCGTCATTTTGATCAAGTGATGTATTATAATTTTTATTAGTATATAAAAAAGAAATTCATTAGAATTTAAAAAAAATAAAGTAAACAAACATTTAAAATATATTTTAATTTGAATTTTTTTTTCTTTTATATGTTTTTAAAACCATTTTTAAATTTTATTAACTATTAATGTTTGCAAATTTTATCAACTTCAATATTAATTTTAATTAACTTTTATAAAATAATAAAATTTACAGTAAAAAGAAATATAATACTATCAAATATTTAGGAAGATGATTGTTTCTTCAATATCAAATACTTTGAAATAAATTATAATTGTTTACATTTTATATTAGAATACCAAATAAAATTTCATTAGAACCAAAACATTTATTAAATTTGCAAACATTAATGAAACCCCGTTGATAAAATTTAAAAATATTTTAAAAAAATGTAAAAGAAAAATAAATATTCAAATTAAAATATATTTAAAATGTTTGTTGACTTCAATTTCTTAAATTCTAATCAATATCTTTTTATACACTAATAAAAGTTATAATATCACTTATCAAAATAAAGAAAAGAACAAATAATAAGCATAATAATAAAATTTTGACATAGATCTTGGATCTTTTGAACTCCAATATATGTTAGATGGTGATAGAAAATATTCATGACAATTGCATTAAATTTTTATATTGTGGTAAATAAAAGTTATTTATACAATTATAGTGAAATATTACAGTATGATTGATAATGAGTTAGAAAATAAAAAATAAGTAGATAAAGTATATAAAAATAGTATTCTACATGATGAAAATAAATAACCAATAAAATATTAAAAAATTAACAAATGTGTGTCTTAAAAACAATTTGAGAGACTACTGGAAAAACCGCATAAAGGAAAATAAACGTATAATTAAGGGTATGATAAGATGAAAAATACCTTAAAGATCTTTTTTTTTTCAAATATCAATATATATACTCAATGGTCGAGAAATAACAAAGATTATTTTAGCGAAACAAAAGAGTTGTTTAAATGAAACAAAAATTATTAATAATAAGTAAAGATTTTTTTATATTACCTAGTAAATGAAAGGTTTATGTTATTAAACACTTAAATTGAAAGTATTAAACATTCTCATATGAAAAAAAATATACAATAAATAAAAATATTAAAAAATAGGCTTAAATACCTTTTTGGTTCTCATTTTCGTAGTGTTTGTTGCGGATGATCCTCATTTTGACAGAATGTTTAGAATGATCCTCATTTTTACCGAATGTTTAAAATGGTCCTCATTTTTGCAATTCGTGTTTTATTTGGTCCTTTTTCTGTAACGTCGTTTAAATCATTAACGAAGCATTGTACAGGTGACACAGTTTGTATTAGGGTGTGCTACGTGTACTGTACAGGTGTGGTAATTAGATATTTGGGGATAAATAAGTGAGCTAGGGTTTTGGTAAGGAATGTTTTGGCAGTTGGTTAGTTTTGACAATCTTGTTCCTCCATTCCCAATTAGTGTTCCTGCAATCTTCTTCTTCTTGTAATCCCATTATATAGGTATGGTACGGTCTCAATCTTCTTCCTTTACCTCTGGTTGTAATCGTTGGAGGCAACCATGTTGTATCACTTCGTGCACTGTTGGTGGTTCAACGAGAAATTGATTAACCTCAATTTGTAACTACGGAGAGATGACAACTTTGAGGATGACAAAAAATCCAAAGAATATTGGTAGAAAATTTTGGGTACAATCTGTTTTTATTTTTGTGTTAATAATAAATTGGTTTTAATTTTTGGTTTATTGATTTACAGAGTGGTGATTCCAATAATATGGGCTGCAACTTTTTCAAATGGTGGTGTTGATGAAAAGGATGTCATCATCATGACACAAATGAGACAGATTAATAATTTGGAGAAGTCGTTGAAGGTGGCTGAGAAGAGGCTACAATTAGTAATGAGGTTCACTTGTGCTGTTATTGTATTATTCGTACTGTTATTGTGTGTAATCTTTTAAAGTTCAATCTGTTTTGTACTATTGTTAAATGAAGAAATGAACTAGTTTGATTATGTTGATATTAGTCCCAACATGTTGAAAATGACATCTTAATCTGACCATTGAAGTAAGTGATATTGATCTAAGCTTGGGAAAAATTAAATTGATCTAAGTCTGGAAGAAGTTAAATTCATAACATTAATTCATCCTCAACAAAATGCACTACATCAATGTTTGGCAAGAGTGAAATTGAACGACCAATATTTTTTGGAGTTCTTGTCATCCTAAAAGTTGTCATCTCTCCGCAGCTACAACAAATCGGGGTTAATCCATTTCTCGTTGAACCACCAATAGTGCACGAAGTGATACAACACGGTTGCCTTCAACGATTACAACCAGAGGTAAAGGAAGAAGATTGGGACCGTAACATACCTATATAATGGGATTGCAGGAAGAAGAAGATTGTAGCAACACCAATTGGAAATGGAGGAACAAGATTGCCAAAACTCACCAACTGCCCAAACATTCCTTACAAAAACCCTAGCTCACTTATTTATCCCCAAATATCTAATTACCACACATGTACACAGTGGCAGATCTTGATCAAGAATTTTGGAGGGGCCAGAATAATATAATTTTTTATCATTTGATTTGACCATTAGTATAACACTTAAAAAAATGACTATTCTATAAAACAATTGGATCGTTAGATTGGATTATTAGTATAATGCTTTAAATACTTTAAAAATTGTGAAGAAATATAATTTAACTTGTTTTCATCTTCATGTGTAGCTTCCCTTTTACTACTTCTACAAAATAAATTCATTATTTTATTCTTCATCGATATGCTTTTCTTTAAATATATTAAAAAATAATTTATCATAATCTAATAAAATATTGATAGACATAAGTATTAGAAGAAAAATATATTATAATCAAGTCACAATTAAAAATCGGTTATAAAAAACATATAATACATGATTTTTTTTTCTTCTATAATCATAATAAGTAAGTATACAAAAGGCTCATGATATAAAAAATAATTTTAATAACTATTAAAGTAATATTTCATCATCAAGTAAGACAAAAGAGAGTTACATTTTTTTCTTCTTCGAGAAATGAAGGAAACATATGACAAATGAGAACAAACATAATGAGTATGTGTTTAACTTCATTTTTCTTCAAAAAAAAAAAACATATGATAGTGAGAGATGAGTACAATTTTGTCAAAATTTTATAAGGAAATGACAGAAGAAAATAAAAAATATTTTAATAAATGTTTGGTTTAATTACTCTTTTGGTTATTGTTTCCAAAAATGTAAGTTGATCTTCCAGTTCTTTTAGTTTCAATTTAATGGCAATTTGATATTTTTAGACGAAAACAGATACTAGAAGACTAATTAAACCTAAATATTTATTTTTTATTTTTTATTATATTGGATTTTATGTTTTATTATTTATTAACATTAAATATTGTATTTTATAAAAGAAATAAAGAGACACAATTTAATTATCATCAATTTTTAAAATATACTATTTATAATTTTAAAATTTTCAAAATTTTTAAAAATTAAAAAAATGGATATATAATTTTGAAAAAAATCAAAAATATTTGGGGGGGCCTAGGCCCCCCCTGGTCCTATCATGTTCCGCCTCTGCCTGGACAGTACACTTAACACACCCTAATACAAACTGTGCCACCTGTACAATGCTCCGTTAATGATTTAAACGACGTTACAGAAAAGGACCAAATAAAACACGAATTGCGAAAATGAGGATCATTTTAAACATTCTATCAAAATGAGGACCATCCGCAACAAACACTACGAAAATGAGGACCAAAAAGGTATTTAAGCCTAAAAAATAATAGAAATATTCAAATGTGAGACATAAACATCATTTTAACATAATTACATAAAGATTTATGATAAGATGAAAAATATATTGGATACAAATGAGTTTCATACAAACCAAATAATTAGAAGAAATAAAAATTAGAAAGTATATATATATATATATATATATATATATATATATATATATATATATATATATATAAGGTTACTTAATTAATTGTGAAGATTTTAATAATTTAAACGGGAACGGATGTATGCACGGACAGGTATTATGGCGGGATATATACATCCTCATACTCATATACCAAATTGAAAAAATCAGAGATTCCTCATACTCCTACCCAATTGAAAAAGTAAGAGATTTCCCATACATATACCCATAACGAGTTTATCTGTAATCTCTGATAAGAACTCATTCATCGATTTCTTACCACTTACCACTGTAATATCTTAGTCATGTAACTTAAATCATCAATATTGCAACATAAATACTGTAATATCTTAGTCATGTGACTTAAATCGTCAATATTGCTACATAAATGTTAATACTTAATACAAATAGATCATTTCCAATAGTCATTCACATAAAATATAATTTCTTTAAACAAAATTTCAAATAACTTAATTATACTAATTTATGATTCATTTATATCTCTATATTAATTTTACTCAAGTACCTATTTTTATTTTTCATAATAAAATCAATGCGGAGAGTTTTATTAAATTGATGTTAATGTGATTTATATCAATATTTTATGATTTTTTTTTCTCTCTCCATCTTTTTCTACCTTCCACGACAATTCCTCCTCTCTCTTTCTCTATCATCCATTCAATCAATTTTTTTTTTCAGATTCCCAATCTTTTTCTACCTTCCACGACAATTCCTTCTCTCTCTTTCTTTATCATCCATTCAATCAGTTTTTTTCTTTTTTTTTTTTTTAGATTCTCATTATTACTAATAGTAACATGTACAGTAGTGTGTATCATTCACATCTTAATTTAAAATAGCATTTAAATATGTCATGTCATGCAATTATCCTTTAAAATTGAACCATATAGCATGTCAAAGAGCCATATACATCCCTTAATCAAGCGGATCTAGTACGACTTCAAATGCCATATGATGTGACATTCATTCTAAATGTCCTCGCTTGGCACAAACAAGGGTTTCCATGAACAAATACATTTTTATACAAACATGAAAGGCCTAAAACGAATGTGAACAGATCTGACACTTTAATTTCATGTTGTTTTATTCATATTCATATATAGTAAGTGTTCAAATCAAAAGGGTGAGAGCCTCCATCTCCTCCTTGAACGTGAGCAATGCAGGAGCTGGTAGGGACACAAAAATACCAACCCCTCCCTCCATTGAAGAATCAAAGTTCCCAAGAGCTGAGAAAATGCATAAATCAACACATCCAAACATGTCAGAAGGGATTGGTACAACATTCACAATTTCTTTAACTCCAAAATCTACATTTTCATAGAACTCCAAGTGCCTCCAATCAGTAAAGGTAGTGAATGCACCACTCCCTTCAATGTTGAATTCCGTTTCTATCTCTAAATCTGTCTCTAAAGTGTCCATGAAGTTTCTGACATAATCACTGTTACAAGAAACTTTCTTGCTTTCTTTAATGAGCTTCACAATCTCATAGAGGGGCCTTTCATTGAGTTCCCTCATTGTTAAAATAACGTCAGCATCCACAACAACATTTCCATAATACCCTTCTGGCAAAGGATCTTGCAAGTGTCTTCTCACTCCTACTGTGATATTCAGCTTAACTTTCCCATCATAGCTCATTTTTAAGGCCCTACATTTAGACCTCCACACATATGCAGCAAGTGATTCAAAAGTAGTAATGTTTTCGTTCTCACCTGATTCCTTCACCAAGCTCATCTTCAGTCTTCTGATGCTCTCACTGTCCACCTTAATGCACTGGTGCATGAGAACTTCTGTTGGAAGAAAGGGTGAAACTGCAGCTGAGGCATCGTCCAAAAAATCAATTTGCAATGGGTTTTTAGTGATTGATCCCTTTAGCCTATCTCTCTCCCACACAGGCTTCACAGAGGGTTCAGTTTTTCCCCTTGCAAACTCCATGATGGCTTTGAAGAACTGACATGCTCCAACGCCATCACAAACAGAATGTAACAGCCCCATTCCAACGGTGAACCCCCCACAAGGAAAGTTTGTGACCTTGAACACCAAGGGATATTGGTGGCCACTTTCATCTTCAGAAGGAAGGTCATACACTAAGTTTTTTGCACTTTCCATGTCAGTGCCATCCCAGTAATGGAGAGAAGAAAGCTTGCAAGTAGCATTGGCTTCCAAGAACGGAACACCTTTTGCATTGCAGTTGATTACGAGCTTTCCATCAGTGTGGTCTACTAGCCTACCTGCAAGAGGATAGTAATAGAATAAAGCCTTTGAAAGTGCTGCTTTGATCACATCAGCAGGGTGTAGCAGTTGGTGATTAGGGCAACTAGGTTCATCATGATCATCAACTTTTGATCGATACACATGGAGGGTATGGCATAGGGTATTAAAAGAAGGTGTGTGGTCTAGTGTAGATAAAGGAAGAATAGAGGAAGGTGTTGGTTTTGATGGTTTGATAAGAACAACTTCTTTCATGGCAAGTTCGAATGCTGTCTTTTCAGTAGCCATAGAAATGAAGGGAATCTGAGTATGTAGTTGTGAGATTAGAAATCTGAGGGTATACAGTTATTAATATAGATTAATTTTAATTTTTTTACCAAAATAAAATAGCACCTTTAAATATTTGTCATTTGTCTTCGTACTTATTGTATTTTTGTGTATAATCCCACTGATATGAACGCATATTTAAATATCCAAACAAATAATGTATCATCACATGTTCATAGTCTCACCTTAATGTGCTAGTGCATGAGAACTTGAGGCTCAAACTGCAAAGAGAAATGGTACAATGACTATTATATCTTACCACTTCTCTTACCACATTACGTGTCATTTGTTATTGAATTTTAATTTATTTTTTTCCTTAACTTAAAAGTTGCAGGGGAAACTGAAGAATCACTCGCGCGTGGTGCCAAACACTCACACTCTCTTACCATTACACTATTCTTTCAAACAGAACCCATTTCCTCTCCATCCTAAAAAATTCCCAAACCACCGAAGCTTCCATTGAAGAACCCCAGCCCCATTCTTTTCCACCCACTAAGGCTTGTGTTAGGCATTGTCGAAGGTGGCATTTTCGGGCTCCCCTCTCTTCTCCTCGGAACCCCACAACAATTGCGAAACTCCGTCCTCCCTTTCATTTCCGGTAGGTGTCGTCGAGAATGAAGATCAAGTATGCATTTTGTAACCCTTCCATTTTCTTTTTTCGTTTCCACCCACGAAAAATCAGTATTCATCTTCTCCTTTCATCTTGACTTCTACGTTTGTGTTTGGTCTCCACAGATTAAGGGTTTTGGACGCTTTCTATTTGAATTTGAAAGGAATCCCATTAGTGAAAAAGATTAATTATTTCTCCATTTTCCCTTAGGGTTTTTGTGTGAACCCATTGATTGATTGCAAATAAATGGTCATTGTGTGAATTTTATGGTTTTAAGATAGATAAATTGTGATTTTTTGCGTCTTCATTGATGGATTGCAAAGAAATTAGTCATTCCTTGGTTTTTAAGTTTTTTAGCATTTCGAATTTTTGAGTTGTGGTTTTAAGCATTTTTTATCATTTGTGATTTTATGGTGTTTGGGGAAGTTCTGTATGGTTGTGTATGCATATTTAATGGCACTATCATTGTGGTTAAGTCAAACAGTAATAATTGGATGTGGTGTTGGCTGTTATGTTATTTGAATACTTGTGTTATGTTAATTGTTTACCTTAATTAACTATTTTGGACATCGAAACATTATATTTGAAACCAATTTCATTACAATGATTTCTATCTCCATAGTTTATAGGAGTTTTTGCGTTAAAGTTGTTGCAGGTCCTTGTAGATGGGCATTGTATATATTTTGAAATTGAAATATATAAATGGTATACCATTGTGACTAAACATTAGGCATTTGTATGCAGACAAACAATCATTCTTATCATTTCGGTGCCTATTTCGTTCATGAAGATGAAGAAGGTCGAAATAGAAATGAAGACAGTGAGCAATTGGAGGAATGCAATATATATGCACAAACGAAGTTTTTTCAAAATTGTGTCAGGGAAGTTTTTTCAGAAATGCACTTATACTTTGTTTAGAAGAACTAGGATTATGTGTGTTATGTCTGTGCATAGTAGGGATCCACCATTTCAAAGAGGAAATTATGTTTCCCCCTGCACTTTTCAAATGTATAAAAAAAAATTTCGTGCAAAAAGTCAATTGTGGGTAACAACATAATTGATATTGGGTTGCAAGTTAAATTCAAAAATGTGCCTGGGAAGTTTTTTCATAAGTGCACTTATACTTGGTTTAAAAGAACTAAGATGGGGAATGTTATGTCTCTGCACAACTGGGATCCACTTTCAAAATGTATAATTTTTTTTTGTCGAAAAAGTCATCTCTTAGTAACAACTTAATTGATTTTGTGTTACAAGTTAAATTCATAAATAGGACAGGTTCACAAATGCAATTATAGTTGGTTTAGAAGAATTGGAATGGAGTGAGATATTATTGTGCAATCTTTAGGTCCCACCCTCATACTTCCTGTTGCACTTTCCAAATTTGTTATTGTTATTTTGTGCAAAAAATCCTTCATGAGTTACAACTTAATTGGTCTTGAGTTGCATGTTAATTTCCAAAAATTTTCGGCCATATTAGTATGAACAATTGTTAGCCATGTCTTTTTCAAAGCCACAAACAGAGGTAAAGTTGCAGTACTAAAATAGTTTCCTCTTCCATTTGCAAAACGCATTTCATCATGGAATGAAAGGCATACCAACAAATAAATTAAAATAATATTTTTCAAAAGGTGGAGAAGGTCTTAAGCGGACACATAAATAAAATACATTAAAAATCTTAAAACATTATTGAAAAAGGATGACTCATGACCAACAAAGCTTTAAACTTCAAAGGTTGCAACATCAAAGGTGGCATCATCATAGGCAAGCGCATTAGATGTTTCAGCTCCTGAGCTTCCAACAACCGAAAAACCAAAACCAGAAGAGAATGCAGCAACAAATGTGCCGCTAACAGATGTTCCTGTATAGAAATGCTATCGAATGTTTAGTCACAATGGTATACCCTTTATATATTTCAATTTCAAAATATATACACTGCCCATCTGCATGGACCTACAACAACTTTAGTGCAAAACTTCCCATAAACTATGGAGATGGAAATCATTGTAATGAAAATGGTTTCAAATATAATGTTTCGATGTCCAAAATAGTTAATTAAGATAAATAATTAACATAACGCATGTATTCAAATAACATAATAGCCAACACCACATCTAATTATTACAACACAACTTAACCACAACGGTAGTGTAATTAAATATGCATACACAACCATATGAAAATTCCCCACACACCTCACAATCACAAACGATCCAAATTCTTAAAACCACAACTCAAAAAAATTCGAAATGCTAGAAAACCTGAAAACGAAAGAATGACCCATTTCTTTGCAATCCATCTTTGTAGACACAAAACATCACAATTTATCTATCTTAAAACCATAAAATCCACACAATGACCATTTATTTGTAATCAATCAATGGGTTCACACAAAAACCCTAAGAGAAAATGGAGAAATAATTAATCTTTTTCACTAATGGGATTCCTTTCAAATTCAAATAGAAAGCGTCCAAAACCCTTAATCTGTGGAGACCAAGCACAAACGTAGAAGTCAAGATGAAAGGAGAAGATGAATACTGATTTTTCGTGGGTGGAAACGAAGAAAGAAAATGGAAGGGTTACAAAATGCATACTTGATCTTCATTCTCGACGACACCTACCGGAAATGAAAGGGAGGACGAAGTTTCGCAATTGTTGTGGGGTTCCGGGGAGAAGAGAGGGGAGCCCGAAAATGCCACCTTCGACAATGCCTAACCTCCTTAGTGGGTGGAAAAGAATGGGGCTGGGGTTCTTCAATGGAAGCTTCGGTGGTTTGGGAATTTTTTAGGGTGGAGAGGAAATGGGTTCTGTTTGAAAGAATGGTGTAATGGTAAGAGAGTGTGAGTGTTTGGCACCACGCGTGAGTGATTTTTCAGTTTTCCTGCAGCTTTTAAGTTAAGGAAAAAAACAAATTAAAATTCAATAACAAATGATACGTAATGTGGTAAGAGAAGTGGTAAGAAATAGTAGTCATTATATCATTTCTCAACTGCAAAATAGGTCTCGTCCAAGAAATCAATTTGCAATGATTGTTTGGTGATTAATCCATTTAGCCTTTCTATCTCTCTCCCATATTGGCTTCACAGAGGGCTTTGAAAACTGAAATGCTCAGACGCCCATTTTTTTTACATATATGGGACAAATTTGTTCAAATATTATTGAAATGGAATTAAAAAGGTATCACTAATTATGAAATAAGTGGTGTGGACTCATAACAACTTTTGGACCTATGACGATTTTAAAATCAAAATTGTGAGGACTTCACATAACTTTTTCACAAAAAAAATGAAATTATTAAGAATCATAACGAATCACTTAATTTGATCATTTTTAAAAATTGGATGACTTGCACCAAATAAAAGTTATATATCAAATTGAATTTTTCAAACAAATTAAAGAACCAAAAGTCGAATTAAATCGTTTTTTATAATAACATTCTTCGTAAAGAAATAGTGAATTGGATGAACTATTTTTAAATAACTTTTTTATTTGTTTTTTCAACTTATCTAATTCGGTTGGTGTTAGTAACTGACACATGACTTACTTGAGAAATAATTCATTGTATATCTCTCTTGGACATAAGTCCTAGAGTCTCTTCAGGAAATACATCTATAAACTCTTGAAATACAAATACATGTTATGTTTTATTGACATCTGCAACACAAACTAAAAGCATGAAATATTTTGAACCCTCTTGTACATCTCTTTCAAATAGTTGGGTTCATATAAATCACATTCCTTTGGATTTAGAGAAAATTAACTTCTTCTTACCGAAATGTGATTAGTAGAAAATCAATCTATTTCTTAGATAACTCTCAAATCTTTCGTATAGGTATATAAATTATGTTGATCTTATATTTTGGTCAACTATAACTAGAGCGACTTAAAGATTTGTGAACCGCAAAACAAAAATATGACATTTTTATTTACTAATCAATACGATCGGAATACGAAAACTTACAAAAAGAGCAAAGTTGAAGATAGAAATGTAAAAGTATGATTTATTAAAAAAATTTGATAACTCGTTAAATATCACTTTTAATATCAATAAAAATTAACAATCACTTCTAATAATTTAATTAAATTTTATTCTCAAATATAATTTTATAATTAATTTAATAAAAATATATTAATAATTAAAGTATTTTTTTATACCTATATTTTTAAGACCTAAATCTAGAGCTTCTTGAACCTTAAATAAATCGGCCCAAACTCTAACCCTAAACATTAACGTGGGTAAAAGAAGTTATTATAAAACCCTCAATTAATGTTTAAACACTAGCCCAAAACAAACCTTATAACCAGAAGAACAAAAGAATGGGTTGCTTGACAAATGATTGTACTCTAGAGATAAAACAATTACCTTGAAGCTTGAACTCCACTATAATAGCAAACATTTTGTCAGCTACTTATTGCACCCCACCAAAAATTAGGGCTTTGAACATGATAATATTTTATTGCATGACCATATATGTGACATTTATCACATTACATTTTGCATTGGATGAGGGCATGATCTAACAATATTATGTACCCCACCACGTTACAAATAATGTATCATTATATCTTGATTGTCCCACGGACATCAACGCATCTTTAATACCTCCGACACAAACCCACGAACAAAGAGAGTCGTCTCCGTACATATTTTGTTTTTTCTTGTACCCTATTCACTTCATAAATATTCATCTTGTATTTATATTTATATTCGTTAGATACCCGTTTAATTTTTTTATATTTGTGGGTACCCACAAATATATTTATAAAATTATTTAAAAAACAAATATTTAATCATAAATTCAAATAAAATAAAATACATTACTGTCATAAATTTTAAATAAAATTTAAATGATTATAAAATTAAATATAAAATAACGTTTAACAAGATAGAAATTCTTTTAATCAGTGTTTTGATCAACAAGTCCATTTTCTCCGATTGATTCGTAAAAAATAAACAAAATAAACAAATAATAACCTCAATTGTCACGTGTTCAAGTATTCTTATTTTGATTTCATCATTTGATAACAAACATACCATAAGTGTAACTGTCTATATAGGGTTTGGTGTATATGCCCAATTTCAAAGAAAGAAAAGAGAAGAACGTCAAGGTATGTACCTGAAAGAAGACGACGTACAAATACTTGAAGTTGGAAGAATGAAGACATGAGACAAGACAAGATGTGCAGCTTAGAAAAAATTAGGTCATAATATTTTTTACTTTTATATATATATATATATATGAGTATTTTTGTGAATTAAAGTTTAGTAGGTACAGATATTCACGGGTACGGATACTATGATAGTCGTACCCGCCTTGTTAACGTACGGGTATCAAAAATATCTGTACCTGCGGGTAGCAGATATCCATTTTTAATATTCATTTCCTATCCGTTGCGGATTTTACCCGCGGATATATGCGAGTACGGATTTTTTGACATTCCTAAATGAGATATTTATAAGTAATATCTTATTTTATTAATTAAATAGAGAAACATGCATGAGTGTGTAATCTAGAAACTAATATTTTTGTTAATCAAAATTTAGGTAACTAATGTTAGTGATCAATTTAAAGACTAATTTATAATAAAAAAATATTTTAGTTCAATTTAGAAACCAATTATAATTTTTTGAAACTATTTTAGTTAAAAAAAATTAATTTTTAAATTAGCATCTAAATTGATCACTATAATAACTAATTATTTTTTATCATTAAATTTGATCATTATTTAAGTTTTTTTTGCAGTGTATCTCTGTGTTCATACTTGTCATTTGACATATTTCCATTTTTATTTCATTTTCATTTAAATTAATAAAATATTAATAATTTATTAAATTACATAAAAACTTTATATATATATATATATATATATATATATAATTCTCTTATTATTTGGTTTAGTAATTTTTTTTTCTTTCTCCACACGTTTTCTTCTTTTTTTTCTTTTTATTGTTTGCTTTATTCTGTATTTACTACATTCACTCACATATGAGGTACTGTCCCTATTATTTCAATCTTGATTACAAATACTTTTTTCATGTAATTATATTCAAATAGTGTATTATTAATTTCAGTAAACTAAATAATTTTTAGCTCTTACATTTGATTTTTTTTATATATATTTTTATTGATTGTTTATTTTTATTTTTATATGCAAATGTTTGAATCTTTCAATCTTAAATTTTTAATTATATAAATCCTTCATTTATTAGGTAATTTAAAAAAAAATCTTTAATCTCTTTGTTACTTAATTTTTGTTTAATCTCCTAACGACAAGAAATCCATAACAAATGAGATGTAAATAACCTAAAAACAGTACATAAAAAATGAATGAATCACCTCAATACATGCATATCCTTCTCAATTTTCTTCATACTTCATTTTGAACTTCATCGCAACGATCTAATGAAAGAGAATCGAATAATAATCGCAAAAGATGGACTTAGAAGAATCCGTAATTAGAATAGTAGCTTAATTGCCCCTCCCGTGTGCTTGTGATGAATGTCGATATGTGATTTTTTAATGGCGGCGGAGTCATCGGATTCTTTCTTGTGCTCGCTGACATATGTATTTCTCGTGATCAGAGAGCACAACGTCGAAGTCGAAGAACTCGTTTCTCTCATTAAACCTGGCTTGAAGACAAAATAGCACGATGTTTCCAAGACCGGATTATTGTTGATGCAGTAAACCTCATAAGCATCAATATTAATTATATGTGATTTTACGTAAAAAAACACTGGCGAAACTTAGAGATGACCAGGGAAGTCATAGTTTTCCAATTTTTATTTTTATTTTAAATTTTATATATATTTATATATTTTTTTAAATTATATTTATGTATTATTATATTATTTAAATTAATTTTATATTATGAAAAATTATAATATAATATAAAATAAAGATAAAATAAAAAATAACTTGATAAAGATTTATTTAATGAAAGAAATTAGGGTTTTGTTTCTAATTATAAAATAAATCATCAAGAAAGTGTAAAAGAAACAAAAAAGATAAAAAGATAAATTGAGAGATGGATATTGAAAAATAAAGATATTAAAAAATACATTCTCACATTATTTCTTAGAAAGAGGTTGAATAACACGTCCTCACTCGATCTCTTCCAAATTAAATTTTTTTTTAAATTAGTATAAATCTCAATCACAATTTTATAAATTTTTTTATGAAATTGATATAAATCCTAATTATATATTTCTCCAAACTAGTATAATCCTAAATTTTAAAATTTTGAAATTTTTGTGTTTATTTTATGGTTATTTTATGATATGATAATCATATTTTTTTATTCTATTATCATGTAATTGTTTTAAATAGAGAATGAAGATTTTTTATTAAAAAAAAATATAATTTATATATAAATAATCCTATTTGGCACCGGAACTTTTTGTCCAATTTATATATAAATAATCCTATTTACTTCTTGTAGATTTCTAGTCATAAAAATAAATATGTAATATTGTCATTAGGCATTATTATTGATTTTTTTTATGAATTATCTTTTAAAAAATAAATTATAGATTTTTTTTTTGCAAAAAGTAATCCTATAAAAACATAGATATTTTTTATGAAAAAATTATAAATAATTTCTATGAATAATTTTTTTGCTTAAAAAAAATATAGTGAAACTTAAAACAGCATAAAATTTAATAAATGTTTTAAATACAATAAATTAACATAATATTTTGTTTTGTTTTTCTGCGCAAAAGAAAATTAAATAAACTTAAGCAAAAATATTTATGTTTTTCTTTTAATGCTTTTTCTCCCAAATATATAGATTCGCAGAGAATTCTAAATTCTTTTCTTGAAAACAGTTTTAACAGATATTTCATACAAAATTTTATTAGCAAGAAAAATATTTTAAATTAACAAATATATATATATATATATATATATATATATATATATATATATGTAAATTCGTAAGTAATTTTACTGGTATTTTATGCAGAAAAAATCTAACCGTAAAACTTGTAGATATTTACTGCCAAATACATTTAGTATCAAATATCAAACGAATTTCATACGAAATTTTTTTTAAAGAGAAATGTGCATATTTTCTTGCTAAAATATTTTTTAGAAGAATTTGGAGATAATAAGTAATTTTTTAGTAGTGATGCCAAATTAACTTTAAAAACTGAGCCATATATTAAATCAAAGCGGGTAGTAGAAATTAAAATGCCATGTGATGAGACATTCTAAAAGTAATTATGTAATAAAAGAAGCTCCTACGGGTGACAGCAACTGCATTTTAGCCTGAATCATACTACAAACACGCCCTTCATTATATAGAAAGGACCCACGCATGCAACTAGAATGCGATCAAATTTGACTACAACATAATAATACACACGGGTTAAAAGCCTAACCAAAGGTGGCATGAACAGATCTCACACATTTCACGCTGTTTTATTCATCCTCATATATAGTAAGTGTTCAAATCAAAAGGGTGAGAGCATCCATCTCCTCCTTGAACGTGAGCAATGCAGGAGCTGGTAGAGACACAAAAATACCAACCCCTCCCTCCATTGAAGAATCAAAGTTCCCAAGAGCTGAGAAAATGCATAAATCAACACATCCAAACATGTCAGAAGGCATTGGTACAACATTCGAAATTTCTTTAACTCCAAAATTTACATTTTCAAAGAACTTCAAGTGCCTCCAATCAGTCAAGGCAGTGAATGCACCACTGGCTTCAGCCTTGAAATTATTTAGTTCAGTCTCTAAAGTGTTCATGAAGTTTCTGACATAATCACTGTTACTAGAAACTTTCTTGCTTTCTTTAATGAGCTTCACAATCTCATGGAGTGGTCTTTCATTGAGTTCCCTCATTGTTAAAATAACGTCAGCATCCACAACAACATTTCCATAATACCCTTCTGGCAAAGGATCTTGCAAGTGTCTTCTCACTCCAACTGTGATATTCAGCTTAACTTTCCCATCGTAGTTCAATTTTAAAGCCCTAGATTTAGACCTCCACACATATGCAGCTAGTGATTCAAAAGTAGTGAAGTTTTCGTTCTCACCTGATTCCTTCATCAAACTCATCTTCAGTCTTTTGATACTCTCACTGTCCACCTTAATGCACTGATGCATGAGAACTTCTGTTGGAAGAAAGGGTGAAACTGCAGCTGAGGCATCGTCCAAAAAATCAATTTGCAATGGGTTTTTAGTGATTGATCCCTTTAGCCTATCTCTCTCCCACACAGGCTTCACAGAGGGTTCAGTTTTTCCCCTTGCAAACTCCATGATGGCTTTGAAGAACTGACATGCTCCAACGCCATCACAAACAGAATGTAACAGCCCCATTCCAACGGTGAACCCCCCACAAGGAAAGTTTGTGACCTTGAACACCAAGGGATATTGGTGGCCACTTTCATCTTCAGAAGGAAGGTCATACACTAAGTTTTTTGCACTTTCCATGTCAGTGCCATCCCAGTAATGGAGAGAAGAAAGCTTGCAAGTAGCATTGGCTTCCAAGAACGGAACACCTTTTGCATTGCAGTTGATTACGAGCTTTCCATCAGTGTGGTCTACTAGCCTACCTGCAAGAGGATAGTAATAGAATAAAGCCTTTGAAAGTGCTGCTTTGATCACATCAGCAGGGTGTAGCAGTTGGTGATTAGGGCAACTAGGTTCATCATGATCATCAACTTTTGATCGATACACATGGAGGGTATGGCATAGGGTATTAAAAGAAGGTGTGTGGTCTAGTGTAGATAAAGGAAGAATAGAGGAAGGTGTTGGTTTTGATGGTTTGATAAGAACAACTTCTTTCATGGCAAGTTCGAATGCTGTCTTTTCAGTAGCCATTAAAATAAAGGGAATCTAAGTATGTAGTTGTGAGATTAGAAATCTGAGGGTGCACTCTTTAAATAGAGAATTATATCTTGACTTTTTTTTCTCTTACTCCATTTTTTCTCAGGCAGTTTTTAGGCGTTTCCACATTTAGTCCTTTGCACACATGCTTTTTCTTGAACTTGATAGTTTCTATATCCTGCATCACTCAATCTTTCATTCTATTTCCTTTTTAAGCTTTAATTATTTTATTTTTCGATTATATTATAATTTTCCTTAAATATGTGGTAATATTTAACGACTTTTTTATGATAACTATCGAATTAAAACTCTTGTATTACTTGAGTTCATTAAATATTATTTTACATTTTAATCAATCTTCTACGATAATATTTTTTATTACTTTTTTAAAATATTCTTTTATTACTATCCCGAAGTCGCTTGTACTAGTTTTTAAAATAAAATAATTAAATATTGTATTAGTTTTAAATTAATAACTTAATTACACATATTAGAAAAAACTTTGTTCACATATTTTCACAACTACTTGTTCATTTCTGTTTAGGAAGATAATGATGAGTAAAACTCTACCAATAATGACATACCAATAATGACATATGGATCAATGAAAATGATTTGAGGAGTCAAAGTTGAAAAACTTGTTTAAAGAGTTTATCATAGTTCCTCACTTTATTTGATTTGATGTAAGTTTACATTTATGCATGACAGAAACAACCTGTTTATTTTTTTTTGTAATAAATGATCAGATCCAAGTAATTGGTAGATTTATGTTGCAACTCAACTTTGATAGAAACGAAAAGCATGAACTGTGTTGCCAAAAAAGGTATGTCAACCCAAAATTGAAAAATTTGTTCAAAAAATCTAACATAACTCCGCACTTAATAACACTCTACTCTCCACTTATGTATGACAACAAGAACGAGTTCATTTTTTGTAATGACCGATGCTGATAAAGTAAATTGTGCTTTTATGTTAAAATTCAAATTTGAAAGAAACAAAAATAATAGAGGTGTGTTGTCAAAAATCTTTGGCTAGCCAAAGTTGAAAAACTTGTTCAAGTGGTCTATTGTTGTTCCCCACTTAATTTGATGTAGGTTCTCACTTCATGACTGCAATAACCAATTCATTTTAAATTGTGTTTTAAATTTATAAATTTATATTTTTCAAATAAATTTCTTACATCATACTTTGATATTACTTTTTTATTAGAATTTATATTTGAAGTAGTTATATATAAAATTATTTGAACTATACTTTTTTTTGAAATATGATTTTCAAATATAGTTGAAATAAATTTAAATTTATAATTTTAAAACAAAATTTAAAATATCAAGTTTAATTTCGATATCAATATAATATTTATATAAAAATTTAAAAAATAATGAAAAGACACAATCATATAAAATTAATTAAAATGTAAGTGTATTATTTAATGAACTCAAATCATAAATACACTGATGTGATGGAGTTTTAGTTCAATAATTATCATAAAAAGTCGTTAAATTTTATCAAATATTATTTAAGAAAATAAAATAAAATAATTAAAGATTAAAAAGAAATAGGATGGAAAATTGAGTGATGCAGCATATAGAAAATGAAAGACGTTACAACTGTGTACAAGAAGTGGAATATGTGTACAAGAATCGAGTAAGAGAAAAAGTAGTCAACATATCATTTCTCTTTGTAAGTATTGTATTATTTTATTTATAGTCCCACGGACATTAAGGGATCTTTAATAAAAATGTACCATCACATCTTCATAGTCCCACTGACACAAACCCGCCATTAGGTAACAGATTCTGTTTCGACATAAAAATATGTGCATAGGTTATCAATTGAGGACACATGCACGCGTGCAGGGTTCATATTTCTCTTTCGACCGTATTTCAGTTTTTATTTATTTTCGTGTAAATTATTAAAATATTAATAATTTATTAAATAATGTAAAAACTTTATATATATATATATATATATATATATATATATATATTATATTATATTATATTATATTGGTATTTAGTTTTATAACTTTTTTCTTTTTTTATTGTTTGGTTTATTTTATGTTTATAAAATTTATTCATATTTTTCAGGTATTTTCTATCTTATTTCGATCTTAATTTTAGATTTTTTTTTCTTCATATAATTATATTCAAATAGTAAATTATCAATTTCAATAAATTAAATAATTTTTAAGTCTTATATTTAATTATTTATCTTTTTTTATTGATTGTTTATTTTTATTTTTATATGAGAAGGTTTGACTTTTTTAATTTCGAATGTTCAATTGCCAACTTTATTTATTAGGTAATTTAAAAAAAAAACTTATTTTTTTATTTTTTTGTTACTTAATTTTTGTTTTATTTGTAAATTTTTTTTTTCACTTAAATAATTTTTATTATTTTTTAACCGTTCAACTAATTTGTTATCTAAAAAATATTCTTAAATTTTAAAAATATCTTATCTACTCTCGATTATAATTTTTTTCCAATATATAAAATAATTCGTTCTCAATAATTCTCACTAGCTTGTTATGAAAGAAATAATTAATATTTGGTCATGACTTGAAATTCCAATTTCTAAGAGTGGTAAAAGGAAAATACTGTTGACGGGTCGTCATCAAACACGCAAGAGAATCAGATTTGTGAGGTCTTCAGTAGTGTTCGTATAACAGCAATTATATTATAAGTCTGGAACTTGTTTCATGTTATAAGTGTGGAACTTGTTTCATGTAGATAGAGACAACTTCTTCTACCTACTTTTGGAACACCAACTATGATCCAACTTATGAGCCACGTCACCACGTGAATCACAGCTACATGCATCACAAATAAATATCAACATCACAAGCAAAAAATCATCACAATAATTCTTGTTGTATTCATTTTCTGTTTTGCAGCTAACAATTCCATCAAACCACAACGTTTTTTTTTCTTTTGTCATTTTCAGTTGCGGCATTGATATGTATGTGTACATATAATATTAAAATCAGATGAATTAATTTTATTATGTGATTCATTTAAAATATTATGATGAATTTAATTATAATTTAATAAAATATAAAAATCTATTAAATATTATGAAAAATCATAATAAAATAAAATAAAACTCAGTCTAATTTGATAGACATTGATTTAAAAGAGGGAATTAGAGTTCTTTTTCTAAGATACTTTCATAATATGTTTTTAAGAATACGTGAGAAGAGAAAAAAAAACAAAAAAATAAATTAAAAAATAATAGTGGGAGAACGTGTTAAAAAATATATATTCACATAATTTTTTATAGATCAACATTAGTGTTTTATTATGTGAGAATCTTAAGATTCAATAATAATTTTTTATAATGAATTATTATTACATAAAAATTACAAACTAATTTAGAGTTACTTCTCTTTTTCCTTTTAGCTTTTCACCGGAAACATGAAATGCTAACCTAATCAGGAAAACAAGCTGTACAAACGAAATAAGAAAAACTAAGCAACATTAATAGAAGAAAATACAAAAAAAAGAAACAAGATTAAAATAAAACATTTTTATATCTTTAAAGGTTTTATGATTGAATAGTCTAACACGATTTTATTATCTTTCGAGAAAACATGTTAAATGTTTAGAAGAAATTATGCTTCCATCATTATATGAGAGAGGTTTCTTTTTATTGTCGGTCTTGTCTATATATTTTTAATAATGCTAGCATTGTTCTTGGACCAAAAAGCCTAAGAAATATAAATCATATAATAATAAGTCGTTTTCTGCACCCAAAACATATTCGAATGGTACAAAATTTTATTTTTATAAATATTTTCGTAAAACATTATTATAGTAACAAATTTGTGAAATAAATTGCATATTTAGTTTTTGTGTTAAGTTAAAATCAATTTGAGAACACCATATAACTTTTCTTAACATAGGGAAAAGAGATTTTCTATAAATAAAATATACACAAGATGGTTTTAATTTATGAGAGAAATTATCCAACACAACTAATTGGAATTGAAGGTTCATACTACACTAAAAGAATCATACCTCATGTCATCTTTATAGAGATGAAACTTGACTACGATAAAAAATAAAAAATCATTAGAAATAACCATTCACTTTTTATATAAAAGTTATTTTAAAACCTTTTTATTAAGGACGTTGAACATTTTTTAAATATACTTTAAGAATGAATTTTAAATGTAACTATCCTATTATGATGTGAATACAATAAATAGAGAGAAATTATGAGACATTCCCACGTCACAGATTCCTAAAATTGAATGACAAGCATGATCGAACCAGAAAAAGAAACATGAGGCCGCGTTGGGAACAGAAGAAGACACATGAGGCCGCTTTGGTACGTATACATGATTTAACGAAGAACGTATAAGGGAATTTGTATGAATTTGAGTAGATAAATATATGTATTTTTTTGAGTAAATTTAGAGGGTGAAGTAAGTAGATTTGAAGATAAATTTTATAAGAGTTAGTGAATGATTTGAGTGATGTGAAAGATTAAAAAAAATTTAATAAAAAAATTTTAAATTACTAAATTACCCCTATGACAAAAATAAAATTAAATAATTATTAGAAGAGTTAAAAATATTAAAATTTAACAACATTTTAATATATATTCATATTTATATATATATATTTTATTATTACTAATTATTATACATAAATATAAATAATAATAATAATAATTATATATATTATTATTTTTTAACAATATTTTAATTATTATTTTATATATAATACTAATTATTAAATATAAACATATTATCATTTATTATTATAAATTATTAAATACATTAAAACATCAATAATAAAAGACTGTTTAGTAATGATCATTAACAGTGGAGACTGGTGTGAATTGATGGTCCTAGGTTCGTATGGTTCGTATGGTTGGTAAATATATTTTTGATCTTTTTAATTTTTAATAAAAATTAAAATTAGTCTCTTTTTAAAATTTTTGTCCAATTTAATTATCTAACTTTACAAATATTTAGATTTAATAATTTTAATTAAATTTTGTTAATTTTATTTAACATTTTAAATGCGTTTCAATACATTTTTTTAGTTAACATTAAAATATAAATATATGAAACCGTATAAACAATTCAAACGTTACCATGAAAGACACATTTAAAATGTTCAATAAATTTAATAAAATTGAGTTAAAAAGATTAAATCCAAACTTTTCTAAAAGTTAAAGAATTAAATTAGATTAAATTTTTAAAGAAATACTAATTTCAATTTTGACAAAAAAAAATATATTTAACCCATAAAAAAATAAAACATTATTGTTGCTTTTATCCATATATAAAAATATCGATAAATATATAAGGATGTAATATGAAATCTTTAAATACTAAACTTTCTTTAAAATCTAAATAGTTGATAATAGATTTTATACCACAAAAGTGTGATGTCTAAATTACTCTCATAAAACATTATTTTCATCGAAGTCAACAAGAAACAATTTCTTTTTTAGTATTATTTTTTTCATATAGATTTAAACTACAATTACTTTTTTTTTTTCAAAGAACATAACAATATAAAATAACAAATAACATAGTAGTAGGAGATGTTAGAATGAAAATAAAATAATAGGAACGTGAGATGTGAACTTATGCTAATAGTCAAGATTTTCCCTCTGTATAAAATGGAAAATCATGTCAACTTAAGTGCATGTATGTGAAGATGCTATTCTTATCAATGATGTCACATGATAAGAAATATAAGTTCTTTTAGTAGTGAGAATTCATAATAAGACTAATTGTGAAACTCTTGATTTGATATTAAATTAAATTATGTGTAATCCATCATTTGTGAGGCCGTGACAATTCTTTTCATATGAATTAGTTCTTAAATAGATACTTAAAGATTAACTACGAATTATTGTTCGGGTTGATGCACACAAGGTCTACTATTCATAGTTTAGGGTTAGGATTAATGTCTAATTTCTTTTACTTTTCTTGCTTTGTCTCAATGTTAGTGTAGACCAATATTTAGAGTGTTCTTGTTATTGGTAGCACTCCAATAATTTCAAATAAGACTTGCATCTTTGTCTTATTGGAATTGCTAGCACAAACTTAGTCTATTCTTGCTAAAAAAAAACTTAGTCTATATTCTTACTTATCCAATATCGTCATTGCTTCTTTTATGGGAAAAGACATTCATGGCCTATCATGATTTTAATCCATTGTGGAAAATACTCATCAACTAGCGCCAATTGTTTAGGAATTTTGGCTTGTGTCAGAGTTTCAACATGTTAACCATTCTTTTGGACTAGTTACGTATAGTTAGTGGTTATTAAGTTTATGATAGATTTTTAAAAATTTAAATATAATTTATTGTTAGAGGGTTGAATTAGCTTACAATATTTAACACGTTTTAAAAAATAGTCAAGCCAATAATATGTCCTAAATTAGAAAAATAAATATATTTCATAGTTAGAATTGGTCAAATTGATATTAATATTTTGATTATATTATATATGCGGATTTGTCTAATCCATAGACTTTTGAAACAAAAGTCTGTAATTATCCCCTACGAATATAAAAATTGTCTCTCATTTTTATTTTCATTGTATAACTATATAACTAGCATACTTATTTGGTTCATATATACATGCTCAATTATTTATTAAATATTTTTTAACCAAAAGTAAAAAAAAAAACAAAAAAACATAATATTATAAATAATCATTGTCAAATTGAGACACTTTTTTTTCTTCTTTTCAATGAAAAATAAACAATGGAAAAATTATAATTATATGAATTTTAACATAAATTATAAGATAAATTAATATTATTTTAGTAATTCAAAATATAGACAAGTTCAAGGATTAAGTAATGATGAATACATACATTGATTTTCATCTTTGTACTTGATTTTAAAAAATTTAAATAACACTTATATCTATACTCATGCTCGATCAATCCAAATATGCTTAATTAATATCGAGCGAGATTCAAGTTATACTTATGGCTACGAGTTTTTTTTTCTTTTTTTCTTGCCGATGTCACTCAAGCACGACATTTTTCTCATTTAGTTCTCCTCTTTTAATTTCAAAATTGTATTTATTTTTATTTTTAAAGTTAGCTTAGTCGATAATAACTAATAAATTTATAATTTTAGTTATATTTTATAGTTAAAGTTTTCTAACATTAATTTTATCTAAGCATGAAAAATAACATTACTCTAGCTTCCTTTTGAATATAAAAATGACATATTTTTAGTACTTCCCTTCATCTTCTCACAAACTCTTTTTATCCCCTTTCAATCTTCTCTTTCTCCTTTATATAAATTTTCTAATCATCTTGGTACGTTGATATTGTAACATTGTCATCATCAATGTTGGAAAATATGCTATTAAAGCACTTAAAATAGGCTCGGCTGGTCTACAAAATATGCAAAACGGGAGAAAAAAAAATTGTGAATTAAGTTCAATAAGGTAATTTTTTCCTATCTCGTTTGATCCACAATCTAAATGAGCTTAGGTCGAGTTGAGATGTATATTTATATTTCAACTCATTTTATAAAATAATTATTATATTTAACAAAATTAAAATAATATTATTTTTGAAGCGGGTTCCTATATTATATTTTATATTTATTTACATATTAAACCTTGTATATAAATTAAAATTTAATTTAAAAATACATATTTATTTTTTTATTTAAAATGTATTTGATGATTTTTATGTTCTTCAAAAAATTTAAAACTTGTCAGAAAGACTATCTCAACGCTACATCAAATAAGATCTAAGTGATACATTAGAAAACCTAAATGGAAAGGAAAAGAGAATAAATCAGAATGCAAGATTGTTGTCCCCACGTAATACTTTTAATAAGACTTCACAAAATCAATTTTTTTTATATGAGAATTGTAATATGCTAATGAATTATAATGTTTTGTTCCTAGACTAGTTAATTAGGGATGTCAACAGGGCAAGGTAGGGACGAGTTTCACTATCTCATACTCATCTCCGTAAAAAATTTATCCTCATCCTCATACCCAAACCCAATGGGTATCAAACTTTTGTCTCATCCCCATCCCCACTGGTTAACGGGTATAATCTCGTACTCATACATGTACTCATTTTCTTACTACTTTAATATTAATTTTAATTAATTTTTATAAAATAATAAAAAATTACGGTAAAGTAAACATAATATTATCAAATATTCAATATTAGGAATATAGTTATTTCTTCAATATCAAATACTTTGAAATAAATCATAATTGTTTACATTTTAGATTATAATACCAAATAAAATTTAATGAGAACCAAAACATTTACTAAATTTGCAAGCATTAATGAAACCTAGTTGATAAATTTTAAAAATATTTTTAAAATAATATAAAAGGAAAAAAATATTAAAGGAAAAAAAATATTTATATTAAAATATATTTTAAATGTTTGTTTACTTCAATTTTTTAAATTATAATGAATCTAGTTTTTATATACTAATAAAAGTTATAATACATCACTTGATCAAAATGACGTAAAGAACAAATAATAAACATAATAATAAAATTTTAACATAGATATTGTATCTTTTGAACCACAATATATGTTGGATGGTGGTAAAAAATTATTCATGGCAATTACATTAAATTTTTATATTGTAGTAAATAAAAATTATTTATACAATTATAGTGAAAAAATTAAAGAGTGATTGTAATGAGTTAGAAATAAAAAATAATTAGATAAAATTTATCGAAATAGTATTCTACATGATGAAAATAAACAAAAAATAAAAATATTAAAAAATTAACAAATGTGTGTCTTATAAATAATTTGGAGACTATTGAAAGGAATCACACAAAGGAAAACAAATATATAATTAATGGTATGATAAGATGAAAAATATCTTAGAGATCTAAGAAAACTTTTCAAATATCAATATACTCAATGGTTGATAAAAAAAAAATGACGCAAAGAACAAATAATAAACATAATAAAATTTTATCATAGATCTTGTATCTTTTAAACTCCAATATATTTGGATGGTGATAAAAAATATTCATGGCAATTACATTAAATTTTTATATTGCAGTAAATAAAAATTATGTATACAATTATAGTGAAAAAAATTAAAGTATGATTGTAATGAGTTAGAAAACAAAAAATAATTAGATAAAATTTATCAAAATAGAATTCTACATGATGAAAATAAACAAAAATAAAAAATATTAAAAAATTAACAAATGTGTGTCTTATAAATAATTTGGAGACTATTGGAAGGAATTGCACAAAGAAAAATAAATGTATAATTAATGATAAGACGAAAAATATCTTAGAGATCTAAGAAAACTTTTCAAATATGAACATATATACTCAATGGTTGAGAAATAACAAAAATTATTTTAGCGAAATAAAAAAGTTCTTCAAATGAAACAAAAATTAATAATAATAAGTATATATTTTTTATATTACCTAGTAAATGAAATGTTTATGCTATTAAACACTTAAATTGAGAGTATTAAACATTCTCATGTGAAAGGAAAATATACAATAAATAAAAATATTAAAAAATAATAGAAATATTCAAATGTTAGACATAAATTTTTTTTAATTGACATACATCATTTTACATAATTACATAAAAGTTATGATAAGATAAAAAATATATTGGAGATACGAATGAGTTTCATGACAAACCAAATATTTAGAGAAAATAAAAAATAGAAAGAATATATATATATATATATATATATATATATGGTTACTTAATTAATTGTGAATATTTTAATAATTTAAACGATGATGGAGATATGACGGGGACGGGTATTATGGCGGGGATACATTCATCCACATCTCCATCCCATACCCAATTGAAAAAATCGGGTATTTCCCATACCCATACCCATACCCAGTCAATGCGGGGATTCTCTGTCAAAATGGAAACGGGTTCGAACAATACCCACGGGGATGGATAGAGATGTCAAAATAGGTTTCAACCCGTGAGCCAACCCGGCTAACCACGGGTTCAAGCCGGGTTGGGTTGAGAAAAATTCAACTTTTTCAAAAGTGGGTTGAACTCAACCCGGCTCACTTAACCCACGAGTTAAACGGGTTCGAGCCGGGTTGAAGGTGGCACTACAAGAAATCTGTTAATTACCGACGGACAAATACCGACGGATATTTATCCGTCTGTAATGATAATTTTCCGACGGATTTAGCGACGGATCTTAAGCGGGAACAATACCGACGGATTTGTCCGTCGGTAATAACACAAGACACAGCTGGCGACGGATTTATCCGTCGGTAAATTTTTTCATGCAATTACCGACGGATTACCGACGGATTAGTCCGTCGGTAAGTTCGCGGATTAAACTTAAAAAAAATCAGAAACCCTTTCCTCCCAATTCGTGAAAGTCGTCTCCTCCAAAACGCAGTGAGAACGCGCCACTCGCGTTGCGCCATTACCGCCACTCTGAACCGCCGCCGTGCTAGTTGCAATCTTGGCCGTAACGGCCTTCTTCCGGTGTCCGCTCTGTCACCCACTGCAAAACGCGATTCTTCTTCTCCAAACGCGTTATTGAAGTCGCGCTGCTGTTGCCGCCGATTGCTGCTGCCACTGCCGTCGCAATCCCACTCCCAATCGTCGCCGTGACGGCCTCCTTCCAGTAACGCTTTCGATGGCTTGAGTTCGAGTTTGGGATTCGGTGGCTTGAGTTCGAGAAGCAGGGTAAGGGTTTTGTTGCTCGAGCAATAAACCAAGCTTTTAATTCATCCTTACCCATTATTTTTTTTCTGATAGTTGCTTCCATTTTTGTGGCGAGAGGAATTCGAATTGGGCTTCCGCGTGAGTGAGGTGCTCTGTTTGGTGCTGCTCCGGCCGTTGAGGATTCCGGCCGTCGAGGTGCTCTGACCGTGGGGGGAACCACTGGTTTTGGTGCTGCTGGGCTGTCTTGGAGGTAACTCCCATTTTCCTTTCATTTTTCTTCCTATTGCAGTGCATCCGAATTGAATGGAATTGAATGATAGAGCATGTGCTGCTGGTTTGAAGCTTAATTTTATGATAATTATCATCACCAATCTTTAATAATTGTTTACATAAACTTCATTTTAACTAACCAATGTATATAGATGCATGTATTTTGGACTGCATTATTTTGGTGAATGGAAAACTTGAATGTGAAAAGTAGTGCATTTTGATATGTTTGTGATTGGAATTAATGATCTGATTTAGCTAGCTAACATCTTCATTCGTTATTTATCATATTTTTTTGGTTTTGTTTTTGGTCCTTTCCATTGGCCATTTTTTGAGTTTTGACTAGACAAACTCAAATTACCTTGTTAATTCTGAGTTGTGATGTTTTCTCCATCTCTCTTGTGTTAATTAGAACTTGTCCAATTAGTTTTTTAATAGTTATATGCACTAGTGTACTTAATTTCGAAATTTTTGCACTTTTAGCCTAGTTTAGTGGTACTTTTAGGTGTTAAGGACCAAGATTTCGAGTTGTTGTTGATTTTTGTCGTGTGAGTTCCTTTCTAGTCATGTTTTGGCATTAGAAACTTGTGTGGATAGTTAGATTAAAGTTTCATAGGTTAGGGTAGTACATGCACATAATTTAGTAGACTAGTCTTGGTTTTAGGTAGTGATTTTGTGTAAATCTGTTTGGAGGCAGCTTGTGTGTTAGGATTAAGTTTTCCTAAGTCATTTTAAACTTGTCTACGTAGTTTCTATCCACTTCTACCCGTGATTTAGCATAACCATAGTTTTTAGCCTAGTTTTAGTGTCTTTTAGGAGGTTTTAGGTAGTGAAACTTTGAGTTTTAGGTAGGATTTAAGTTTTGAGTTATTTCTTAGGTTCCTTTTGTCATTTTAAGCTTGTTCAGTAGGTTCTTGGTGCTGTTCTTACCAGTTTCCATAGTTAGCATATTAGAGCAAAAATGCAAAAAGTCAACTCTTGGTCAACTTAGCAACTTTTAATCCAATTTAGTGTTTATTTAGGCCATTGTTTCAGCTGCATTTTCTGCCATAGGATCACTGTTTCTGCATCAAACTAAGCCACAAAGTTAGTCACTCTAATTCAATGACAAAAACATTGACTAAGTTGTGAGTGGTAGACTACTTATGCATAAAGTTAGCCTCCACATATGAATTTTCGTGTGCCATCTTATTCCTCACTTTGGCCTAAGTTTTCATCATTCTTATACATTCTCCATCAGTTTACACTTGTGTTTAAGGTTCAAATAAAAAAGTCAAAGTTTAGTCAACTTTCTAAATGGCTTATTCTTTTGCAGGTACATTGACTATCTTATTTTGTAGTTCCTCAACCCTTGTCTGGTGTTTTTGGTATGTAGCTTTCATTGTAAATTTTTTGTTGTTGTTTGAATATATATGATTGAAGTATGATTATAGCAAATACTAATTGCTTTATTCAATTGCTACCTTGAAATCAAGTATACTACCTTTCATATGCCTTCTACATTCATGGGCTTAAGTAGTAATAGGTTTATTACTTAAGTCTAATGTTTGATAATTGTCCTTTGTTGCACTTATCCAGTGTAACATAACATTTTCGTCCTTTGATTTGTCCTAGGACATGGCCGAATTTCTCATCCAATTGTATATGTGAATTGCTATTGGACTAAAATAATACTATAAAATTGGTGCAAAAATTGAAATCAAGTTAACTAGAGGTGTGCTAGAATGAAGAAATTATTCGCGCACCCTCTATCTTTGCCTTCTACATGCATGGGCTTAAGTAGTAATAGGTTTATTACTTAAGTCTCATGTTTGATAATTGTACTTTGTTGCACTAGCATAGTGTAACATAACATTTTTCTCCTTTGGCTTGTCCCAGGACATGGCCGAAGTTCCCATCCACCGTGGTTGGATGTATGACCGTTGTTATCCTGGAAGAAGAGGTTTAAAGGAAGATTTTATCATAGGAGTTGAGTACTTTATTTGGACGGCTCGACAATATAAATATTATGCTCTTGATGGAGGGATTAGATGTCCATGCTTAAAGTGCCAATGCACTAAAATTTTGAAAGACGCGGTGGTTAAAGTTCATTTATACCAAAAAGGATTCATGCCAAATTACAAGATTTGGACATTTCATGGTGAAGAAATGCCCTCTGTTGATTTGACTGCACAAGAAAATTGCCTTCATAGTTCAAGTACTGTTGCACACAGCTCTGAGATGGATCAATTTATGTATATGCAAGAAATGGTGAATGATGCTCTTAATCGACATCCTTCATTTGAAGAACAAGACAATAGCCGTTTAGAAGAGTCTCCAAACGAAGCCACTCAGAGGTTTTACAATTTATTGGCAGAGGCAAATCAACCTGTATTTGAAGGGGTAACAGAGTCGAAACTATCAGTATGCGTTAGACTTTTGGCATGCAAATCTAATTGGAACATTCCTAACCAAGCATTAGACAATATGGCAAAAATCTATTTAGATCTAACACCACCAAATAATTCTTTACCAAAGAATTATTATGAAGCCAAGAGATTAGTTTCAAAGTTGGGATTAGAGTCTAAGAAGATTGATTGTTGTGTTAATGGGTGTATGCTTTTTTATGACAACGATAATGGCAAAAATGATGCATCATTACTTGAATGCAAATTTTGTGGACAAGCTCGATATCACACAATCCATGCAGGAAGAAGGCAAAAAAAACCAATTCCATTGAAGTCTATGTTCTACTTGTCTATAGTTCCAAGATTACAAAGAATGTTTGCTTCAATGGAAACAGCACAACACATGACATGGCATTATGAGAACAAAACTCAAGGAGTGCTACGTCATCCATCTGACGGTGAAGCCTGGAAGCACTTCGATCGAAAACATGAATCCTTCGCCAGTGATCCTCGTAACGTTCGACTTGGTCTCTGTTCGGATGGATTTAATCCATACATCCAGGCATCGTCTTCACCATATTCTTGTTGGCCTGTGATTGTTACTCCATACAATCTTCCACCTGAGATGTGTATGACAAAGCCTTTCATGTTTTTAACATGTCTAATACCAGGTCCATGTAATCCAAAGGCATCCATAGATGTTTATTTGGAGCCTTTGATTGATGATTTGAATAAGTTGTGGAATGGTATTTGGACGTATGATGTTTCAAGGAAGCAAAATTTCCTTATGAGGGCGGCTTTGATGTGGACAATTAATGACTTCCCTGCATATGGAATGTTATCTGGTTGGAGCACACATGGTAAATTAGCTTGTCCACATTGCATGGAGCACACTAAGACATTCACATTGAATTATGGTCGGAAAAGTTGTTGGTTTGACTGCCATCGGAGGTTCTTGGCCATTGACCATCCATTTAGGAGAAACAAAAAGGCATTTCGCAAAGGGGAAGTTGAAACGGATAGGCCACCTCCTAGGTTAACCCCATCACAAGTTTGGAGAAGGGTCAAAGATTATCCAAAAGTGACTGAAACTGGTGTGACAAGGATAGATGGGTATGGAGAGTGGCATAATTGGACCAAAAGAAGCATATTTTGGGATCTTCCATACTGGAAAGATAACTTACTAAGACATAATCTCGATGTCATGCATATAGAAAAAAATTTCTTTGACAACATCTTCAACACCGTGATGAATGTTAGTGGCAAGACTAAAGATAATGACAAGGCAAGAAAAGATTTATCTTTATATTGTGGCCGAAAAGACTTGCAGTTGAAGCCACAATCTAACGGACGGTTGCTCAAACCAAAAGCAAATTACACCTTCACAAAAGATGAATCTAAAATAGTTTGTCGTTGGATCAAGGAACTAAGAATGCCAGATGGCTATTCTTCAAACTTGGCAAGATGTGCTAATATCGAAAAGGGTAGTATTCACGGTATGAAAAGTCATGATTGTCATGTCTTCATGGAGACATTACTCCCTGTTGCGTTCAGCTCATTGCCAATGCATGTGTTAAATCCTCTAATAGAAATTAGTCATTTTTTCAAAGACTTATGCTCAACGACACTGAAGGAGCATTCACTGAAAATGTTAGAGGAAAATATTCCAATTATTCTTTGCAAATTGGAAAGAATATTCTCTCCCGGGTTCTTTGATTCAATGGAGCATCTCCCTGTTCATTTGCCATATGAAGCATGGCTTGGTGGGCCAGTGCAATATAGGTGGATGTATCCATTTGAAAGGTGATAAACCATGATTACTATATCTTTGTATGTTTTAGACTTTTATTCTCGTTTCAAATCACAATCTATTCATTTCTTTTTATAGATTTATGGGGGAATCAAAACGTTCTGTAAAAAACAAAGCCAAAGTGGAAGGTTCAATTTGTGCAGCCTACTTGCATCGTGAAACAACATATTTTTGTTCTCATTATTTCAAGAACTTCATCTTGTCGCCTAGCAATGTTAGGAATGAAACACGCTGGCAAAATGAAACATGTGACTCAACATTATCAGTGTTTCGACAAGTTGGTCGTCACGCAGGCAAGGAGCTGACTTATTGGTTAACTGATGCTGAATTCAACTCTGCTCATGTCCATGTGTTAATCAATTGCGCTGAAGTTAAATCGTACCTTGAGTATGTTCTAATCTCAATCTCAGCACCTTAATCAGGAAGTTTATATACTTATTATTAATTGTATTCTTATGTAATAGCTCATTCGTTGTGGCTAATCAAGTACATGAGGGAACTGCTTCTGCTCGAATATACTCAGAGTTTCCTTACTGGTTCAAACATCAAGTATGTATGCTCCTATTTCTTAAACAAATTGTTGTTATCCAAATTCATGTAACAATTTATTGTTGCATATTTGTAGGTTTATAATGCGCCATTAAGTCTCAAAAATCAAGATTTAAGAGATTTGGCAAATTGGCCCATGAGATGCGTAAAAGAATGGCACACATACTTTGTTAATGGGTATAAGTTTCACACTAATGAATGGTCCAAAGGAAAGAAGACAATTAACTGTGGTGTGTACGTGAAGGGCATTACAGAGGGAGGTTATGATGATTTTTATGGAATAATTCATAAAATATTTGAGCTAGAGTACAACAGTTGTACTTCTCCAAAGAAAGTAGTTGTTTTTTATTGTGAATGGTTTGATCCTTCTAGAGATGGTACAAGGGTGAATCCTAGGTATAATATTGTTGAACTTGACATGAGTAAAAGATACCGACCTTTTGATCCATTCATTCTAGCTAATAATGTTAGACAAGTTTACTATGTCCCATATCCAGCATTTCGGAGCATCGACAAAAGTGGTTGGTGTGTTGCGATACAAACTAAGCCTAGGGGTCGCATTGAGTCAAATGAGGTGGAAGAGGATATTCCATATCAAGTTGATGAAATGTCATATGCCCATGAAATAATCGATGTTGAAAGTGTATCTACATTGCATGACTTTGATGGTGCTCCTGAAGAATTGGAAGGAGAAGTACAAGAAGAAGATGGAGAAGAAGAAGAAGAAGAAGAAGATGAAGAAGATGAAGACGACCAAGAAGAAGAAGAAGAAGAAGATTATGATGATGATGATGATGATGATGATGACGACGACGACGAGTATGACGATCATGGCAAAAATGATGATGATGAGGATGACGATGATGATTGAATTATTTAGTTGTTGTGATATGTTGTTGTGGTTGTTGTAATTGTTAAATTTATGTAAAAGATTCATTAACTATGTTTTGGCAAACTTTAAATATTTCACTTATAAAAGTATTATTTTGTGGTTGGTAATGTGAATTACACTTGTCATTTTAAACTGTAAAATAACTATCTTGTTAATATTTGATGTTGAATTTTGTTGTTTTATATAGTTTGACTGCTGCAATGTCACCTAGACGTCCATCTAGTTCCGATAAAGGGAAGAAGACAAAGCCAAGAAGACAGCCAGCACGGTATATCATAAGGGTTCCTGGCCAAATACCACAGAGTGCGCCCATTCAGGCACCATCACTTGCTAGGGTACCCACACCACACCTTGCCGGGGTTACCACACCATCTACATCCATTCCGTCACCACACCCTATTGTGGTACCCACACTAGATCCCACCATGGTACTCACACCACCTACCTCCACACCACACCCTACTGTGGTTCCCGCACCACCTACCTTCACAGCACACCCTACTGTGGTTCCCGCACCAGCTACCTTCACACCAAACCCTACTGTGGCTCCTGCACCACCTACCTCCACACCACAACCTTCCCATCAAGGACCCTCCCCTGTTGTGGTTCACACTTCTTCTAGACCTTCCTCATCCTCTAATCCCTCTCCTGATGTTGCTCCTACAGCAGATGCTCCTGATTCAGCTGCTGATGATGTTGACCCTCCTCTCCATGAGCGACCGATGATTGAGCCTTTTAATCGGGGGTAATATCTATTTAGATCTTAAATACTAATTTGTATGCCATGACTTGTTATTTGCCTTGCCTTCTTTTTGATGACTTTTATGCATTTATATTTAGGTTTGTTCCTTCTAGAGTTGCTTCTCAGGCAATCACAAGATCTATTAAGCAACAGTTCCTTTCGCCTTGGCCATCATGGGGAGCCATACCTCCAGAAGAGAGAGAACCTTTTTGGCAACGATTTAAGGTAAAACGTCATGAAACTTATTTTCATTCTATATTTATGTATGTATTTCAAAGGAAAAGTAGATGGTCACTGCTATTAGACTTTAAATACCATGCATATTGTGTTGTCAACATCATATGTACTTGATTTATTGTTACAGAGATCGGTTCAGTGGAGACCTGAGCACGAAGGTCAAATTAAAAAAAATTTCCACTCTAAAGCATCTCATAGGCTATCTGAGATGTTTAGAGATGCCCGAATTGCAGGAGAGCGCCCTTATTGGATTGGGGACGATATCTAGAATCGATTGCTAGAACATTGGAATTCTCCTTCTTATCGCAACAAGCAAATTACAGCCCAGAGGAATAGAGCTTCAGAAAAGGGTGGCACCCTACACACAGGTGGTTCCATTACCACTCATAAGCATGCCCTTCGTATGGTATAAACCTTAATCTTTTTTATTTTCATATTATGATATAATTTACTTCTTTTAAAATCGATGTATACATATAACAATTTATTTTGTTAAAGGAAAAAGAGTTGGGGCGAGAGGCATATATTGATGAGGTATTTTACCAAACTCATCTTCGCAAGGGATCTGGCCAGTTTGTTGATGAAAGGTCTCGAAGAACACATGTAAGGAAATCCTTTTACTATTTATTATTTCCTTTAAACTTATATGTTGTACCTTATTTAACTAATTTGTCATTGTTTTCTTTAACAGGAAGAATTTTCAACTAGACTCTCACAGGTTAGATCTGAGCAAGGGTCCTGTGCTGAGGCGTCAGAGCATAATGATGAGGAAGACGTCATTAGGACACAGTGTTGGGTTGATGTTGTCGGCGGAAAAAATAAAGGAAGACTTTATGGCACTGGAGAACTTGGCAAAGGTTCCACTGCTGGAAGAGGTATCCACAAACAACAAGCATCTTCTTCCAGCAATGCTGAGGAGGCCCTGAACCGACTCACACAACGACTAGAAGAACGTGATCAAGCTTATGAAAATTTGACAAGGCAGTTTCAAAACTTCCAAAATCTAGTCATGGCCTTTCTACCTCCTGATGCCCAGACCCGTCTTCAACAACAGCAGTCCAACCCAACACCGCCCCAGCAACAACCCACTCCAGTCCAACCCGCACCAGTCCAACCCACACCAGTCCAACCCACTCCAGTCCAGCCCACTCCAGTCCAGCCACAGATTGAGCAACAAGAAGACCCTACAGAAGAAAATCATTCAGATGATTATGTAGATTATTAGGACATTTTTCTATACTGAGTTTGTTATTTATGTCTGCTTTTACATTAGTTAAACATATATAACCTATGAGATTGTGATTGAAAGATGTTTATCTTTATTTGACTTTTATATACAGACTCTAAAAATATTTATGCGTGTGATGTCTGTATAAGATACCTGTCTGGATTGGCTATGGATAACTATAAGATGGGCAGGTCTGATTGTATTTGTGAGATTGCAGGTTTGATAAATTTTGTGGACAGTGCGAATACAAACTGCACTGGAAAACTGTTTTCAAATTACCGACGGAATATTCCGTCGACAATCCGTCGGAAAAAGCTGCGTCGAATACATGTAAATACCGACGGATACTGCCGTCCGTAATTTCCGACGGATCCTGCGAACGGTACTTACCGACGGATTCTGCGGTCGGTAATTACCGACGGATACGGCGGTCGGTAATTACCGACGGATACCGCGGTCGATAATTACCGACGGATACGCGGTCGGTAATTACCGACGGGCAGTATCCGTCGGTAACCGTTACCTACGACCCTTTTACCGACGGATTTTGGCTCGTCGGTTGTCCGTCGGAAAAAGTAGTTTACCGACGGATATATGTTGGTATCGACGAATCTCGACCGTCGGTAATCTCTATTTTTTTTGTAGTGTGGGTTGGCCCACTTAACCCACCAACATTTTTTTACAATTTTTTTTTTAAATTTTCTTTTAATTTTTTTTAAAATTATTTACTACTTCAATTATATTTGTTCACAATTTCATATTTTTAAATGCTAGAATGTTGCTTAATTATATTTGAATTATTTAAATGTTTAATTAATTTGATTGTCAAGTTATATATATGTTGATACTTTAATCTTTAACTATAATCTTTATAGTAAATTACTCAAGTAACCGTCTTATAAACAATTTTTTCTAAATTAGCATGAAAAAAATGTATATTTTTTTTATTTATATTTTGTTGAATAGCATGACAGAAAATTTGTAATATTAGTCATGCTTTCTTAGACTAATGGATACTTTCTTGGAAATAATTCTTCATATATTGGTGGTGAGCATGATCAAAACATTGGTTCTTGATTTTACTATGATTGTCATCTCATGGGTTACTTAAAAATTTATTAAATATTTGAATAATAAAAAAAAATAATAATTGTTTTAGGTGGGTTGGTGAGCCAACCCACTTAACCCACCAACCCGTGGTGGGATGAGCCGGGTTACAAAATTTCTGGCTCACCAGATAGTGAGCCGGATTGGGTTCACTCATTTTGAACCCGACTCGTGTTGAGCCAACCCGTGTGAACCGGGTTGACTTACTTTGACATGTCTAGGGACGGATTTATTTGTCATCTCTATAGTTAATATTTCAAGATTTGATTTAATCAACTCTATTAGGAAAATCTTTTTTAAACATATATAATTATCGTTCGTATAATTGATACTCCTCTTCTTTATTTCTTTACTCGATTGTAGTTCGGTTCGGTTTTGATAAAATTGCATTGGTTGTAGTCACTTTCATAAAAACATTCTTAACAAATGTTAAATGGTAATTAAGTGATTATATATATAGCAAAAAATATGGTAACTGGGTATAAAAAATAATTTATTGGTAAAAGCTATTTAAGTGATGTAAAACAGGTGTTTCAATGTTAATGTATCAACTGTTTTGGTATTGGATATATCCCCTATCTATATCCCCTTTCAACTTTTTCAATCACTTTCTTTATTCATTGCAAGTAGACATGTTTATGAATTTGATTATCTGCACGTGAAATTAAAAACATCTATCTTTAACGATTACTTATTCTTTATCAGAAAAAAAAAAACTTAATTTGTCTAATTTAATATTCTCGGTCAAGATATCAAATCGTTCAACAATATCTTCCTAATTAGATTGATTATCGTCATCGTTATTCTTCTTGCTCTGATTATGTCACTCTCGTATCTTTCTACGCCGCGGGGCCATGGAAAATTGATTTCGAGTGCCCTAAGCAATGCGATGAGACTAATTAATTAATCTGCTTGATTATGTTGTCAAATAGTGAAGTTTATCTGAGCACATTTTTCAAATTTTGGTGAACATAAGCAAATAAGTTGAACCAATCACGGAATTAATTGACAAGAGGTAAATAAAAAGGACAGGAAGAGAAAGACAAAGGGTTTTTGATTTTAGTTTTGGAGGAAGTGGAGAATAATGAACCAATTGCATGATTTAATTTTTGTTTTTGAAGTAATTGATAATAGAACCCGAAAAGTCTTTGAAGTGTGTGGAGAAAGAGAGAGAGAAAGGGGTTTTCCCGTGGGAAAAGCTTGGAGGCATTCAAAGAAGACACCTTAAGCTATAGGACAATGTTGTCAAAAAAATCGTTTTCCTTCTAAAACATGTTTTTGACACTTGTTGGTAGGTGCTACGCTACTTCCTACTGCCATGCATGACCCATTCAGATTCCTTTTCCTTTGCCAGCTTCAGACATAACCCCACTATGTACACACCACCATCACCACCACTCTCTTAACTTCACCACGTTCCCATGTACAAGAATGTTTCGTTTCACTGTTTTCCCGTGCCCCATCTCTGACCCCACATGCTTCTTCTTTCATCACTAATCGCTGCCTCATTTTGCACACGACAAACCTACACCAGCTTGCATATGTTGTCCCTTTCTGTCTTATCCACTTTGGCCGTTCTACAATCTGCAAATCAAACTCCAGTTATGTTGGATTATGTTTTATATGGATTATAGTTATTAAAAGATTATGGTTCTATATATATTTATTTATTTGTTATGTGCGGTCGGTGCATTTGTCATTTTTCACTAAAAAAGACCCGCCAGATGACTCATGTTAATCCAACTCAAAATTCTGGGTTCTGTGCAGAACCACCTAACGACAAGAAAGACCTGCCAAGCAACACGAGCTTGAATGGTTCGGGTTATGCAATTTTTGAGTCTCGTGGTGTTTTTGAGTGCACTATAAATTCCGATACATGAATGTGATTGTCCATGTTTGTAAATGGTGGAGAATTTATATTGCGATTGGTGATTTTGATGATTGGATGTTTATAGGAGCATGTGGGTTCAAAAATGGTGGGAAATGAATGTTAAATCCGAATTTGGATCCAAATGATTAGATGATGTAATTGAAGGTGTGTGCATGCTGGAAATTTAATTAGGAGTGAAATTGTATTATTGGATGACTTAATCGCACTATGGGGAAATTTTGGCGTTTCTCACAGGTTCAGGAAATTCTGGGAAATGCCCGGAATCTGATGCACCGCCTAGCGGCACGTTCTTGCCGCCAAGCGACAATTAGGAACCAGCAATTCTGGGTTGGTTGTGTTGTGCGCACATTTGAGAAATCTATTAGGGGGTTTAAGTGGGTTTTGAAACGTGTAGCGCCTGGTGGTGAGGGATGACCGCCAAGCGATCTACAACACAATTTCGCCTGGCGATGCTTAGGCTGCACCAGGCGATAGTGTAGGAGCAATGGAATTTTGTGGTGTTTGTTGCATGGTTTGGTGTGATGGTCTTGGCTTGTGATGTGCTTGGAACTTTTTTTTTTTACGAGCGGTGGTTCGTAATGGATTGTGAACATGTGGTGATCACGAGTGGGTGGTCCGTGATGATGGGAATCTTGTATGAGAATATGAGCGGGAGGCTCATATTGGTTAACTCCACTCTATTGTTATGAGCGTCATGTTCATAACGGGATGTTTCCACATGTGTTGGATTACGAGGGGAGGTTCGTAGAGGTTAGATCATGAGTGACAGGTTCATGAAAGCATTAGAATCCCTAAGACTAAGGTTGAGTGTGTGCTCGTCTCATATATAGGTTATGAGACCGGGGTGGCGTGGTATAAAGGTTTTGTTTTAAGTGATAAAATGATTAAGTTAAAGTGCTCTGGGTGAGGGTTTATGATATGACCTTTGCATGCATGTTTAATTATATTGAGTCTATCTTTTTGTTTGTGTTTGGCGATGATCATGTACCTTGTCACACAGGAGCATATGTTGTTTTAGGTGATGTTGGGGATGTTTAGAGTTGGAGTGGGGACTAGCTGTTGGGGTTTCCTTTGAGGAACTATTTTGAGTATACTGTAATTACGTCGGTTTTGAAACTCGAATTTTGCAATGTGTTATATTATGGATTTTGAACTTGCGTGCAATTAATAAAGTTTAAAATTTCTCGCGTTTTTGGAAATTATTATTAAATACTGAGTATTTTAAATTATAATTTTTTATTATTAAGTAATATCTGCGTAGGATGTTACATCAAATCATGCAATTATCCTCTAATTTTGAGCAATATCTCATGCACTAGTAGAATTTTGTGTTTCATGGAAAATTTCTTGTGGATTTCTTACTAAAATTTGTAGGAAAATTTTTCTTGCCAATTTTTCTATGAATTTTGATCAGTAAGTAATACTTTCATAGATAATTAGTAAGCGAGAAATTTAAAAATTTGCAGGAAATTTCTTGCAAACGTTTTTATGAAATAAGTGAACTAAAAATTTATCCTTAATCCTTCACAAATGCCGATAGAACATTCTCAAGATCCAAATAATAGTATAATGCTTTTTACTATAAAATACATGCTCTGTTACTTGAAGACACAAGCGCTTTACTCACAACTTAACGTGTTTTCCTTAGTGATGTTTGCTATATTTATGTGAATCTCACTTAGAATTTTATAATGTAGAATAAAGAAAAATTTATCAAAAGAGCATTCCTACACTCCTTAAAATAACAAGCCACACAAACTCCATGACCAACTCTTTTCAAATTTCCTAACGTCAAGAAATCCATAACAATAAGATGCAAATAACCTAAAAAAATATATAAAAACTGAATGAATCACCTAAATTCCATGCCTTAGATTGTGAATATCCTTCTTAATTTTCCCGTACTTCATTATGAACTTCATTGCAATGATCTAATAATAGAGAATAATAATCGCAAAAGATCGACTTAGAAGAATCCGTAATCAGAACAATAGCTTACTTGGCCTGTGTGCTTCTGCCTTCCCTTGTATACCTTGAGCCTTTAGTTGATGGCAGGAAGCATGTCGATCTAAGATTTTTAACAACGACAAAGATGTGGGATTCCTTCTCGTGCTTGTGGCAGATGTACTTCTCATGATCGGAGATCACAACGTCAAAGTCGAAGGCTCGTTCCTCTCATCGAAACCTAGCTTGAAGACGAAATAGCATGACGTGTCGAGAACCGACTCCACGCACTCTCGCACTGGCCTTAAACTAAGGTCCCGCAGTGATCCCGACGAGCTACGACGCGGATCCACCCTGATCAAGTCTTGTCTGACTATAATCCATTGTTGCACTTTTAACTGCCGTCAACACTTAATTTCATTTGGATGAATGAGTTTATTTTTGAAAAGAAAAATAAAAGTAAAAAATGTTTTTTAGTTAATGACAAATACAAAAAGGTGAAGTAAATTTTTCTTCAATGATTTTTAAACTTTAATTTTAGTAAAAAAAAAATATAGATAAAAAAAGAAAGAAGAAGGAAGAGTCCAATTTATTTTTAATTATAACACTCATTCTTATGAGCTTAACAACCTAACATATTTTGGTTTTCACTTTTTGCTTTTATACCCTTTGCTCCTAATAGAGAAAATAATGATATAATTCTAATAATTAGAAACAATATATTTTCTAATGGTTAGAATCATTGTTATTATTGATGATGTTTAATATTGTGATATGAGAAGGTGTGATTTGATTTTCGTGATGTGCTGCCATGATGACCAATTTCTATTTTATATTGTTCATTAGAATTAAGGCTAGAGTACATTGATATTGTAATGTGTGGAGATAAATAGATAGACTATCATATGAAAAGGGATCGAAAAAAAAATTCTCTACATTTCTCTACTTTTTTCCCATCACCACTCACTACAAAAAAAATTGATTTTCATACAGACAAAATATGTATGTAAAGTCCTAAATTCGTATGTAATTGAACAACTCTGATGGATAACATACGAAAAAGAATCCGTATGTAAAATAGGCGTCGATAATTTTATATAAGAAAATATTTTGTATGTAATGTTACATACAGAATAAATCTATATGAGACGTTATCCACGAAATAAATTCGTATATAACTGATAAGGACATTACAGAAGAAAATAAATTTGTATGTAATAAATATAGATTTTTCCTACCAAATAAATCCGTATATAATTAATGAGTGACATTTTTCATGAATAGATCTGTATGTAACATCTGTTTATAATTTTTTTTCTATATTTCTGTAACCCAAGTGCAATAGAGTTAAAATAAAATAAACTTTAACCAACACTAATTCAAATGATGTTCAAATTAATACACATAACAATCTAAAAAAATTCTAATACCATATCCAAAATCAAGTCATAACAACATATAATCCAAATAAATATTAATAGAAAAAAAAACAATATGATTGAATGCATAATAAATAATATTCTCAAACATATGTTTCAATAATATAATTCATACTTCATAATCAAAACATTTATCTTAAAGTCATAATAATAAGAATAAATCTATCAAAATTAAAACTAAACTTTATGAACATTTAAAATTATTTCTTACCTAAACAAATATTATTCTTTTGAAAGATTATCTTCAACATGCAAATAATACAAAATATATAAGTTCAAATATTATAAACATCTTATAAATATTTATAAAAACTAATTTATGAAAACCACACAAATTTTAGCAAATACCAATATATAACCCATGGCTGATTTAGGTTTAGAGCATCTGACCTTTCCCCTTCATTTTTAATTCTTTGCATGCTTTCTTCATGTCTTTTAAATATATGTGTAGCAATTATTTTAACCCACTTTTAACTAATTGTTTTAATTATTATTAGATCATTTTTTTATTTTTTATAGTGATGTAACGTGATAATCTAATAGTGATCGAAGTGATGAGTTAAAAATAGGTAAAAAAAAATGAGTTAAAGAATTTTTTTTACCTGGTTGAATCATTTTATGTATGCATGGGAACTTCGACCCAGCTTGATACAAGTTCAAACGCATAGCACAAGACTAGTTTTTCAAGTGGCCCTTTGAAAGTGTATTAAATTTTGTGGTATTTTCATGTTCCTTTATAATTGTGATCGATGACCATGCCTGCATCATCCCATCTTATGCTCATACACACTTAATTGTATGAGCATAAGGATTTACACATGCACCCGTGTATATTTTATGTGAATGTGAAATATATAAGCAATTTATTTTATTATATATATTTTGGATTTTGATATATATAATAAATATATTTAATTTTGAAATAAATAAACATTTAAATTTTAGTAGTTTAGTATTTTCTGACGAGTAAATTGATTTAAGAAATTGACATCTTTTAATAGATAGTTCTTGAAAAATATTATTTGATATTGTTAAGTACGAGTAATATAATTTTATAGCACTGTGATTTCGCTTCTCGTGAGTACATTTATATGAAATTTTATGTGTGAATGAAATAATTTAGGTTTAATTATTTCAAGAATAAAATTTAATTTTATATATTGTATTCTTGACTTTTGGGTTTGAAATTTTTGTACAAGTTATTTGTTATTTTGGTGACCGTGTTATGCTCTCCCTAGTAGCATATATCTGGTTAAGCATGAACGATATAATTTTATATGATTGTAAACTCACCTATAATGGGTATAGTTAAGGATGCCAACGGGGCGGGTAGGGTACGGGTAGTAACTCCCCCGTATCCAACCCGCTGGATAAATATTCACCCCGTACCCGTACCCATATCCGTCGGGTATCCGTTATGCGGGTACCCGTCTATTTTTTTCATATCCGCGGGTATCCACGGGTACCCGTGGGTATTTACAAAATTATTTAAAAAATAAATATTTAATCATAAATTCAAATAAAATAAAATAAAATACATCACTGTCATCAATTTTAAATCAAGTTCAAACAAACTCAAGTCCATACAAGTCCAAATAATTATAAAAATAAATATAATTAGTGTTTTGCTCAATAAGCTCACTTTCTCCGATTGATTCCTGAAAAATAACCAAATAATAAACCCATGTGCCAAGTATTCTTATTTTGATTCCATCATTTGACAACAAGCATATCATAAACGTCACCGTCTATATAAGATTTGATGTATATGCCCAATTTCAAAGAAGGGAAAAAGAAGAATGTCAAAGGGTGTACTTGGAAGAAGACAACGTACCAATACTTGAAGCAGGAAGAATGAAGACAGAAGAAGATAAGATATGCAGCTTAGAAAATATTAGATCAAAATGTTTTTTACTAATATATATATATATATATATATATATATATATATATATATATATATATATATATAAGGGTATTTTTGTGAATTAAAGTTTAGCGGGTATGGGTATCCACGGGTACGGATACTATGATACCCGTACCCGCCCCGTTAACATGCGGGTATCAAAAAAACCCATACCCGTGGGTAGCGGGTATCCAATTTTAATATTCGTTTCCTACCCATTGCGGGTTTTATCCTTGGATACCTGCGGGTACGAATATTTTTGACATCCGTAGGTATAGTTATATGAAATTGTGTGTGAATGAGATAATTTAATTATCTTGTTAATTAATTTTATATTACATTAATGTCAATCATGCCCTATCAGTATGTTTGTGTTAATGTATTTTATTTTATCTCTTGATACAATGTACTTTGAACTTTATCCTATGCCAATTATTTGTCTTATACCATCGTTATTAGATTTCTTTATGACATGAGTTGTGCATTTCATTTCTTTCTTAATTATATTTCTTGTTTATTATGATTCGGGACCCTTAGGTGAGGTCATAGTGGATGAGAAATTTGGTATTACAGACATGCTTGACTGTGTATTTAGAAATATTCATTTTTTATTGCACAATAGTTGTGCATCTTAAATGTCTTTGTGTTGTTTTTATATAGGTTTCTTTGTCTATGCCATTGACTTGAGTCAAAATTTTGGACGAGACAAATTTTTGAGGATTGAAAAGAATCTTTTGACTTGTGTTTGGTAATTACCGATATCGACTCTTCTTTAAGAGAAAAAGAGCCTCTAGCTCTTACTCTTGAGTCCACTACTGTCTAGAGAGCTTCTTGTGAGAAATTGGAACACTCAAACAGAGTGTGTCTGGTGGTCTTGAAATATACCATGAAGAAGTCTATATGGTTCAACCTGATGGCTTTTGCTAAATAAGGCAAATAGTAGTTGGTTAGCAGGTTGAAAAAAAGTCTATTTATGGGCTTCGACAAAGCTTCTAGACAATCATATTTGAAATTTAAACGGATGGTCACTTTTTTTGGCGTCAAGGAAAATGCCTTAGATCAATGCATTTACTTGAAGACTAGAGAGAGCCATATCGCCATCATTCTTATCTTAGATGTTGATGATTTTTTTTGCTAGAAGCAATGTTGAATTTTAGACTGAGACAAAATTTATGTTAAATAGCCACTTTGATATGATAGACCTTTTGTGATGCATATGTTATTTTAGGCATTCAGTTTTTTCATGAAAGGCCATGTGGCATTCTTGGAGAAGCTCTTTTTTGGAAGAGTGTTAAACAAACTCTTACAACTACTTCTACTATGGAGGCAATATGTTGCTTGTTATGAAGCACTTGTCAAGTTGTGTGCCTTAAAAGTGTGGAATAAAATTTGATTTATGACTTTCAAGTTATTGAAAGTATTTCTAGGCCACTTTTAATATATTGTGCTTTTAATACATTGTGTGTTGTCGTGCATTTCTCTCAAAACCACAAAAGCTCTATTTGCGCAAAACTTTTTTTATGCAAATTTTCTGTTTGTTAGAGAGAAATTTTTGGATTTTCATATTCAAATTAAGCACACTACTGTAGTAAATATGTTAGCAGATCCATTAACCAAAGACTTAGCTAGTGAAGTTTTTCAAAATCATGTAACTCATATGGTGTGTTTAAGTCTTTTGATGTATTGGGTCAGTGGGAGTGTGAGATTTTATACCTCTTATTATTATGGTTTTCATCAGATGTAAATTTATCAATGACGTCATTTTCATCACATCTCTTTTAGCATATTAAAATTTATGAACCATTTTGGGATCACATATTTATTATGTTTTGGTTTTATTTTAATTATTATCCATTATTTATGAAATCTAAGCATATGGTATGTATCCTTATTCGATATTATCTTTATGATTCATGCTTATATTTCTTAATTGGTATTTGTACTTATGTTGGAATTGATATAAATAATTTCTTTATTAATGTTATCCAAGTGGGATATTGTTGTATTTTATATAGTTTTATTATATAAAGTTATTATTCTCCATTTTGTTATTATTGTGGATTAACATTAATCAATAAATTATATTATTTGTAAATATCAATTATATTGCACAATTGTTATTAATTTGTGGATAATAAATATTGGGTTTCTGATGAATAGTCTGTGATGAGTTGGATTGTTCAATGAACAGTCTGTGATGAACTTAACAGATCAGTAACCCACCCGTTGAGAGGTTCACGGTCTCTCTAGTAAGGATATAAAATTGATATTCCATTAATCAGTTTTTAATACAGAGAAAATGTGCTTTTTTGTGCTCTTCTTTTTATGCACTTAGTCTTTTGACATACCCTAGAAAGAGAGTAGTATTATCTCACACGTAAACCATCCTTAATCTTTCATTGATTCTATTTGGAAGATTAGATACCACTCTTCCATCTATATTATTCTTAATTATTGATCAAGTATGCTTCCACGTTCTACTATTGATATTATGAATTGCTCTTAATATTTGAGGATAATTTATTGTAAGTATGGTTTGATGCTTCTTATGATATTTTTAAAATTCATAATCTAAGAGCCAATACACGATGAAGGGTAGGTTTTTTATGAATATGGTCATGGCAGAGGCACATGAGGTATCTCTCTATGTAGGTGTGGGTGGTCGAGAGCTGAAGAATATGACCAATGTGCGGGTGGCAGAGAGTTGATGAATACGGCGAACTTCTTCTCTGTGAGGGGGTGCGAGTGAGCGAGGCAAATTTGTGTTCCTCTCTTCACTTAGCGTAAGGAAAAAAGTATTTTGAGTGGGTGAGATTTGTAGATTTAGGTTTCAATTTTTAATAATTATATTTTTCAAATCCGCGTGTAAAATTAGTAGGTAAATTTTTTATTTTCTTTATCTAAGGATCTTGTCTCATTATCTATAGATAATATGTTTCACAAAACTTTCAATTCTAACGCGTAAATTATACATACAAGTTTTACGTCCAAAAAATTGGTAGCAAGGTTGTTTTGTCTTTCATACAAAAAAAAACCCGTATGTAACTTAAATTTTCATATTCGTAGGTAAAATCTGTATGTAATGCTTAATTTACATACAAATCTAAATTCGTATGTAATTATCTGTAGATATATTGGAATTTTCTTGTAGTGTACTCACACATACACACTTCCTCTTTATCTCTTTTTTTTTCAATATATACATACATATATATATATATATATATATATATATATATATATATATATATATATATATATATATATATATATATATATATTGAAGGAGGTAGAAAAAAAGAAAAAGAGAAAAGGTAGTTGTAGTGTAAAGAAAAAGAGGGTGAGATTGATAGAGAAGGTGAAGAATTGAAGAGTTTGGAAGGTATGTCACTCCTATTCTTTTCTTTTGATTTGTGAATTCTAAATTTTTATTTTATTTTGTTTTAATATTGTACTTTTTTTTTACACATGACTTTGACATTTTCTGTTAAGGACATTATTTTCTACTCTTTACACATATTTTACTCTAAAAATCATAAAATAATATTTTTCCTTATTATTTTTAGTGTCTGTCCGGCCGCTCGCATCATGTGATTCTCATTTTCAAATTTCTTTTTTTCTAATATATATATATATAACCCAAAATAAAAAAATAATTTTATTTGTTTACTTCTTGTGTCTGTCCGACCGTTCGCGTTGCAAATATACCTATTTTCAAATAATTCAATATTTCAAAAACAAACAAAAAAGAAGTTTTCAAAATTATTAAAAAAAAAATCAACATGTTTCTCAAATAGTTTTTACATAAAGAATAACGTAATCCTAAGTTATTTTTCATTATGAATGGAGATACGTAAGAGCGATGATTATTATTATTTTTGGAAAAAATAAATATTTTGAAAAAATCATATCTTTTGCACATTTAATTAAAGGTTTCGTCTCAGACGAGCGCTGTGGGTACTAATACATTTTTCACGCATAATCGACTTCCGAACCTAAAATCTGATTTTTTACAGACCTTCTCTTATTTTTAATTTTCTTTATAATTTTTCAAAATAAATTATGACGACGAATTCAAACTCTATTTTTTCAATTTTTAATTTTAATTTGTCGTCCTATCATAATTTTGATTGCAACAATTGTCAAAGTAGTACACGACAAGACTGGTAGACGGAGATCTCAGCCATAAAATACCTAATTCGTTAAGAAATAATGTTTTAATATAAAATTTTACCTTATTCTTTATAATTACCCATTATTAATCATTTTTTAAACTGTTATTAATATTAAACTAAACGTTGTATTGAGAATTTTGAACTAAATTTTAAATATAACATTATTGTCTATGTAATAAAAGTCATAAGTATTAATATTAGTTATATGTAATTTTACGTAAAATATTTTATACATAATACTTCTTGTAGATTCGTAGTCATAAAAACAAATATGTAATATTGTCATCAGGCGTTAATATTGATTTTTTTATGAATTATATTTTAAAAATAAATTATAGATTATTTTGCAAAAAGTAATCCTAAAAAAATCATAGATACTTTTTATAAAAAAAATTATAAATTGTAACATCCAAATTTTAGTGGCTTAAAACTAATAGATTAGGATGTTCCACCCTAGTGTATAAAACAGATAAAAAAATGTATAAAGTATATTAATACAGTCTTACAAATGATCGAACTATATAAATATATCAATTATACGTACCAAACATTTCTAACTCTAAATACAAGCTAACCACTTACAACAGCTTTCCACTAAGACATCCTTCCGACCTAAAAGATGGCTCTTCAACCTCCAGAGATGCCTCTGAAACTGTTCTCACCAAATAGGTGATCATCGCAAAAGAAAAACATACAAAACAAGACAGATACACAGAAGAAGGGTAAGCTAATGACTTTTAAAGAATTTTCTTAAATCATATAATATTGATATATATATATATATATATATATATATATATATATATATATATATATATATATATATATATATATATATATATAACAACTACAAACAAGCAAATATTCACATACATATATTTATAAATCACTACTCAACTAATCTGGATACATGCAGTGAGGCCGGATCTAGTCAGTTGTGCACTTGTAGTGACATCTCATGCTCTGTAGAGCAACAGATTAAGATTGACAACTTTACCACATACAAGGTCAGTCTGTTAACACCTATGGTCAATGAAAAAACCCTAGTCTAGGACCTTCTACTCCTCTCACCACATACCTCATTCCTCTCCACTTGAGAATTTGAATGGTTATTAGAGTCAGGATAATTGTCAGGACAATCCCTACCTTAATGCATACACTATCACAATCACTACTAATCCTCCTTAAGTTAGCCTCAACCAATCTCAACTCAGTTTCATATAAAAAATCTCATATCATATACCTATCATTCATAATAATTATAAAGCTTCTATAACCACAAAAATATAATTCAAATCACTCAAGATTGCAAGTTTCAGGTTCGTACTTACTCACCCAACTAGTAGCACTCGCCCAGCCACTAGCCTATGCTCGCTCAGCGAGTAGCACTCGTCCAGCCATTGGTCCAGGTCTGGAAGTTACTAACTTGGAAATTCGCCTAACGAGTAGCACTCGCTCAGCCACTAGCCCATGCTAGCCCAACGAGTAGCACTCGCCCAGCCACTGGTCTAGGTATAGAAGTTTCTGACTTGGAAATTCGACCAGGGAGTATTACTCGTCCAACAAGTTTGTGAATCTGCATAATTCTGTAGATCAGTGTTCTGCATAATTTTGTAAATCAACTCATTCGCTCAACGAGTAGGCTCGCCCAACGAGTAAGCAAATATGCACAATTATGCAGAAACTGATTCAAGCAAAATTATACCTATTCAACCATCTATACAACTCCAAAACCTTTATAGAGACCATTCGATTATCAAACATTAATTCTATCAAAATATTCACACTAATTGCATCCAATTGCACCTATAGCATACAATTATTCTCAAACAACAGATAAAACTTAAGTATTTATCATTTTCAAACATCACATCCTAGTTCCTAACAAGTTTATGAGACATGATAGATATTAGCTTCCCTTACCTGGTATACTGCTTAAACAACTCTATAAACGTCAAATGTCTCTAACTTCACAAGATGCTCTATCTACACATAGAGACATCACAAGAACGATCAAGACATACCATTATTATAATCAGTGATCAGCAGAGACTCATACTGATAAATAAAACGACGCATGCAAGCAGAAGAGGGCTTGCATGCAACAAAAAATAGAAAAGACAAAAAAAAAGCAAAAACTTAACTTACGCAAACAAAGAAACTGATCGGTACAGCTTGAAGAGCTCATCGAGAGGATCAATCCTACAGTCTCTGGTTCTTCAATCAAACGACTAGAAAGATAAAACACTTAGAGAGAAGTCAGAGAGTTCTAGAGAAGTGGTTTTTAGAGAGATAGTGTATTTTAAAATAGTGAAACTCGTTTATAACAATTTTATTTATAATAAAACTTTTTAATATTAAAATAATCGGATTTCACTATTTTTAATCCAATATCACTTCTAAAATACCATTTTTTAGAGTTTTACATAAATAATTTTTATGAATAATTTTTTGCTTAAAAGAATATAAATAATATTTTTTTTAAATAGTGAAACTTAAATCAGCATAAAATTTAATATTTTTTTTAAATACAATAAATTAACATAATATTTTATTTTGCTTTTCTGCGCAAAAGAAATTTAAAAAAAAAATACTTAAGCAAAAGCATTAGCTAATACTTTAGTTTTTTTAATTTTTAATACTTTTTCTCCAAAATTTTGTTAACAAGAAAAATAACATATACATATATATTCTCAGAAAATTTTAAATTCTTTTCTTGCGAATAGTTTTACATAAGAAAATTTACAAATATTTGATACAAAATTTTATTAGCAAGAAAAATATTTGTAATTAATAAATACATATGTAAATTCATAAGTAATTTTACAGGTATTTTATGCAGAAAAAATTTCACCGTAAAACTTGTAAATATTTGCTGTCAAATACATTTGGTATCAAATATCAGATAAATTTCATGCGAAAAAATTTAAAAAACAAATATGCATCAATTTCTTGGTAAAATATTTTTAAAGAAGAATTTGCAGGTAATAAGTAGCTTTTTAGTAGTAATGCCAAATTAATTTTCAAAACAAATAGGCATTCCAAAACCTTTTTTTGTTTTTTCAATGAAGTACTGCCACATGGCTACTGTCAAAAGTTTGTAAAAAAAAAGAAAAACTTTGTTAATTTTTTTTTTTCTGAAAGAAACTCTACGGGGCCTGTATTTTAGCCCGAATCATATTACGGACCCAAGCATGCAACTAGAATCAAAAGTGTTAGTAGTTCAAACAAACAAATGTGATCCAAATTTGAGTACAACATATTAATACACATTGGGTAAAAGCCTAAAACGAATGTGGCATGAACAGATCTCACACATTTCACGTCGTTTTCGTTTTATTCATATTCATATACAGTAAGTGTTCAAATCAAAAGGGTGAGAGCCTCCATCTTCTCCTTGAACGTGAGCAATGCAGGAGCTGGTAGGGACACAAAAATACCAACTCCTCCCTCCATTGAAGAATCAAAGTTCCCAAGAGCTGAGAAAATGCATAAATCAACACATCCAAACATGTCAGAAGGCATTGGTACAACATTCACAATTTCTTTGACTCCAAAATCTACATTTCAAAGAATTTCAAATGGGTCCAATCAAAGGCAGTGAATGTACCACTCCCTCCAACCTTCAAATTCGTTATTCCATTAAAAAAAATCTAAATTTCTATTAACGATTTATTGAGGGTGCTATTTTCGAACATAACGTCATTGGAGTTTCACGTCTTCTTGAGAACAATGAGACTCATAAAATTTCTTCTTTACATTTCTTTTTCTCTATTTATCTAACACTAAACTTGTTGATTACATTATTAATTTACTCTGTTCGTTTTCATCCTCTTTAGCATAAAAATTGCTGGTTTTAACTTAAAATTGTCGCAGCCGAAGGAAGTGTTACATTGGACCAATTTTGAATTGGAATCGCACAAGGATAGATTTTTTTTTTTTATATGTAGGCAAATTTATCTTTCATATTACGAAAATGAGCAATTTTTAAAAAAATTATGCAAATAGGAAAATCGTAAGACTCCCTACGTTTTTTAAAAGAGAAACTGTGTGTTCCTTTTACGTTTTTCTTTGAATCGAACGGTCAAACAGTTAAATTAAGAAATCCGTGTAGGTGTCACACATATTTAAAAGTTGAAATTATGTGGGGGGTTAACGATTTCAACTTGTAATTGATTACAAAGTGTTCGTAATCGATTATGAGAATGATTAAGGGGATGCACAAATTCAAAAGGAAAAAACTATGAGAGTGCATGTTTTCTTTATTAGAAAACGTGTGGGGTGTGACATCTTCAACTATTCCTAGTTGCACTCCCATTTTTCCTTCCAAAAGACATCCAACAACTTCATTTGTGGTACGTGAGCGACACATGTGTACTATTGGTCAAGCTATACAAGTCCTAATCTTATACCAAACCCTCAAATTAGGCGTAAGACTTTCGGACAACTATCACTACAAGGATCCATAACGAAATGGATAAACCAAATCCGGATAAACCAAAAAAAGTTCTTACTATCGTATTGAAAGTCATCATAGGGGCCAATGTCTTCCCTTCCAAAAGCTATCCAACAGCTTCATTTGTTGTGCGTGAACAAAACATATACACTATTGGTTAAGCTATACAGGTCCTAATCTTATACCAGACCCTCAAACCAGGCATAAGGCTTCTGGACAACCATTCACTACAAGGATACATAATGAAATGAATTATCCAGATCCGGATAAACCAAATAAATGTTCTTACTATCGTACTGAAAGTCATCATAGGGGCCAATGTCCATATCGACAATGATTAGGACCCCTATGATGACCTTTAATACGACATTAAGAACATTTTTTTGGTTTATCTGGATTTGGATGATCCATGGATCTTTGTAGTGGATGATTGACCGAAAGTCTTACACCAGGTTTGAGAATTTGGTATAAGATTAGAACATCTATAGCTTGACCAATAGTGTACATATGTTGTTCACGTATCACAAATGAAGTTGTTAGATGAATTTTGGAAGGGAAAATGGAGTGCAACTAGAAATATTTGAAAATGTCACAGCCCCACATATTTTCTAATAAAGAAAATGTGCACCTCCACACTTTTTTCCTTTTGAATTTGTGCACCCCCTTAATCAATTCCCATAATCGATTACGAACATATTTTAATTTATTACAATTTGAAATCATTAACCTCCACACGATCTCAGTTTTTAAAAACGTGTGGTACCTACACAAATTCTTAATTTGATTATTTGACTGTCAGATTCAAAGAAAAACTCGGAAGGAATGCACGATTTCTTTTTTAGAAAACATGTAGGAAATGCACGATTTGTTTATTTTGGTATTGTTTTAAAAATTTGTCCATCGGTAATATTGAAGATAAATTATAGCAAAATGTTAAGAGATATAACTATCCTATTATGATGTGAAAACAATAAATAGAGAGAAATTGTGAAACATTCCCACGTCACAGATTCCTAAAATTGAATGACAAACTTGGTGGAGCCAGAAAAAGAAACATTAAAGTGAGAACCTAAGTGACTGTTCAGTGATAATCATTAACAGGGAAGACTGGTGTGAATTGATGGTTCTTATTGTTGGTACAATTTGCTTTTTCCCCTACATAGCTATCGTATAATTGCTACAGAAATTCTTGCAGAATGCAGACATATCCGGAGACAAACCCCAAAGTAAATTGACGAACGAACCACGAATATCATCATTTCAAGCAATAATAGAATTCATGTCATGAGAATATGAAATTAACTAGAATTCAGTGAAAGAAAATAAATGATCAGAAGTGGTTAACGATATTCTCCAACAAATATTGCCGGAGAACAAAAATATAATTAAGCATTTTTATTTATTTCTCCAATAAATATTGTCCGAGAAATAAAAATGGTAGCTCTGTTTCACACTTTCAACAAGACGAATAAAAAGAATCGTTTCTCGTTGAATGGACAACGATTTCCATTGCAGAACAATAAAATGATTTTCTTCTGTTCCTACAATTTCAATATACATCCATACCGGTAGTAGAACATATGTAACTGTTACACAGTTCAGAATGTTGGGACTCTTTCACCTGAGAGATATAATACTAATGAAATATGAGTCTAATTTATATATAAAAGATTGACACTAATCTTAATCTAAAATTATAAATTGATGAATTTTTATCTTTATATGATATTAAATTTTTTTCATTTTTCTTCAATATTAGACTTAGTTTCACATTTAAATTCTCATCAAGAAAAATAAATTTATTATGTTTATATATAATTTATTTGGAATGATACTTACAAGGTTGTAAATAACAACCATGCATACTCGGAGCCAAATAACAACATGTTTTGAAGTACAATAATATAGGACATAACCTTTTTTTTATCAACAAATATATATATATATATATATATATATATATATATATATATATATATATATATATATATATATATATATATTGTACAACTTTGTTAAAAAATAATTTTCAGACAAAATGTTGAGCAGAAGGAATGGTCTTGACTTTCCAAAATTTATCAAACTCTTTTGTTTTTTCAAAAATAGTGAAGTCCAACAATTTTTTTAATTTGTGATATTATTGTCTTATATATCCAAATAAATTAATCTAATAGAAAATTTATTTTACTATAGAAAATTAAGATGAGTATACTTAATCAAGTCATTGAAAAAGAAAATGATTATTGTGTATGGGTAGACAAAGACTCACAGATCTTTACGGGGGAATTGGCCGAGGCCAATAATAGGAGGCAAGAGGTTTCACTTCAGTTGGGAAGTGTGAAAAATGAGCGATCTCAGCTTCTAGCAGAGCGTAATGTCTTGAAGACGCGCTGCAGGGATTTTGAGAAGAAAGATGAGGATTCCCAGGCGGCCTTGGAGCGTCTAGAGGAGGAGCTAGCAGCTGAGAAGAGGGATAACGCTGAGAAAACTGGCCGGATTTACCAGTTGGAGGGGTACGTGATGTCCCAGTATGAGGAAGGTTTCCACAAGGCCCTGCGCCAGGCTGCCCACTATTTTAACTTTGACGCGGGAGATGGGCGTTTTAATATTGATGAGGATGTGTACGAAGGTTCCGTCATGGCTGTGGAGGACGTCCTTGTTGTTGGGAAACAGAAACCTACTGCTTCCCCCGAGGATTGATATGTTATTTTGTATTTTCTAGTTTTTAGGAACTATTTGTCGAGCTTTGATTTTCTTCTTGTTGGACATGTATTAACACATATTGTATGTTTGGATGTTATGCTTCGAACTTTCCTTTAGATTTTTGTGTTTGCATCTGTTGCTTGTGCCTCTTTGTATGTCGCTAGCCATTTGTATTTGTAGGTGAAGGTGAGATGTGCTCAGCCACTTTTGGGCGTGATGTGGCAGGCCACCTTTGGCCGGGATGTACTCGGCCGCTCCTGGCCGGGATGTACTTGGCCACTTCTGGCCAGGATTGCGTTTTCTTTTAGGTCGTCTGCTCCTTAAGCTTTTGTATGGTTGTGTATTACCTTAGGTTTTTGCTTGTATGGGGGGATCATCTAGGGCGATGAAGCTTCCTTTCTCATTGGTATAGGTATGGGGGGATCATCTAGTTCGATGAAGCTTCCTTTCCCATGAGAGAGTGCGAAATTTTACCATTTATTGTGCTTGATCGGGGTATATGCATTTGTTGACAATAGATAAGATAATTATAGGATAATAATGAAATAATCATGCTTTATTTATGACTATGATGCCTCGTTAAAACTTTCTTGACCAAGAACCCTCCTTAGGGAAAAAAGATCAAGGTAGGAAAGAGTACATCATTTATTGCGTAATCGAAATCACAAATGAGTCTGAAAATAAATGTCTGACAAACTAACTGTAATAAAACTTGAGATGTGAGGCGTTCCAGGTGGCCGGAACAGGGGTACCAGATAGGTGCTCCAACCTGTATGCGTCGTTTCCCACAGCTTCGTTGATTCGGAATGGCCCTTCCCAATTGGGCTAGAACTTCCCTTCATGCTTCCGGGCGGCACTTGCCATACGCCATACTAGATCTCCCTGGTTCGGGGTTTGACTTTAGTATTATAGCAGCGTTGGGCCCTTAGTTTGGATGCCTCCTCCCGAATGCGCACTTGATCTCGGAGCTCTTGAACCAGGTCCAGGCTTGTTAGCATACTTTCCTCATTAAGACGCGTGTCGAACAGGCGGCACCGTAAAGAGGGCTCTCCAATCTCGACCGGGATCATTGCGTCTACTCCATACGCTAAGCAGTAGGGTGTCTCTTGTGTTGTTGACTGCGGGGTGCAGCGATATGCCCATAAGACTTCTAATAACTCGTCAGCCCACCTTCCTTTGGCATCTCCCAACCTCTTCTTAAGTTCTCGCAGTATGACCTTATTTGCTGCTTCGGCTTGCCCATTTGTTTGTGGGTGCTCGACTGAGCTGGTTATATGTTGTATATGGAGTCCCTTATAGAACTCAGCTAGCCCCTTGTCGATGAACTGCCTACCATTATTTGTTATAACGATGCTTGGTATGCCAAACCTGCACACTATATTCTTCCAGACAAATTTCTGTACCTGCTGGGCCGTGATCAGTGCCAGTGGCTCCGCCTCAATCCACTTAGTGAAGTAGTCTATAGCTACCAACAAGAACTTTACCTAACCTTTCCCTGGGCTGAAGGGCCCTAGAATATTCATGCCCCACTTGGCGAAAGGCCATGGGGAGGTAATACCGTGCAACTCCTCTAACTTGAGATGTATCATGTTACCGTGCTGTTGGCATTGGGTGCACTTCCTTACGTATTTCTCGCAGTCTTCTTTGACAGTCAGCCAATAGTATCCTGCTCGTAATACTCGAGCTGCCATGGTTCGGGATCCTGAATGTAAGCCACAAATCCCCGTGTGTAACTCTTCCATAATATACTAGGCTTGGCGGTTTGTGACGCATTTTAACAGAGGGTTGGAGAAGCCTTGTTTGTACAATTCTTCACCAACCAGAGTGAATCGAGAAGCTTTCTTACGCATGATAGGGTCATCAATTCCGTCCGTGTCACCATGTTGAATGAATTGTATAATTGGAGCCATCCACTCTTCCTCCTCTAGTGCGACTGTCTCAGTAGTATTGCATTCTGCCAAAGTTATAGTAGGACGGTCGAGTGTGGCATGGATCACTGTATGATGTTGTCCCTTTACTTTGGTAGTTGCCAACTTCGAGAGCAAGTCGGCTCTGGAATTTTGGGCTCTATCAACATGCTTTACGCTTTCTGTTCTGAATCTATTTAACATGCCCTGCACAACGTGATAATATCGTAATAGGAGGGGGTCCTTTACCTGAAAAGTGTCGTCCAAGTGTCCTACGATCAGTTGAGAATCAGTTCGGCATGTCACCGTATTTGCTCCTATGTCTGCTGCAAGGGTCAACCCTACTATTAATGCCTCATATTCTGCCTGATTGTTAGAGGGTTTAAAGCCAAAGCGCAAAGCTTGCTCGAGTAGTAAATCATTTGGTTCTTGCAAAACAATCCCAGCGCCCCCGCCTCTTGCGTTTGAGGAGCCATCCACCGACAAGATCCAACCTTCCTCGCGTACGTCAGGATCTCCTGTTAATTCGTTGACAAAGTCTGCCAGGCATTGTCCCTTGATCGGCCCTCGAGCTTCGCATCGAAGATGATACTCAGATAGTTCTACGGACCACCCAACCATTCGGCCGGCGATGTCGGGTCACCTTAAGACTTTGTGTATTGGGTAGTCAGACTTGACTATTACCTCGTTCCCCTGAAAGTACGGTCGCAGTCGTCTGGTTGTTATCACAAGGGCTAGGATTACCTTTTCCACTATCTGGTACCGCAATTCTGCATCGTGTAGGGCTTTGCTGATAAAGTATACGGGTCGCTGGTCCCCCGCCTGATCTTGTACAATGGTCGCGCTAACAACATTGGTAGAGATGGTTAGATATACTAACAGGGGTTTCCCCTTGCTAGGCTTCTGTAGTACTGGGGGAGAAGACAAATACTCTTTCAATGCTTGGAAAGATTGCTCGCAAGCCTCATCCCATACGAATTTTTGCGCTTTTTTCATGAGCCTCAGCATCAGCTGGATTCTTTCTGCTAACTTAGACATAAAACGTGACAACGCAGTTAGCCTCCCCACCAATCTCTGTATCTCCTTGATGTTGGCTGGACTCCTCATGTTAACAACCGCTTAGCACTTGTCGGGGTTGGCTTCTATTCCCCTGTGAGTTAACATGAAACCCAGGAACTATTCCCCTGTGAGTTACCAACACTATGTTGGCCAGCCAGGTCGTGTAGGTGGCCTCCTTGATGAAGCCTGTCGAAATTAACTTCTGTACTTCCGCTTTGGCTGCCTCCCTTTTTTCTCCTCCCATCTTCCTTCTCTTTTGTGCAACGGGCTGAGCTTCCCGAAAAATAGACAGCTTGTGACTGGCTACCCTTAGGTCAATGCCTGGCATGTCGGCCGCACTCCAGGCGAACAAATCAACGTTCCTCTGTAACACTTCCCGCATCTCGGGGGCTTTATAAGTGTCCTGCTGACATGGGTGTATCGATGCTCATTGAAATGGAATTCTTTTGTGCTTTCGATTGGTTCCACCCTCTCCTCACTACTGACCCGAGGATCCAGGTATACCTCTGCTTCCCCTGGGACCTTCTCAACATTATTCACTGCTCGTCTGGGAGGAGACTCGGGTCTTTCTATCAAATTGTCCGCGTAGCATCTGCGAGCAGTCGGTTGGTCTACATGCACCATGATTATGTCTCCTGAGGCGGATGGAAACTTCATGACCAAGTGATATGTGGAGACTACTGCACCAAGCGTATTCAACGAGGGTCTCCCTAGCAAAATATTATAAGAGGTGTGAGCATCAACCATAAGGTATCGGATTTTTACCGTTCGTGTTACCATTCCTGTCCAGAACTTGGTGAATAAGTCGACGTAGCCTTTCGTGTTCACTCGCTCCCCTGAGAAGCCCACGATAGTCTCTGAATATTGCTGGATCTCCCCTTCTGGAATTTTCAGCTTTCTGAGAGTGCCCCAGTATAGGATGTCCATCGAACTTCCCAGGTCCACCAGGGTTTTCCTGACCGCATAGTCCTCGATCTCTACTGATATCATCATTGGGTCGTCATGCTGGGGGTCGATCGCTTGGAAATCATCGTCTCGAAACGTGATGGGTGGCATGTGCAGTCTGGGACATACTGTCATGGCATTGACACTTTAAATTGCTCGCACATACTTTTCTTCCTTGCAGACGTAGTGGCCCCACCTCCTGCGAAGCCTCCTGAAATGTAATTAATTACTCCTCTTAGTGGCCTTTCTCTCGTATCCTGCTCATCATCTTTTTTAGGTTCGACCCTTCTGCGGGTGTCTTCTCCTTCCCTCTCTCGGTACCCGGATGTCCTTCGTGGTTGCTCCTCGTAGCATTTTTCTCGTTCTCCCCTTGTTGAGAATCCTCCGCCTTCCCGTTTTACGAATCTTCTTAGGTGTCCCGCCTGTATCAGTTCCTCAATTTTGTCTTTCAAGGTAAAACATTCCTCTATTGTATGCCCATAATTTCGGTGATACCGACAATGCTTCGGGGGAGTCGGGGCCCTTTGAGGGGCTGTTATTAGATCGGTGTTCAGTGCTTCCTCCAGAATTCTGGCTCTGTTGGACACGAGAGGCGTGTACCTCCTGTATTTCGGCTGCCTAGAGTCTTTGAACCTGTGGCCGGATCGGGGTGCCAACGTTCGCTCTCTATCATGGTGCCTCTTCTCCTGTGCGTCCGGTCGAGTTGTATTGTGGAATTCTTTTAGTTCCTCCATCTGCATGAATTTGGTGGCCCTGGTCCGAAGTTCATCCAGATTGTTCACGGGCTTCTTGCACAGACTCTCAATGAAAGGGCCAGGCTTTAGTGTTGTGATGAGGTGGTGCATGGCGACCTTAGGATTTAAATTAGAGATATTCAAGGATATCTTCCCAAATCGTTCCATAAACTCCCGCAAAGACTCTCCTTTTTCCTGCCGTATATTTACCAATGCTAGAGAAGTAAGGTGGTGTGGCTTACTAGTGGCAAACTGTATGCCGAAACGGGTGGCCAATGTATCGAAATAATCGATAGAGTTGGGTGGTAATCGTGTGAACCAATTGAGTGTCGGCCCTTTTAGGGATGTTGGGAAAACACGACAGAGGATCGCGTCGTCCGAAGTATACAATCCTGCCTGGGCGGTGAAGACGTCCACGTGCTCCTCCGGATCAGTAGTGTCATCGTATTGGCTCATAGTCAACCCCTTCCAGCGCGCGGGAAGTTCCGCTTCCATGATCCCGTCCACGAAGGGGTGACGTCTAACTGCTCTGGGCCTTGCTTCTGTTTGGTTGGTGGTAGTTTGTGCTCGAGACTCGTCTCGTCTGGTACCATTGCTACGGGATTCCTCCCTTTGGGGGGGATTCTGCTCAATTTGCGCTCGCATCCGCTGGTTCTCCTCTCTTAGGGCGTTCAATTCTTCCTCGTTCTTGCGCCTTAATTCTTCCAAATGACGGTTCATCTCTCGCTGCATCTCTGCTGCTACTGAATTATGATTGACTACTGCTCTTGTCGACACCATCCTGCATGAGAATTGTCTGGCCCCACGATGGGCACCAATTGTACCTGAACGGTACTATTTTGGTGCGGAACCAGACGATCTCAAGAACCCTATGTGTGGAACCTCCTCCTGTTCCTTCCTAGACTCCTCCTGGAACTCCCTACCGTCTGCACTCCGGGGGTGGGGGTACCTGCAAGCACTACGACGCTCAAGTTAGAGAGTGATTGATATGGGGTGTAGTAGGTTAGTGAGAAAAACGTACATTTACCTGTTCACTAGGCCTTAATTTATACTAATTTCTTAATGGACCTGTTATTAATATTTGCGGGCCGTTTGTATTTGAGGATCGATTCATTCCCTTTCCGACTGAGGTTGCACGCATCGGTTCTTTCCTTATTGGCTGTAATTGTTCTTATGTGCCTTTAATAAAGATCAATTCTTTCCATTCTAAGGTTTGTCCGTCTGTACTTTTGTCAAAGATCCACTCTTTCCTTTTTGGGGTTTGGCCGTCTGTACTTCTCACATATCAACTCCTTCCTTTTTAGGGTTTGGCCGTCTGTACTTCTCAAATATCAATTCCTTCTTTTTTGGGGTTTGATTGCATGCTGCCCCTCTGTACCACATGTCCCGCTTGCTACCCCTTGGGCCGGGGTGTACTCGGCCAAGAGGGCTGGGAATTACACGGCCACTACGCTTGTTGGGCTGCCAGCGTTGCGCTGGATCCAAGCCCCCGCGGTTGGGCCATCGCATGGGGACGCTCCTACCTGGGCCGGGATGATCCCGGCCCGTTTCCCCTTGTTGGGCCGGGAAGTACCCGGCCATATACTAACAGTTGATATTTGAAAAGTTTTCTTAAATCTCTAAGATATTTTTCAACTTATCATACCCTTAAGTATACATTTGTTTTCCTTTGTCCGATTTCTTTGAATAGTCTCTCAAATTGTTTATAAACATTTGTTAATTTTTTAATATTTTTATTTCTTGTTTATTTTCATTATGTAGAATACCATTTCGATATATTTTATCTAATTACTTTTTATTTTCTAACTCATTATCAATCATACTGTAATTTTTCACTATAATTGTATAAATAACTTTTATTTACTACAATATAAAAAATTAATGCAATTGTCATGAATATTTTTTTATCACCATCCAACATATTTGAAGTTTAAAAGATACAAGATCTATGTTAAAATTTTATTATTATGATTATTATTTATTCTTTGTATCATTTTGATCAAGTAATGTATTATAACTTTTATTAGTGTATAAAAAAGAGATTCATTAGAATTTAAAAGATTGGATTAAACAAACATTTAAAATATATTTTAATTTGAATATTTGTTTTTCTTTTATATTTTTAAAAAACATTTTTAAATTTTATGAACTAGGTTTCATTAATGTTTGCAAATTTAATAAATGTGTTGGTTCTCATGAAATTTTATTTGGTATTATAATCTAAAATGTAAACAATTATAATTTATTTTAAACTTTAAATTATGATTATTATTTGTTCTTTGTATCATTTTGATTAAATGATGTATTATAACTTTTATTAGTGTATAAAAAAGAGATTCATTAGAATTTAAAAGATTGAAGTAAATAAACATTTAAAATATATTTTAATTTGAACATTTATTTGCCTTTTATTTAAAAAAAAAAATTTTAAATCTTATGAACTAGGTTTCATTAATGTTTGCAAATTTAATAAATGTGTTGGTTCTCGTGAAATTTTATTTGGTATTATAATCTAAAATGTAAACAATTATAATTTATTTTAAACTTTTATTATGATTATTATTTGTTCTTTGTATCATTTTGATCAAATGGTGTATTATAACTTTTATTAGTGTATAAAAAGAGATTTATTAGAATTTAAAAGATTGAAGTAAACAAAAATTTAAAATATATTTTAATTTGAATATTTGTTTTTTTTTATATTTATAAATTTTATCAACTATGTTTTATTAATATTTGAAAATTTAATAATTGTTTTGGTTCTCATGAAATTTTATTTGATATTATAATCTAAAATGTAAACAATTATAATTTATTTTAAAGTACTTGATATCAAAGAAACAACCATCCTTCTAATGTTGAATATTTGATAATATTATGTTTCCTTTATCATAATTTTTTTATTATTTTATAAAAGTTAATTAAAATTAATATTAAAGTAGTAAGAAAATGGATATAGGTATGGGTACAAGATTATACCCGTTACCCGATGGGGATGGAGATGAGACAAAAGTTTGATACCTGTTGAATTTGGTATGAGGATGGGAATAAATTTTTTTTGATGGAAATGGATATGGGATAGTTAAACCCGTGTCCCCGCTCCATTGTCATCCCTAACTACAAATAGGTACCTTTCTGCTTATATTGATTGCATGTGACATCCAGCAAATGGTAGTACAATTAATGATGAATAAATTTGGAAGTGGTGTGAGTAAAAGATACATACTAATTTATTTTTGAGTGTGTGTACTCGTTCATGTCGCATCGTGTGGAGTTTTAGGGGCAAGACGGCATTAACATTTCATAGTCATAGCAACGACAAATCAGAGAACTCATGGTCAAGTTTTTAGATCCAAATTTGTGGTGTACCATTCACCATCATTTAACACATGACCAAATAAAAATTGGGTGAAATATATATATATATATATATATATATATATATATATATATATATATATATATATATATATATATATATATATATATATAAAAGTTTTGTAGTCTTAAAAAAACAAAATGTAAAAAGAACTTTCTCGACCTAAATAAATTTAAGAGTATTAAGACTAAAATAGTTCTCTCTCTTGACCATATGAGTGAGTGTTTTATTTATAAAAAAAAAAGAAAAATCATACATAATCTCAACTCTCCTCCAAAGTCGAGAATTTTCAAAATCTTAACTTGTCACCTCGGTCCATGACAAATATTTAATGAAACTCATCGTTTTATGATAAATATTTATCGGATCGAAATCAAAATAAACATAATCGATGATTCCCTGAACGTTTTATATATATATATATATATATATATATATATATATATATATATATATATATATATATATATATATATATATATATATATATATATATATAATTTTGTTTCTTCCATATTTTTTTTCTTTTCATTTAGGAAATAGCATCTTAATTAGTCTATATATTAAGAGTTAACTTTTACAGACCATTAGGCTTTTCGAAGAGTTTTATCTCACCCAAAGATTTAGGACTAAGAATACCCTTACAAGTGATCATTAGTTGATAGAGTACAACAATATTACTACTTGGTATATGTGATTGATACAATGTTTATCTTACACTTTATAATTGAGTAAAAAGAATTCACCTCCTTAACACTAATTGAACATCTTTAGCACATAAACTTTTAATTTTAATATTGTCGAACAATTTTAGCTTAAAGTCCACCTCCTTAGTTAAAAAATAGAATTTTTAAAAGACAAAAATACTAAAAAAATTTACCTAAAGAAGACCGCTAAAATTTTTAATAATAATAGTACCACTCAAAAAATAATTCAAAATCTAATATGATATCTACCGGTGTGAAAAATGTTATAGAAATAGTTTTCTCCTTATAAGAAATAGTCTTAACAACTCCATTACTCAAATTTATCCCTTTGAAATGGGTATTAAACATAAAATAATTTATTTGAATTTACAAAAATCAGTATGAAAAGGGTAGAAAAAATGTAAGAGTTAGAAGAAACAATTTTTTTAGATTTACCAATAATAAGTTAATTGAATAAATTTAATACATAAAATTTCTCTCCAAAAGTAGAAAATGATTTGAAAAAATAATATAAAAAATTTGAGTAAAAGCTCGCGTAAAGTTTGTCTGATTAATAAATGAATTAAATATGTTTTTAATATTGAATTCGTAAAATTAACATTTTTCTTTAAAATTTATACTTTAAGAATGAATATAATATTTTAATATTAAGTTGTTTATACAGTTTAATATATTCTAGTTTTTTTCAATTGTAGGTAAATTTGCCTTCGTTATTACGAAAATGGACAAATTTTTAAAAAATTACGTATTTAGACAAATCGTTCCGTCCCCACACGTTTTCATCCAAAGAAATCGTGCACCCCCAATACATTTTTCTTAATCCAGGAGAGTCAACGGGTCAAATTAAGAAATCGTGTGGGTGCCAGACATTTTCATAATAAAATCGTTGGGGGGACAGACATTTTCAAGCAAAAAACATTAGAGGGGCACACGTTTTTTTAGTAATCGATTACCAAATCATGTAATCGATTACAAACGTTTTTGTGGTTTTTTTTGTTACTTTTTGCATGCTATCTTTTGGTTTTGTCTCTATCTATTTGATTGTATATTCTTTTGTCACAGTTGAACACTTCATGTATTGAGCAGCATTCAAAAATTGAATTTATGTCCCGCATATCAAAAGAATCAAGGAGTCATGATCACTTCAGTGTCAACCTACACATGATATCATGCTTTTAATACTATTTGTCACATGTTTTCACTAAATATTGTAATTAGTTTTTAAACTCAGACAAAAAATAATGTACCCTAAAAAAATATTAGTTTCATGATTATAAAATGAATTAAAGAAATAAATAGTAAATACTTTATTATTTAATTCAATCACACACGCACACCACAATGAATTTGGCCTATGGTTATGATGTTTATGATGTATAATCATGTACTAAGGGAAGGAACAATAGTTTTAATAGATGTTATCAATAGCACCAACTATGTAACCAATTGCAATTGGAGCAATTATGGCAGTGTCATCCTTCTTAGGATCATTGCAGTTGTGTACAGTGTGTAATCGTATGAGACAGTGATGCTGCCATAAACACTGCTGGTCTTGCTGAATCATTTTTGTGACCTCACGATTGGTAATCGATTACATGATTTGGTAATCGATTACCAATAAAAAATGTGTGCCCCCTAATGTTTTTTGCTTGAAAACGTCTGGCTCCCTAACGATTTTGTTATGAAAGCGTTTGGCACCCACAATTTCTTAATCTGACCCATTGAATCTCCCGGACCAAGGAAAACGTGTTGGAGGTGCACGATTTCTTTGGATGAAAACGTGTAGGGACGGCACGATTTGCCTAAATACGTAATTTTTTAAAAATTTGCCCATTTTCGTAATAAAGAAGGCAAATTTGCCTACAATTGAAGAAAAACCAATATATTCTTATTTTAATATTAACATGGAAGGTCGTTTGAGAATATCGTCCTCACATGCAACCAGTATCAAAAGTCCTCAATTGACAGTGTTCAGCATTCCAACCAAACAAATGTAATCCAACATTTATTACAACATAATAATACAAACAAGGGTTTAAATGTTTGGTAAAGCAAGTACATTTTTATACTTAGACAAACATGAAAGGTCCAAAAGGAATGTAGCATGAGCAAATCTGACACATTTCATGTTGTTTTATTCATTCTCAGATATAGTAGTGTTCAAATGAAAAGGCTGAGAGCCTCCATCTCGTCCTTGAACGTGAGCAATGCAGGAGCTGGTAGGGACACAAAAATACCAATCCCTCCCTCCATTGAAGAATCAAAGTTCCCAAGAGCTGAGAAAATGCATAAATCAACACATCCAAACATGTCAGAAGGCATTGGTAAAACATTCACAATTTCTTTAACTCCAAAATCTACATTTTCAAAGTCCAAGTGCCTCCAATCAGTAAAGGTAGTGAATGCACCACTCCCTTCAATGTTGAATTCCGTATCTATCTCTAAATCTGTCTCTAAAGTGTCCATGAAGTTTCTGACATAATCACTGTTACAAGAAACTTTCTTGATTTCTTTAATGAGCTTCACAATCTCATAGAGGGGCCTTTCATTGAGTTCCCTCATTGTTAAAACAACGTCAGCATCCACAACAACATTTCCATAATACCCTTCTGGCAAAGGATCTTGCAAGTGTCTTCTCACTCCAACTGTGATATTCAGCTTAACTTTCCCATCATAGCTCATTTTTAAGGCCCTACATTTAGACCTCCACACATATGCAGCAAGTGATTCAAAAGTAGTGAAGTTTTCGTTCTCACCTGATTCCTTCATCAAGCTCATCTTCAGTCTTCTGATGCTCTCACTGTCCACCTTAATGCACTGGTGCATGAGAACTTTGGTTGGAAGAAAGGGTGAAACTGCAGCTGAGGCCTCGTCCAAAAAATCAATTTGCAAAGGGTTTTTAGTGATTGATCCCGTTAGCCTATCTCTCTCCCACACAGGCTTCACAGAGGGCTCAGTTTTTCCCCTTGCAAACTCCATGATGGCTTTGAAGAACTGAAATGCTCCAACGCCATCACAAACAGAATGTAACAGCCCCATTCCAATGGTGAACCCCCCACAAGGAAAGCTTGTGACCTTGAACACCAAGGGATATTGGTGGCCACTTTCATCTTGAGAAGGAAGGTCATACACTAAGTTTTTTGCAGTTTCCATGTCAGTGCCATCCCAGTAACGGAGAGAAGAAAGCTTGCAAGTAGCATTGGCTTCCAAGAACGGAACACCTTTTGCATTGCAGTTGATTACGAGCTTTCCATCAGTGTGGTCTACTAGCCTACCTGCAAGAGGATAGTAATAGACTAAAGCCTTTGAAAGTGCTGCTTTGATCACATCAGCAGGGTGTAGTAGTTGGTGATTAGGGCAACTAGGTTCATCATGATCATCAACTTTTGATCGATACACATGGAGGGTATGGCATAGGATATTAAGATCAGGTATGTGGTCTAGTGAAGATAAATGAAGAACAGAGAATGGTGTTGGTTTTGATGGTTTGATAAGAACAACTTCTTTCATGGCAAGTTCGAATGGTGTCTTCTCAGTAGCCATTAAAATGAAGGGGATTTGAGTATGTAGCTGTGAGATTAGAAATCTGAGGGTGCAATCTTTAAATAGAGAATTATATCTTGACTTATTTTTTCTTTTACTCCATTTTTTCTCAGGCAGTTTAGGTGTTTCCACATTTTGTCCTTTGCACACATGCTTTTTCTTGAACTTGATAGTTTCTATGTCCTCCATCACTCAATCTTTCATTCTACCTCCTTTTTAAGTTTTTATTATTTTATTTTTCGATTATATTATAATTTTCCTTAAATATGTGGTAATATTTAACGACTTTTTTATGATAACTATCGAATTAAAACTCTTGTATGTCTTGAGTTCATTAAATATTATTTTACATTTTAATCAATCTTCTACGATAATATTTTTTATTACTTTTTTAAAATATTCTTTTATTACTATCCCGAAATCGCTTGTACTAGTTTTTAAAATAAAATAATTAAATATTGTATTATTTTTAAATTAATAACTTAATTACACATATTAGAAAAAACTTTGTTCACTTATTTTCACAACTAATTGTTCATTTCTGTTTAGGAAGATAATGATGAGTGAAACTCTACCAATAATGACACATCGATCAATGAAAATGATTTGGAGAGTCAAAGTTGAAAAACTTGTTTAAAGAGTTTATCATAGTTCCTCGCTTTATTTAATGTAAGTTCACATTTATGCATGATAGAAACAACCAGTTAATTTTTTGTAATGAATGATTCAATCCAAGTAAATGGTACATTGATGTTGCAACTCAACTTTGATGGAAACGCAAAGCAGTGAAGCTGTGTTGTCAAAAAATGTGTGACAATCCAAAATTGAAAAATTTGTTCAAAAAGTTTAACACAACTCCTCACTTAGTAACACTCTACTCTTCACTTATGCATGACAACAAGAACGAGTTCATTTTTGGTAATGACCGATACAGGTAAAGTAAATGATGCTTTTATGTTAAAATTCAAGTTTAAAGGAAACGAAAAATAATAAAGGTGTGTTGTCAAAAAATTTTGGCTAGCCAAAGTTGAAAAACTTGTTCAAGAGGTCTATTGTAGCTGCCCACTTAATTTGATGTAGGTTCTCACTTCATGACCACAATAACCAATTCATTTTAAATTGTGTTTGAAAGTTATAAATTTAAATTTGAAATTTATATTTTTCAAATAAATTTCTTACATCATACTTTGATATTGATTTTTTATTAGAATTTATATTTCAAATAGTTATATATAAAATTATTTGAACTATACTTTTTAAATATGATTTTTAAATATAGTTGAAATAAATTTAAATTTATAATTTTAAAACAAAATTTAAAATATCAAGTTTAATTCCGATATCAATATAATATTTATATAAAAATTTAAAAAATAATGAAAAGACACAATCATATAAAATTAATTAAAATGTAAAAGTATTATTTAATGAACTCAAATCATAAATACACCGATGTGATGGAGTTTTAGTTCAATAATTATCATAAAAAGTCGTTAAATTTTATCAAATATTATTTAAGAAAATAAAATAAAATAATTAAAGATTAAAAAGAAATAGGATGAAAAATTGAGTGATGCAGCATATAGAAAATGAAAGACCTTACGACTCTTAAATGCAAACAAGTGTGTACAAGAAGTGGAATATATGAAGTAAGAGAAAAAGTAGTCAACATATCATTTCTTCTTTGAATCTTTGTCTTCGTAAGTAGGGGTGAGCAAAAATGGTTAAGCCGACCGAACCCGACCAATCCGAATGAAAAAATAGGTGATGGGTCGGTTTGGTACGAATTCGGGTAAGATTGAATCATTTAAAACGGGTAAAACGGATACCAACAGTCGGATTCGGTTTAAGAAAAAAAAATTGACGGTACCCGACCCGACCATACTTTAAGACTGAAAAACCTTGACAGTCCCTCTTTTCATTTATTCTCCACTTTCCTGTTAGCCTCTCCTCTTTCCCATTTGTTTTTCCACTTACTTTCCCCACTTGAATTCCTTCATCCAAGCAACTGCAGTGCCTTCCATTTCTTCTCTGAAATCTTTAGCATCTCCAAAATTGTGTGACGCTCAAGTTTTGTGAGGGATCCCTTTCTCCACTTCCTAGCAAGGTCTTCAGCGGCGTCGACAACCCCCTATCACTGCCATGTCCACTGCGAGACTGCCTCACGCTCTGCCATTGTGGATCGAGAGAGAAGAGAAAGTGGTTTTTGCGTTTGTGAATTTTAGGGTTTAGGTAAAGGGAGGCTTGAAATGGGTTTGGTTGTTAGTAATGGGGTTAAATGATTTAAATATTTGATTTTTGGTGAGGAAGATTTTGATTCCTGTATCATTGTATCCGATTAATCTACTTTTATGCATATTATGCTTGTTCAGTGCCATGTCTTCTCTGTGATTTCTGGGTTTTTTCATAAAACATGGGTTTTGTTCATAAAAAATTCTTTAATTTTATTTTATTTTATTTTGATAAATTTCATTAGTTTATTTTAATTAATTTAATATATGTCATACCCGAATAACCCGACTAAAGTTATCCGTATCCAAACTTATCCATATTCAGTTAACCCGATAAATTAAATGGTCGGGTTGAATTTTGAAATATTGAATATAAATTATGTCGAACTGGACATATCGGACCCGAATCCGACCCAACCCGACCCTTACTCACCCCTATTAGTAAGTATTGTATTATTTTATGGTTAAAATACTCTGTTGGTCCTCGTTTTTGTAGCAAAATCTCAATTTGTTCATCGTAATTTTATTGGTCTCAATTAGGTCCTCATTTTTGTAAATTAGTATCAATTAGGTCCTTTCCGTTAATAGAGAACTAACACCTTAAGTAGGTGCCACGTGTTAGCTTCTCATTTTTTTGAATTTTTTTTATTTTTTTTTATTTTTTTTAAATTTTTTTAAAATTTTTTTTAAATTTTTTTTAAAATTTTTTTTTTAAAATATTTATGCCACGTGTCACTTCTGTAATGTGCCACGTGTCAATCTAATATGGTGACACGTGTCAAATTAATGTATGAATCTCAATTTGGTCCTGATATTTGTTAATTTGATTTGATTTCAGTCCCAAATTTTTTTAAAATAATTTTAATTTCAGATGCTCCAAATTTAGAACAAATTTAATTTTTTTATAAATGTAATGATGATACTTTTATTACAAGTGATATTTCTATTACATATTTTTAACAACATTTAATTTATTTAAATTTATATTTTACATTAAGCTTTATTTAAATTTTATTTTAAAATTATAAATATATAAATTAATAAATTTATATTCGAAATATTTGTATAATATTCAATATCAACAATATTTTAGAGTTGGCTTAAAAATAACAATTTTATAAATTCAAATTTAAAATTTTAAAATAATTTTATAAAAAATTAAAATAAATATATTTAAAATTTTAATATTAAATATAATTAATATTATTAAAATATTTAATAAAAATATCAATTTTAATAAAAATAATCATAACATTATATAAAAGTAAAATTTGGTCTAATTTTGGATTGCCCGAAATTGAAATTTTTTTAAAAAAGTTTGGACTCAAATCAAATCAATTTAACAAATATGAGAACCAAATTGAGATTCATACATTAATTTGACACGTGTCACCATATTAGATTGACACGTGGCACATCACAGAAGTGACACGTGACATAAATATTTTTTGAAAAAAATTAAAAAAATTTTTAAAAAAAATTAAAAAATTCAAAAAAAAATAAAAAAAAAAATTCAAAAATTCAAAAAAACGAGGAGTTGACACGTGGCACCTACTTAACGGTGTTAGTTCTCTACTAACGAAAAGGACCTAATTGATACTAATTTACAAAAATGAGGACCTAATTGAGACTAATAAAAATACGAGGACCAAATTGAGATTCTGTAACAAAAACGAGGACCAACGGAGTATTTTAACCTTATTTTATTTACAGTCCCACGAACATTAACGGATCTTTAACAAATAATGTACCATCACATCCTCGTAGTCCCACCGACACAAACCCGCCATTAGGTAACACATTCTGTTTCGATATAAAAATATGTGCATAGGTTATCAATTGAGGACACATGCACGCGTGTAGGGTTCATATTTCTCTTTTGACCGTATTTCTGTTTTTATTTATGTTCGTGTAAATTATTAAAATATTAATAATTTATTAAATAATGTAAAAAATTTATATATATATATATATATTCTTGGTATTTAATTTTATAACTTTTTTCTTTTTCTTTGGTTTATTTTATATTTATAAAATTTATTCATATTTTTGAGGTATTTTCTATCTTATTTCGATTTGATTTTAGATTTTTTTTTCTTTATATAATTATATTTAAATAGTGCACTATCAATTTCAGTAAATTAAATAATTTTTAGGTCTCATATTTAATTATTTATTTATTTATTTTTATTAATTATTTATTTTTGTTTTTATATGAGAATGATCTTGAATGTTCAATTCCCAACTCTTTATTTATTAGGTTATTCTGAAAAAAGAAAAACTTATTTTTTTATAATTAAAATATTAATAATTTATTAAATAATGTAAAAACTTTATATATATATATATATATATTATTATCTTGGTATTTAGTTTTATAATTTTTTTCTTTTTTTATTGTTTGGTTATTTTATGTTTATAAAATTTATTCATATTTTTCAGGTATTTTTTATCTTATTTCGATCTTAATTTTCGATTTTTTTTCTTCATATAATTATATTCAAATAGTAAATTATCAATTTCAATAAATTAAATAATTTTTAAGTCTTATATTTAATTATTTATCTTTTTTTTATATTTTTATTGATTGTTTATTTTTATTTTTATATGAGAAGGTTTGACTTTTTTAATTTCGAATGTTCAATTGCCAACTTTATTTATTAGGTAATTTAAAAAAAACTTATTTTTTTTCTTTTTGTTACTTAATTTTTGTTTTATTTGTAAAATTTTTTTTGTTTCACTCAAATAATTTTTATTATTTTTTAACATAATATACTTGAATTTTTAAAATATCTTATCTACTCTCGATTATAATTTTTTTCCAATATATAAAATAATTCGTTCTCAATAATTCTCACTAGCTTGTTATGAAAGAAATAATTAATATTTGGTCATGACTTGAAATTCCAATTTCTAAGAGTGGTAAAAGGAAAATACTGTTGACGGGTCGTCATCAAACACGCAAGAGAATCAGATTTGTGAGGTCTTCAGTAGTGTTCGTATAACAGCAATTATATTATAAGTCTGGAACTTGTTTCATGTTATAAGTGTGGAACTTGTTTCATGTAGATAGAGACAACTTCTTCTACCTACTTTTGGAACACCAACTATGATCCAACTTATGAGCCACGTCACCACGTGAATCACAGCTACATGCATCACAAATAAATATCAACATCACAAGCAAAAAATCATCACAATAATTCTTGTTGTATTCATTTTCTGTTTTGCAGCTAACAATTCCATCAAACCACAACTTTTTTTTTCTAAAGTTATTTTAAAACCTTTTTATTAAGGACGTTGAACATTTTTTAAATATACTTTAAGAATGAATTTTAAATGTAACTATCCTATTATGATGTGAATACAATAAATAGAGAGAAATTATGAATCATTCCCACGTCACAGATTCCTAAAATTGAATGACAGACATGATGGAGCCAGAAACATGAGCCCGTGTTCGTACGTGTACATGCTTTTGAGAAAGAGAATAAAAATGAATTTGTGGGAATTTGATTAGATAAATATATGTGTTTTTTTAGTGAATTTAAAGGGTGAAGTGAGTAGATTTGAAGATAAATTTTATGAGAGTTAATGAATGATTTGAGTGATGTGATAGATTAAAAAAAATTTAATAGATAAAATTTTAAAATTACTAAATTACCCCTATGATAAAAATAAAATAAAATAATTATTAGAAGAGTTAAAAATATTAAAATTTAACAACATTTCAATATATATTCATATTTATATATATTTTATTATTACTAATTATTATACATAAATAATAATAATAATATATATTTTAATTATTATACAATATTTTAATTATTACTAATTATTATTAATTATTATACACTTTGCTTTTTTTCCTACAACGCTATGCTATATCCGGAGACAAACCCCAGAGTAGATTGACCCACGAACCACCAATATCATCGTTTCAAACAATAATAGAATTCATGTCATGATAATATGAAATTAACTAGAATTCAGCGAAAGAAAATAAATTATTCGAAGTGGTTAACGATATTCTCCAATAAATAATATTGCCCGAGAAGAAAAATGGTAGCTCTGTTTCACACTTTCAACAAGACGAATAAAAAGAATCGTGTTTCTGGTTGAATGGAAAACAATTCCCATTGCAGAACAATAACATGATCTTCTTCTGTTCCTACAATTTCAATATACATGCATACTGTCAGAATCAGAAGAACATATATAACTATAACAGTTACACCGTTCTCAAGAGAAAAATAAATTGATTATGTTTATATATAATTTATTTGGAATGATGTTTATAAGGTTGAAAATAACGACCATCGCAAAAAAGAAAATAATTAAAAATCAATTTTAAAAATAAAAAATAATTAGTTATTATTGTGATAAATTTAGATATTAATATACAAAATTAAAAATTATTGATTGCTATAATAGTTATTATTATAAATAATTAAAGAAAAATTTAAAAATTAAGTCATTTTTGTAAAATATATGTAGTTAATTTTTAATGATTAATTTTTTTTATAGTCAAAATTAAATTATAATAACTAATTTTAAATATTAATTTAGTGATAAATTATAATTTTTTTTATTCATGTGCATTTTACTAATCAATAATTTTAATTTTGTAAATTAATATATAAATTAATTACTATAATTATCGATTATTATTAATTGTTAAAATCGATCACTGTTTACATATTTTCATTATTAGGAGCTAAATGACAACATGTTTTGAAGTACTATGTAGAAAATAACCCTTATGGTCACCGGACTTAATTATATCGGTGGTAGTTAATACATATTTCATTTCTGTAGGGTTGGGCAAAAAATTTAATTTTCTTGATCCAATCCATTTTTGCTCCAATCCACTCCATTTATAATCCATTTTATTAAAAATCTAATCTATTTAAAATCCATTGAATGGATATGGATTCCAATCTAATTTACATTTTATATATCTTATGGATTGGATATCCATTTTATAAATCAAGATTTTTAAATATGGATAATCCAAAAAATCCAATCCAAATTTTCAATTTAAATTTTTAGTTGGGTTAGACTAAAGGTTGAGATGAACTATACTAAATTCAGACTTGGATGAGCCTTGCTCGATGACCTATACGGATCGGACAGGCTCGACAACCATAAGAGGTTGGGTGGGCCTAAAGATATGAACGAGATAGGCGGGCCCGACAAACCGAACGAGTCGATCAGGCCCAATGACCTGATGAGCCAGGTGGGCCCGAAGACCCAAACAGGCTAGGCAGGTTCGAAGATCCGAACGGGCCAAGCGGGCTCGAAGACCCGAACAGGCCAAGCGGGCTCGATGACCCGAATGGGTCAAGCGGGCTCGAAGAACTGAACGGGTCAGGCAGACCCGAAGACCCGAACGGGTCAGGCGAGCCCGATGACCCGAACGAGTAAGGCGGGCTCAAAGAATTGAACGGGGTAAGGCGGGCCCGAAGATCCAAACGGGTCAGACAGACCCGAAGACCCGAAAGGGTCACGCGGACCCGAAAACCCGAACAGACCAGGCAGAACCAATGACGAAAACATGTCAGGCAGCCCAAAGACCCGAAAGAGTCAAGTAGGCCCAAAAACCCGAACAGGCCTAACAACCCGAACGAGCCCGAAGACCCGGATGGACCGGACGACCTGGATGGGCCTGACGACCTGGCGACCCGGAAATAAAATGTTATAATTAGTCAAAAAATTAATCACTAAATAATTAAAGATTAATTTAAAAATAAGTCATTTTCGAGATTAAAACATATTTAGTTAATTTTTAAAGATTAATTTTTTTTATAGTCAAAATCATAATAACTAATTTTAAATATTAATTTAATGATAAATTATAATTTTTTATTCATAATTGTCTATTTTAATAACTAATAATTTTAATTTTGCAAAATTAATATATAAATTAATTACTATAATTATCGATTATTATTAATTGTTAAAATCGATCGCTGTTTACATATTTTCATTATTAGGAGCTAAATGACAACATGTTTTGAAGTACTATGTAGAAAATAACCCTTATGGTCACCGGACTCAATTATATCGGTGGTAGTTAATACATATTCCATTTCTGTGGATCATATGTTTTGGTACTACTATTTGCTTTTTGCTTTGACAGGATCTGACTAAGGTCCTTGCCATAATAACAGAAGCTTCGGATTGTAGTGACACACATAACACGTGGAAATATATTCACTTTGGTATTAGAAAGTAAGTTTAAAATTAATTTATCTTCACAAAACTCAATTATAAAATAAAATAAGGTTTAAATATCAACAACTGATACATCAATAGAAGAAGGGGTAAATATATTTTTGGTCTTTTAATTTTTAATAAAAATTAAAATTAATCTTTTTTTAAAATTTTTGTCCAATTTAATTCTCTAACTTTACAAATATTTAGATTTAATAATTTTAATTAAATTTTGTTAATTTTATTTAACATTTTAAACGTGTTTCAATACATTTTTTTAGTTAACATTGAAATAAAAATATGCCAAACTGTATAAACAATTCAAATGTTATCATGAAAGACATATTTAAAATGTTCAACAAATTTAACAAAATTGAGTTAAAAGGATTAAATCCAAACTTTTCTAAAGTTAAACTCATTTTATAAAATAATAATTATATTTAACAAAATTAAAATAATATTATTTTTTGAAGCGGGTTCCTATATTATATTTTATATTTATTTACATATTAAACCTTGTATATAAATTAAAATTTAATTTAAAAATACATATTTATTTTTTTATTTAAAATGTATTTGATGATTTTTATGTTCTTCAAAAAATTTAAAACTTATCAGAAAGACTGTTATGTCAACGCTACATCAAATAACATCTAAGTGATACATTGGAACAACCTAAATGGAAAGGAAAGGAGAATAAATCAGAATGCAAGATTGTTTTCCCCACGTAATATTTTTAATAAGACTTCACAAAATCATTTTTTTTATATGAGAATTGTAATCTGCTAATGTATTATGATGTTTTGTTCCTAGGCTAGTTAATATTTCAAGATTTGATTTAATCAACTCTAGTAGGAAAATCTTTTTTAAACATATATAATTATCGTTCGTATAATTGATACTCCTCTTCTTTATTTCTTTACTCGATTGTAATTTGGGTCGGCTTTGATAAAATTACATTGGTTGTAGTCACTTTAATAAAAACATTCTTAAAAAATGTTAAATGGTAATTAAGTGATTATATATATAGCAAAAAATATGGTAACTGGGTATAAAAAATAATTTGTTGGTAAAAGCTATTTAAGTGATGTAAAACAGGTGTTTCAATGTTAATGTATAAACTGTTCTGGTATTGGATATATCCCCTTTCTATATCCCCTTTCAACTTTTTCATCACTTTCTTTATTCATCGCAAGTAGGGATATAAAAAAATCCGTACATGCGGATATCCGTGGATAGAATCCACAATGGGTAGGAAACGAATATTAAAAATGGATACTCGTTATCTATGGGTAAGGGTATTTTTTATACTCGCATGTTAACGGGGCGGGTACAAGTATTATAGTATCCGTACTCGTTGATACCCATACCCGCTGAACTTTAATTCACAGAAATATCCTCATATATATATATATATATATATATATATATATATATATATATATATATATATATATATATATATATATATATATATATAAAGCATTATGAGTCTTCATTTAGTAATGGTGGTTGGATTCTTACCCCACATTGGATTATAGTAGATTACTTCGAGATACTGTAGAGGCATTGATGTGTCTCAAAGATTGGTTATGGACCAACATGGAAGGTAATGAAATTAACACTTTTACTTAGATATGTTAATTAACTGATTGTTAGAAATTTTTAATGAACTTCTTATGTTTTCAAGCTCTTCTAGATTAAAATTGGACAACATAAAACTTTATATAATGTTGCAAGATGTGAACATTGATGAAGTTAGTAATTTCTTTAATATTTCATTCAAAAATAAACTACAATATAAATTGTTAGTGATTTCTTATTTGTTTGTTTTTCAGGAATCAATCGAAAAAGTGGAGGCATTCAAAGAAGACACCTTAAGCTATAGGACAATGTTGTCAAAAAAATCGTTTTCCTTTTAAAACATGTTTTTGACACTTGTTGGTAGGTGGTACGCTACTTCCTACTGCCATGCATGACCCATTCAGATTCCTTTTCCTTTGCCAACTTCAAACATAACCCCACTATGTACACACCACCATCACCACCAGTCTCTTAACTCACCACGTTCCCATGTAGAAGAATGTTTCGTTTCATTGTTTTCCCTTGCCCTATCTGTGACCCCACATGCTTCTTCTTTCATCACTAATCGCTGCCTCATTTTGCACACGACAAACCTACACCAGCTTGCACATGTTGTCCCTTTCTATCTTATCCACTTTGGCCGTTCTACAATCTGGCAAATCAAACTCCAATTATCTTGGGTTATGTTTTATATGGGTTATAGTTATTAAGAAATTGTGGTTCTATATATATTTATTTACTTGTTATGTGCGATCGGTACATTTGTCGTTTTTCATTAAGAAAGGTCCACCAGACGACTCATGTTGATCCAATCCAAAATTTTGGATTCTACGCAGAACCGCCTGACGACAAGAAAGGCCCGCCAGGCGACATGAGCTTGAATGGTTTGGGTTCTGCAATTTTTGAGTCTTGTGGTGTTTTTGAGTGCACTATAAATTTCGATACGTGAATGTGATTGTACATGTTTGTAAATGGTGGAGAATTTATACTGCGATTGGTGATTTTGATGATTGGATGTTTATAGAAGCATGTGGGTTCAAAAAGGGGGGGTGGGGAAATGAATGTTAAATACGAATTTGGATCTAAATGATTGGATGATCTAATTGAAGGTGTGTGCATGCTGGAAATTTAATTAGGAGTGAAATTGTACCGTTGGATGACTGGATCGCACTATGGGGAAATTTTGAGGTTTCTCGCAGGTGCAAGAAATTCTGGGAAATGCCTAGAATATGACACACCGCCTGGCGGCATGTTCTTGTCGCCAAGCTACAATTAGGAACCAACAATTCTGGGTTGGTTGTGTTGTGCCCAAGTTTGGGAAATCTGTTGGGGGGTTTAAGTGGAACTAGCAAGGTGAACATAGGAAAAAGTTGGACCAGTGATGTTTTGTATATTTTATGTAATAAACATGATTGGGGATTTTGAGCAATTAGATGTGGGATGAGATGATTATTAAAGGAAATTAGTGCAGGGTGGTTGATATTAGCATATTGCAATGGTTGGTCGAGGTTTTAGTCATAAGCATGGTTCTTTCTTGCGTAGATTCAATGTGCAATTAATGGGATCCTATGTATAAGTGCATGAACATGTGGTGATGTTAAAGTGTAGTTTGGTATGTTGCATTGGATTAAGTGGAATATGCAATATTGATTGGGACAAGGAATGAATATATGGGTACACACACACACACACACACACACACACACACACATATATATATATATATATATATATATATATATATATATATATATATATATATATATATATATATATATATATATATGATTTGGGTGATTGTTGTATAAGTCTTAGGACCATGGTTTGCCCTTAGTTAATTCTAAGTGATGGCATAGTTTAAATTGGTGAATACATGTGGATATAAATATGTTAGTAAGGCATATGGGGAGTGAATTTTGAGTCATGTTGGATGATCTATATGTAACTTGGCATTTGGTAGTGTGCTCGTTATGTTTTGACTGTGCTGAATTTTGTTCTGCAGTGCCTAAACCAGTAAAACTCGCTTTACTAGTGTAGCGCTTGGCGGTGGGGACTGGACCGCCAAGCGATAGCCATAAAACAGGGAGTCCCCAGAGCGCATAGCGCTTGACGGTGAGGATTGATCCACCAAGCGATAGCTAACAAACAGTGGGTCTTGAAACGCGTGGCGCCTGGCGGTGAGGGATGACCGCCAAGCACTCTACAACAAAATTTTGCTTGACGATGATTAGGCTGCACCAGACGATAGTGTAGGGGCAATGGGCTTTTGTGGTGTGTGTTGCATGGTTTGGTGTGATGGTCTTGGCCTGGGATGTGCTTGGAACTTTTTTTTACGAGCGGCGGTTCGTAATGGATTGTGAACATGTGGTGATCACGGGCGAGAGGTCTGTGATGATGGGAATCTTGTATGAGAATACGGGTGGAGGCTCATATTGGTTGACTCCATTTGATTGTTAGCGGCATGTTTGTAACAGGATGTTTCCACACATGTTGGATTGCAAACGGGAGGTTCGTAGAGGTTAGACCACGAGCGACAGGTTCGTGAAAGCGTTGGAATCCCTAAGACTAAGGTTGAGTGTGTGCTCATCTCATATATAGATTATGAGACCGAGCTGGCGTGGAATAAAGGTTTTTTTTAAAGTGAGAAAATGATTAAGTTAAAGTGCTTTGGGTGAGGGTTTATGATATGACCTTTGCATGCATGTTTAATTATATTGAGCTCACCCTTTTTTTTGTGTTTGGCGATGATCGTGTGCCTTATCACACAAGAGCAGATGTTGTTTCAGGTGATATTGGTGATGTTTAGAGTCAAAGTGTAGACTAGTTGTTGGGGTTTCCTTTGAGGAATTGTTTTGAGTATACTGTAATTTTTAATTACATCGATTTTGGAACTCAAATTTTGTAATGCGTTATATTATGGATTTTGAACTTGCGCGCGATTAATAAAGTTTAAAATTTTCGGCGCTTTTGGGAATTCTTGTTAAATATTGAGTATTTTAAATTATAATTTTTTTTATTAAGTAATATTTGTCTAAGATGTTACATCAAATCATGCAATTATCCTCTAATTTTGAGCAATATATCATGCATTAGTAGATTTTTTTTTTGTATTTCATGAGAAATTTCTTGTGGATTTCTTACAAAAATTTGTAGGAAAAATGTTTCTTGCCAATTTTTCTACGAATTTTGATCGGTAGGTAATACCTTCATGGGTAATTAGTAATCGTGCAGAAAATTTCTTGCAAAATTTTTTTATGAAATAAGTGAACTAAAAATTTTATCCTTAATCCTTCACAAATGCCAATAGAACATTCTCAAGATCCAAAAAATAGTATAATGCTTTTTACTATAAAATACATGCTCTGTTACTTGAAGACACAAGCGCTTTACTTGCAACTTAACGTGTTTTCCTTAGTGATGTTCACTATGCTTATGTGAATCTCACTTAGAATTTTATAATGTAAAATAAAGAAAAACTTATCAAAAGAGCATTCTTACACTCCTTAAAATAACAAGCCACACAAACTCCATGACCAACGTTTTTCAAATTTCCTAACGACAAGAAATCCATAACAATGAGATGCAAATAACCTAAAAACAATATATAAAAACTGAATGAATCACCTAAATTCCATGCCTTAGATTGTGAATATCCTTCTCAATTTTCCCGTACTTCATTGCAATGATCTAATAATAGAGAATAATAATTGCAAAAGATCGACTTAAAAGAATCCGTAATCAGAACAGTAGCTTACTTGGCCTGTGTGCTTCTGCCTTCCCTTGTATACCTTGAGCCTTTAGTTGATGGCAGGAAGCATGTCGATCTAAGATTTTTAACAACGACAAAATCGGATTCCTTCTCGTGCTCGTGGCAGATGTACTTCTCGTGATCGGAGAGCACAACGTCAAAGTCAAAGGCCTCGTTACTGTCATCGAAACCTATCTTGAAGACGAAATAGCACGACGTGTCAAGAACCGGCTCATGCACTCTCGCACTAGCCTTCAACTAACGTCTCGCGGTGATCCCGATGAGCTAGGACGTGGGTCCACCTCGATTAGGTCTTGTGTGAATATAACCCATCGTTGCACTTGTAACCGCTGACAACACTCAATATCGTCTGGAGGAATGAATTTATTTTCGAAATAAAAAATAAAAGTAAAAAATGTTTTTTAGTTAATGACATATAAAAAAAGGTGAAGTAAATTTTTCTTCAATGATTTTCAAACTTTAATTTTAGTAAAAAAAGAAAAAAAAGATGAAAAAAAGATAAAAAAAAAACAGAAGAAGGAAAAGTCTAATTTGTTTTTAATATAACACTCATTCTCATGAGCTTAACAACCTAACATATTTTGGTCTTCACTTTTTGCTTTTGTACCCTTTGTTCTATAGAGAAAATAATGATATGATTCTAATAATTAGAAACAATATCTTTTCTAATGACTAGAATCAATCTTATTATTGATGATGATTAATATTGTGAACTGATTAACTGTGATTTGATTTGATTATCGTTGTGATGTGCTACCATGATGACCAATTTCTTTTTTATATTTCATTAGAATTAAGGCTAGAATACATTGGTATTGTAATGTGTGGAGATAAATACACCGTCTATCATATGAAAAGGGATCGAAAAAAAAAATTCTCTACACTTCTCTACTTTTTTTCCCATCACCACTCACTACAAAAAAAAATTAAATTTCATACCGACAAAATCTATATGTAAAGTCCTAAATACGTATGTAATTGAACAACTCTGATGGATAACATACGGAACAGAATCCGCATGTAAAATAGGTATCGATAATTTTATATACGAAAAAATTTTGTATGTAATGTTACATACGGGATAAATCCATATGAGACTTTATCTACGAAATAAATCCGTATATAACTGATAAGGACATTACATACGAAAATAAATTTGTATGTAATAAATATAGATTTTTCCTACCGAATAAATCCGTATATAATTAATGAGTGACATTTTCCATAAATAGATATGTATGTAACATTTGTTTATATTTTTTTTATATTCCTATAATCCAACTACAATAGAGTTAAAATGATTCAAATGAAGTTCACACATAACAATCTAATAAAATTCTAATACCATATCCAAAATCAAGTCATAACAACATATAATCCAAATAAATATTAATAGAAAAAAAACAATATAATTGAATGCATAATAAATAATATTCTCAACATATGTTTCAATAATATCATTCATACTTCATGATCAAAACATTTATCTTAAAGTCACGATAATAATAAGAATAAATATATCAAAATTAAAACTAAACTTTATAAACATTTAGAATTATTTCTTGACTAAAAAATATTATTCTTTTGGAAGATTGTCTTCGACGTGCAAATAATACAAAATATATAAGTTCAAATATTATAAACATCTTATAAATATTTATAAAAACTAATTTATGAAAACCACAAAAATAGTAAATATCAATATATAAACCATGGTTGATTTAGTTCTAGAGCATCTGACCTTTCCCCTTCATTTCTAATTCTTTGTATGGTTTCTTCATGTCTTTTAAATGTGTAGCAAATACCATTTTTTTTAATGCAGAAATCACAAATTAACATTCACTCTTAAATTTACTATATTTTGCATTCAAATATATATACAATAACCATTGTAAAACATGAGATATATAAAACATGTTATAAAATGAGACATTTTTTCCTTCAACTTTGAAATTTTTTTTTAGGTTGTTGGAGATATATTTTTGATTAGGTGTGAGAAATATTGGTGAAGTGTAAAGGGGTGAGAGAGCATTTAATGAGAACCCATCTGATATTGACTTTACCCTGCAGGACTCAATTATTAGACTTTCACATTCAGTAATTAGGGCTTTGAGCTTTGCTTTATGTGAATTTGGAAATAGCAGGCAAAGGGACAAAACATTCAGTAAAGTAGGACTGGTGGGGAAGATTCCTTTGTAACAAAGTTCATAGGATTTTGTTCATGTTCTTTCTCTCTCAATCAGAATGGTAGGAACCAAAAACCCAACAATTTATGCATTTTTCTGTGTTGCTGCAATCTGCTGTGTGCCAACTGATTTTCAGTGATCTCTACGTGTTGGGTCTTGCGTGATGAAAGTGCATGTCTAGGAAAATTCTGATTAGAAAAGATTTGATACAAGTTCAAACGCATAGCACAAGACTAGTTTTTCAAGTGGGCCTTTTGAAAGTGTATTAAATTTTGTGGTGTTTTCATGTTCCTTTATTATTGTGATCGATGACCATGCCTGCATCATCCCATCTTATGCTCATACACACTTTATCCAATTATTTTTACCCTTTTATGTATTATTTTATTAATTTGGAATACTTCCGCCGTTGCAATGGTTATTAATGTGTTGAGTGAATGGTTTTTTCATGGGTGCACATTTAATTGTATTGATCGAATGAAATCATGTAATTAACTTTCCAGTGCAAAATTCATTTGTTATGCGAAGAGGCAAATTGAAAAGTTTTTTTTTACTATTTTATTCCATGTGATACTTATTTGAAATGCCGTATTTTTAATATTAAATAATTGAATGACTTGGATTGTGATGAAATTATTGGACTTGAAGGATTGGTGTTGCCTGCTACTGTTACACATGCACCCGTGTATATTTTATGTGAATGTGAAATATATAAGCAATTTATTTTATTATATATATTTTGGATTTTGATATATATAATAAATATATTTGATTTTTAAATAAATGAACATTTAAATTTTAGTAGTTTAGTATTTTCTGACGAGTAAATTGATTTAAGAAATTGACATCTTTTAATAGATAGTTCTTGAAAAATATTATTTGATATTGTTAAGTACGAGTAATATAATTTCATAGCACCGTGATTTCACTTTTCGTGAGTATATTTATATGAAATTTTATGAGTGAATGAAATAATTTAGGTTTAATTATTTCAAGAATAAAATTTAATTTTATATATTGTATTCTTGACTTTTGGGTATGAAATTTTTGTACAAGGTATTTGTTATTTTGGTGACCATGTTATGCTCTCCCTAGTAGCATATATGTAGTTAAGCATGAACGATATAATTTTATATGATTGTAAACTCACCTATTATGGGTATAGTTATATAAAATTGTGTGTGAATGAGATAATTTAATTATCTTGTTAATTAATTTTATATTACATTAATGTCAATCATGCCTTATCGGTATGTTTGTGTTAATGTATTTTATTTTATCTCTTGATACAATGTACTTTGAACTTTATCCTATGCCAATTATTTGTCTTATACTATCGTTATTAGATTTCTTTATGACATGAGTTGTGCATTTCATTTCTTTCTTAATTATATTTCTTATTTATTATGATTCGGGACCCTTAGGCGAGGTCATAGTGGATGAGAAATTTGGTATTATAGACATGTTTGACTGTGTATTTAGAAACATTCATTTTTTTATTGCACAATAGTTGTGCATCTTAAATGTCTTTGTGTTGTTTTTATATAAGCTTCTTTGTCTATGCCATTGACTTGGGTCAAAATTTTGGATGAGACAAATTTTTGAGGATTGAAAAGAATCTTTTGACTTGTGTTTGGTAATTACCGATATGGACTCTTCTTTAAGAGAAAAAGAGTCTCTAGCTCTTACTCTTGAGTCCACTACTGTCTAGAGAACTTCTTGTGAGAAATTGGAACACTCAAAGAGAGTGTGTCTGATGGTCTTGAAATATACGATGAAGAAGTCTATATGGTTCAACCTGATGGCTTTTGTTAAATAAGGCAAATAGCAGTTGGTTAGCAAGTTGAAAAAAGTCTATTTATGGGCTTCGACAAAGCTTTTAGACAATCATATTTGAAATTTGATCGGATGGTCACTTTTTTTGGCATCAAGGAAAATGTCTTAGATCAATGAATTTACTTGAAGACTAGAGAGAGCCATATCGCCATCATTCTTATCTTAGATGTTGATGATTTTTTTTTTCTAGAAGCAATGTTGAATTTTAGACCGAGACAAAATTTATGTTAAATAGCCACTTTGATATGATAAACCTTTTGTGATGCCTATGTTGTTTTAGGCATTCAGTTTTTTCGTGAAAGGCCATGTGGCATTCTTGGAGAAGCTCTTTTTTGGAAGAGTGTTAAACAAACTCTTACAACTACTTCTACTATGGAGGCAATATATTGCTTGTTATGAAGCATTTGTCAAGTTGTGTGCCTTAAAAGTGTGGAATAAAATTTGATTTATGACTTTCAAGTTATTGAAAGTATTTCTAGTCCACTTTTAATATATTGTGCTTTTAATACATTGTGCGTTGTCGTGCATTTCTCTCAAAACCACAAAAGCTCTACTTGCGTAAAACTTTTTTTATGCAAATTTTCTGTTTGTTAGAGAGAAATTTTTGGATTTTCAAACTCAAATTAAGCATACTACTGTAGTAAATATGTTAGCAGATCCACTAACCAAAGACTTAGCTAGTGAAGTTTTTCAAAATCATGTAACTCATATGGGTGTGATCAGTGGCGGAACAACCTTATGACCGAGGGGAGCCATGGCTCCCCCAAAAGTCTTCAATTTTATCTTTTACATGCATTTAATTATATTATATATTATATTTATATATATTTTAATTATATTATACAAAATTTTAAAAGTCTTTAATTATATATTATATTATATATATATATATATATATTAAGTTTTAAAAAATATTTATCATTTTTGTTTTTATATATTATTTATTATGTATTTTTATTGTTTAAAAAATAAAATAAAAATCCATTTGATGGATGCTTGTTAATAAAAAGGAATAGGATTTTGTCTTTGTACATAAGGTTCTTTCTAAGTAAGTTATCAATAAAGTATGAAACTAAAAAAGAAAAAAGATAAAAAGATAATCGGGGGAAGAGATTGAAGAATAGATAGATTGATGAATGTATTATCGCAATATATCTCATAAATCAAGATTAGTATTTGATTATGATTTATGTATCTTAAATTTATGATTCTCTTATTCTTATTACGATGTTTTCTCCAACTTAAGTTTTCTTCAAATTAGTATGAATCCTAATCAAGATTTTAGGAATTCTTTCATGATATTGGCATGAACCCTAATTATAGTTTTCCTCATATTAGTATAATTATAAATTATGAAATTTAGGAATTTTCTATTTTCAGTTTAAGTTTGTAAAATTTTATGAATGTATCTAAGTTGCATTACAAATTTTGTTACTCATAATAAATTAGTTGAATAGTCTTAAATTAGAATAGAAAGGAAAAATATTAAAAATTGAAGTTCGATTGATGTGAAAAAATAATTTAAGTAAAGAAATTGAGAAGTTTATTTATTTAATTAAAAAAATTGTATATAAAAAATATTAATTTGGCACCCCTAAAATTTTTATCCAAGTTCCGCCACTGGGTGTGAAGTCTTTTGATGTATTGGGTTAGTGGGAGTGTGAGATTTTATACCTCTTATTATTATGGTTTTCATCAGATGTAAATTTATCAATGACGTCATTTTCATCACATCTCTTTTAGCATATTAAAATTCATGAACCATTTTGGGATCACACATTTATTATGTTTTGGTTTTATTTTAATTATATCCATTATTTATGAAATCTAAGCATATGGTATGTATCCTTATTCGATATTATCTTTATGATTCATGTTTATATTTCTTAATTGGTATTTGTACTTATGTTGGAATTGATATAAATAATTTATTTATTAATGTTATCCAAGTGGGATATTGTTGTATTTTATATAGTTTTATTATATAAAATTATTATTCTCCATTTTGTTATTATTATGGATTAACATTAATCAATAAATTATATTATTTGTAAATATCAATTATATTGCACAATTCTTATTAATTTGTGGATAATACATATTGGATTTCTGATGAACAGTCTGTGATGAGTTGGATTGTTCAATGAACAGTCTGTGATGAACTTAACGGATCAGTAACCCACTCGTTGAGAGGTTCCTGGTCTCTCTAGTAAGGATATAAAATTGATATTCCATTAATCAGTTTCTAATACAGAGAAAATGTGCTTTTTTGTGCTCTTCTTTTTATGCACTTAGTCTTTTGACATACCCTACCAGAAAGAGAGTAGTATTATCTCACACGTAAATCATCCTTAATCTTTCATTGATTCTATTTAGAAGATTAGATACCACTCTTCCATCTATATTATTCTTAATTATTGATCAAGTACGCTTCCACATTCTACTATTGATATTAGGAATTGCTCTTAATATTTGAGGATAATTTATTGTAAGTATGGTTTGATGCTTCTTATGATTTTTTTAAAATTCATAATCTAAGAGCCAATACGCAGTGAAGGGTAGGGTTTTTTACGAATATGGTCATGGCAGAGGCACATGAGGTATCTCTCTATGTAGGTGTGGGTGGTCGAGAGCTGAGGAATATGACCAGTGTGCGGGTCAATGGCGGAGGATCGTTAGTGCAGGCAAGGGCCTCGGCACCCCCTAACTTTTTCAATTTTTTTAATCTTTTTTATTTTTTTTAAATTATATATATTTAAAATTTGTTAAACTATTCATGTTTTTAAATTTTTTAAATTATATGTATATTTTTAAATTAAATAATTGTATATTGAAAAGTTAATGAAAATAAAATTAGATATTTTTTATTTCTTTTATAAGTTATAACATTTAATGTTAATAAATAATAATATATAAAATTAAATATAATAAAGAAGCAAAATTATTAATGTTATGAATTAATGATTGTTTATTGATTTGATACATTTACTCATATAATTGATAGTCATATGATTCATTACTCTTTATGTAAATATTTGTATTAACTAAGTTGATTTGTTTCCTTTATGGATTACATGTTGTATCTATAAATAAGACTCTTCACTTAATGATAATACACAAATGAGTTGCTACCTATTTTCTCATTATCTCTATTCTATTGTTTCTTCTTTTCTTTATTATCTATTATTCTCTATGTTATTTGTTTTATTTCATAACAATTAAAATACTTTTTATTTTTTTTATTTTCATTGTCTTTTTAGTTTTTCACATGTTGTATTTATCTCTTTCCCTGACCTGATTTCTTTTTGTTACCTTACCACAAAAGAAAAAAAGTAATCTCCTGTCTCACTTGGGAGTGAATTGATTATCATAATTTTTATTAGTAATTATGTCTCTCAATTATTGATTATATTATGATAAATTATTTTTTAGTCTTAAATTTGTTTTTTAAATAGGTATATTGATGAAAAACTAAAGAATAAATTCATTTTTTATAATTGATAAAAGATGAGTGAAGACCAAAACATGACAATATGGTTGCTCATCGCATAACAATGAAATGAAATGCGAATTTGAATCGATATGTGCACATTAGGAAAATGGGAAAGAAATATTTTGCAGATAATATGATTATTTAAATTAAAAAAAAAGCTCAAAAAATTTAGTTATGATTGAATTATTTGATAAGTTTAAGAATATGAAAAAACGATGGACAATCTGTTAGATAATGTAGTTTATTCAATTTCATTGAACGAGTGACAATAATGTTAAATATGTAAATTTTAAGTATGTAATTTTGGCTCCCCCAAAAATTTTGGTCAAGATCCGCCACTGGTGCGGGTGGCAGAGAGTTAATGAATAGGGCGAACTTCTTCTCTGTGAGGGAGTGCAAGTAAGCGAGGCAAATTTGTGTTCCTCTCTTCACTTAGCGTGAGGAAAAATTATTTTGAGTGGGTGAGATTTGTAGATTTAGGTTTTAGTTTTTAATAATTATATTTTTCAAATCCGCGTGTAAAATTAGTAGGTAAATTTGTTATTTTCTTTATCTAAGGATCTTGTCTCATTATCTATAGATAATATGTTTCACAAAACTTTCAATTCTAACGCGTAAATTATACATACAAGTTTTACGTCCAAAAAATTGGTAGCAAAGTTGTTTTGTCTTTCATACGAAAAAAAACTCGTATGTAACTTAAATTTTCATATCCGTAGGTAAAATCCGTATGTAATGGTTAATTTACATACAAATCTAAATCCGTATGTAATTATCTGTAGATATATTGAAATTTTCTTGTAGTGTACTCACACATACACACCTCCTCTTTTTTTTAATATATATATATATATATATATATATATATATATATATATATATATATATATATATATATATATATATATATATATATATATATTGAAGGAGGTAGAAAAAAAGAAGAAGATAAAAGGTAGTTGTAGTGTAAAGAAAAAGAGGGTGAGATTGATAGAGAAGGTGAGGAATTGAAGAGTTTGGAAGGTATGTCACTCCTATTCTTTTCTTTTGATTTGTGAATTCTAAATTTTTATTATATTTTGTTTTAATATTGTACTTGTTTTTTTTTTACACATAACTTTGACATTTTCTATTAAGGACATTATTTTCTACTCTTTACAAATATTTTACTCTAAAAATCATAAAAAAAATTATTTTTTCTTATTATTTTTAGTGTCTGTCCGACCGCTCGCATCATATGATTCCCATTTTCAAATTTCTTTTTTTCTAATATATATATATATATATATATATATATATGTGTGTGTGTGTGTGTGTGTATATAAAAAACCCAAAATAAAAAAAATAGTTTTTTTTTGTTTACTTCTTATGTCTGTCCGACCATTCGCATTGCAATATACCTATTTTTAAATAATTCAATATTTCAAAAACAAACAAAAAAGAGTTTTCAAAATTATTAAAAAAAAACAAATCAACCTGTTTCTCAAATAGTTTTTACATCAAGAATAACATAATCTTAAGTTATTTTCCATTATGGATGAAGATACGTAAGAGCTATGATTATTATTATTTTTCAAAAAAATAAATATTTTGAAAAATTTATATCTTTTGCACATTTAATTAAAGGTATCGTCTCAGATAAGCGTTGTGAGTACTAATACCTAGTTTTTTGCAGAGCTTCTCTTATTTTTTAATTTTTTTATAATTTTTCAAAATAAATTATAGTGACAAATTCAAACTCTATTTTTTCAATTTTTAATTTTGATCTGTCGTTCTATTGTAATTGTGATTGTGACAATTGCCAACGCAGTACACGACAAGATTGGTAGAGGGAGATCTCAGCCATAAAATATCTAATTCGGTGAGAAATAATGTTTTAATATAAAATTTTACCTTATTCTTTATAATTACCTATTATTAATCATTTTTCAAACTGTTATTAATATTAAACTAAAAGTTGTATTAAGAATTTTTAACCAAATTTTAAATATAACATTATTGTCGATGTAATTTTACGTAAAATATTTTATACATAATACTTCTTTTAGATTCGTAGTCATAAAAACAAATATGTAATATTGTCATCAGGCATTAATATTGATTTTTTTATGAATTATATTTTAAAAATAAATTATAGATTATTTTGCAAAAAGTAATCCTAAAAAAATCATAGATACTTTTTATAAAAAAATTATAAATTGTAACATCCCAATTTTAGTGGTTTAAAACTAATAAATTAGGATGTTCCACCCTAGTGTTCAAAATAGATAAACAAGTGTATAAAGTATATTAATACAGTCTTACAAATAATCGGACTATATAAATATATTAATTATACGTACCAAACATTTCTAACTCTAAACACAAGCTAACCACTTACAACAGCTTCCCACTAAGACATCCTTCCGACCTAAAAGATGGCTCTTCAACCTCTAGAGGTGCCTTTGAAACTGCAACCACCACTCGACTGTTCTCACCGAATAGGTGATCATCGCAAAAAAAACATACAAAACAAGACATAAACACAGAAGAAGGGTAAGTTAGTGACTTTTAAAGAATTTTCTTAAATCATATAATATTGATATATATATATATATATATATATATATATATATATATATATATATATATATATATATAAACAAGTACAGACAAGCAAATATTCACATACATATATTTATAAATCATGACTCAACTAATCTGGATACATCTCATGCTCTGTAGAGCAACAAATTAAGATTGACAACTCTACCACATACAAGGTCAATCCATTAACACATATGGTCAAGGAAAAATCCCTAGTCTAGGACCTTCTGCTCTTCTCACCACATACCTCATTCCTCTCTACTTGAGAATTTGAATGGTTATTAGAGTGTCAGGATAATTGTCAAGACAATCCCTACCTTAATGCATACACTACCACAATCACTACTAATCCTCCTTAAGTTAGCCTCAACCAATCTCAACTCAGTTTCATATAAAAAATCTCATATCATATGCCCATCATTCATAATAATTATAAAACTTCTATAACCAAAAAAATATAATTCAAATCACTCAAGAATGCAAGTTTCAGGTTTGTACTTACTCGCCCAACTAGTAGCACTCGCCCAGCCATTGGCCTATGCTCGCTCAGCGAGTAGCACTCGTCCAGCCATTGGTCCAGGTCTGAAAGTTACTAACTTGGAAATTCGCCTAACGAGTAGCACTCGCTCAACCACTGGCCCATGCTCGCCTAATGAGTAGCACTTGTCCAGCCACTGGTCTAGGTCTAGAAGTTTCTGACTTAGAAATTCGACCAGGGAGTATTATTCGTCCAACGAGTTTGTGAATCTGCATAATTCTGCAAATCAGTGTTCTGCAAATCAACTCATTCGCTCAACGAGTAGGCTCGCCCAACGAGTAAGCAAATATGCACAATTATGCAGAAACTGATTCAAGCAAAATTATACCTATTCAACCAATCCATACAACTCCAAAACCTTTATAGAGACCATTCAATTATCAAACATTAATTCTATCAAAATATTCACACCAATTGCATCCAATTGCACCTATAACATACAATTATTCTCAAACAACAGATAAAACTTAAGTATTTATCATTTTCAAACATCACATCCTAGTTCCTAACAAGTTTATAAGACATGATAGATATTAACTTCCCTTACCTGGTATCCTGCTTAAACAACTCTATAAACGTCAAATGTCTCTAACTTCACAAGATGCTTTATGTACACATAGAAACATCACAAAAACGATCAAGACATATCATTATAATCACTGATCAGCAGAGACTAATACTGATAAATAAAACGACGCATGCAAGCAGAAGAGGGCTTGCATGCAACAGAAAACAGAAAAGACAAAAAAAAAGCAAAAATTTAACTTACGCAAACAAAGAAACTGATCGGTACAGCTTGAAGAGCTCACCGAGAGGATCAATCCTATGGTCTCTGGTTCTTCAATCAAACGACTAGAAAGACAAATCACTTAGAGAGAAGTCAGAGAGTTCTAGAGAAGTGATTTTTAGAGAGATGATGTATTTTAAAATAGTGAAACTCGTATATAACAATTTTATTTATAATAAAACTTTTTAATATTAAAATAATCGAGTTTCATTATTTTTAAACCAATATCACTTCTAAAATACCATTTTTTAGAGTTTTACATAAATAATTTCTATGAATAATTTTTTGCTCAAAAAATATAAATAATAATTTTTTTAAATAGTGAAACTCAAATCAACATAAAATTTAATAAATTTTTTAAATACAATAAATTAACATAATATTTTATTTTGCTTTTCTGCGCAAAAGAAATTTAAGAAAAAAAAAACTTAAGCAAAAGCATTAGCTAATAATTTAGTTTTTTTAATTTTTAATACTTTTTCTCCAAAATTTTGTTAACAAGAAAAATAACATATACATATATATTCTCAGAAAATTTTAAATTCTTTTCTTGCGAATAGTTTTACATAAGAAAATTTACAAATATTTGATACAAAATTTTATTAGCAAGAAAAACATTTGTAATTAATAAATACATATGTAAATTCATAAGTAATTTTACAGGTATTTTATACAGAAAAAATTTCACAGTAAAACTTGTAAATGTTTGCTGTCAAATACATTTGGTATCAAATATCAGATAAATTTCATGCGAAAAAAATTTAAAAAACAAATATGCATCAATTTCTTGGTAAAATGTTTTTAAAGAAGAATTTGCAGGTAATAAGTAGTTTTTTAGTAGTAATGCCAAATTAATTTTCAAAACAAATAGGCATTCCAAAACCTTTTGTTTTTTTCAAAACCTTTTTTTTTCAATGAAGTACTGCCACATGGCTGCTGTCAAAAGTTTGTAAAAAAAAGAAAAACTTTGTTAAATTTTTTTTTTTTCTGAAAGAAACTCTACGGGGCCTGCATTTTAGCCAGAATCATATTACGGACCCAAGCATGCAACTAGAATCAAAAGTGTTAGTAGTTCAAACAAACAAATGCGATCCAAATACTAACCCCTCCTTCCATTGAAGAATCAAAGTTCCCAAGAGCTGAGAAAATGCATAAATCAACACATCCAAACATGTCATAAGGCATTGGTACAACATTCACAATTTCTTTAACTCCAAAATCTACATTTTCAAAGAACTTCAAGTGCCTCCAATCAGTCGAGGCAGTGAATGCACCACTCGCTTCGGCCTTCAAATTCATTAGTTCTTTCTCTAAATCTGTCTCTAAATCTGTCTCTAAAGAACTTCAAGTGCCTCCAATCAGTCAAGGCAGTGAATGCACCACTCGCTTCGGCCTTCAAATTCATTAGTTCTTTCTCTAAATCTGTCTCTAAAGTGTTCATGAAGTTTCTGACATAATCACTGTTACAAGAAACTTTCTTGCTTTCTTTAATGAGCTTCACAATCTCATAGAGTGGCCTTTCATTGAGTTCCCTCATTGTTAACGTCAGCATCCACAACAACATTTCCATAATACCCTTCTGGCAAAGGATCTTGCAAGTGTCTTCTCACTCCAACTGTGATATTCAGCTTAACTTTCCCATCATAGCTCATTTTTAAGGCCCTACATTTAGACCTCCACACATATGCAGCAAGTGATTCAAAAGTAGTGAAGTTTTCGTTCTCACCTGATTCCTTCACCAAGCTCATCTTCAGTCTTCTGATGCTCTCACTGTCCACCTTGATGCACTGATGCATGAGAACTTCTGTTGGAAGAAAGGGTGAAACTGCAGCTGAGGCATTCGTCCAAAAAATCAATTTGCAATGGGTTTTTAGTGATTGATCCCTTTAGCCTATCTCTCTCCCACACAGGCTTCACAGAGGGCTCAGTTTTTCCCCTTGCAAACTCCATGATGGCTTTGAGGAACTGACATGCTCCAACGCCATCACAAACAGAATGTAACAACCTCAATCCAATGGTGCACCCCCACAAGGAAAAATTTACGTTAATTAGTCACATTTACCGTACACGTAACACATCTTATTACAAACCGTGATATGTACAGTGCTCCGTTAATGATTTAATCAACATTACATAAAAAGATTAAATAAAACATTGCGAGAATGAAAACCATTTTAAACATTCGGTAAAAATGAGGACCATTCTAAACATTATGACATTATGTCAAAATAAAGACTATCCACAACAAACACTACGAAAATGAGGACAAAAAGGTATTTAAGCTTAAATTATAAATTCTAATAATTTACCAAATCATTTTCCTAGGCTTACATATGTTGAACCAAAGAATAGGTATGACCAGATACCAAATTTGATCTTGAGTTAAAAGATGTAATGATATTTCTTTCACCTCCTCCGTAGATATCTATATTTTCTTCTTAAGGAATCTTGGTGTAATTTAATTTTTCCGTACCTACATGTATCTGACATTTTCTCAGGTTTTTCCTTCAGGGTTTTCTCTGATTCCTTGGAAAGTGGGGGAGTTAAAGTGTTATGTGTACCTTCTGGTAAAAAAAAAGTATAAACCCTACACCTAGAGAGAATTTATTAAGGTGATGCTCTGCAAGACCAAGTGAGCTCATTCTATTTGCAGTGTGTCATCATGCCTTTGTAAATAAAAGTTTAGATTGTCTGAGAGTTTATGTGTGGCCCATGACCTAGGTTTGATCCACCATATCAGTTAACAGTTTTTTTAGAGAAAAAAAGGTGTTTTTTTTCTCGACTATTTCTTTCTCTAATATTATTTTGTTTGAGTTTCTAGGAAAGGCATTCAATTTTGTGGATAACTAATTTTTCAATGTTTGAGTGGAATGATCAAGAAGAGAGACTCGAGGTCCGTTCTTTCAATAGCAACTGACAGTTTATTTTTCAACATAACTAATGTCTATTTATGAAATTGTGATTGTTTTTTTGTCAATACAATCTTTGATATTTTCTCTTTGAAATTATGTGAATGCGTGAATCTGGGGAATTTTCTTCTCATCAAGTCCTGATTATTATTAAATTCTTATGTTAAATTCTTATGTTTTGGAGATTTTAAGTTCCACGTCGATTAAAAATAAGATAATTTCATAATATATGAGTGGAGTGCAAATCTTATTTTACAATTTAGTTTTGTGAAGTTGAATTAAACTTAAATTTTACTGTCTAAATATAAATTGTTAAATAGGAGAGAGTGGGTTTGTTGATCCAAGTACTAATTAATGAATTTTTATTGTGTTGAACGTCATTTTATATGTACTTTTATAATTATTTGAACTTGTATGAACTTGAGTTTATTTGAACTTTATTTAAAATTTATGACAGTGATGTATTTTTTTTTTTTAAATTTATGATTAAATATTTATTTTTTAAATAATTTTGTAAATACCCACGAGTACTCATGGATACTCGCGGATATAAAAAAAATAGATGAGTACCTGCATAACGGATACCCGACAGATATGGAAATGAGTACAAGGCAAATATTTATCCAGCGGGTAGGGTACGGGGGAACTACTACCCGTCCACTACCCATCCCGTTAACATCCCTACCCACGAGAATCCCCGACTTTTTCAGTTGGGTATGGGGATGGGTATGGGGATGTACATATACCCGTCATAATACCCGTCCCCGCTATATCTCCATTCTCGTTTAAATTATTAAAATATTCACAATTAATCAAGTAACCCCTATATATATATACATATATATATATATATATATATATATATATATATATATATATATGTATATATATATATATATTTTTTTTTTTCTATTTTTTTTTTCTTTTAATTATTTCATTTGTCATGAAACTCATTCTCATCTCCAATATATTTTTTATCTTATCATAACCTTTATGTAATTATGTTAAAATGATGTATGTTAATTAAAAAAAAATTATGCCTCACATTTGAATATTTATATTATTTTTTAATATTTTTATTTATTATAAATTTTCCTTTCACATGAGAATGTTTATACTCTCAATTTAGGGTAATATAAAAAAAATTATTTACTTATTATTATTATTAATTTTTGTTTAATTTGAAGAACTCTTTTGTTTCATTAAAATAATTTTCGTTATTTTTCAACCATTAAGTATATATGTTGATATTTGAAAAGTTTTCTTAATTCTTTAAGATATTTTTCGTCTTATTATACCTTAGTTATACATTTGATTTGTTTTTTTTCGATAGTCTCTCAAATTATTTCTAAAACACACATTTGTTAGTTTTTTAATATTTTTATTTATTGTTTTTATTTTCATCATGTAGAATAATATTTTGATATATTCTATCTAATTATTTTTTATTTTATAACTTATTATTAATCATAATATAATTTTTTCACTTTAAATTCTGTTTGAACTGGTTAAAATTATATATATATATATATATATATATATATATATATATATATATATATATATATAATGATATTTAGGAATAGTATATGATAATTCACTACAAGAAAAACATGAAATGGTGACTGATTTAGTCAGTAACCCATATCAGTCACTATTTTTTGTCATTGGTGGTAGTAGTTGATTTATTGTCTGAATCAATGACTAAATTAGTGACCGATTCAATGATCGAATCGGTACTTGATTTAGTGACCAATTTAATTACTAATTTATTTGTAATTTAATGACAAATTTTTTGGTCACTAATGATATTTCTATTTAATTTTAACCAGTTCAAACATAATTTAATAATTAGTTCTCGAAGGTATTTTTCATTTTATCATACCTTAATTATACATTTGATTTCCTTTGTACGATTTCTTTCGATAATCTCTCAAATTATTTCTAAAACACACATTTGTTAGTTTTTTAATATTTTTATTTATTGTTTATTTTCATCATGTATAATAATATTTCGATATATTCTATCTAATTATTTGTTATTTTATAACTCACTATTAATCATACTGTAATTTTTTTCACTTTAATTGTATAAATAACTTTTATTTACTACAATATAAAAATTTAATGTAATTGCTATGAATATTTTTTTGTCACTATCCAACATATATTGAAGTTCAAAAGATACAAAATTTATGTTAAAATTTTATTATTATGTTTATTATTTGTTCTTTGTGTCATTTTGATCAAGTGATGTATTATAACTTTTATTAGTGTATAAAAAAGAGATTCATTATAATTTAAAAAATTGAAGTAAACAAACATTTAAAATATATTTTAATTTGAATATTTGTTTTCCTTTTATTATTATGTTTATTATTTGTTCTTTGTGTCATTTTGATCAAGTGATATATTATAACTTTTATTAGTGTATAAAAAATAGATTCATTAGAATTTAAAAAATTGAAGTAAACAAACATTTAAAATATATTTTAATTTGAATATTTGTTTTCCTTTTATATTTTTTTGAAATATTTTTTAATTTTATCAACTAAGTTCATCAATGTTGTAGTTTGCAAATTTAATAAATGTTTTGGTTCACATTAAATTTTATTTGGTATTCTAATATAAAATGTAAACAATTATAATTTATTTTAAGGTATTTGGCATCGAAGAAAATCCTCCTAATATTGAATATTTCATAATATTATGTTGTCTTTACTGTAATTTTTTTTCTTTTATAAAAATTAATATTGAAGTAGTTAGAACACGGGTACGGGTATGGGTACGAGATTATACCCGTTACCCGGTGGGGATGGGGATGGGAAAAAAGTTTGATACCCGTTGGGTTTGGGTATGGAGATGGGGATGAATTTTTTATGCGGGGATGGGTATGGGATAGCGAAACCCGTCCCCGCCCCGCCCCGTTGCCATCCCTATGTGTGTGTGGCATTTTGAAATGGTTAATCATCATTTTATTTCTTCATACAACAATTTCTTTTCTTTGCAAGCAATGCAGCATGGCATCGGGTTAAATCTCATTTCTTTTGGTTATATTCCAAAAACTAACTCAGTTGAAAATGTAAGGCTATTCATAGGGCTAGAGACTTCAATATCGTAATTACAAAAAAAAAAAAAATTCTTACTGTTTTAGGATTTTTTTCTTGAAACACAAGATGATTGGAAGAGATAAATTTGCCATTATGTCATAGGATTATTTATGCTTTATTTATATAATCCTAAAATTAAGATATATTAGAGACACAAATGTATGAAATAACTAATTAAGACTTGATTTTATCTAATAATGCAATAGAAAAGAAAAATGGGAATTATGGAGTTAGGCTACTAATTATATAAATAATTTTTGGAATTTTAAAAAATTTTATAATATTTCAAATAATTTTTTATAGTTTTTAAGTGCAAATATAAAATATTTTGTGATGATTTTTAACCATTAAAATTATATATTTTGTGACAATTTTTACCCTCAAAATATGATATCTTTTATGATAGTTTTCAACTATCAATATATGATATATTTTGTGACGATTTTTAACTGTCAAAATCTGATAAAATATAATCTTCATAATTAATATCAATACTTTTTGTATCGTATGATAATGATTTTTTACTGCTCAATTTAAATTCAATATTTTTATGTAACTATTTAAATTATTTTTTCATAATTTTAATATTTTTTATTTTGTCTTCCCATTTTTAAAATAAAAACGAAAAAATATCAAATAAGTTTATGTGAAAAAAATAATGTTTCAATAAGTTTATTTACGAAAATAAAATTTTAATAAGTTTATTTAAATATTTTTTTTGAAAAAATGTTTATTTTGAAAAATAAAATCTAGAATCCACGAGTACGAGAGTAATGTGTAATACCAGTCGAGAGCCTGACCAACCAGAATGGTAGGGAACAGTTTGCAAAACACCTTCTTATCTTTTGTGTATATACTGACTTGGATCACATAAGCCTTCAAATGTGTGGCTGGGTTGGTGGTTCCTCGTACTTATGGATCTTAATGAGGACCTCCTTGGGGATACTGGCCTGCGCCACTTCTTCCGCGAAAGGGGGGAAGTTTTCCACGTTTGAGGGATACAAGAGGTCAGCCTTGTCCAGGTAGTCGGGGCGATGATGGTGTGACCTGTCAACTCAACGCTTTCTTTGACACTCTCTCTAGTCATGATGTCCGATGGAGTTTTGAGACTCAATTGATACCACTCTCTCCAAAAGTTTGTGTTGTTTCTTTGAGTTGCAATCCAATCGCGAATGGTGTGATCGACCATGGTGATCCTTATCCTTGCATCGAGTTGTTTTATTGTACTCTCTTCTAGTCCTACACCGGGAAGACCAACTTCGACTTTTAAGGTAACCGTCCCAGGGCTCCAAACTCCTTCTTACCCGTCAATGGTGTGGACCCTTGTCCTGGGGGCTTCTCTAAGGTGTCCGGGATTGGCTCCCACCCCATCGCTTGTGAGAGGGGGACCCATCACTAGTAGTGGAATGCTAGGTTCTTACAACGGGTGGAGGGGTCTGTCAATCTGGACGAGGTTGGAAGGGAGCTTTCCCTTCCTCCAAGTCAGCCAGCTTTTGGTTTAGTATTTGGAGATCGGCCTGTTGTTGAGTGCGTAGGGTGACAATATTTCATCTGACCTGTCATCATGGTGTTTACACAACTACTCGTTCTGTTGGATCATATTTTGAATCTGACCTTGCATGGTTGTCATCGGGTTTGATTTCATCTTGTGTGAGAGTTGGGTTTGGCTCCGAGTAGTGACCATAGAAGTGCGAGGTCGAGGCAAAATTTTTACCGGATCTCATGGTGGGCATCAAATGTTCTTACCGAAATCTTGAGGTGAGCCTTCAGACAGATGACAAAATCAGGAGGGCTTCGGTGAACCTTGATGAGATGTTTCCAAAGGTTGCAATACAGAGAAAGATCCACCTGCAAAATATTCTCTGATGCTCAAGTCAATAAGAGAATAAGGATCTTGTACAAGACAAAATGAGTATTTTTGAGTGTGTATTCTTTGGGGAATACTAAATATATTTATATGGTCTCTTGGTCCTTTGATCTATATGATAAAACATGTAATGTAATATTAACCAACATCAATAAAATAACAACTTACCTTGAATAAACAATAATAATAATGTGTCACATTATCCAATATACCATATATTTTATAAATATTTGATAATAAAAAATATCAAGACATAATCAAATTATTGATATATGTCACGATTATCGTTAATACGTGAATATTTATTCCTAATAGATGGACATTAGAGTATTTTGTTCTCTTCTTGATAATAAGACTAATTGCATGGAGGAAGTGAACATGAATTGATGAGATCTTAAAAATGCCCGTGAATTCAAACTTTCTTGCATGCATCATGCATCCACCACGTATACGTCGTGTTCGTAATTCACATTATTTTGGAAACATTATATTATATACTGTATATATCAAAAGTTGTTTATTCGATGACATTTTGTTAATATATTTTTGTATTTATACACACAAGAGACTGTTATGAACATATATAAAAACTTTTGTTCTCAATAATTCCCACCAGCTTGCTAAGAAAGAAATAATTAATATTTGCTCATTCCAATTTCTAAGAGTAGAGTGATAAATGGAATATATTGTTCACGGGTCGTCATCACACAAACATATGCAAGAGAATCAGATTTGTGACTACTGCACTACTGTTCATAGAACAGTAAATGGACCAATAATTAATTAATTAATTAATTAACTAAAAACGACAAAGATAAATTGGAACCCTTCACATAATTACTCCTGCTTCATGCTCAGGTTTTATGAATCATTATACAATCCACCTTCGTAGATATTTTAATAAAAAAATGTAATAATAGTAAACTAGACAGTACACATTCTTCTCACCAAAACTAAGCATTTACCTTTCTAAGAGATATTCCTCCCTTTGTTTATTTATTTGTCTTAATGTAAATAAAACAAATATAGGATATATATATATATATATATATCCTTGAACAGACAAATTATAAAATTTAACAAAATATTTATATTTATTATTTTTTGAGTTTAAGAATTAAAATATATGTAACTTTAGAATAAAAATAAATTTTAATTTTGTGTTCAAGTAATTCCCAATATAAAATTTGTCTGATATATGTGAAATATTGTTCAACTCCTCTGATAACAACTTATCTGAAAAATCAGACAAAATTGAGATAAATTCTAGTATTATTTATCTCCCTCTATATATATATATATATATATATATATATATATATATATATATATATATATATATATATATATATATATATATATATATATATATATATATATATACAATCTGTGGTGCATGATTTTAATACTACATCATATCAATTTGCCTAAAAAATTTTACATACGACCAATAGTACTTTTAGTAAATTCCAAAGGCAATGTAGAATATTGATAAAGTTATGTTCTGATTCACTCAATGTTATTTTAGATTGTTCAGCATTGTCTTTTAGACACTTTCTTTCTTTTGTTTCCAAAAAACAATGTTGAATGATTTAGGAATAACGCGGAATGCAGTAGAGCATAACTTTATGAATTATGAGTTTCAACTTGTATTAAATAGAAAAATTCTTTTACCTTAATACAGACGTAGTCAACCAAAATTAGTATATATGTTGTAAGTTAATTATGTTATAAGTGTGGAACTTGTTTCATGTAGATAGGGACAACTTCTGCCTACTTTTGCAACACCAATAATCCAACTTGTGAACCACGTGAATCAACAGCAACATGCATCACAAATAAATATCACAATAAATAATTCTTGTTGTATTCATTTTCTCTTTTGCAGCTAGCAATTCCATGAAACCACTACTTTTTTTTCTTTTGTCATTTAAGCTTTTCAGTTGCGGCCTTGATATGTATGTGTACAGTTACTTCTCTTTTTCCATTTGCCTTTTCACCGAAAACATGAAATTTTAACCTCACATCATCTAGGGACGTTAACAGTGCAAATAAGATACCGACAGTAACTATCATGTATTTTATTTATTAGATATCGTATCTATACTCATAACCACGTATGTATCCGTTATGCGAGGATCTCATATTTTTAATATCTAGAGATATTTATGGGTATCTGCGGATATTTATAAAAAAAATTTTAATATTTAACAATATATTTTAACAATAAATTCAAATAAAAATATAATGTATAACATTCAAAAATTTCAAAAATTGCATATAATCCTTTTAAATAGTGTTAAATAACAGTTTACAAAGAAATTAATTTTTATGAAACTAGTTGATAAAAAATAACTCACTTAAACTCAATGTGTTAATGTTTTAATCATGTTTTTATTTTTATTTTTTAATTTAAATTAGATATACTGGATACGTGTATTCATCACAGATACAGATACTATGATATTTGTACCCGGCTAATTAACATGCAGGTATAAAAGATATTCGTACCCGTTACTCACAAAAATCTATTTATAATATCATGTTCTACCTGTTGCAGGTTTTATCTACGAATATCTCTATATAGAGATTTTTTTTCTGACATTCCTACCTCCGTTTTCAATTTTAGCTTAGGTGACTTAGAAGTAAATTACAAAAGAGGATAAGAGAAGTTGAGGATTCAACTTTCTTCGTTAATATTTAAAGAAGTTAGTTTGGTGAATTTGAAAGAGAAAAAAAAAATCGCAAGTTCCACTCTTTTGATTAACAAAATACTAATAACTAACCGACTAACATTTCCTGATAAAAAAATAAAACTTTGTAATAACGTACAGGTTGCGCCTAAAAAGGAAAAAAAAAAACTATACAAACGAAATAAGAAAAACTAAGCAACATTAATGGAAGAAAATACAGAAAAAAAATTAAAATAAAACATTGTTATATCTTTAAAGGTTTTATGTATGAATAACACGATTTTGCAGTATACATTCCAAGTTTATAAGATTCTCTCTCTATATACATTTTAGTTAGTATTGTTATTTGAATAAGAGATATTCATTAGTTTGCATAATTTCACGATTCAAATTGACGGTATGTTGAATTTGACTTAAATTTAAATTTATTAAAACTATTAAGTTGGAATAAATAGTAATATAACTATTATTCATTTACTCTATTATTCTATTATTAAATATTATTTAAAATATTACATTTTTTTAAACATTAATGATATAACATACTTTTTTAAATATATTTTAAATAATTATTTTATCATTCTAAGTTTTAATAACAAAATTTAAACTTGTAACATAATTGATCTAATCTAATAAAAAAAATGAAATGAGTTGGATTGGATTGAATAAAAATTAAAAAAAAAATTAATTAAACATATTATTTTAATTGAATTAGGTGATAGATTATCAAAACTCAATTATACACTCCTAATTTAAATTCTAAGAGTAGGGTTGAAGACATCGGTAGACTAGATATGGTCACTTAAATTTGTAACATGAAGATATTTTATTATCTTTCGAAAAAAAAATGTGTCAAATGTCCTTTTAGAAGAAATTTTGCTTCCATCATCATATGAGAGAGGTTTCTTTTTATTGTCGGTCTTGTCTTATTAACTATCAAATATTTTTAATAATGCTAGCATCGTTTGAGGACCAAAAGCCTAAGAAATGTAAATCATACGTGTTTTTATTGCACTCAATAGTCACATAGTTTAGAAATTTAAAGCCGTTTAAATATTTTTTCTTCCTTCCACTCATCGAAACGTCTTTTAAAGATATAACTGTGACAGAATCACACTCTAAATCAAACAATACTTTAGATGTATAATAGTTGACTCTAACGATATTACTTGACAGATTTGGGATCGAAACAATACGATAATAAGTCATTTTTTGCACCCAAAACATATTTGAACAGTACTAAATTTTATTTTTATAAATATTTCGTAAAACATTATTATAGTAACAAATTTATGCAAAATAAATTGCATATTTAGTTTTTATGTTAAGTTAAAATCAATTCTAAAACACCTTATAACTTTTCTTAAAATAGGGCAAAGAGATTTTCTATAAATAAAATACACAGGATGGTTTTAATTTATGAGAGAAATTATCCAACACAACTAATTAGAATTGAAGGTTAATACTACACGACTAAAAGAATCATACCTTATGTGATCCAAACACATTGAATTGATTAGAGTTGTCAAAACGGGTAATCTGGTCCGATCCGATTCGACCCACCACGGGTTGATTACTTAGTGAGTCAACCCAACCCGGCTCACTTATTAGCGAGCCAAAAAAAATCAAACCCAACCCAGCCTACCGCAGGTTGGTGGGTTAAACGAGTTGGCTCACGGACTCACTTAATTCAAAAAATACAATTTTTTATTTTTCTTTTTGAGTCAAAACTAGATTATAATTCTAATTAAAATATAAATAAACTTTAATACAATCCAAATACAAACCAAAATCACAAAAATACAAATTATTTATGTGTTGGTTAAAAAAACAACCTAACATGACCTAGATACATAGTCCAACTTAACAAAAAATACTTGTGTGACCTTTTATTTACGGGTTAGTGAGCTGGGTCAAAAATTAACTCGTATTGAAATTTGTAAAAAAATTTCAACCCAACCTAGCCTGAACCCGTGGTGAGCGTGGTTGGCTCCCGGGTTCCAACCCATTTTGACAGCTCTAGAATTTACAGAGAAGGAACTAGACTATGATAAAAAAAATCATTAGAAATAACCATTCACTTTTATATATAAAAGTTATTTTGAAACATTTTATATTGAGGAGGTTGAACACGTTATATATATATATATATATATATATATATATATATATATATATATATATATATATATATATATATATATATATATATATATATATATATATATATATATATATATATATATATATTAAGAAGTCGATTTTAAATCTAATTCAATCTTATAAAACTAGCGTGTAAATGAGATTTGCACTAACTTATATATAATAAACTGACCAAATTACAAGTCAATGTGAACCTTTCAACGATATAAGTTTAATGTAATAAATTAGACACCACTTTCGATATAAAATTTAAAATCTTAATATTTATAAATTTTTTGTTTTTTTTATATATCATTCAAATTTTGATTTCAATTTAAACGAGTGGTAACGACTTTATTTCATTGCTACTTCATAGAAGTTGTTATGTGTCATAATTGAAAAAATCGTTGCCGGTTATAACAACTTCACTTTAGAAGTTGCTTCATGTCCTAACCACTTCATCCTTGTCATTAGGAATGTCAACGGGTCAGGTATAGTACAAGTAGTATTGTACCCTATTGTCGGATAAATATTTGCCTCGTACCCGTATTCAATGGCGGAAGTATGAAGGAACAGTAGGGAGCCACGGCTCCCCCAACCATTTTTTTTTAATTTTATTTACTATATATCTAAAAAATAATATTTAAAAATTATTACTTTATTTATATTAATTTATTTTATTTTATTTTATTTTCTATATATTTTTAAAAATATATTTATATATTACTACTTTATTTATATATTATTACTTTATTTATATATTATTACTTTATTTATATATTATTATCTTATTTAAATTAATTTAGTTTGAAAAATATTTTTTAAAATTTAAAAATCACGTTTTTTTCTTTATTATAATTTATTATACTTTTTTATTTTGTTTCTCTCTTTATGTGCCTTCATCTCTTTCTCCCGTTTTATTTTCATCTCAATTTTTACCATCAATTCCTTATTATTTTCAAAATCAAATTGCACTACCACAAAATTGAAGAGTTAAGAAACATTTTGGACTGAACAATTTCTTCTTTTGAGTACATTCATCTTTTCCTTTTTATTTATGAAGCAATATGTTTCTCTCTTGTATGTGGCTTTTCTACGCTCTAGACATGTATGTGTTAGAGATCATAAAATCATGCTTTAATTGTTGATCAAACTCTTCTTTGTGTAAATAGAGCTATTTTAAGCTTTGAAATTGTGTAAGGGAAGAACAAGATTAGGAATTACTCTAAGGTAAGGGAAGCTAATCATTTAGAAGTTATTAGTTTTCTTAAAATATTGAATCTTGCTTTTAAGATTTAATTTGAAGTATTCATAATTTTATCTTTTTGTAAATAGGTTAGAGGTGAAAAATTTATATTAGAAAAATTATGATAAAGAGTAAAAGAATTGATTCTTTTTTCAAGAGGAAGGCTTGTGATGAAAATGAAAAAAATGCATCTACGTCATCTAAAATTGAGAAACTTCACAAGAATCCAAATATTGAAGAATTTATCAACAATGCAAAAGTTATGTACATGTTTGGCAACAACAAAAAAGTCTGAAGTTACTACTTGATAAATAGATTACTTTATCTTATCATGACTCTTCCAATTTCTACAACTACAACTGAAAGATCTTTTTCTGCAATAAAAATAATCAAGAACAAGTTGAGAAATAAGATGGAGGCTGAATTTTTAGCAAGCACTATGATAATCTATATTGAAAGGGATATTGCAACTAGTTTCAGCTCTGATTCAATTATTGAAGATTTTAAGTCATTGAAAGAGCATAAAAGAGCACTCTGAATAAAAGGTAACTTTTGTTTTTTTTTTATATATTATTGTTGATGATAAACTTTATGTTACTCTTTCATATATATTATTGTTATATTGTTTAGATTCTATTGTCATGAGTGCTTATTTTGAATAAAAAAATGATGTAAAGAAATTAATTTTTTTTAATTAAAAAAATAATTTATATATAACAAATATAATTTGGCCCCCTTAGGATTTTTGTTCAAGTTCCGCTAAGAATTTTTGGCCTACCTTTTACGGGTCGGGCCGAGCTGGCCCGATAGAGTGAAACGGGTTAGATTTTTGGACCCGGCCCGCGGGCTGGCGGGCTGGCGGGCTAACGGGCTGGCCCGCAAGTTTTTTTCCATATGTTTAATTTGTGGTCCAAAATCAAATTTCAATTTGTTTCATTCCAAATTTAGTTGACTGAACATTGTCCCAATGTTATATTACCAAAAAAAATTCTCCTTCAATGAAGAATACAACAACAATGATTTATTAAACAAGAAAATGAAAATATTAAAAACACATATAAATGATGTTTTGCTCTCTGCAAGTCATGAAGGTCACTGCTGCAGCATCAATACAAACCCTTTTTGGATAATGCAAGAAAATGGACAGATTGTCTGCAAGAAAATGGCAATAGTTATTTTATCACAGTGGCGAGACTTCTTTATTGATCATCAGTAGGCAAGATTCATAAACATGCATAGGACAGTACACACAACTTAATATTTATTGATCACTACGCAAGATTCAGAAACAAAAACATGTAAGGGACAATACACACAAGTTCATTACCAACAGTACTTATACATTAAACATTAAACATCAACATTAGGAGCTGAAAACAGCAACACAATGTCATTATACGGCAACCCAACAACATACATCTTAATAACATAACAAAAACATCTCAATTTGAAAATGAATCTAACAGAATTTTACTACACAAACATGAACAAACAATCCAAATGTGTGATTAACGACAACAACGAAATTGAAATTGGGGGAAAATTGAAGCAACACCACACCAACAATTACGATTCATAGAATGGGTCAAATCCAAAGAAGGGCAAATCGCAACAACAACAACCAGATATAGACCATAACCCCCAATTATGGGAAACAAATTTTAGGGCTACAAAAATTAGAAATTTAGGTTACAAATCGAAAAAAAGGGAACTAGAACGCAAAAACTTGTCTTCGCGGTGGTCGTGGCCGTCGGAATCGTCCGCGAATCGGAGTTCGATGGTGGCTCTGTGTTCTCCCTGCACTGCGTTCTCTCGCTGCTGCACTCCCTTCGTGTTCCTGGCCAGCAACGTGCTGGATGTCACGGTGGAGGAGAGACGCGAAGTGGTGGAGGTCACGATGGAAGAGAGACGCGAAGTGATGAATGGGCTGCACTGTCTTCGTTCGTGTTCTTGGCCAGCGTCTTGGGTGGAGGAGAAATGGGATAGGTATGGTCACGAGAGAGAGAGAAAGGAAAATGGAGGGGAATGGGAAATCTGGCAGAGAGAGCAGAGCACCAAAATTAAACACACACCTCTGCACGTGCTTTTTAATTAAGGCATACGGGCTGCGGGCTGGCCTGTTTTGGCCCGCGGGTTGGCCCGACGAGTTAACGGACTTGATAGGCCGGGTTGTCTCGGGTTGGTGGGCTGATTTTTCTGACCCGATCCATGTTTTTTTGATCGGGCTGGTGGGCCGACCCGTCGGGCTCGACCCATTTTGACATCCCTAAGTTCCGCCACTACCTGTATTCATATTTGTGCGGCTATCCATTATGTGGGTATCCACATTTTTTTTAATATCCACGGATATCTACAAATATTTACAAAAATAATTTAAAACATTTAGCAGTATATTTTAATGGTAAATTCAAATAAAATATAATACATAATATCCATAAATTTCAAACAAAATCCAAATAATTTATTTAAATAGTGTTGAATGACAATTTACAAAAAAATAAAAACTTTAAAAACCAATTGATAGAAAACAACCCATTCAAAATTAATATGTTAATAATTTTTTTTAAAATTTAAATTAGAGTATAGCGGGTATGAGTATCCACGGGTACAGATATTATGATACCCGTACATGCTCTATTAATATGCGGGTATAAAAAATACTTTACCCGTTAACCGTCGGAATCCATTTAGTCTTATTCTTTTATTTATGTATTAGTTGTTGATAAAAAAAAAAAAAAAAACAACCTCACGTTGATTACAAAATTATAATATATAAATTAATAAAACCTTATTTTATTTTATAGTGAGTTTTGTGAAGATAAATTAATTTTAAACTTACTTTCTAATACCAAACTGAATATTTTCATGTGTTATATGTGTCACTAGAAACCGAAGCTTGTGTTATTATGGCAAGAACCATGAACTACTGAGTCTGATCCTATCAAAGCGAATACTAGTACCAAACTATGCTCCACAGAAATGGAATATATGTTCTAAGATTAACTACCACCGATATGATTGAGTCTGGTGACTACAAGGGTTATGTCCTATATTATTGTACTTTAAAACATGTTGTCATTAGGAAATGAATATTTTTATTCATATACAAAAATATCAATAAATATATCATACTACTAAAAAAAATCATATTTTCTATCAATTTTATTTTATATTTTTTAAGAAATACTTATAAATTTTATTATAAAAAAAATTACAGAAAATTGCTGTTAATTTTAATGTAAAATATTTTGTATAAAACAATTTTCGCAACAAATTTTGTAAGAAATATTTATGAATTTTATAATTTTATAGAAAATAATTACTCATGAAAGAATTACTTGTCAATTAAGATCTTTAAAAAAAATAGTAAGAAAATGTTTTTTTTTGTAATTTTTTTAACAAATTTATAAAAAAATTCTTAAATAATATAAGAATGTTTAGTAGTGTGAAGATTAAATATGAAATCTTGGAATACTAAACTCCCATTATAATCTAAAGTGGCATCTTATGATATGTGCTAACCAAAATTAATAAAAAAGACCTATTTATACATATATTATACACTGAGGTCTATTCTTACTCAAATCGATACAAATAAACCTATTTACGCATTGAGTGAATATAACAATCTATAAACAACATACAATAATAGATTTTATATCACAAAAGTGTGATGTCTAAATTACTCCCATAAAACATTATTTCATCGAAGTGAGCAAGAATTTTTTTTTTCGGTATTACTTTTTTCATATAGATCCTAAATACAATTACTTTTTTTTCAAAGAACTTAACAATATAAAATAACAAATAACATAGTAGTAGCAGATGTTAGAATGAAAATAAAATAATAGGAACGTGAGATGTGAGCTTATGGTAATAGTCAAGATTTTTCCTCCTTGTATAAAATGGGAAATCATGTCAACTTGAGTGCATGTGGAGATGCTGTTCTAATCAATGATGTGACATGAATTACAAATCCCCTAATAAGGTGAGAATATCGTATATAATATAGATTTAAAGAAATATATGATTAGAACAATATATTTTTGAACTTTATATTTTAAGAAATGGCATCCCCTCTTGTTCAAGAGGATTCACGATAAAGAGAAGTTGTGAAACTCTTGATTTGATATTAAATTAAATTACGTGCAATCCATCATTGTGTGGCCGTGACAATTCTTTTCATATGAATTAGATTATAATTATATGAATTTTAACATAAAGTATAATATAAACTAATATTATTTTAGTAATTTAAAATATAGACAAGTACAAGGATTAAGTAATTATAAACATATACATTGATTTTCATCCTTGTACTTGATTTTAAAAATTCACATAACACTTATATTTATACACATGCTTAATCAATCCAAATATTTAATTAATATCGAGAGAGATTCAAGTTATTATGGGTACGATTTTTTATTATTATTATTATTATTGTTAATGTCATTTAAGCATGAAGAAAACATTTTTCTCACTTAGTTCTCCTCTTCTAATTTTCAAAATTGTATTTATTTTTATTTTTTAAAGTTAGCTTAGTAGATGCTAACTAATAAATTTATAATTTTAGTTATATTTTATAGTTAAAGTTTTCTAACATTAATTTTATCTAAGCATGAAAAATAACATTACTCTAGCTTCCTTTTGAATATAAAAATGACATATTTTTAGTACTTCCCTTCATCTTCTCACAAACTCTTTTTATCCCCTTTCAATCTTCTCTTTCTCCTTTATATAAATTTTCTAATCATCTTGGTACGTTGATATTGTAACATTGTCATTATAATGTTTTGTTCCTTGACTAGTTAATATTTCAAGATTTGATTTAATCAACTCTAGTAGGAAAATCTTTTTTAAATATATATATATATATATATATATATAATTATCGTTCATAATTCATACTGCTCTTCTTTATTTCTTTACTCGGCTGTAGTTTTGATAAAATTGAATTGGTTGTGATCCACTTTAATACAAACATTCTTAAAAAAAAAAAAAAACTAAATGGTAAGTGATTATATACCAAAAAATATGGTAACTGGGTATAAAATATAATTTGTTGGCAAAAGCTATTTAAATGATGTAAAACAGGTGTTTCAATGTTAATGTATCCCCTTTTAACTTTTTCATCACTTTCTTTATTCATTGTAAGTAAACATGACTTTATGTATGTGATTATCTGCACGTGAAATTAAAAACATCTATCTTAATGATGATTTATTCTTTATCAGAACAAAAAATCTCAATTTGTCTCATTTAATATTCTCCATCAAGATATCAAATCGTTCAAAAATATCTTGACTACGGTCATCGTTTATGTCACTCACGTATCTTTCTACGCCGCGCTTTCTTAGCTTTCATTGCAATGCCATGGAAAATTGATTCCGAGTGCCCTAAGCAATGCGATTAGAATGATTAATTAATCTGCTTGATTATGTTGTCAAATAATGAAGTGTTATGTCAGTACCGTTAATATTATGGTATTTGATTACGGTGTTTGATTTAGTCTCACATTATCTAAAATTATAAAATGTGATTCTCTATTTTATTATATAAAAAATCCTATATAAAGCTTGAGATACATTAGAAATAAAAATACTTTCTAATATAGTTATAGATATAGACATAAACATTATAGGTCGAACGACGTTGAATTCTTGTGTTATCTTTCATTCAACATATACAAATAAGTTGAAACAATAAGAGAATTTATTGACAAGAGGTAAATAAAAAGTACAGGAAGAGAAAGACAAAGGGTTTTTGCTTTTAGTTTTGGAGGAAGTGGAGTATAATGAACAAATTGCATGATTTAATTTTTGTTTTTGCAGTACTGATAATAGAACCAAAAAGTCTTTGAAGTGTGTGGAGAGAGACAGAGAGAGAAAAAGGGTTTCCCGTGAGAAAAGCTTGGAGGCATTCAAAGAAGACACATAAAGCTATAACATGTTTTTGACACTTGTTGGTAGGTGCTACGCTACTTCCTACTGCCATGCATGACCCATTCAGATTCCTTTTCCTTTGCCAGCTTCCAACACCACCACCACCATCACCACCACTCTCTCTCTCTCTTAACTTCACCACGTTCCCATGCAGAGGAATGTTTCGTTTCACTGTTTTCCCTTTGCCCTATCTGTGACCCCACATGCTTCTTCTTTCATCACTCATCGCTGCCTCATTTTGCACACGACAAACCTACACCAGCTTGCACATGTTGTCCCTTTCTCTGTTATTATCCACTTTGACTGCTCTACGATATTCTGCCAAATCAAACTCCGTTCCTCCTACATCATTAACTTTTTCATCATACTGCACTTTTTACTTATATCAATTAATTACTTCATTCATGCCTTTCTTCTAGAAGTAAATGGTAACTATGGAGAACCGTTGGAGTCACTTTAATTCCTATTTAATCCTTCATCTTTAGAAATACATAGATTTAGTCTTTCTTACCAAATTTTGTTAGGTTTATTTGACATTTTAAACGTATTTTATGATAATATTTGAGTTAACATTGAAACGAAAATGTGTCAAACGATATAAACAATTCAAATACTATCATTAAATGTACTTGAAACGTCAGATAAACTTAACAAAATTTGTCTAAAATGACTAAATTCATACAATTTTAAATATGCAATACTAAATTTGTCAAAAATTTTGAAAATGAACTAATTCCAAATTTCACTAAAACTTTAGGAACCAAAAACATATTTAACCTTTTATTAATTTAGGGTTTCATTATATAGATAAATGTTTTATACCAAAAGAAATAAATAAAATAAATTTACCTATAAGCTAAAACTAACTTATACATAGTTTGCAAAACTTTTCTCAATTCATTTCTTCAAATAACTTTTTAACATACTTTTATGGAAACTTTGATTTATTTATTTTTCTTATTTTTTAGAATTACTATTACAAAATTTATCCAAAAAAGTCCTAATGCAATTAGTAAATAGATATGTTTAGGTTAATCAGTTACAGTACATGATTGGTAAATAATCTTTGTTAGTTATTCTTTTTTATTAAAAAAAAAGGGTTATATTTTTGTCTCTAAACTATAATATAATTTTGATTTTCATTCCTATGTCATATTTTGATTATCTTAGGTCCTTGTACATAAGAAATGTACGAAGACAGTTTTTTTCGACTAATGACATTAACTATTTTTTGATATAATAAATGATATTTTTTAATAAGGTAAATCATGTTGGATGCGGTTCACATATTCTTCTTTTATAAAAGTCTTAAAAAATTAATGTGATTTATCATTTATCATGTCAAAACATAGTTTATACTGTTATGAAAAAGAACTAAATTCATTCATTACTTAAATATTAAGATCTTTTGGTTTTTTTTAATCAACAAAGGTAAGAATTTTATATATATTGAAACACTTGAGGTATCCTAATCCGTATACAAAAATATATGTTCATAGAATAATCCCTACTCTCCATTCATCCAATGTTGGTTTTAATACTTATAACTTACACACATAGGCAAATCGGTCTGCAGAGCAAGAAAAAATATATTCTTTAAGCGTACAAAAATTGAGTTGTTATGGATAAAAAATATAATTAACCCAAAAGAAAATAATACACACGCTACAATAAAATTGAAAGTCTAGTGAATTTTTTTTTTTCGTGCGTGTAAAGTTAGCATTCAAAAGTGTAATGGTCGAAGACATGGTAAAAGATAGTTGGACTAATGCAAAAATATCTTTGTGTTTGTACATGATCAATTATTATTTTTTCCATTTTTATATTAAGAAAATCCCAATAATTTATTATTTGTACTTTCCCCGTAAAGCATACCGTGTCACACTAGGTCTTTGTTAGCTTGAGAGAAGAACAAAATTGGATGAGTGACAATGAATATCTGAGGAGGAAAAAAACAAGACCCTTGATCGAAGTTAAACATTTCATACATTTTGTAATTCCCAAACTGCATCACATGTGATCAACAAGATTCTGTATCATCATTCTCTTTATAAACCATCAAATAATGCTTACATTTAGTCTCTTGTGAGAGAGAGAGTGTGTGTGTGTGTGATTAAGAGAGAGAGAATGGTTTCAAGGATTCACAAGAGAACAGCCATGTACAGGAACCTACAGCTGCTTCGTTCAATTAGATACTCTTACTCGGTAATCACTCTGTAATATCTCTTTCTTCTCTCTTTGCATGCCATACTTTCCCCTCATTCACTTTCTCACTCAATATTTCTAACATTCATGTACTCTCACTTTGATTTATTTATTTTTTTCTGGTGTTTATAGCAGTCACAAATCTACACTCTCATCTCTTTCAGATTGACCGAACGTTTTCTGTTTATGCAGCCACCAAAAGCCTCAGTGTTATTGGATGTGTCAAATTGCATACAAGGTTTAAAGCAAAAGCTGCAAGAATTGAACGAGTTAAAAGTTGCAACGGCACGAAAAATCGCTGACTATGATCCAATGCCTAAGGTATAAGAATAATCTCATCATCTACTACCTTATAAAAGAAGGGGAAAATATTATAAGACTGTTAAAGTTCTTCTCTAAGTGTTTAAAACAGTTTCATGTACTTTAATAAGGTTGGAAGCATTCATATTGATAATACCAGGAAAAATTCTAGTGCATGCAGTATTACACCTATCTGCAGATATTGGTGATATAATTGACTAATCTGTGCTTGTTGTTAATGATTTTGTAGCTTGAAGTTAAAATGCAAGAAGAGGGTTTTGTGATAAAGGTGCTTAGTCAAAGGAGTTGCCAGGGGTTGCTGGTGTTTATATTGGAAGCCTTTGAAGAGTTGGGTCTTGATGTGCTCCAGGCTAGGGTTTCTTGTGCTGACAGCTTCACTTTAGAGGCTTTAGGAAACAAAGTAAGTATGTTTTTTTTTTTACCGGCAAGAACACATATATTAATAGGAGGTAATTGGGTTACCTCAACTCAAACAATAATACACAAAAAAATGCTATAATTTTCCTTCATCATTCTCCACATAGATTAGTATCTCATAATTATCACAAAAGAATGAAAACAAAGATTACAAGTAAGAAGAAGATCCTTCATGATTATGCTTTGAATTCAAACCTTAAATGTCCTTCTCCAATAGCATCCTGCAAAATATGAAGCCACGAAAACACACAAAGACAATGCAAAGAGTTAATTTCAGAAGACTTTTGATGTAAACCAAACCAAGACTACAAATAACAGTAAATGGAAATGGAATCTAATAACATAAATACTAGAGTGTACAAATAATACCACCTCTAGCCAGTGCCAGCATACAAATCATAGAAGCTATATAGGTAGAATCAATAAGAAAATTTAAGATGAAATTAAAGCATTTTCTGTACAAATTTCACTTTAAACTGTATTTTTATATATCTATCTTGAGGTTTTGATTGTTGTATTTCTCATTAATGGAATGCATTATATGTTATGGATGTTTCAGGAGAAGAATGAAGATAGTCGTGCTTTGGATGCACAACTAGTTGAAGAAGTAGTGTCTAAAGCTATTCAAAACTGGAGAGAAGTTTCAGAGATATAATGATCCAGCTCCTATGTGTATTGTCATGATCAGAAGAACTATGCTTACTTGAATTTCCTTCTTGTAGTGTTTATTAGGTTGAGAAGTTGGCCTTTCTGATGAATATTTTGAATGTTAATGATTAGATAATCATGCTTAACTTTCTCCAGATAAATAGACCCTTGATCCACTTTTTGGTGTTCTTCAAAGGTTGTATGAGTTTATATTTATGAAGAATTTCATAAAAGAAAAATATATATAATTTTTTAGACTTACAATAAATTAATTTTTTACTTATAAAAAGCCCTCATTAATTAAAGTCCTAATAATGGTAAAAAAAAAAAGTAGACTAGGTATTATATTAGTATTGTTTGCACTTATCATGTGGGTTCCATTCAAATATTCAAATTATAGTGTGAGATGAGTGCAGAGCATTTTTCCTTATAAGTTAAAACACAATATTTAAATCAGTAGTGTCTAAATTGGAATCCTACTGAATTAGTTTTCCACAATCTATCTACATTCTAATCAGTAATCTCATTTGATTGTTGTCAAATTTAAATTGATCTCCTCAGAATCTTTTTAATTTCATTAGAATTTTTATTATAATATATATTAAAATACCTTAAACAAAAGTTTAAAATAAAATTCGTATTTTTAAAAGATAAATGAATTTATTATTAAGAATACAATGAACTAACAATCATAAATAATAATTATTAAGAATACAATGATCATAAATAACCACCTTTAGAAAAAAGAAAGATAAATTACAAAACACTGGCTCAAAAACACAATAATAAAGATTTGCCTAAATAGTTGATCATTACATGCGTTATTTGTTTGTTGTAAAATTATTTCCTTTTTATAAAGATTAAATTGTTTAGCAGATATAAACGAAAATGACAATGTACTGTATAGATATTGAATTAGTTCAATATATACTATATACTAATATTCTTAATTAATTATTCATATTTTTATATACAGCAAACATTTGCTTAAAGTCGCGTTCATTTAAGTTCACAACTCGTCTAAATTCGTATTTAAAAAGAGAAAAATCTCGAATCAATTATTTAGTAATTTTATTTAATAAAAACTCATTTAAAATCATTTTATTTTATATTCTGTTATATTTTGTGTTATATATATATATATATATATATATATATATATATATATATATATATATATATATATATATAAAGAGAGAGAAAGTAAATGAATAAAATAAAATAACAAGTTCTCCTTTTTGCAACATATTTCTTATATCTATTATATATTTTATATTTCTCATATTTTCACCATCACTATACATTTTCAACACTCATAATATTCTATATTATAATTATAGAATCATTATATGACTCTTAAAATTTAAGTCTACATTTTAATTAAATTCGCATCAAATTTTCAAAAACAAAATTAGAATTAAATAAATATTTACTGTACATATATATATATATATATATTTATATATATATATATATATATGATCCTTTTTATTAAAATTAATAAAGTGGGTCATTGCTAACAAGCAAAACAATTTGTTGGTCTTTATTTTTAATTAAAAAATAAAATGAAAAAACAAGATTAACTTTTTTATGTTAAATTTATTTAAAGACGCAAATACACAATAATATTATAATTTAAAGTCAATAATATTTATAAATTAAGTTTCAATTCTTAATTATAACATAATAATTTAATATTTAAATAAAATTTATTATATTTTTTAATTAAAAATATTAATTAATCAATTTTAAAAATATTTATATGATTAAACAATTTTAAAAATAAAAACTCAAAAAATTAAAATTAAAATTAATGGATCAGCCCATGAACCGGGCCATTCTTATCATTTTGTTATGCTGAATCGACCCGTTATTTTGAACGGAATAATAGGAAATCAGGTTAGACAAATTCGTTTTGCCAACCTACTTTTTATATACATAATAAACAATTCTAGTATAAATATTCATAAAAATGTATTAGAAAAAAAATTACGGCATCACGTGTGTCACTGTTCTTTTACTAATTAACTTTTGTTTTTTATGTTGTGTACTCTTTTCATCCTTATAACATGTTTTCATTTGTTGGTCTTTTACATGTCTAATCCAAAAACAGCTAAATACATTAAGCAATTCATTAGTATTCTCCACACTTTATCTTATTAGCATAGGGAAAACAAAAAATGGAGAAAGAACATTTATAGTAACATTTTGTAATGAATCAAAGGAATACAAATTTGGCTTACTAAGGGTTGAAAACAGACACATTAATTATAATGTACGTGCATGTTCCCTTGTCTTGTTTCTTTCTCCGGTCCTTGAGTAGGAACAACCACTATATTATCATACTCCATGCATGTTAGATGCATGCATACTACAACAATATATCTATATATCGACAACTAAATTTTAACAATTTTTTCTTACAATATAAAATAATATCTTCTAATTAATTTAAAAATATAAAAAATAAAAAACTATTTAAAAAATAACACATTAAATTATAAGATAAAGTTATTGAATTTTAGTCGTTAAAAATCATTTTCCCATACCAATAATAACTCATGCAATCTAACATCTTTCTCTTGATATTCTCTCCTTTACATCATTAACTACATTCTGTCTCTGTGTTTTCGACAAAGAGAATCATCCATCATCCACATTCTACCAATTTGTAATTATTAACGTCATGCTTCTTCACATTATTGCTTTTTATTTTTATCTCCAGACACATATGTACCAAACTTGTTTTACTTGGTGTTTTTATTGTGACAGTGTTGTTGTGGACCATATAACGAGGAAAAAATTGGAGATTTTTCTTGTTAAATTTACGACTAAGGGATGAGATAAAAAAAATTCACTTCCCACGTCATATTTTTTTCAATTCCCACCCTCCATATTTTCTATCGTAAAGAGCGAGGCTTCAGACCAATTGGGCTAATTTTTATTTGTACTCCCCCATATACCATATTGAAGTTTACGTCTAATTTAATTCTACTAAACTAATTCCTCTAATTTATATACTAAAATTTGATTTTGTCTATTTAATAAAATTTAAATGATCCAAATTTTCTAATTTCAATATATTTTAATCTATAAAAAATGTTAAAAAAAATAATAAAATAAAGAGAAAGAGTATATATGATTTAAACTATAGAAATTTTACAATTTTCAATATATTTTAATCTAAGCAAAAAAATGTTAACAAAATAATAAAATAAAGATAAAGAATTATGAGTATTTTTTAATTCCCTGAAATACATATTTTATATTTGAACTTCTCTACATTAATATTAATATTAATGTAATGTTAAATTAAACTTAAATTTGTTCTTGATATATTATAAATCAGGGTTATCTCCTATCAATTTAAGATTTGCCACATATTTCTCGAGTATAGGACATCAAATGCGAGAATAATAAAGAATTGAGTGAATTTGATGGTGAAATTTATGTTGTTTTCTTGAAAAGATTTGTAAGTGATAATAGAATTGATTTAAGAGTAAGATTGGGGAAAGTTTATGAAGAATTTGACTTATGTGATTAATAAAAAATAAAATCTAGTATATAATAAAGTAAAATTACTAAATTGTCCTTGATATTAAAAGTAATATAAAAAGATATTTAGATAAGTTGTAGTTAATTTTGAATTTTTTTTATAATGAAATTATTAATAATATTTATAATTTGGATAAAATAAATATTATAATATAATTTATTTGAAAAATTAATTATTTTAATTTTTTTGACTCTCTCAACCATGGAGAAGCTTCCTTCTTTCCAGCTCATGTAATATAATAAACCAATAATATAATAAACCAACTACCTTCTTAATGGTATTCAATGGTTCATTCAAAAGGACCAATAACACATAATACATTGTCAAACAATTCAAGATTCAAATGAGTCAAGAATATCTCCAGTTATGCATCAGGATTCCTTACTGTGTGCATCAGGAATCTTCTTTTTTATACAAACCTCGAGCCATGAAAGTACAGTAGTGGTGTTGTATTTTGTAATACAATAACAAGGGCATATTGGTAAAACGTTAAAGATCACTCCCAAATTTCATCTTGGTAGCGGGATGCAATATGGTGAGGTATCTCTCCAATCATTATTTCCCATCACCTTTCAACATTAATTCTTCACAACAAAACACACCCTACTAAGTAAGATGAATTATTCAAAACTCTAATATTATATATATATATATATATATATATATATATATATATATATATAAATTCAAATCTTAATTTTGTTAAATTGATCCAATAAAGTTAGATTTACCTACCTATATTTTATTGATTGAGGTGAGATCTCTAAGGTACCAGACACCCTTCTTAAATAGTATTTCGGTAAACACCCAAACAAAATAAAATAGTATCCTTCTCGTTAGAGATGACAAATAAACTCGTCCCGTGGTTATTATCTGACTCTGTTCCCGTTTTAACGGAAAATCCCTGCATTGATTGGGTATGGTATGAGTATGGAAAATTTTCGAATTTTTCAATTGGTATGGGGATGTACATATCCGCCCCGTCTTCGTCCCGCACCAAAATACTCATGTATGCCCCGTTTAAATTATTAAAATATTCATAGTCAATTAAGTAATCATATATATATATATATATATATATATATATATTACTCACACTTTTTTATTTTTTATTTCTTTTAATTGTTTGGTTTGTCATAAAATTCATTTGCATCTCTATCCAATATATTTTTTATTTTATCATAACCTTTTTGCAATTATGTTCAGATGATAATTAAATATTTTTTATGTCTCACATTTGAATATTTTTATTCTTTTTTAATATGTTTATTTGTTGTATATATATATTTTTTTTCACATGATAATGTTTAACACTTTCAATTTAAGTGTTCAGTAGTCTAAACCTTTCATTTACTAGGTAATATAAAAATTTATCATCTTTACTATATTATTATTAATATTTGTTTCACCTGAAGAACTATTTTATTTTGTTAAAATAATTTTCGTTATTTATCAACCATTGACTATGTTGATATTTGAAAAATTTTGTTAGATCTCTGAGCTAGTTTTCATCTTGTCATACCCTTAATTATACATTTGTTTTTATTTGTTCGATTTCATTCATTAATCTCTCAAATTGTTTCTAAGACACACATTTGATAATTTTTATAATATTTTTATTTTTTATTTATTTTTATCATGTTGAATATTATTTTGATATACTTTATATAATTATTTTTATTTTCAAACTCATTATCATATCGTAATTTTCTCACTATAATTGTATAAATAAATTTTATTTACTATAATATAAAATTTAATTAATTGCCATTAATTTTTTTATCACCATCCAACATATATTGAAGTCCAAAAGATCTATAATAAAATTTTATTATTATTAGATTAATCTTTGTTCTTTGCGTGATTTTGATCAAGTCATGTATTATAATTTTTATCAATGTATAAAAGTCTTTAAAAGATTTAAGAAACAAACATTTAAAATATATTTTAATTTGAATATTTTTTTTTCCTTTTATATTTTGTTAAAAATATTTTAAAATTTCATCAACTAGGTTTCATTAATATTTGTAAATTTAATAAATGTTTTGGTTCTCATAAAATTTTACTCACTATTCTTAATTTGAAATGTATGCAATTATAATTTTTTTCTAAATATTTGATATTGAAGAAACAATTATCCTCTTAATATTGAATATTTAGTAATATTATTTTTCCTTTACTGTAAATTTTTATTATTTTATAAATATTAATTAATTAATATTGAAACATTTAGAAAACGGATATGAGTATGATTACGAGTATATATTCGTTATCTGATAGGGATGAAAATGAGATAAAAATTTGATATCTGTTAAATTTAAATATAAAGATAAAGATAATTTTTTTTTATACAAATGAATATAGGATAATGAATTCCGTCCTATCTCGACTTTGCATATTAGCCGGGTCTGTAATATGCAAATATTTTTTTAAACTAAGAGTGTGTTTGGTAAACAGGGGAGTGTACATAGTGTAAGCAACTGTTTTGGGCTGAGATTGGTGGCAATGAAAGCCCAAGAACGTGGAAGATAGGATTCCCAGGTACTCTTTCTTCCCATTTCCATTTCCCACAGAGCTAAACGAAAACCCTGAGTCGGCGCTGAGAGAAAGAGAGTATCGAAGGATGGGTCCGAACCTAGAATGTCGTATGTACGAGGCGAGGTACCCGGAGGTGGACATGGCGGTGATGATACAGGTGAAGAACATCGCGGACATGGGCGCCTACGTGTCACTTCTGGAGTACAACAACATCGAGGGCATGATCTTGTTCTCGGAGCTCTCCCGCCGTCGGATTCGCAGCGTCAGCAGCCTCATCAAGGTGGGGCGCATCGAGCCCGTCATGGTCCTCCGTGTCGACAAGGAAAAGGGTTACATCGATCTCAGCAAGCGTAGGGTCTCGGAAGAGGACATTCAGGCCTGCGAGGAGAGGTACAACAAGAGCAAGCTCGTCCACTCCATCATGCGCCACGTTGCCGAAACCCTCAACATCGATTTGGAGGTACTCACCAAAACCCCATTTTTTTTTTCTCTGTGCTCATCACTTCCTATAATACCATTGCACAGTTTCTCTTCTGCTTATTGAAGTAAATTTGAAATGGCCTTTGTTGTGTAGGAGCTCTATGTTCACATTGGATGGCCTTTATATCGCAAATATGGTCATGCTTTTGAGGTGGGTAATTTTTCTTTTTTAATTGTTTGATGCTTTTCTGACTCTTGTACTAGTTATTGAATATGCTTCACTGTGTCTCCAGGCTTTCAAAATAATTGTCACTGATCCTGATTCTGTTTTGAATACGCTCACCCGTGAGATCAAGGAAGTTGGTCCTGATGGGCAAGAGGTAAAGCTATTTACAGAGTAAAATTTACCACCTTTTGTGAGTCGTTTGTCATGACTGAATGTTTTTTTTTTTGTTCTGCCGTAGGTGACTAAGGTAGTCCCTGCTGTGTCTGAAGAAGTGAAGGATTCTCTTGTGAAGAATATTAGAAGACGGATGACCCCCCAGCCCTTGAAAATTAGGGCTGATATTGAAATGAAATGTTTCCAATTTGATGGTGTTCTTCACATTAAGGTCTTAATTGTTTCTGTTTCACCTGTCTATTTTGGATACAAAGTTCCATCTTTTCTTTCGGTACTGAATATGATGCGGTACTGCTTATAGCTTACCTTCCACAGTATTCTCAGTTTTTATAATCATTTGATTATGCAGGAGGCAATGCGTAGAGCTGAAGCTGCTGGAAACGATGACTGCCCTGTCAAAATTAAACTGGTTGCTCCCCCACTTTATGTTCTTACTACTCAGACACTTGACAAGGTTAGTTTAATCTTCACATGATTTTTATATGTTGATTTGTTCTTTTAACTAAATTGAATTAGCCTTTGAAGATCTGGCTCCAGTGTATATAATTTTCGGATATTTGAGATATGACTTTGACGCTATTGTTGTATTGTAGATCATGCTCTCGGGCATTTAGGCTGTAGAACTAGGTTGGCAACTGTTTAACTTTATTATGATTGCCATGTAAGCCATGCATTTTGCAACAGCCACATAGGTTTCATCCCTGAAGGCCTGAGCATTCTCTCATAACTCTTTATTTTATGGAAGTCAGTGTGGTGTGGTAAAACTATATTTTTCTGTTGTGGTTTGTTTCTAAAAGGATGTCTACGTAAAAGAAAATAAAAACTTAGGGGAATACTTGATTGTTTCAATCATATTCTTAGGAATGTGCATCAGAAGCTGGTTGAAAGTTTCTGCCTTTTGTACCAAATTTTCCCATGTAATTCTCATTGTCTATCATGCGGCTACTGAATATGATATGTATAGTGTTTGGGCTCGGTATATTCTGTTACCTAATGAGAATCAAATTCTGTTACCTAGAAGTTGTGATTTCTCTAGAAACTGTAACTGTTGCTGTTACGAGCAAGTTGTGCTTCAGTCATCGCTTGTATATGTGTATTGATACTTTGTAGAGATTTTCTATTCTAATTGTGTCATAGAACAGCATTGGGAGAGTTCAGGAAACTGAGTTTATTAATATCACTACTGTTAGACACTATAACGTGCATGATATTCAATGTCCACCCTACATGAGGATATTCTAGATTTGTCTAATTAACTTCAATTGATAACCTTGCTATTGAAAGTAATTTCTGTATTTTGTTACGGTCTGAACAGGAGCAAGGAATATTGGTTCTCAACAATGCCATTGCTTCTTGCACCGAAGCAATAGAACAACACAAGGGTAAACTTGTGGTTAAGGAGGCACCTAGAGCAGTGAGTGTCACTTTATTTTTTTATGGAGATGATTGGTTGACGCCCCTCAAAATTTTTACTCCCACTTGACAATTGGTTTTATTATTATTTTTATTGAATAATATAATTTATATTATAATTAAATATCCTATTTTAACAATTTAATTATTAAAAGTAGTTGTCATGTGGGTGTATTTTTAAATGAGGGTGTCAAAATAGTTTTTTTCCTTTTTTTTTTTTATCTATGTATTCTATTGATTTGCAAAAGTTTGTCCATCTGCTTTTGGGTCCTGTTCTCTATTTTTTGTAAAAGAGTAGTGGTACTTTCTTACTCTGGGAGGTTTGACGTTGCATTTTGTTTCAGGTGAGTGAACGTGATGATAAATTGCTTGCTGAGCACATGGCTAAGCTGCGCCAAGATAATGAGGAGGTCAGTGGTGATGAAGACAGTGAGGAAGAAGAAGATACAGGAATGGGCGAGGTTGATGTGGATAATGGTTCTGCGATAACAGAGTGAAAAATAGCTTGTGGGTATAGTAAGGCATAGATAGCATAGTACGGCTTTACTAATTTTGTGTTTTTCATTATTCTTTAGAAGCTGTTTTTATGTGCGATTGTATAATACAAATTTGAATTACTGTTTGTTGAGTCATGTAACTTCCAAAGCGATTTTGTAGTTTCTTGATGCGGGTGTTCAACCCAAACTGAGGAGTTTACCAAATATAGCTGTTTTAGTCTGAGAAACAAGATATTTGAATCTAGGCCACAACTATATTTGAGCAAATTTATTCATCTTTTCCCTAACTATTGATTAAGCTTTGGGCTAAGAACTGGCCATTTAAGAGCAGAACTATTGAAAACGATAGTTCTCCTTTGTTTTTGTGAATTTTTGTATTTTTCACCCTGTTTATACATGACTTAAATAGTATCTTGCTCATTTGCTGCTGATGTATGTTGGTATCTCTCTAATTTTGGTTCTGATATTATAACTTTATTTTGTTCTTGACCCTTGTGTGTGTGCTCTGAGAGTCACAAATAAAGAGGTTGTTAAGTCCATTAAGCCACTGTGGATGGGTCCCCTTACCTAGCTATTTGAAGTTGATTTTGACTTTTTATTTGTTGCATTATGATTTATTTTGAAGTTTATATTTTACTTGATTAGCTATGCAGGGATTTATTTTGCTTTAAAATGCCAGAATACAGATGTTTTTATTGTTTCTTTATATGAAACCTTAGATATATGTTTTTTAGTTTTTTTTATGATTTTGTTAGCTATAGATAATACAATTCGGTTCATGATTAAGAAAATAAATGTTTTGACTTATGTTTGGAATCCCTATTTAACGACCATACCTGAGACATTGTTAGATTTAAGACATGGAAAACTGGTATTAAAGAGTGGGAACTGTTCTTCAATCTTGATTTTTCATGGGATGCTAATAGGGGAACTGTTGAGTGGAGAGCATGGAAATGGTTGGTTGGTTTTGCCACCCCTTTTTTGGTTCGTCAGGGGCTTATTTTCATCATGCCTAGGGTGAGACCTATAATTTATGGTTGTCATGCTAATGGCTGCCTCTTCAACATCATTTATGATTGTATTTTTTTATCATTTATAATTGTATGCATTACAGTTGTTTTTCTTGCATTTTGCTTTCTGTATTCTACTTTCTACTGTCAAGCTGGGTAGCAAATAGTAGAATTTGTTTTTTGGATTATCACTAGTATAGATGGCAAAGAGTGAATGATTTCATATGTAGTGATGAACATGAACACATTTCTAGGTGTACAGAGACAACCACCTGACGTAAGTTACAAAACAACCACCTAGATTCCAAAGTTGTCAATGTTTTAAACTAAATGCAATTATCTCAAGCACGGAAAATTGTGGAATTGGTAGATGATTATACTCAATGAATTTATGCTGGTAATGGACCAGTTTTGTCAACCATATCAATTTTTTGGATCCTGCTCCTGCCCAGATTATTCATCGCTCCCGTTTTAAGATTGTTGATGCTTCTTCCACTCAATCTCCCTTGAAATCTGTGTTATACAATCTCATCTATGTAGTTCAATCCCTCATGCAAATTTTACGCAATGAACGTCTTGTACCTACAAATGAAAAAAATGAATTACACTCATAGTTTCTTTTGTTTTTATTTAATTGTTCAACCTATTGTTTATGTGCACATTCAAAAACTTTAGGATTATTTGTTTTTCTTTTTTGTGTTCGTCATTTTGAGTACTCCAAAAAATGTGAAATAAGTGTGTTCGTCATTTAACCCGATTAATTAAAAAAATTAAATTTATTTTAATAGGATCTAACTCTAATAAATTAACCAAGTTCTAGATATTTGAAATTAAATTTTGATGAATTTGATCTAAACTAACAATGTTTTTTATTATTGAGTATTATATATATGAGTTTTATGGTGTTCTCGTTTTGTGTAATTTTTCTTATTTATAGTTTATGTAAGTAAATTGTAAATATGTTGTTTCGACTTTTTAATGAAAATTATGTTTACATCTTAGAAAAAGTAATGTAATGCATTTTTTCTTCCCAAAAATGTTGAACGCTTTTACATAATCGGATATTTTCAAATAGTTTAAATCTTGATTCAATTTAGTTTATCTTTGGATTGTGAGAAGCAAAAGCATCAACTTAATTTAAATCAATAAAAATTGATTGATTCAAAATTTTATTTCATCTTAAATTCGATCAACATCGGACATTGCACATTTTGAAGAAAAATAATCCATGAATAATGATTATTCAATATATATAGAAGTGTGTAAAACAAAGATATTCGTTTAAATATTCTGGAAACCGAAAAAGAAAAAGTGTCAACCATGATGAGTTTAGTGGGATTCGTTGCTCCATATTTTCCATTTTGGCTGCTACTTTCTTCCAAAATTCCAGTGAAAACCAATATTCCATCTTTATCAACTCATAGGATCATATATATATATATATATATATATATATATATATATATATATCTCAGAAACCATCTTTAAATATGAACCTTTTGGACCCTTTTCTGTATTCAATGTTTACTTTTGTTCTTATTAATATATTAATATAATCAGACATGTGGAATGTTCTGAAGTTTGGCAGATTGGCAAAACTTAGTTTCCAAGCTCAGGAGTTGACTACCTTGATTCCTTCAATTGCATGTTCACATTTCCTCCATTGCACTAAAAATTATCATCACTGCTTTTGTCTCGTATTCGCTTTTAATAATTTTATACTACCACTGCTCTGTATACATAAGTTGGTAGCTACCTTTTATGACTATTTTCTTCAGGATTAGGTATCTTCTAATCAAGCCGAACATATTTAACTTTTGGACTTTGGCATTCTATAAGCAACACATGTCAAAGTATAATATAAATAACTTTTTATTTTTATCTTTTCACAGGCCACTGCTCAGATACCCCTCTCTTTAATTCCTTTACAACCACCATTACAGAAAGCTATCAGTAGTAAATTAATATCACAATTAACTAATGCCAGGACCATATTGCATTTTCTTGCATACACACATTTTTAAAACATTCCTCCAAAAGTAAAGGAAGAAAGAACTTAAGTTATTACACTTTAGTTGTGTAAAAGCATTTTCTTATTAACCAACTCCAAATTTTAGGCCATGATTGTTTGTGTATGTCTTCTGAACTGTTTTACTATTTAAAACACAAATGTATGTCTATGTGACCTATAAGTGCACAAGAATTTCTGAAGAGAACAGTTTTTGCACTTAAAACTTTTCTTCATTACATTGTTTGGCAAGCAACAACATTGCTTTGCTTGGCAGGGAATAAATACATTAATTCCTTGGAAATGCCTTTTCTAAGTCTACTAGTAGAATATAATAAATCTGTTTTTCCCCCATTATACCTCTAACACATAACCTTTAATTTAATATCCAACACACCATGCAATAAAAAACCAAATGGGAGACTTTGGTTGAAACCCAATAACTAATAATATGCATAGTGCTTAGTTTTCTGTTCTTTTGACCAGTTTAAAGTTGATGAGAACCAGATCACATAAGGTCCAAAATGGACCGCGCATGGCTTCCTATATATTAAGCTGGAGGAGCAGTGTCCACTCACAAAACCACAACTTCAAATTAAACTTCACCTAGCCAGTGCTAGTGATTATTTTGAACTACAATAATGGCTTTGAATTCACTTTACAACGTGTTTTTCTTCTCTGTTTTGTTTTGTGTACTTGCCATAGCCTCTTCTCAGCTTTCTTCAGATTTCTATGCAACTTCATGCCCCACTGCTCTCTCCACCATCAAATCTGCAGTCAAAAGTGCTGTTTCCAAAGAGCGTCGCATGGGAGCATCCTTGCTCCGTCTTCATTTCCATGACTGCTTTGTTAATGCAAGTTCTTTCTTCTCTCTTTGTCTCTCTACTTACCGTTTCATCTGTTTCACTCTTACTCCTGCATCAGTAATTTCACGTATGCATGGGTTTATATATTCATTCAGGACTTGCGTCAACATCCATGCATGTTAGAAGTATCACATCAAATAGAGATAAGATCAATACACAATATATATGTGACTGCAATCCTCACCTTACAAGTCGGTTTGTAGGGTTTGAGTTGGGCTTAAAACTCACTTCTAATATGGTATTAGAGTCAAGTTAGAGTCTATTCTAACAAACTTTCTTGGACATTGATATTAGACCGCTAACATACTACTCACTAATTTATTCTCCCACGAGATGAATATACCTTGACTATATATATATATATATAGATAGATATATATATACCATGAAGAACACATTGTGTCTTTGTTGATTAAATATTGTTGTGAAACTTGTAGGGATGTGATGCATCGGTTCTTCTAGATGACACTTCGAGCTTCACGGGAGAAAAATCAGCTGCTGCAAACGTGAATTCTCTGAGAGGTTTTGATGTAATCGACGACATCAAAAGTCAGTTGGAAAGTGCTTGTCCAGGAACTGTTTCCTGTGCAGACATTCTTGCAGTTGCTGCTCGAGATTCTGTCGTAGCAGTAAGTTAATTCAGTACAGTAATATGAACATACAGAAGAAGAATACACATAAACAAGAAATTCCATTACATACGTATAACGAATAATTACATTTTCATTAATTTATTGATGTATGATAATCGTAGATTTCATAATAATTATGTTAAGACTAATACTTTTATTGATTATTTCAGTTGGGTGGTTCATCATGGACTGTTGGGTTAGGTAGAAGAGATTCAACCACTGCAAGTAAAGATGCTGCCACCACAGATATTCCATCCCCTCAATTGGATCTGAGTGATCTCATAACAGCTTTTTCAAATAAGGGTTTTTCTACCAAAGAGATGGTAGTTCTCTCAGGTAATGGAGAATATGCAGACTTTTCTGATGTATTTTGGTATCTAATAATTCAATCTAGGCTTAATGGTTTCTTTGATCAAAAGTTTCAAGAATCAACTATCTCGACTTTTGAAAAACTGTTTCAATTATATCAGAATAACACCTGTGTTAGTATTTAGTTCTTATGACAAAAATGAATGTACAATTTGTAGGAGCTCATACAACGGGGCAAGCGAAGTGCCAGTTCTTCCGGGGTAGGATTTATAATGAAACGAACATTGATTCAGATTTTGCAACATCAACACAGTCAAATTGCCCTAGCACTGATGGTGATAGCAACCTGTCCCCACTTGATGTAACGACGAATGTGTTATTTGACAATGCTTATTTCAAGAATCTGGTGAACAAGAAAGGGCTTCTGCATTCTGATCAGCAACTCTTCAGTGGTGGTTCCACCGATTCTCAGGTCACAACCTACAGCACAAGCGCTTCAACTTTCTATGCAGACTTTTCAAGTGCCATGGTCAAAATGGGAAACCTCAGTCCTTTAACAGGAACCAGTGGCCAAATCCGCACAAATTGCCGCACAGTTAACTAAAAGATAGCTAGAGAGTTAAGCTGATTCAGTCACAATCTTTAAGTGTGATGGTTTTTTTGTTTTTGATGTGTGCGAGTCTTGTTAATGATCAAAGAATCTGAATTGGAATGTGTGTTAGTCAAGTTTTTACTTTTAGTTGTAGTTCTCCATCAATTGGATACTTTAAATAAAGAGTGTTATTCTCATGCCATTTCGATTCTTGGTGTAAAAGTAGCATGTTGCATCAATTTTATTACTCAATTCTGAACAGTCACTTGATGTTAGCACCAATTCTCTTATCCAAAATTCACACAGCATGTAGTTGTTTTCCTAACTCAGGTCCAAAATCAGCCTTACCTTGATTTTGTTTACTCTGCCCCAACTCTGATATTTCATAGAATCTATGCAAGATATTAGTAAGTATAAAAGAGATGAGTACAAGAGTTCAATATGTTAAAACTTAAGATAAGTAGATATATTACAAGTATTTGGATGTTAATCTTGGACTAATCCCTTTGGACATTGGACTAACTATGGATATCAAATAAATGCATCGTTTGACAAGAAAAAATCAATATCTTATGTCTACATCATTTATAGTTTGGAGTTGTAGATGTAACCCTCAAGCATGCATAGAACATATTTTTTAGAATATTTTTCCCACTTACATAAAACTTAGAGCTATTACTATAATTAAGTAGTGTTTTTTAATTAAAATTAAATTTGTATCTTCATAATTATTTGCTCAAGAATTCTTTTTAATAAAATTTGTATACTTACTAAAATTAAACTATAACTCTAATAAACAACCAAAATAGTATACCTGAGTTTTCTCCTTTGTAAACAACAAATGACATCCATAACTTAATAGAGTCTTTGTATGCAGACATATATATAGTGGTATATATGGACTATATATGTACTTTTATAATGGTTTATGAATTTATTTATGTAAGATAGGTTAAATGGGATGAAATAATAAAAAATCTAATATATATATATATATATATATATATATATATAAAGAAAAATATTTATAATTGTAATTATTTTAATTCATTATAATTATCTACTCTTAGAAAATTACGAACAAAATACAACTAATTCAATTTAATAATGAATTCATCACAATTACTAATACCAAAAAATTACAAAAGAAATACAAATACAGTCGCAATTACAAGATAAATAAATAAATACATGGAACCTCAAAAATCTTTGACATTGAAGATGCAACAACATTCTTTAGTAGTATGAAAATAAATGACATCAGACATAGTAACTTCATTCGACATATTTTCAAATAAATTTTGAATTTAAAGCATTTAGAACTGTGATCACATCACTGTGGAAACCCTACATCACTCCGAAAGCATTTAGTTGACTATTCTACAGTTGACTCTGATCTCTCCAGCATTCCCAGTAAGAGGCTTGATGTTACCCATCTTGATCATGGAAGCTTTGAAATCTCTTGCAAAAGCAAAAGGGTTTCTGCTATAGAGCTTCACCAAAGAGTCACTTTCACTGCCATCTCCATTGAAGAGCTCTTGATCAGAATGAAGAAGACCCCTTTTAGTTAGCAAAGAAGTATAGTATGAAGTGTCAACTCTTGCGGGAGTGACACGATCCAACGGTGCAAGATTGCCATCGCCACCACTTTTAGGGCACGTGCTCTGCAAGGAAGATGCAAAGCTGGGGTCTATGTTGGTGTCATTGTAGATCCTGTTCCTAAAGGTGGAACATTGTGCAAATCCAATGGTGTGTGCACCAGAAAGAGCTACGAGATCTTTAAGGTCAAGTCCATGAGATTGGAAATTTGAAAGAAGCTGAGAGAGGCTGAAAAATGGCGGAGGAAGATTTGAGTTTGCAGCATCCTTGACTGCAGTTCTTGCGTCCCTTCTTCCTAATGCCACTTTGTACCAATACACTGAACCTCCCAACTGTTAACACAGAACCACACTCGTTACTTTTGGAACTAGAAAATATATTTTTAGTCCTGAACTTTGATACTTTGATATAAAATTAAAATTCATCGATTTTTAAACTTTAAAAATGAATTGATACATCAAGATAATCGACACTCACAATAGAAATGGAATCACGAGCAGCAATTGCTAAGATATCTGCACATGATACCACAGGACGTTTGCAAGCTTTGTCAACAGCTGCTTTGATTTCATCAATCACCTCCAAACCTCTGATTGAGCCAATATTTGGGAGTGCAGTCTTCTCCCCTGTGAAATTTGGGGTGTCATCCAGCAGAACTGATCCATCACAGCCCTATAATTTCAGCCATACTCATTATTTTTTTAGGAGAATAATTGTTGCATGCATTAACTTTATCAGGAATGGTTTCATTGCTTCCAATAGAAAGTTGTTTGAAATTTTCTGTTACCATTTACTCAGTATAAACTGAAATTATTAGTTAGAATTAGTGATATGAACTATGCATGAATTGGTTAGAAAAAAGATGAGTGGATGCGTGTGCATGGATCTGTATGCAACTCACATTGACAAAGCAGTCATGAAAGTGCAAACGCAGTAAAGATGCTCCCATTCGGCGTTCACGGAATATGGCTCTTTGAACAACTGACTTAATGACTGGAAGTGCCTGAGGGCAAACCTTGTTGTAAAAATCAGGAGTGAGTTGTTGTGCATGCGAAGGGATTGTGAGAAGTGTGGCCATGGCAATAACAACCAAGTGTTGGAGATGAGAAGCCATATCCTTTTGGATCATGAACTTAACAAGTCTATGATTTGTGTGAGTTATTCTTAATTGCTAAGGGGGAATTTATATAGGCTCCAAGTACCAACCAGCTATAGCTTACTTGTTTCAGTAATCTAAGTAAAATTTTTGGATCGTTATGTTTCAACTTGAGTTTGCTAAATTACAAATTGACGAAACCGCGTAAGAGAAATGTTCAAATATTGCCCCCACAGGCCACACATTTCTATGCATTGCATGCAACTGTAAGTGCATAATGCATGCCAGCTTGAAATGGGAAAAAGTCGCATGTTTAGCAAAAACTAAGAATGTTAAACAAAAACAGTAAAGAGTTGTTTTAAGAATCTTGTCCTCAAAATTTGAGTACTAATATTTCAGAATACAGAAAAATATAATGGATATTTTACACGGAAGTTTTTGAAACACAGGTTCACAAAGAAAACAGAAAATGGATAAAGTAACCAAGAAAAAAAAAAAAACCCGTAGGTTTCTGATACGTATCACGGGTCAAAAAGAGTTGTTGTTGGTACAAAACCAATTAAACTCGTGAAATAAATTTGATTTCAACTTTAAATTCATTCATAAGCATTTAAAATATTCCGACGATTGTACGATACATTATATATTTTTTTATTATAAATTTTTTGTGTAAACCTTATTAGTGATCAAATTTTCAAATTGTGAGCAGGCAGTGAAAAGTCAATGCCAACTTTTATAAAGTAAACTGATCATAAAACATGCGCGTGGGAATAGCTAGTTGGTATTTGTTTATCATAACTATTATTTATATATGAATATAATTGACAAAAATGTTAACCAAGTAAAGTTGAATATATTGAAACGAAAAACTCGACCAATTCTGCAATGTTAATTAAAACAAAAGTAAACAGTATTTTATATATAGTTTCTTTTTCGTGCTGTACTACTAGTACTACTTATTCGGTCGGCTTAGGGGGATTCAAAATTTGTATAAAGTCGTAATTTAAATCGAATTGCCATCATTGTCAAAAAAAATATATATAAAGGGATATATTAAGTATAATTGGATTGCAAAAATTGATAATAAACATATATATATATATATATATATATATATATATATATATATATATATATATATATATATCGAACTGACCCATTGAATTCATTGAAAAGAAAAACTAAAATTCAACTATGATGATTTCTTCAAAAGTCAACACTATATGCATGCATATAAATTTTTATAGGAATATAAATATATAAAAAGAAAATCTATTAATTGGCATTGAATTAATGATAACCCTAACAACTACCCGTTTGCATAGGCGAACCCTTGGTGACTAAGTATATAATATTTATTTAATTTTAATTCATTCTCGAATGGAAATAAATGAATTTGTTATTGTTTAAGGTAGTACGAATTTTCGAAAAATATTCTGTCACAAGTAATACATGATTTGTAAGTTGTTGTGGCTGAGTTTAGGATTTAAGTTGCTGGTATTACTGTGGGTGCACTTAGGGTTTATGTTGCTGTGGGTAAGTTGCTGTGGGTGAGTCTTTGTTTTTTTTTTTTTTTTCAGAAAGACACAGAAATATAAAATAAAGAGGTACCATTGGTGCCAGATCAGTAGTCAAAAACAAATTAGCTACTATAAACTAAAAGCTTTTTTAGTACATGATGGATAAATTAAGCTTTTGTAGTACATTTTTTGTAGTACATGGATTAGATGGATTGTGAGTTGTTTACACTCATATCAATTTCAGTTTTAGTTAAGGATAGTTCAAGTGAGGAGTTGAAGTTAAAGTAACTCATTAACTTCATCCCTACTTTTAGTAGTTGTAGAAGATTTAGCTGAGATCGATATATAATTGTTACGAAACAAGTGTTAGATTTTTTTTATCGAACTCAATTCAAATATTAAAAACAAAGAAGGAAGGAAAAAGAAACAAAAAAAATCATCAAGAACAATTCTAACCATACATCCTTCTCTCCCATGCTATTACCCACCAAATTGCACGGAAATGATTTGCAATAGAAGGCTGACCATGTGAAAAATATGATAAATCATTTTTAAGATAAATTATTCTGAAAAAAAAAATAGACCAATCTTAAAGGAATAACACAAAATCACGGGAAGGAGACATGCCCTTATGTAACAATTGAAGATTCTCAAGAATTAGCTGAAATATGAGTGGTGGTATGAAGATATCAATGACTTTTACTGTACTAACAATATAGAACTGGATATGGGATGAAGCTTATGGTTAATCACGTACACAATAAATCCATCACATCCTATTCACTTTAACTTAATTGTTGTGTTATGGTGTCTTTGTCTTTTTGTTGAAGGCACATAGAGGCAATCAAATGTTTGGTCCAAATTATTTGAAATTTTCACATACACGTGTATTTGTAATAGCAGTCTTGTTATTAAGATGGAAAACAGAGTAGGACACAATAATAGGATGTAGAAATGAACTCTTAGTAGAATATGAATATAGCAGGAATAAAGTATTTCAGAAACAATGTATCAATGTATATAAATTGTGTATAAGAGTTGGAGTACCCCATGTGCTCCTATTTAAATACATATTTATACTTACCAATTAAAAAAAGATAGAATTAATTATAAACTCATTATAAATAGAAAACATTGCATTCATGTCCTCATCCAATCAGATAATATAACAGTCTACTAATACAAGTAAGAGTACACCATCAACATGAACAAAAGAGCCTAATATTTTTTAAAGGCACAAAGATTGTAAACACATGGTTGTGCACAAACATCAATCAAAGATAAAAAAAAAAATTGTTTGTGTGTAATACTGAAGACTTAAAATACGTATTAGTAATAAAAATTATCTTCAGATGCTTTGAACTTATTAGACTTTAGTGTTAATTAATTTTCATAAAAGTAAGATTGGAGGGACAAGTCTAAATATTAATGAGCTAAAAATATTTTTGAAGGAATTAAATTGTGGCATGTTCCATTCAAGTATTTAGGAGTGGAACGAACTAAGGGAAAACCAAAGAAAACATAGTTTTTGACTGCCCGTACCACGAATATAAGATGATGAAGAAACTGAGACAATGCAAAATTAAACCAATCAAATACCAATTTTAACTCAACAATGTTTAGATATTAAACTGATTTACAGTCAAACAAACAATATAGACAATTTCTTCCCGCATCCCATAAAAAAACCTTTCAGAAAGTGTTTTCAGTAAAAGAGAGGACATTTGTTTTCTGGAAAAAAAAAATTGAAATTGTTTTTTGTGTTCCTGAAAATAAATTTCGGAATTGATGGAGTGCATGAAGAAAATGATAAGACGCAAGAAGTAATCGCCAACAATCTAACCATTCAATTACGACCAACATATACATAGGTGAACATGATAAGTTATATAAACAAAATATAAATTATTATAGCTTCTCTTACCTAGATAAAAAATTCTCTAACTCAAAGTTTCTTAAATTTGTATTTTCAAGAGATGGTCTAACTACATAAATAAAACCCCAATCAAATATCATAATACACCATCATGATCACAAACAAATATAGATTTACCTTGAATTCTTTTATGTTACATGCATGAACCTGGGGATCATATACAACTCATGACATTACATTAACTCAAAAATTGAACAAATAGTGAACTTAGTCTATTTTGAATTATGATAATTGGATGTAGTGCTCTCTCCAAAAATTCCTCCTATGGTCTCTGAATTTTAAACATGTGAAGGATGATTTCAAAGAAATAGAAAAAAGGCATAGAGAAATTTTTAGAATAAAGCTTTTAAAGAGATAGTGATTTATATAAAACAAAAATCGATTAGTAGAAATTTTTTTATAATATAATATTTTGAATAATAAAATAATCGAATGTCACATCTTAAAATTCATTACTACTCTTTACTATTCTTGATTTTTACCTTTAACATTTAAAAGATTATAAAAACAATTATATTATTAAAATGAATATGTCAATACAAAAGAAATGATTATATAAAAGTTTAGAAAAATGTAAAAAGTTAAAAAAATCCATTAATCATAATTTTAAAAGATAATTTAAAGTAAAAATATATATTATATACAAATTTAGAAAAAAAATAGAAAAGAAAGAAGTGGAGAAGTGGCAACTTTTAAAACAAAGTAAAGTCATGTAGTAAGAGTACTACTTCAACACACACATATATAAAGTAGATATTTGAAAGTACGATTGTATATTTATTGAATTTTATTATAAATACATGTTTCATAAATACGATTTATTTTGTATAATTTTTAAAACATTTGTCTCTATCAGTAAATTTTCATTAAAAAATACACACATTTTATAAAAAAACATTTGTATTCAAGAATACAACATCTCTTGATAATCGTATGTAAATATTGTATTTATAATATATTAATTTGTTATTGATAATAAAGTATAATATAGAAACTTCAAAGTTTATTACCAAATGACCATACTTCATCAGTTAACCTATATAATACATTTGCATAATATATACATTGTTCGACCTAAAATTAAGCTTATGATTGGAGCCATATATGGAGATGAGTGTATACCCGCTGGTAAATTGCGCATAATACGGAGAGATTAAAAGTTGAGAGAAACAAGCAAACATAATGTAACCCATTTGCTGTTAAGTAGTGTACGTTATTGTTTTCATATATAGATTAAATACAAAATGAGAATAACAAAATTTAATTATTTCAGTTGGATCGAATAACAAAATTTAAAAAATCTTGCGGTGATTCACTCGGTGCACGAATTCAGAAAGTACAAATTGTTGCATAGTCACTGTCTTACAGAGACTTTTATCTTTAGCAGGCTTCTTTTGACACTTATGGTTCAGAGTTATTTGAACCTAACACGTTAATCTTAACAAAGTAGAAAACATAAAAAACACAACCACAGACATAGTATAATAATAATTTCTCAATCTTTGAATCTTTATGAGTGGATTCAGTTCAGCATTAGTTAACCCTTCTGCAATTGCGTCTGATCTCTCCCTTTCTCCCGGTGAGAGGCTTCAAGTTCCCCATCTTGATCATAGAAGCCTTAAAATCGTTAGCAAATGCAAAAGGGTTCATGCTATAAAGCTTCACCAGCTTGTCACTTTCACTGCCAACCCCCTTGTAGAGTTCTTGATCAGAGTGAAGGAGACCCTTTTTGCAGAGCAATTCCTTGAAGTACGAAGTGTCAACATTTGCAGGGGTTGGGTCCAATGGAGCCAAGTTATTATCACCACCAACTCTAGGGCATGTTCTGCGCAAAGAGGCTGCAAAGGTAGGGTTAATGTTGGTGTCGTTGTAGATGCGGTTTCTGAAGTTAGTACACCTTGCAAACCCTATGGTGTGGCCACCAGAGAGTGCCACCAAGTCCTTCAGGTTCATCCCGTGAGAATTGAAACTGCTGAGAAGCTGCGAGAAGCTGAAAAATGGAGCCGGAAGGTTTGTGTTTGCAGCATCCTTGCTTGCAGTTCTAGCATCTCTTCTGCCTAATAGCACCGAGTACCATAGATTTGGACCTCCCAACTGATATTAGCAACACAAAATGTTACAATTTTTTAGATCTCCACATAAACAATCAATGAACTATGAACTATAATATATGCTTACGATGGCCACAGAATCACGAGCAGCTGTAGCTAAGATATCAGCACATGAAACGACATGGCCTTTGCAAGCTTTGTCAACTGCTGCCTTAATCTCATCAACCACTTCAAACCCTCTAATGGAGTTCAGATTTGGTAGGGCTGTTTTCTCGCCGGTGAAGTTCCTTGTGTCATCCAACAGAACTGATCCATCACATCCCTGTGTATGAGTCATCCCAACCATTCAACATATATAATCAGTAACAACATAGAAATAGAAAGTGACATGCATGTTCCATGTCTTAAAATCATGCTTGTAAAAAACTGTCCATAAACACTTCTGGCATATAATGTTGTGTTAACATATGTATGCTTGGTTATAATATCAAAACGTGGTTTTGGCGGGAAGAAACTTTCATTTACGTAAACCATGCATGTAAACTGATATCAGCAACTTTAACTTGCCATTGGCCCTGTATATGGAAAGTAATAACGAAGTTTTCAGCTTTGATAATTAACATAGAAAATTAGACCATGAATATAGCATAGCAGTGACATACGAGCACAACTTCACATCACTCCTAATTCAAAACTTTAAGATAATGGATTTAAGGATCACATACTTTTATGATGTTAAATTTTTCTCGACGACGTGAAACTTAGACTCATATATATATATATATATATATATTCTCAATACACAGTAATTGATAACTTACATTAACAAAGCAGTCATGGAAATGCAGACGCAGCAGTGAAGCTCCAATGCGTCGTTCACGAATAATTGCTCGCTGAACAACTGATTTTATGATTGGTAATGCCTTGGGACAAAGTTTGTCATAGAAATTAGGACTCAGGTGTGCATCGGAAGGGACCATAAATGTGAGGAAAGTGGCTAGAAGAAGAACAAGCAGGGATTGGATAATAGAAGCCATCGTGTTGTGCTCTTACCCTGCTTTGAACTTTGTTATTGTTGCTTTGGCTAGGGTATGATTTATATAGAAGGAAATTAATTAATTAATGTTTCAACTAGTTATTCTCATGATATTTTATACATGATACAACTGGATGTGCATAACATTGCCCCGGCCACGTTGGCTACAAACATGAAGTCAAGAAATGTTACATGTCTCAGACTGTGTTTATATTAAATGAAAAATGGAATTAATCAAATCATGATTCTCATTGTCATAAATACTTTAATTGTTCCTAACTAAAACGTCTTCGAAGTTTATTGCAAGTAGGAGGATATTCGTTCCTGAAGTTTTAGATAATAAGAATTCAAATGCAGATTCTTTTTTTTATATAGCAGTGAGCTGGCAAAGATGACCAAAACATGTTTTCTTGTTAATATTCAGATATAAATAATATGTCCAAAGCATAATTATTTGTACAATTAATATTAAAGACTAACCTGATATATGCTGGTAAATATATTTTTTATCAACAATAAAAAAAATAGTGAAACAAAAGAGTACTCTAAATCCAAAGTATTTGTATATAAAAGATATTAAATATTAATAAACTTAAAAATATAAATTCCAACTCAGGCAAACTTTTTATAATATATAACCAAATTCATTGTAAATTAAAAATCTCTTCATCCATTTAATAATAAATAAGTTTAAGACATTCGCCTGACAGCAGAACATTAAACAGGAACGTGATTGTACCAAGTAAAATAATGAGACATGTGGGAACGTGAGTGATGCAAATTTTTTTCTAAAGTTGAAGTCTAGAAAATAATTGCAAAAGCTAACCTTTAGGAGTCATATTTTTCATTAGAGACATTAAAGAAATCTTAATTATTTTTCTTGGGTCAAAAGCATATACTTGCATTGACCCTGAGGCAGTGATCACTATGATTACCACGAACTCAATCAATTATAGGAAGACAGAGCATTAAAATAACATAAAATCATAGAAATACTTCATGTTATCCTAAAGCTATTGTCAACAGTGTTAATAATAAATGCAATAATTTATCATTAGTCACACAATAATATGGTTAATGCAAAACATTTGATGCTTTAAACATAAACATGTGAAATAAGATCTTGGCTAGTTCGTGGTACATATATATAACTTTTTTTTTTTCTGCAATTTCAAGCAATAAAAAATTTGTTTGATGTCCGTTAAATGATTGTTCTTGGAGCCATACACTATACATTATTAAAAAAAATTATATTATACGAAATTTTTCTTGTAACTTTATTAAAAAATTTGCAAAAAAAAAAATTTATTTTTTTGTCATTTTTTTAAGAATCTTAATTGACAAATAATTCTTTTATAGATAATTATTTCTTATAAAATTATAAAATTTGTAAGTATTTCTTACCAAATTTGTTGCGAAAAGTGTTTTATATAAAATATTTTGTAAAAAAATTGGTAGCAATTTTTTACAAACTTTTTTTTTAAACAAAATTTAAAAATATTTCTTAAAAAAAAATTTAAAAAAAAAATTGATAGAAAATATGAATTTTTTTTAACCGTGATATATACTTTAAATTCACGAATCAAGAAGCATAGATTTAACCAAAAGTTGGTGCAAAAGCAAAATTGGCTTCAATCATTCACATTTCTTATCATTGAATGCTAGATAATATGAAACAATTCCACAAGTTTGAGAATTCAAAATTAGGTACCGGAATGGAACAGGAATCAATTGAACGGGCAGGGCCAAAATAATAATAATAAAATTATATATATATATATATATATATATATATATATATATATATATATATATATATATATATATATATATAATAAAAAAAATCAAGTTATTATAATGTACTATTTTGTAAAATATGGCATTACATTTATGGTAATATTATTTCTTTTTAAACATCTATTTTAAACAGTGCACATAATGTTAAAACTTATATAATACATTAACTCGTGTTTTTTTTCTTTTCTCGTATATTTTCGAATTTAAATAAATCAGGCAATAAAAATTTCAAATCATATAGAAACAAAGATAAACATGTCATTTTTCTGAACTATATATTGCACACGTTGCAAATTGAAGTTTAAAGTGCCTTTCTTCATTTTTTTTTTCTATTAATGTATTTTCATTATAAAAAATGTTAAAATATAATCAATTTTAGTGATCACAAATTTGTATTCATGATCAGTTTAATATTAATTTATAAAATAAAAAATTATTGATTACTAAAATAGTTACTATTATAAATAAAAATTATAATTGATTGTTAAATTGGTCACTAATTAATTATAAATTAATTTAAAAATTAATTCTTTTGATAATTAAAATTTTGGTAACTAATATCTAGTGACCAATTAATAAACTAATTATTTTTATAGTTAAAATTTTGTTAGCAAAATTTTATAAATCAATTTAAAAACCAATTATATTTTTTATTATTAATAATGAATATTTTAGTAATCAACATTTTTTTTATTTTATAAATTAATATTTAGATTTGTTACTATAGTAACTAACATTTTTTTTTACTAAAATTAGTTGTTAATAGATAATTTTCTTGTACTCTTCTATTGAATAAGGGAAATGTTTATTAAGTTGTCAAAGAAATGTTGAGTTAATTTCTTTATTAACTGTACGTACATATATATAATATAGGCTTAAATAGTCATTTGGTCCTAGTTTTGATCGACTTTTTTCACTTTGGTCCTACTTTTGAAAATGTTTTCAATTTGGTCCTACCTTTCGTAATTTTTTTTTTCAATCAACTCCTTTTCGTTAACTCCGTCTAAATTGTTAACAGAACAGTGGCCAGCATGATGATTTTGTGTGACGTGGATACTGTTTAGTGACATGTTCGTTTGCACTGTGCTGACCATTTAATTTAATTGCAGATTCATTTTAGGGTTTAAGTTGAATTAAATTGGGTTTAGGGTTGTTTATGTCGAATTGGGGATTTGGGGGTCGAATTGGGGATTTTTTCGTCGCTATGTGAAATTCTGGAATTGCGCGCCTTTAAGATCAATTTCTGGCATCCAAGGTTTATGCTATCTTTGTACAATCGTTACGGAGGGAAAAACGTGTTCATCATGGAGGTATGTCCTGCTTTAGGGTTTTATTTTTGCTCAGTATTGATTGGGTTTAATGATGAACACGTTTTTCCCTCCGCAACGATTGTACAAAGATGAGCGTAAACCTTGGATGCCAGAAATTGATCTCAAAGGCGCAATTCCATAATTTCACAGAGCGACAAAAAAATTCCCAATTCGACCCCCAAATCCCCAATTCGACGTAAACAACCCTACACCCAATTTAATTCAACTTAAACCCTAAAATGAATCTATAATTACAATTAAATGGTTAGCACAGTGCAAACGGACACGTCACTTAACAGTATCCACGTCACACAAGATCACCATGCTGGCCACTGTTCCGTTAACGATTTAGACGAAGTTAACAAAAAGGAGTTGTTTGAATAAAAATTACGAAAGGTATGACCAAATTGAAAACATTTTCAAAAGTAAGATCAAAGTGAAAAAAGTCAACCAAAACTAGAACCAAATGACTATTTAAGTCTATAATATATAAATGAATTTGGTTTCATCATTACAAAGAAAAATGTTTTTACATACTTCTGAAAACGATCAACAAGTTCTTAAACAACACAAAAATGTACAAATGGTGTTTTCATTCTATAGTGAGAGAGAGTGAGAAAGTGTTGAAATTTAGACGAGTAAGAGATAAGACAATTGGAGAGCTTGGACTAAGTAGTATTAACTAAAATGACTTTATTGTATATGCCCTAAATTTTTAATTGGTAAATGTCTAAGAAATATGTAGTGTATTTCGGATGAGATTTTTCTATAATAAAAATTAAAGGAGAAAAATAAAATATATATATATATATATATATATATATATATATATATATCCTCATTCGTACCAATTCTTTCATACATACTTTTACAGTTCTTTTTTTAACTTGAATATAAATTGATTTAATTTTATAAAAAAGTCAAAGGCATTTTTTCCCTTTTTTTTTTCTCTCACTATATAATGAAAACAGTTTTCAAGCTTTTTATGTATACAATTTGATCGTTGACAAATATGTACTTGTAATAACCAATTATTTAGTTGTAGGCTATTATGACTTTTATATCTCTGGAGCCATAAGAAATATAAATCATGAGCATGCCTGCATTATTATTTTTGACATTGTTATGTCAACTCTTTGAATGAATCTAAGCAATTGAAGAAAATTTTAGGTCTATATTGAAATAGTAAATACTAATTTAATATTTTTTTAAATTAGTATTAACTTAACTGTTAATATGATTTATCATAACATTTATTAAAGTTAGATATGCATTAATATCTATTATACTGTTTATTAAAATTACTGTCGATTAACAGATATTAATTCATGTATTATAATAGTTATTAAAGTACTTGTCGTTGTAATTAAAATTAATTTTATGTATATTTTATTTAGTTTATTTTAAATATTTATTAATTTAGTATTGATTGAGTCAATATAAACTTTATTTATTTTTGAATAGTTTAAATTAGTGTCATTTCAATTAACAGTTATATAAATTTTTAATATTTATTTAAATTAACATCAATTTAAGCTAGTGCTAATTATATAATCCATGTGTTTTCATTACTTAAAATAGAAATATTAGACAAGTCTTAATTGAAAGGCTTAAATTTAAACATATATGTGTTCTCACATCATTTAGAAAGAAAAAAGAAAATATAATTCAGCAATAGAATAAAAAAAATCCTTAAACATTTTTGCTACTAACTTTTTCTACTCAACATGAAATCAATACCTATTTCGATAGCTAATTTTAATAGTGATCAACTATATTTAATTAGCTACCAAAGAACAATTTTTTTGATAATAAATATATCAAAAATTTACTGTAAAGATTTAGAAAATAGTAATTTACAATTCGTATTATTATGTTTAAAATAATAGAACTCGATTATTTTAATAATAAAATATTTAAGTATGAACAAAAATTTTATAAATAAGTTTTATTGTTTTAAAATATTTTATCTCTCTAAAAATTAATTTTTATTAATATTTTTCTTTTCCTTATAAATTTTAACCATGTGATCATTTGTTTGAAGATCATAAATTGTTTATGTTTTTTCACGATGAGATCTTTAAATCTAACCGATTAATTTTTCATTTGGATAAGATAATTTTCAATTTTTATTTTGGTTGATAAATAATTGACATTATCATGTTTTAATTTTTGTTTTTATATTTTAATGTTATTTTATTATTATTTTTTAGATATTTTAGGTTTTATTTAATAAAATTGGAAAATATAAATATTTGATTTACATATTTAATATTTTAAAGATAAGAGAAAATATATAAGAAAACAAAATTAATAGTAAGAATAGCTTATTGTAGTTTCTTTTATAAGAAAATGCTTAATGACTATAATTGGATCACATTAATAGTAAGACAAAAAGCTTTGTATTCAAAGCCCAAGTAGGGCCTTAGTTCGCCTTTTGCTTCTGCACTTCCATAATTATTAATTCTACCTCTATAAGTTTTGAAAAAATCATTCAACACTTCGTAATAGTGACTTCTAGATTTCCTATTCTGAAAATCTTCTGAAATATTCAGAATATGATTTCTGAGTAAAATTTTTTAAATGAATTTTTTAAAATAAGATTTTCAAAATATATGAGATGCATTTGAAAGGAATTTTAAAGACTAAGCTTTCTAAAATAAAATTTCAAGAACAGGATTTCTAAAATCAGCTTCTCAGAACATATGAGATATTTTATAGAATAACCTTAATGTTTTCTATAACAGAATTTCTGCAACAATGGTGCAGCAACGGAGGGTTGCTTAGTCTTTTTACTATTCTTAACGAAATGCGGTGGTAATCATTGGAGCTGCAGAAAGCAAAAGTGATTATTTTGCAACTTAACTGAAAAGCCCGTAACCAAAAACATGAAGGCCCAAATGTAAAAATAATGAGTTCCTCGGTATTAATAACGAGTACAGATTCTTTACTATTTTTTTATATTATCTTCTGTGCTGAATATTAAAAATACATTGTATTGATATTTAAATATTTTTTTAATATATTTTATCAAAATTCAAAATTAGTAGTAATCATGTATTATGAAGGCACGTAGAAGAACAGTAAAAAAAACTCAACAAAGAATCCAAATTCATTAAAAACAACAGAAAAAAAAAAGAAGCAACAAATACTGATCTAAAGATTAGAATTTTCTTCTCAAAATAATATATATTTTTAAATTCCTAATAGACTTATTGGATAGATTTGTTGAAACATTATATTTTCAAATGGACGTATTTGATATTTTTTTTTCTGAAATGGGAGGAAAAATTAAATAATTAAAAATTAAAATTAAAATTATGGAAAACGAATTTAAAATAATTAATTACAAACATTGGATTTAAATCTTAATTACTTTAAGAAACTGAATAAATAAAAAATAATTTATGATATTTTTGTATCATAATTTGGAATTCAATTTTTTATTATTAATTTTTTGAAAAATAAAAATATTATAATAAAAAATATTTATGATTAATAATAATAATAATAAGTATAATAATGTTATAAAATTTTAAAGTTATCCTATATTTCTCATTCAATTTTTTTTACAAAACCATTATAATAATGAAAAATATTATTCTAAATTATATTTCAAAATTAATATCTTCAAATCTTCCTAAATAATATTATTTTTGAAAAAAAAAATCTTGAAATGAACCTAATAAAACATTATTTCCCCAAGCAGACGGGAGTCAAATTCTCAACTGATTTCTTAATGCCAAACCCCTTTAGAATTCGGCTTCCAAAAACCTAATTCCTAAAGGAAATTTCTTTTATTTTAATTGTTTTTTGAAGGATGAAAAAATTAAAAAGTTAAAAATTAAAATATGAGAAAAGTAATTTAAAAAATAATCAAAAATTCTGAGATTAAATGTTAATTATTTAAAGATAAAAAAATTAAAAAATAATTTAAGAGAGAATAAAATTTACATTACTAATAATTTTGTAATATAATTTAAAATAAAATTTGTTATTATTATAATGGTTTGTAAGAAAGATAATAAGAAATAAAATATAAATTTTAAATTTTAGAAAATTTTATCATTATTGTTTTTATTATTAATCATAAATGTTTTTTATTATAATACTTTTAATTATTAAAAGCTCAGTAATAACAATTTTGATTTCTAATTATATTTTAAATAATCATAAATTATTTTCTATTACTTCTCTTAAAATAATGAAAATTTAAATTCAATATTTTAATTAATTATTTTAAAAAAATTCGCCATAATATTAATATTAATTGTTATTTTCTTTTGTTTTTCCTTTACATTTTAGAAAAACAATAAGCTTGTTCATTTGGAGAAATAATATTTCAAAAATCTATTTATGAAATTTTTATTTAAAACGTATTATTTTGGGGGGGAAAAATCTAAAGATTAAACTAATTAGTGGTGTAAAACTTCATCAGTACATGTGGCTATCCATAAAGTGGGCAATTCCTACAATTAAGTTCTAATTAATGTTTATAAATTAACAAAACATAAAAACAGCCTGTTATCTTTTTTTTAATGCATAAAAAAATTGCTCATAACTTAATAGAAAATTTTATTCAAATAAAATCTATATGGGAATTTAAATAAAGTCTATATGACAGGAAACGTTGATTTAAAATTTCTTTCAATGATATAAAATTTAGATATTTATGAGTTTTTTTAGCTTAGCTTGGTTGGTCGGTTACCTGCTGATTTAAGAACAACTACTTTAAGCTCTAACGAAAGGTGTTTCCATCTATACTCACCTAAATACAATAATTACTCATGACTTCAATTTCAATGGACTCAAATAAGAAAAAGAAAAGTCTCAAAGAATAATCAAACTTATTTATCAAGCCCTTAATTCAATTCATTTATAGGTAGATTTAAAATTAAAAGAAAATATAATACCTGGTAAGAGAAAATGGCATTGTCTTTTCATACAATGTTTAACTCCATCTGTTCTATCAAATATGAGACTTTAATTCACACTTAAACTATTTTCAATAATTGTTCCACACCTCTCTCTTTGCCCTCTCTCTTTCCCACAAGAAAATATATATGAAAACATTAATAATACAAATATAAAAGTGATATATTTATTTGTGTTAAAATAAGTTTAAATTTACGACATAATCTGACTTTTTCATAAATAAAATTAATAAAATAATTGGCATCGGCAACCCACTTTACTGTAATGTTGATGAACCAATGAAAAACTAGATCAACGATCTATTTTTTTTTTCACCAAATTTAGAAAAAAATGACATAAACTACTTACTTACCATATAAAAAGTTGGTAATGAACGTGATTTCTACTTAATTAAACCAATGTGATGCACATGGTAATTAGAAAAATGTTAAGCTTTTTTTAATACCTTTTATCCACCTAATCTAACTAGGGTTTAATTTTTACCTTGTGGCGCGGGAAGAGTAGATGCATGGTTATCCACTCCCACACTTCCACCCTAATCATTTCCATTTCTTTAATAAGCTTCAATTTAGAGTTTTTCTTTTTCTTTTTCCATTTTTGTCGTTTATTTTGAAACATTTTATTACGAACGCGACTAATAAATATAAAAACTATCATATTCTAACAAAAAAGAGAATTTTATTTAATCACATTATAAAAAATTAACCTTTTTTTGTGGTTTAAAAAAATTCAATTCCAATGAGACTTAATAGTAACCAGTTTTCAAATTCTGTTTTGGAGGAATAGTTATCCTAGTATTATATAGTAAATTCAAGTCAAATTTTATTTTATTTGTTATACATTTTCTTAACCTCTTTAAACTTTTGCTGTCAAAGAAACTTCTGTAATATGTCTTGAAGATAATCTGAATGTTTTTGTTTAACATCAACAACATAAAATTGAGCTGTCTATTTATATTATTATAAAAATAATTATATTTTGATTTATTTATTTATTTATTTATTTTTAAATCATTATATCATATTATTAAAAAATTAAAAAATAATTAAAACAATAAATTAAAAATAGATAAAAAAGTGAATCAAAATTATCCTTATTATATATATATATATATATATATATATATATATATATATATATATATATATATATATATATCGAACTTATTTTCATAATTCGTTTATGTTATTAAATCAATAACACCATTTTCAATTATCCTTCTGAAAACTAAAAGATATTACGAACTATTTATTATTTTAATATTTTCAGACACTATCAATTAATATTGTATAAAGTTTTGAATCTTATTAATTAACTTTAGATGATTCCTTGGTTCAGGTGAATAAATGAGAGGAGAAAGGTGAGCAATTAAGATTTTGTCTCTTGCTTTTATGGTAAAGTTTGAAGTAAAAAATTTGATATGGCAGAGTAGGTAGATGAATAAAAGAGAAGGAAAATGTAGGTAATAATAGGTATCTAAAAAGTATATATTTTTTAATATGAAAAAGTCTGTATCCTATTAATTTGTAGAACTCCATTCACACCATCTTATATTAATTACATTTCTCCATCTGGTTATTTAATCTTGATTTTAAAATGATGAGGTATTATCTATAAATGGAAGTTCAATATATAAAATGAATTATCACTTTCTAAAGAAACTTAAGTTAGGTATCACTATATTATTTAGATTGACATCCCAATATATATATATATATATATATATATATATATATATATATATATATATATATATATATATATATATATATATATATATAAATGAACTATCACTTTAAAATAATATAAATTAAGATATTTTTTATATTGAAAGATGTGTGTATATTGAATTTGGTTATATAAAGAATATGTGATTTTATCTTTTCTAAATACACTAGTGAAAAAATTGGATTATATACACACTTATTATAATGATTATAGTTTAACCAAAATATAAAGCGTTCATTGTACTAGTGATAGTGAAAATAAATTTTTTTTTCTAAAATAAATAAAGAAAAAAATATAATAAAAAAGTGTGAGAAGTGTGAGAAAGTGAGGAAATAGAATTTTTAAAAGCTAATTTATTTGTTAAAAATTTGAAATATTTAGTTGATTTTTTTTTTTAGAATTTGAATAATTTGATCGCTTAAAATAAAAATTATAAATTTTTAAATTTTATTTATCGGGTAAAAATTTCAAATTTTGTATAACTTATGTATTATTTTACAATCAATATTATTAAGGAATTTTTTTAAAAAGAAAAACATTGGTGTCTACATTTTTGTTTTCTATTTTACTCTTTAAATAATATTTTTCTAAATTAATTTTATCAATTTTCTGTTTTAAGTATTTTTTTTTAAAATTTAACTGTTTTTTTATTTAACATTTTTTTTAAAAAAATTAACCATTTTCTTAAATTAAAATAACTATCTATTAAAACTTGTTATTTAAAAAATCTTAAATTATTTTTTTTCATTCTATTTTTCTTTACTTAAATAATATTCATTTCTATTCTATGTTTTCCCATTTATGTTATATTATCTTTTCTCTTTCACTTATTGTTTTCTCTCTCTATTCTCTTCTCTAACTAAGCATACAGATGAAGAGGAAACCAAAATATTAAACTCTTCTTTTTCTTTACTTTAAATTGCATTTATAAAGGAAAAGGAAAGAACAAAATTCATGTGAATGTAGTTACCCCTCAGATTTTGGGCAAAACCGAAATTTATTTTAATAATTACAAAAAAAAAACATATTTCACATTTTAATTTTTTATGCACGTAGTTTCCTACTAAATAATTAAAAAACGTCTCATTTTTCACCTAATTTGTTAATTACTTTTTTTTTCTTAAACTAAACATAGCTTTGTAGTGTATATTTATCTCAAACAAAATGGTATATATCGTGAAGGAAAATATATGTAATATCTAATCTCACTCAAATATCAAACATAAATGGAGACTCAAACCTTTTAACTAACTAATAATAATATCGACACGAGATTCAACCTTCACCAGAAAAGCTATTAGAATTGTTTTTCCATCGACATTAATTTCTTTAATGGTGTTTGCATTTCTTTTATGTAAAGATAACTTAATATATTAGTATTGTTAAAAGTATTTTTTTTAACAAATGTATATGTTAGCAATGTGGATAGACTATGGAAAAATTCCAAAAGGCCATGCCTGCAAAATTCAAAGTTGTTATGACTGCTTGTGATATGAAGAATGCAATAATTAAGTTTTTAGATAAGTTGGCCTTATCTTTAATTAACGTAATCACGCCGAGGTATATACATCTCGAGCATCAGACTTAACATATATGGGTGGTCTGATAGCGAGTGGAACAATATTGCCCAATAAAAAATTTTGTTATGATGGACTTTAACAATGACTTTGATATCATGTTAAAAGTGGACTTTAAGTCTAACTCAACTCTACAAAATTGGCTTGTAAGGTTTGCATCCACATATATACTACAAAATCACCTTATCTTTAGTCAATGTGAGACTTTCAACACACACCATTCACGCCAAGGTGTAATGATAATGGTGCAGAGTATAAACTTACATATTTTTATGCTAAAAAGGGTAGTATACATCAAACTTCCAACACCTCTCTCGTTATGTTGGAAGTCTCACATTAGAGATAAGGTCAATTTAGAGTATATATGTAGGTGCAAACCTCACCTTACAAGTCAGTTCTATGAGGTTAAATTAGACTTAAAGTTCACTTCTTAACCAGAGCCATTATTGATTGTTAAAGTCTATTGGGCCATTATCGGACCACTCATTAATGTTTAGTCTCACGCTTGATATGTATATACCCCTCGGTGTGTTGGAAGTCCCTCATTAACGAGATAAGACAATTTCATAGTATATAAGCACCCCACCCCGGTGCTTTCTATATGAATTAATTAATTCTCTACTGATAAAAAAATTAAGTGAGTGCAAATCTCAACTTATAAATCTGTTTTATAGGATTGAGTTAGACTTAATATTCACTCCTAAACAATTTATTCCTTAAAAATATCAATATTCTAATATTTTTCAAGAATTCCAACACTAATGCTCAACTTTTAAATATGTCTATATAATGAATAGATAACTTTTTATCACTAAATCAATTTTTATTTAATGAATTTGTTGTAGGGAGGTTACGTGAAAGACTACATAGATTCCTTAGGAAGGTGTGTGGTAATTTTCCTATGTGTTACCCATGTGCTTTCACAACTTTGGATTGTGTCTGAAAGGTTAGCAACCTGAAGTGCAACATAAGTGTGTATATATTTTAATAAATATTTATTCGTCTAGCAAATGACACCTAATATTTTTCTTTTCAGTGAATGTTAAAGACAAGATCTAATCTTACGAAAACATAGATGATAGAACCTGGAATTGTAAAACGAAAACATCTTAATTATAATAATTCACCATAATAATATTATTTCATCAAACTTTAATTAAAATATCATTAATATTTTTTTTATTAAAACACAAAAAAATAAAAATAGTGTTAATACACTGCAACAAAAATAATTTTATCAGAGATTATTTATGACATTTTTGGAGATTTTAATCATGTTAAGGAAGTTTCCAACGATTTGTTTTTCTTCTAGAAAAATCAATGTCATTGATAGATTATCAATAATTTTGACTAACTTATAGTAAAATAGCATTTACATGTGATTTTGAAACCTCTACTATTTATCCGCGGTTTCAAACCCTCCTAATATATAGCACGGGGCTTTTGCATTGCAACCTTTGAATAGTCAACATTGGGATTTTCTTTTGTAGCAACTACACGTAACAAATGCAGACCCTACAATGTAGAAAATTAAAAAGCATGGACACGGGACTCCCCTGATTCAAATCAGGTTCATTTCATCATCTCATTTAAAAGATAAATAAATAAACAAATAAATATATATAATAATCTTTATCATTAGGTCAAATCAATCCACATTTTCACGTAAAGCTTTTAAAATGCTTAGTTGGGAGTATGAACTACCACCTTCATCATCTCTATATATTGAAGGTATCACATGCACAGTTTCTGAACTTCATCACACAAAAACATGGCACCTTCTTCTTCTTTCTCTTCATCAGCTATTGTTGCATCAGCTGTGATATTACTGCTTCTTACTGCAGGAACATCCTCGGCTAACCTCTCAAACAACTTCTATTCTAAGACATGTCCCAATGTTTTCAACACAGTCAAATCTGTCGTTAAATCTGCTGTGGCCAAAGAACCTCGCATTGGAGCATCCATTCTTCGCCTCTTCTTCCATGATTGCTTTGTTAATGTAATCTTTTCTGTTCATCAACTACTTTCCTTTTATCTCTATTATTATTATTGGGTATATCAGTTTTCAAAAACTTCATTTTGGTTTTCATAATTTATTGAGTTAAGATCTCACACATACATGACAAGTACGTATACTTAATGTCTTTCGTCTTTCAACGAAGGAAACTACTTCATGTAAATAAATGACTGAACTTTTTTTCATCATTGATGATGATATGTCCCACTTTTTCTGTTTTTATCAGTGGCATTAAATCACCCAGTACAGTGGGTTGATTTGACACTTCGAAACAAAAAAGGACGTGACATCATGCTATAATTACATATTAAAGCATATCTTTGAAATCAAAACTTGTTGTTTAGATTCATCCAACAAAGCTATCTTTTATTGGTTGGTGGTGTTGTTGAAAACAAACAGGGTTGTGATGGGTCATTACTGCTTGATGACACTCCATCATTTTTGGGAGAGAAAACCGCAGCTGCTAACAACAATTCAGTGAGAGGTTTTGAAGTAATCGATAACATCAAATCTAGGGTGGAGAAACTGTGTCCTGGTGTTGTCTCGTGTGCTGATATCTTGGCCATTGCTTCTCGTGATTCTGTTGTCCTTGTGAGTGTTCATAACAACAAGAACAAACACTGTTTTACACTGTTATTCAACTGCATAACACTTTTACTATAACTATATGTTTATGGTGCAGCTTGGAGGGCCATTTTGGAAAGTGAAGGTTGGAAGAAGGGATTCTAGAACAGCAAATTTCAGTGCTGCTAACACTGGTGTTATTCCACCTCCTACCTCTAATCTCACCAATCTTATTAACACGTTTCAAGCTCAAGGACTCTCTGCTAAAGACATGGTTGCCTTATCTGGTATTTGGTATTTTCTGTTAGATATTTCTCCACTCTTCTCTCTCATTTCACGATGTGACATTTAAACAACTACATGCATTATATATATGCATTGAAGGTCAAGTCTGTTTTTCCTGTAACTCAAAAAAGTCATGTCATGTACATAAAGACGCAATTAAGCACTGAGAAAGAGACATGTAACCTATTTCAATGATTCAAAACTTTATACTATTCATATTTCAAATATAATTCTGCATGGACTTTAATATAGGGAGAAACATCACAGCCACATTATATTAGGATTTAATAAACACTAAATCATTTATCAAAATCTGTATAAGAATGTTGAACTATTTGTGATATTTTTGTATATGTGGTTTCACTTGCAGGAGCTCACACAATCGGAAAAGCGAGATGTACTAGTTTTAGAGATCATATATACAATGGAACTAACATTGACAGAAAATTTGCACTGGCGAGACAGAGAAAGTGTCCAAGAACTAATGGCACAGGAGACAATAACCTAGCAGTTCTAGACTTGAGAACTCCGAAGCATTTTGATAACAACTACTTCAAGAACCTCCTGAACAAAAAGGGATTACTGAATTCTGATCAGGTGCTTTTCAATGGTGGATCCACTGATTCACTGGTCAGAACTTACAGTGAGAATAACAAGGTCTTTGATTCTGACTTTGTTACAGCAATGATCAAGATGGGAGATAACAAACCCTTAACTGGGTCACGAGGAGAGATTAGGAAGAACTGCAGGAGAGTGAATTAAATACGCATAAATTTGTTTGAGTTGATAAAGGATTTCTGGTGAATTGGGAAATTGTAATCTGGTTTGTTTAACTCAACTTAAATTGTGATGTACTGTGGAATAAATTGTAATCTTTGCCTTTTTTACAAAGTGAAATGCACCTTGTTGAGTGATTTCTCGGACAAAGTAGAATTCATTATTTAAAAGTCTGGTTACATGATATTACTTATTTCACTTTATATTTGTCAGGATATATTGAACAAATTTGACTAATGAAAAGAAAATGTTGGTAAAATAAAATTTATTGACAAATTTAAGAATTTTAATTACTCATAGAAGCATCTCGCGAGTAATATTGTATCGGTACAATTTATTGACAAATTAAATTTTTTATTACCTATACAAATATCAATAAAAAAATTTATCAGTAAATAAAATTTGTCAATAATTTAGAATTTTTATTATTGATGAAAATATTTATCGACTAAATGAATGTCAAAAGTTCTTGCTTTAAGATTTGAAGAGTCTTGGTAAAAATCGTCAACAAATATTTAGGCAATTCATTTATTTTTAATTTATTGGTAAATCTATTGAAATTTTGAAAAGTATTCGGTAATTGTATTTTTTTTTTTAATTCATCTGTAATTCTATTAATAAATTCGATGATAATATGGGTGTTAAGTTTTCCACCAAAATTGTTGGAACATTTGTTATAAGTAAACGGAGATGGATAAGATGAAGAAAAGAATAAGGAAGAGGAGGAAGAGAATGAGGGAAAGGAGGGAAAGTAAGAAGAAGAGGAGGCAACGACGACAATCTTAGTGTTGACGGTAAACACTAAAGTGATAACAACAATGATAATGATAACGACGACGACAACTGAAGAAGAGGAAAAGGAGAAGAAGAAGAAGAAGAAGATAAAGACGAGGAGATGAAGAAGAAATCATGTATGTATCGACAATGGTAGACACAACTACAATAGAGGTAATGGAGGAGGAAGAGGAAGAGAAAGAAAAAGGAAAAGAGGAGGGGAAGAAGACTAAATAACGATATTTATTAACGGCCAAAATTTATCAGTAATTACCAACGAGTATCTACTAACGGATAACGAACTTCTAACATTCGATAAATCATCATTAATTTTGAGTTACCAACAAACTTTTGTGATTGCTGACAATTTTTTTCCATCATATATATCGGCTTTATTTTTAGTGTTACCCATATAATATATTTGATCTTGTCATTTCTTTTATATATAAATAAAAAGATTGTATTACAACAAACCCAAAATATAAGCAAAAATGTGAAATACAAATATAATTGCTAAAAAATCGATTGGTTGAGTAGATGCAATAAAAAGAAATTGAGAATGGAGTCAATATATTTGGATATTGTTTTTCGTTCATGTCCAACTTGTTTTTAAATTCAATTAATGTTTATAAGAAAAAAAAACATGAAAAAAGTCTCAACAATGGAGGTTTGTGAAGAGACAAATAGGTTGCTAGCATGCTTCCTTCCAAGTAAACATTTCTGTTATCATATTTAAAACTAAACAACTTCTATACACGCATAGGAGTAGCACTGTTCCTAATTAAGAAAGAAAAAACAGAAAACGGATCACTATAAATATATAAATATATAAAAACAATTTATACAGCAAACAAATTTTAAAAAAAATCATTAAATAATAATTAAATTTAGAGAATAAAATAATTAGACACAATTTTATAAAGTAACAAAATCTCTATTATTAATAAAAAAATTATAATTAATTTGTGAATTAGCTAGAGTCTAATTCATCTTCAATATTAACAATCAAAATTTTAACTGCTTACTATTATTGATTTTAAATTAATCTTTAATTTAAAAATAAATAGTTAAACTATTCTGAACTTCATTTATGCCTTAGTGCTAGTTTCTTTTGGTTTATGTTTCAAAAGTTGTAGATATCGTATATGCCTACTAATTAAAAAATCGACTCCACATAATTAAAGATGCCCTCATATAAAATTTATTAAATATATTAATATAATGAATTGATGAATTCTATTTCTTATTTAAAATGATGAATTTTAACTGAACTTATAAAAAAAATATATTATTTAGAATTAAAAATGAATTATTTCTAGCTATGAAATTGCCTTTTCCCTTTTCATACCTATACTAATCTGCATATATAGTTCCTAATAATATAAACCACATGCTCAAACTTAATGAATCTACCTTCTTATTCATGCTCCCATACCAAACTTCCCATACAATAGAAATCACATGCAATCCCTATTTGTATGTTGTGCTCAACAAAATATGCAAATGACGTTGTTACTTTTATTCTTAGAGTGTTAGGTGTTAAATAGACTTTAGAACACTATTTCAATGGAGAAAAAAAATTACAATATATAATAACTTGTTATTGTTATACTCAAATAAGTGTATATTGTTTAAGATTAACTAAAGTGCTTACCTAAATAAGATGGTATCATCATAATTTCCAATATTAGAGCTGTCAAAATGGGTTGGAACTGCAAGTCAATCCGGCTCACCACGGGTTCGAGTTGGGCTGAAATTTTTTTACAAATTTCAATACGGGTTGATTTTTGACCCGGCTCATCTAGAATCTGGTTCACCCGGATTGAACTCGTAGTGAGTCGGGTTGGCTCACCAACCTGCAGATAAAAAATGTATACATATGTTTTTTATTAAGTTGAACTTTACATTTGGGTCAGGTTGTTTTTTTAGCTAACATATAAATAATTTGTATTTTGTTGATTTTGGTTTGTATTTGGATTCTATTAAAGTTTATTTAGATTTTAATTAGAATTATAATTTAATTTTGATTGAAAAAAATAAAAAAAATTGTATTTTTTTAATTAAGTGAATCCGTGAGCCAACCTATTTAATCTGTCAATCCGTGGTGGGCCGGACCAGGTTCGATTTTTTTTAATTCGCTAAAAATTGAGCCAGATTAGGTTGACTCACTAAATGATCAACCCATGATGAATCGAACCGGATCGGACCGGATTACCTGTTCTGAGAGCTCTACCCAATATATTCTATTGATATCTTTGATTTGAAGGTTTATTCTGTTTGCAGCAACTTAATCGAGGGTGTAGTGTGGTTAAGCATCTTTGTCTTACAAAATACATAATATAAAGCAGTTTCGATCAAGAATAATGTGACATAAACATGACAAACTTGACCAAGAATCCTTTTCAGCATACGTTAATTCCAACCTAATATTTTAATTTGCTTAATTAATATATGCAAACCATACATTGGAACCAATTACAAAGCCATGTGCATAATCCATCAACACACATCGTTCTCATGCATCAATTCTTAAATTTCAACCAAGTTCATCATCGTTGGTTAAACTTATTTGAAATCGCTTTCTTGAACCATCCACACACATTCCAATTTCTAAAGCAAGAAAACACTTTATATCTTCACAATTATTTTCGTAACCAAAATAAAAAATAAAAAAAATTGACAGTGAGACACATGGATCAAGAACAATAGTGATTGTCCTAACCCTAGGAAAACGTGTGTAAAAGAACGATAAAGCAACCATGCTCGGTCATTTATGAACTTTCTCTTGTTTCAACTATTTTCTCTTTTTTCAATATCTTTAAAACTTATGATAATATCGAGAGGATGGGTGAGTTCTATTAGTTATTTATTTTATTTTTTTTCTATCAGAAAAATGATACTAAAAAAGTGCAGGTCCTACCGGGAGTCGAACCCAGGTCGCTGGATTCAAAGTCCAGAGTGCTAACCACTACACCATAGAACCATGTGCTCTATGCGTTATTAATCCTTCTATAATCTTTTTGGAGAATTTATGCAAAGTTTTGGCGATGCTCAAACGACAAATTTTTAAGCGCGCACGAGCAATTGGAATGTTTTAATAATGGTCACGTTTGCATGCGTGTTCTTTCCTTGCTGCAACTACGCAACAACAAATGCGGACCTAACTACAGTTTTGAAAATTTAAAAAACATGATCGTATGGAATGTGCATGTTTTAGTTTCCCAATATAAAGAGAAAACTAAACAAATAAGGAAAATGTTAATAAGTATTTTAAGAGTACTCATTAGAAAATAACGTATATTTGAAAAAGAAATAATTAAGTATATTAATTAAAATAATATAAATATACATAACAAATTTTGTAAAGATATGAATATCTTTCTAAATTTTTAGAAAATAACTTTATAATACAAAATAAAGACTTTGAAATTTTTAAGATCTTTATGAAAAAAAAATTAAATAACTTTAATTATTTTTTTTTTATAAAATTTTTAGATGTTTAATACTACTTTTTTGTTAATTTTTCTGTTAATTTAAACTTTTTATGTTTAATTATATTTAATTTTTTGCAACATTAAAATATAATTATTTTATAATTTAATTGATTTTTAACTTTTATTTGTGAATATTAAATAAAATATTAAACACCTGTATAATATTTATGAGCATTTTTGTTTTTTAAATAAAATAAAGGTACATTAATGGTTATTAGCTCAAATTTTATTTAATAATATACTTATCTATGTACTTTTGTAGGATCCAATGTATATTAATTATTCTTAACGAGGACACTGATTAACAAGACTCAACAAATAGTGATGTTTATCCGTGGGTCAAATGAATGCACATGTTGATGTAAAGTTATCGAAATGATCAGGTTAGGGTGAGAACATGTAGCATATATTTTTTGCAAAAAAAAAAGAATATATATATATATATATATATATATATATATATATATTCATATTTTAGATCTATTTATTTATAATTTTTAGATTTAATTTTATGTGTATTATATAACACACCTCTCATAATATTTTTTAGAATTAATAATACACAATCTTTTTCTTCATATATATATATATATATATATATATATATATATTAATTTCTTTTACATAATATCAAGAATATCAAATGATTTGTAATGAGAAAAAATTTTTATAATAATTCCTCTTTCCTAAGTCCTAGACCCTAAGTTTCTTTCACAAATTTTCAAACACGTTTCAGCAGGATTCAAATGCTTTATGCAGAAAGAATAAAAGTAATGTATAGAAAGAACATTGGAATCAATGAACAACATCGAAGGAAGACAAAAGTGTCCACATTGTAATGGAAAAACATTTTTGAAACATGCAAAACGTTTGAAATCTTGTAAGGAGATAATATATATATCATTTATGAAGACATATGAATCTATAAAAGCTTTTGGTTCTACAATGTTTTTTTTCTCTATCAATATATTTTCGACTTTGTATACATGTTAAGATACCCCTCCTCTTTATTAATTTAATTATTATTAGTGAAAAAAATCAATATTTATTGTTGTATATAAACATTTTGAACATAAATACCCTGTTTATTTCATTAATATATTTGTTATCGGTGATTAAAAAAAATCTATTCTACCAAATGTCTCAATGTCAGTAAAATCTGTGTTAAATCTGGAGCAGCCGAAGAACTTGGCGTTGGTGCATCTATTATTGGCCTCTTCCATCACTGTTTTGTCATAACATTTGTGTGATGTTATGTTTCTCTATCTTAATTAAGATAAGGTTAGTAGGACCACCTTGTTTGATTTCAAATAAATAAATAACTTGAGAAGTCATGTGTTAGATTTTAGTAATTAAAATAGTGTTTATGTTATTATATGTCCCACATCTTCTATTTTGCCGTGTCATCCAACCACGTTGCATAGTTGGTTGATTTGACACTGTATAAGAGATAAAATATAATAAGGTCATATCAGAACTTAAATTCATACAATATCTTGTATCGGTTACTGTTGCAGATTTCACAAGTACAGATTCATACACTTGGACTGTGAAAAACTTGGTCAATAAAATATATATATCCACAATAGTTAAACAACTTTAATTTTGTATTTCTTTATACATGTTCTTCCCATGTCCCTTATTATAGAAATCATGCATCCTTCTTAGTTCTACTAATTATTTTGTCAAATGAGCCTTCAAAACATTATCAGTTTTGATCATGAAACTTGCACAGTATTTTATGATTTATCAGATGGTGTACATATGGAATCAAACAGTCTTCCAAAAGAAAAAACACATGCATCTAGAATATATATATATATATATATATATATATATATATATATATATATATTATAATTATCTTAAAAATTATATTAACTCAATATTTATTCAATGGTTAAATATATTTTTGTCCCTCAACTTTTAGTAAAAATTAGAATTAGTTCATTTTCAAAACTTTGATTCAATTTAGTTTTTTAACTTTAAAACTATGTGGATTTAGTTCTTTTAACAAAATTTTGTTAAGTTTATTTAACATTTCAAATACAATTCATGATAGTTTCTTAGTTAATATTGGAAAAAAAATGTGTCAAACGGTGTAAACAACTCAGATACTATCATGAAATGAACGTCAAATAAACTTAACAAAAATTAATTGAAATGACTAATCCACACAATTTTAAAGTTGAGGGACTAAATTGGACAAAATTTTTAATGAGTGACTAATTATAATTTTTATAAAAAGTGGAGGAATTAAAAAGATATTTAACCATTTTATTTAATTAAATTTTATAAAATCGATCAATAAAGTGAAATTTACACTCATTTACTTACAACAAATTCGTTTTATTTTTAGTTAACGTGAGGTCTCCCTCTTCAACAAACTCCACTAATGTTATCATTGGTGTTATTCCACCTCCTACATTTAACTTCACCAACCTTATCAAAAAGTTTCAAACTGAAGGACTATCTGCTAGATACATGGTCGCCTTGTTCTTCTTTATCCTATTACTTCCCTCCTCTTCCTTCCATTATATGAGCAATAAATCATTTTGTCTGTGTTTAGTTGAGACACGTTTTAGTATTGATTTTGTGAATAACAGTGGTTTTTCCTAACAAAGTCCATACCAGAATGTGACATTCAAACAACCACGTGCATTGGATCAAGTCCTTTATCTAAGCTTAAAGTCGTGTTTCACTCAATAGTAACACATTTGACAATCATGAAAGCCACATTTAACCAACAAAATATCACCTATTAATTATGATATTTTAGTGTTCAGGGAAATAACTGAATCTAAGAATCATTCATGTTTCGTACATAACATATGCAACAAGACATTCACCAAGAAGAAAACAAAGAGAATGGGCAAAAGAACACATAATTGTTTCAAAGAACATCCTTAGAGAGATATGAAAGAATAACAAACCTTTAACTGGGTCACAAGGAGAGATTAGAAAGAACTGCAGGAGAGTGAATTAGGTAAAAGAGATCACCAATTTGTTTGTGGTAAATTTTGTACCTCCCTAAAAGTTTTGGAAGCTGTTTTGGTCAATTGAGTTGCTTAAGTGATATCTAGTGGGTTGGCAAATTGTTGAAGTGGTGTTTAGTTCAATTTAAATTGTAACATTATCATTGTATTATGGAATGAGTTATAAGGCATTTTTCCTTTTTTACTTGAAAAGTTCTATAATGAAATTTGACTTCAGATTGAAACTTTCTAATAAAATCAAATCGTAAACATCCCAATGATTTAGTGAATATAACTTGTGTTAGTTGTGATAATAGTCTACTAGTGACATTTTGCCACGGGTGTTGCGTTGGGCCTTTTTCTTATTACAAACTCAGCTCCCATCATTCCTTTTTTACTAATAAAGAAAAGTGTACAGTCACTCTGCTTCCTAATATATAAGCTTCAAGGCAAAGAAAGCTCAGTAACGGTTGATATTGAGGTTAATTTAGAATGGAAAATGTGGTGTCATTGCGAGATTTGTTGGGTCCTCATTTGTATTCTTTTTTAACTTTTTAGTCTCATCTTAAAGTCCTTTTTCTAAGGCTGAACTTTTCATCTGAACAATTAGACTATTATTTTTTTCAATCTTCATCTGAACAATTAGACTATTATTTTTTTCAATCTTCATCTGAGTACTTGGTGTTGATTGTCGGTATTAGTAATTTCCGGAATGCAGATTTTTCTGGACTAAGTTCCCTAATTACCTCATTTTAGAGGACATTCTACATCAAAAAATTTATATCTTACTTTTGAGTTGGGTTGAATAATTTTTGTGTGACTGTTACTCGTCACTGGTTATATCAGGCAAAATAAATTATTTTGCCCATTCCATAATATTTGTTGTTTCTAATGAGTCCTCTGCTCTCACCTTTCCCAAAAGGTATCGGTCTTTTACTGTGTTTTAGTTCGAATAAAAGTTGCACACCAGAATTTTATGGAACTGAAAAAAAAAGACAGATTATCTAGTTCGGTCAGTTTAAAAGTTCAACATGGAAAATTCAATTTCCAAAATCAATAAATTTGTAGAACTACTACTATCTTGCATTGAAATGGAAAAAGAGAAGCCGTGTCTTACAAAAAGGGGGACAGGAGAAATTGTTGATCGAACTCTTTTATTTATATTGTAACATGAACAGCAACACTACAAGAAAAGTGTCATAGCAACACTAAATGAGAGATCAGACATCAAATGGAGAAATATAATCATGCTTTCTTCAACATGCTTGCCTCGCCTGTTTAAAACCATCCACGCATGAACATAACAGTTTACACTAAATACCTATCTCTATGAAAGGGGCAGTTAAAGCGTCATTTAATAAACCAAATGTTTTATTTGTTCACAAACGTCATGCCCTACCACAGCAACAAAAACCAGACCTTTTTTGTTATACAAAAGCTAGACTTACATGTAAAAAATTTTACATCACAGAAAGGTTTTTCACAATGAGGACAAAATCAATCCTCCATGAATTTTTTTTTTTCCTTTCCAAGCAAGTGAAAATCAATACAAAACACCTTTACACACATTATTTGCACCATGTAATGTATAAATTGGAGACATTCTATAGGAGTTAATTCAAAACCTTTGGATACCACACAAGGTTGGGAATTCAAATCAGCCCCTCCCAGCATTCCCATGTCTTTGACTTCTAAATTGATTGAGGAGAGCCTGGGCCTAAACATAGAAGAAAATTCATCACTCTTTTTGAAATAATAGAAAGAATAAGAGGCAACTAAAAAATTGAAACTACAAAGACAGAAAGCATACCTTTTCTTTGGCCCTTGGGGTGCCTGACTGTGATAAAGCTACTAATGGAGGGACAGCTCCTTGTTGAAGCACCTTGCCTAAAAATTTGGTACTATGTATACAAAGATGTAGAAGAGCTGCGGCTGCATTCTCTTTTCCTCTCGCAGAACCCAACTCAACAACCTCAACCAGAACAGGAATCCCACCTTCTTCACCAATTGCATTTCTTCCTTCTGGAATTGTGGCAAGATTTGCCAAGACAGCCACTGCCTTATCAACCATTCCAGCTGCTGGGTCCATTAACTCCACAAGGTGCCTCACAGCACCAGCTTGCACAATCCGATTCTTGTTTTCATGAAATATTGACAAATTAAACAAAGCAGTGGCAGCATCTTTCTTTCCCCTAGGGGTTCCATTCCCCAATAATTCTACCAGTGGTCTAATTGCCCCAGACCTCCCTATGAAAATCTTGTTTTCCTCAATCACTGATAAGCTGAAAAGAGTGGCAGCAGAATTCTCCTTGGCTTCTGGGCTCCCAGTTTCAAGCACGTGAATCAGAGGTTCAATTGCACCAGCGTTTGCAATTGCAGTTTTGTTGTTATCATTGATTGATAAGTTTAGAAGTGCGGTAACAGCATTTTCTTGGATTGTTATATCAGCTGATCTAAGTAAATCAACTAATAAGTTAATGGCACCACAGTTTGCAATCGCAATTCTATTATCCATATTGTGCTTTGCAAGAAGGCGGAGTTCTGCTGTTGCCTCTTTCTGAGTATCAAGATCAGAGCTCCTCAGGCCCTCAACCAAATTCCGGACCTGGGCTTCAATACCTGAAAGATCAGCTCTTGTTTCAATAGCAGGAGATGCTATCCTAGGAACAAGCCTATCTGGTGGCCGCCTCCATATGCCTTGACTTCGCCTTGTGTCTAACAATCGGGCTGGGGACTCAGCTTCTCTATGTGTTGATGGCATGACAGTAGTACCAGCAGTTTCTGGCCCTGCATTTAATTCACCTGAAGCATCTCTACTGTGGCCTGGACTTGTTGATAACCGAGGAGCATTGTTGTCATCATCTTGGGTTTCTTGAGGAAAGTTTGCAGTAGAAAGTGCACTGGAGTCAGAAACAGCTCTAATATGGGTTTGAGATTGTTCAGAGCTAAAGGCACTGGATGATTCCCTTCTAGATGGTGACATTGATGGCTGGCTAGCTGAATCCACAGTGCTTTCATCTGAGCTAGCAGACCTGTCATCCAAACCAGCGGGAGATATTCTTGCAAGATCCATATATTGTCCATTAATTATACCACTTAAGGAACCTTCTGAAGTTGAACGGGGATGCAAAGGTGATGATGTTTCCTCTAGCTGAATGCCAACAGAAGTTATGTTATTACCTGGTGAACTAAAAGAACGAGAACGCGCTGCCTCAGGTGAGGACGGCTGGTTGTTCCTGGGGTGAGAAAAAACAGGTGACTCCCTGGTTGTACCGGATTCCATATACCCATGAAGGACGGATGGTGGATTTAAATTTGTGGATTTTGTGGGATCAACTAGTTGCACATTGTTAGATTCACACCAATTTGCAATTAGAGCTTTTACAGTATAATTAGGTATTAGGTTGGTATGAGCCAGAGTTTGTCGTGTCTTTGGACAAACAGTAAGCCCAAGATCAATCCAGTTCTTGATGAAAGCTCGCTCATATGTTTGCCCTGATGCCACAATCACAGGATCAGTCATCAACTCCAAAGAAAGTGGACAACAAAAATCAGCTGGTATTGGAACTGGGCTGCTACTCTGAGCTTGCTTAAGCATAACGAGACGCTCATGCATACGTGTTATGACAGCAATCATTTGATCAATGTATTCCACCTCATCAGTCTTTTCAGATTGTTCAGCATTTTCCTTTAACCTTTCAAGGGCCACAGCCTCAATAAGAACATCTTGATTAGACATGAGGCCCAGCCTATCAGCGATTTTAGTCAGGACCTCTGGACTGGGTCCTGCATATTCCAGTTGTGCTGTAATAGCTTCCTTAATAACTGATGAGGTTTCTTCATGCCCCAAAAGCTTAAGTTTATGTGAACATTGCTGCAATTTTTACATTAATAATACATCCAATTTATTTTTTTGATATAAAAATAAATCCAACTGAAGGAGGATCTTAAATTAACTAGTCGATCAGTAGAATATTTTACCTGTAAATCTTCAGAACTCAATTCATCAGGGAGAGAATACTGAGAAACCTTCAGCTGCTGGAAAATATTGAGCCCTGAAGTGCGAATTCTTGATATCAGGGGTTCAACTTGCATAACCTAGCGAACAAGATAGAGGAAGCAGTGAGATCTTGACATGCAATCAACATGAAAAAATTAAAACCATGAATTTTCATGAGAAACAGGCATAACAAAAAGTGTTACTATACATTCTAATTCTAGAACTGGTCGCTGGAGGCAGGTGGCAACCCAACTCATCCGAAGATACTTGCATGCTTCTCAATTCTAACATAACCACATTCACTAAGGTGGAGACAAAGAAACAGAAACCTTATTAGAAAGGACTGATGTCTGACTATGCTTCCTTGAAAAAGGTAATATGGATGGAAAATGAGTTCCAAGTGGACTAGGAAAGGATCCATAAATGAATGGATTGGAGGTTGCTAATTGTAAGGAGTATGTGATATAAAATACCTCATCCTGTATTAGCAGTTCTATATTAGAAAGCAGTTCTGCATTAGAAACTGCATAATGAAAGTTATTCATAGAAAATAACAAGTGGTAGTTATGTATTTGGAGTATATATGATAGTAGGCTGCGTGATTAGACAAATGTGTAGTTATTCATACTTTTGTGGACAGAAAAGAAACTGTCTCGGAGACAGCAAGTGTATTGCTGTACTATGTAATCTCAGTGCTCTGTATCATATTTCACTAGTTTATCAATTGATATTCTATCATTTCAGTCCAAATACGCAGGATCATTAGAAAGGGAGATCTGTTAGGCCAGTGAGTTAATCATTTGGCAATAGTTTCTGATTTTGTAGATTTACTGGAGCAGGAAGAAAATATGTGGATTCTGGTTCATTAACTCCAACTTTTTCATAAAATAGAGACCTCACATTTTTGTGTTAACAGAGAGGAGAGACGAAAGGGTGATAGACTCACTGTGTAATTGGGGAAAGATTTAGGGATTCCAAACAAAATGAAAGAATATAAATTTTATTATAGGATTATTCTTTCTCCAGGTCAGTATGACCCAAGAGAAAATGATGTACAACTCAAGGCATTTTGAGAGTGCCCAGACAGTCTCCTAGTAACTACAACAACAACCTTCCCTGTCTGGCCAACATCCTATTTCTTCTACTAGTCACTGAACAGTTAGTTGTAACTACGCTTAGATAGCTACAACTGTATATCTCAGTTAGTTATAACTACTCTAATGATCCCAGTTTGTTGCAACTGCATTTGTATCCCAATCCTCATTACTATTATTCTGCCTTCACACATACACTTTCCTAATGAGCGGTCTTGTATACGAGGTATTACATGAATTCTGTCAAAAAAAAAAAACAAGGGGCTGCTACATCTAACTTATCAGGAACTTACGGAGAGAAAAATCAAAGGTTTATGTTTTTAATTTAAAAAGGGATTCCATCCTATGCACCAATACAACTAAAAATTGTCAAGGTTGGAGACTTGGTGAGATAATTGAAGCCCAAAATGATGGGGAGGTAATTGTTACTGCAGTAGATGATGAGATGAAGGAAGAAGTTTTTTTCCCTCAAGGATGATTTTTAGCAGGTTGTGATGATGGGAACTGAAATCCATCCTAGTAGAAACGGATCCATTAAAGGATTTGTTGGTAGTTAATCATAAGGAGTATATGTGACAGAAAATAACTGATCTATATTTAGCAATTCAGTATTAGAAAGTGCAGTGAAAATTATGCACAGAAAATAACTGATGGCAAATTATCTATTAATTAAGCAAGTGCATTGCTATTTGTAGTTTGTGTACAGAGAATAGATTTTGGTTTTGTCTCCGGACAATATGCATATTGCTGGTTGTGTGATTCTAGTGTTAAGTATAATATTTAATTAGTACATCAATTGACGTTCTATCATAATGTTATATAACAACATTTTCTACATTCAAGCTCAAGTATTTATGCACACTTACATATATTAAAACTCTACTCTATGCAGTAAACTTTCATTATTGTTGGAGACCCCACATCCACTAGAAATATGACTAAAATTATAGTATACAAATATGTGCAAACCTCATTTAAAAAATCAATTTTGTGAAATTGAGTTAAATCTAAAACTCACTTTTTAAGATAGTATCATAGTCTATTTTAATCAAGTTTATTGGGGTATCGGACAGATATCAGCCACCTACAAATATCTAATCTCATGATCCAAAGAAATATGTTGAAGATCCAACATTGACCAGAGATATGGTGTTTCCTTAAGAAATATATAACTAACTCTAAATAACCAACCGAGTATACGGTTAATCCATGCATTTGGCAAGTCAAATCTAAATCCAACTACGGTTAATCCATGCATTTGGCAAGTCAAATCTAAATCCAACTATCTCCCGAGACTCAACTTATCTTGTCAGTCAATTTGAAAACAAACCTTCCAAAGTAATGAAAACCGTGACACATGATATCTTCGTTTAATAATAAAAAGCCGAAGAAACATCAGATAATAAGAACTATCTATGGCAAGTAGGTCCATATGCAACGGATAGATTTTTCTATTGATAATCACACGGCTCCCAATTTGAATTGAATGGTTCAATATGCTAAATCTCATATGGATTTGAATCATTCCATGTGTGCAAGAATCAGTTGATCCCATATGATCAATATAAAATGCATAATTCAATTATTCTTTTCATTTGACCTTATTCTTTATTTAACCGTTCTGGTCAGTGAAAGAATTTCAAAAGTCAAAAAAGTTTACATTGTTTAAAAGGAACTGAGGGAGCATAGCAATGCACCCAATTCCGTTCTGGCTTTTATGACATGACATGTTGTCTTGTGAAAGTAATGGTTAACTTGTGTTATCAATTCCTATTTCAGAAGTATTGCATTGAGCCTTCTAATTATGTCTTTCAATATTATTCAAACATTCAAAACAATGTATCATTCACAATTCAAACACTAGCATGGTGATTCACAATTTCAATCATGATTTGAAAACCATCAAATCAGGGACTTTAATCTCTCAATAAATTATGAAAAGGAAAGTATATCTTGCCAAATGGTATCTTAACTTGACACAGAATCAAACAAGATAGACAATTATAATCTGGAGGAAAACTGTACGTGAATTAAGTTCAGCAAGTTGCAGTCTTAAAAACTAGATCTTTTCTGAAGATGTTAAATAAAATGACAGGAACACATGTTCAAAGAGAACAGAATAAGTTATTTTTTCAAACATGTCTAGAAATAATGATAGAATCATAACCAAACCAGAAAAAACATCAGGAAATGATAGAACACAAATACATATTTGATTAAACAAAACAAGGTATATGTTATCACATTCACCACCACAACTGCATGTTCTCCGTTATCACATTCACCATCCCATAATGGAAGCTTAGTTCACTTTAATTTGAAGTAACAACATAGTCAAATATGACCTTTGTATCTAGAAACTAAGAGTTAAGATATTATGAGACTTACAAAGTATACTTTGCTAGACAATAGGTGCCAGTTCTCAACATGCTCCTTTAATTCATTAACAGCAAGACCAATTTCTTCCAATATCTTATTAAGCATTTCATCAGAAGCTAACTCAGAATTAACAATCTCATCAATGATTGGCTTCAACAGCTTAAGTATCTCCTCTGCCTTCTGGTAATACTTTGAGACAGGTTCAGAGCTCTTGTTTCCAGAAATTGATAAATGCAAAAACGAGGATATGCCATTTACTATCATTTTTAACAATGATATCTCCATAACACCTGCATATAATATTATAACAACAATGATAATAAGCTGAATGTAGACACAAAAGAAAAGGAGGGAAACAGCTCTCAATTTATAAATGTTCATTTAATTTCTATATAGCAAATTGAGTATAACAGCATTAGCTAGAAAATTCTAATTATCACCAAAAAATAGTGAAAGTATGACCTTTAGGTAAAATACATTCAATTTAGGCTTAATCAAATGTTTGTTGTTATTTAAAGGTTATTTTTCTTATCTGTATTATTTTGCACAGAGCATACATATAATTCTTGCATTTAGTTGGAACTTACAATCATACAATCCTAGAGCTCCACCCCCCTCCTTCTCCACACTGAAATTTGATTTTAAAAATGCTGGTCTAATTAACAAAAATATCTTAAATGACAAAATAGGTGGACAGCTAAAAAAGCCTTCCCCATTTACAACTGTTTGTTGTGGACAGTGGATCAAATAGGGTGCAGTCCCAATACCCTTCTCACCTAAAGGAAACACGAGCCACTTTCCATTTTCATCAGATATCACCCCTTATCACCAAAGAAAAATATACTAGCCTCTTCTTTTGTCAGTAATAACCCCCTATCACCAACCATTTTTGCCCTGGCAGATATTGCAGAACAGAGGCTATCCCGCAACAGCTAAGGTCACAGAGACCGTGCAAACAGAGGAGTGGCCCTAAAGGCCACAAACTGCGGCAAATTTCATTAATTTTGACCACAATAGCTAGGCACAACGTAACAGCCCATCGAGGAACAGCACGGTGTCATGAAACTAGTATAATAGCTGCATTATCACTTGCAACTTACTACTAAACTAATGATACATCATTAACTATTTAGTTATAGCAGGGAATTAGACCTACTCAAAAAATTAAATAACAATTTAAGAGTTTTCATGGTTTAGAAAAGAAAAGGTAAGACAACGACCATTGCACTAAACGGAAGAATCAAACAAGGCTAAATAAGCAAGATGACACACTTTAAGTATGTATGGACATATAAGTATATCATTGGAACAAGGAAATTTTGAAAGAAAAGGAGGTCTGGTATCAAATGAGTCAAACTACAGTGTTAACCCCATCATGTAATGGTACATCCACTCAATTTAAACAAGCCAGACTGCGGTTCCAAATTTTCAATTGCCACCGTGAAATGTCCACTCCTAAATACCAATTTGAGAAGAGTGGAGTACCTCGACTAGAAGTAGGGGTTTTGCCTTCATCCCAAACCAAACAAAAATGTGACTCGTGCTCATGCATCCTCTTTCCTACCTGATCTTGTAAAGTTATTACTCAGAAACTATTGTACTGCTGTGCAAATGCACCAATCATCATTATAACATGACAATTATATCTCAATATATATTGGCATTTGAAGTAGCATCACTCTACCTAGAACTTGAAACACCACCTTAGTCAAGCTAAAGCAGTCGAAGCTAGTAGGATTAACACAAGACACCCAAATTTTAACAGTGCTGGGTCACATATCGAAGTAAGATTTACAAGCGTCCAGCTCTTGAATCAGTTTGACGTGAACAGCTACACATGCATGCTTAGCTAGAGTGTATCCAGACACGCACTAATTTAATTACAAAAAGTAAGTGTTTGGATTACTGTTTCAAAGGTTTAAAACATAAATTCCTACTTTCCCATGCACAAAACGTGTAAGGAAGTACTTTGTCCCATCGAGATGAAAGTAAGTTTCATTCAACGCAAAATCGGTGTCCTCAATCACGTTAAGTTTATGAAGTCAAACGCAACACAGTTAAGTTAAGCTTTGTTCCGCATGAATAGCAAGAAGTTTTCTCAAAACAACTGAAACTTCTTAATCTAGAAAAAAAACACTTGGAGTTGATCGAGCTCAGAGAGCTGAACTCAACTCACAGGAGAAAACAAATCACAATCTGTTAACAACTTTCCTAGTTTTTTCCTCTTCTTCTCTCTGTTAACAGATATGCGAAAACTACGAAGCACAGTTGCAAACTCACACAAGCCAATTGTCACGCTCGGTCAAAGCTAAAATATGGATAAAACTCTAGTCAAACGCGGAATTTGGGGATTTACCGATGGAGCGAAAGTCGATGCACGGTTTCCAGAACTGTGCTCGATTCGTCGAGAGATTGAAGCAGCCAACTGAAGAAAATGAAGCGAAGAGTCTTTACTTGCTCTCGCTCTGCTTTCCTAGACTTGGCTTGCCGCCCGCGAGGGATAGTGAAAGTGAACGGGGTGACCGCTGGCAAAGTAACAGCACCCTGATTTTCTGGCTGGCAACGGTGGTGATCCGCCGGAGGAATAGGACGTACGACTAGGGCGAGGTCCTCGAGGAATTGGGAAATTGTGGAGACTCCGTCTTCTTTTCGCGTTTTTTACTTTTTATTATTTTTATTTTTTTTGTTGAATCCAAATTCTCTTGATGGTGTTTTTTAATTAGGAATGATTGATGAACTTAATCACATGATTAGATTATATTAGAAGACTGATAAAACAAGCAAGTACCATTCACATTGATCTTGGTACTGGTGGTACTCGACTCTGATCATGATGGATAAACTATATACAATCTTCCATTTACAAGTAAATCCTAAATTCTTTTAACAGTTTTCAAAAAAATTATAAATTTAACCTCATCCACATAGTAAGGGCATTGCTTTATGCTCACCTTTTAATCACTTTTGTTTAAAAAAGGTTTACATCTCAAATTTTAATTCAGATTTTTGTATTTTAAGTAATTGACTAATATATGATGTAAAGGTTTGTGTTATTCATTTCCAATTAAATATTATATGTTTATGATGCAACCATGTATGAGTTTTTACACTCGCCTATACCAAAATACTACTTTGCTTTTTGGATTTCTTTTTTCCACATTATATGTTATAATTGGATTATTCAATTGAGTTATGAAATACTATGGCAAATAAAAAATTAATTGAACTAGTGCACTTTAAGGTTGTTTAATTAAAGCTTTGCTTTTATTGAAATGTTTATATTAATTTTTATTTGATTCCAAGAGATTAAAATATCTTAATTTATTGTTACAACTAAAGGTATTATACATACAATTACTTTTAAAATATTTTTGTTAGGTATAACAAAAATATTCGTGTCCGTAAATATGTATGAATACAATTTTCAGATAATTAATATCTACATATATTTGTTATCTATGAATACTGAGTGTTATAATATTTATTTATGAACAAGCCAGGTATCATATTATCCATACATGTGAATATTTGTTATCCTCAAAAAATTAAAAATTAAAAATTAATTTATATTTTATTAAATTAAATTTAATTAAAATTAAATTTTAATTTACATTTTATTAGATTAAGTTAAATTTATATTTTATTAGATTAAATTTAATTTATATTTTATGAAGTTTAACTTAATTAAAATTAAAATTTAATTTATATTTAATTTTATATTATTTTATAAATTTATTTAAAATTTATAATTTTTTTTATAAATATTTATGGATATCAACAGTTACACGCAAATTCTAAAATGCCCATGATTATTTTTTAAACAGATATTTGGGTAAGTAGACATAGATAAATTCTTTTTATTGCGAATCAGGTTACGGATAAATATTATGTGTGTCCGGTCTAACCCGTTATTATCTATAATTCTAATAAAAATATTAAATTGTATTTGGGGATTATACTTTTAAATAAATTTATTGAAAGAAATATCATATAATTAAAACTGAGTAAACTCTGTCAAATATCAAAACATTCATCGTATACTAAATGTTGGTCTTGTTTTTTAATGAAATGTAATAATTAATTCATTCTAAAAATATTAACAATAATTTTACAGTTATATATATATATATATATATATATATATATATATATAATATCTAAAATTACGTTAAATTTTATAAATGGATATTTTTTTTCTCCTTTTCCAATTTTCACTTAGTTAGAAAATAATTAAGTATACGCTACTTTCAACTAATTAAAATTTGACTTAAAGTTTACCTTTTATTTAAAAGTTTATCTATCTTTACCATTTTTTGGTTTTAAATGGATTAAATTTATCGTAAAATACTTTAACTGCAAACAACAATAAATATATTTTTATTTTTGTAGCTTACACGTCTGTTCATTATACAAAAACCAAATTCCCATTAATGGCGCTATGTACATGTGCTTCCTAGGGCAAGTTGTATTCATTATCATTCAAAATTCCCATAACACCAAACAATATGTATGTATCACTGTCACACGACATATATACATTTTGTCTTCCATTATTTCACCTTTTTAAATGCTTGAGGCCCTTGAATCTAACAACATTCATCATACATATACTAAATTCTAGGTCTTGAAAGAAGAAGTCAACAATATATATTGTTAGGTCTAATTTTTGTTACCATGTTTGATGTTTTCATGCTAAAAAAATAAAGTAATTTCTTGTAGTAAGGTTTACAAGTCATGCACAAAATTAGGTGAATTTGGTGTATTATTATCGGAAAATGAGAAAAACAAATTGCATGTGTAATAAAATATATTTTAAATATTTAACTTACAAACTTATGATTTAAAAATTTATTAATTTAAAATTAACCTTGCGCTACAATTATATCATTAGAAAAATAAAGACCAAGAGATTAGATAATATGGGTCTGGAACTCGCTATCTTTATTATTCATTTGAAAGGTACGTGGAGAGTAGTTGTATATAAACATTTTGAAATGCCAGAACTAAATAATGTGGGATTAATTAGCTTTTATAATACTTAAAATGCATAATATGATCCACAATATTATAATGCAATAATATTAAATGAGATGTTTTGAGATGACATTCTAAATATGAATTTAGCATATTTGAGCTGCCTAAAACATAATTATGAGATTTCAACTTCATAAACCTAGTAAAATACATTTAACTGTAAAAATCGATTGAAACTCGTGAGCCAATTCTGTTCACTACGGATTCGAGTTGGTTGAATTAATTTTTTTTTCTAAATTTCAATACGGATTGATTTTTGACCAAATTCACATAGAAACCGCAAATAAAGAATTAGACAAATATTTTTTGTTAAACTGGGATTTGCATTTGGGTCAGTTTATGTTATTTTTTTAGTTAATACATAGATAATTTGTGATTTTGGTTTATATTTAGATTGTATTAAAGTTTATTTATATTTAAATTATAATTATAATTTAGTTTTGATCGAAAAGAAAAATAAAAAAATTGTATTTTTTTAATTAAGTGAGTCTCTGAACCAACCTATTTAATCCACCAACTCGCTTAATATACTAACCCATTTAATCCATCAACCTATAATGAGTCAGACCGGATTCAAATATTTTTGACTCATTAATAAGTGAGTCAGATTAGGTTGAGTCACTAAATAATTAATTCGTGATGAGTCTAATATAAATTTAGGTTGTGCAAATTAGAAGTTGATTTATGAATTCATTGTTTAAGAAACATATCTAATTATTTAGATGCCATGTTGATAAAAATTTGTCTAATTATTTAATTAATTAGGTTGAATGTTGCTTGAAATTTTGACTTTAATGTAGATGGAGTATTGATTAGTAATGACACCAATAGCTTTACTAGGAAAATAAGGAATTTGGATTAGCAGCCGATTTTTTTTTTGTGTTTTTTTTTATTATATTTTCATAATATATTGATTATTATTAATTTTAATGTCTTAAAATTTATTAAAAAAATATTTAAAATATAAGTATAGTATATTTTTAATGTCTAGAAAATACATCAAATAAATAAATAAAAAAGTTGGACTCAAAAATAAATTTCTCTTATTACATGTAAAGAATCTCATATGTACATAACATTAAAGGAACTATTTATTAGCGTGTTTGATTTTCATTTCACTTGTTAGGAAAATGAGTGTTCCATGTTATATATTGAGAATATCACATATGCATAAATTTTACACATTTTTATTGGCATGATTGGTTTTTATTTCATGGACCATTCTAAAAGTTATTCACAATTATAGTTATCATGTTTAAAATAAGATTATTTGTTACCAATTATTTGCATAGATAGAAGTGACAATATTATTGAGAATATAAAGTATTACATTTCATGTTATGAAAAATCTTATAATATGAAATTCTTAAAATTAGTATCGTGTTGTATAAAGAACGCAATACAATACGATACGAATGGTATACGTCATAAATGAATGTCAACAAAATCCGTCATGTCTCGTGTGAGGTGAGCTGAAGTCCATTCTCTTATCAACTCGCTCTCATGGCTCACCTTCGACTCACTAACTCGCTCTCTTCTCCCCTTCCCAAGAAACTCGTTCCCTTCTCTTCCCAATCCCTAATTCTACACCACCCTTTCTACTTCGCCAAACCTAAACCGCTCATCCGCTTCGCCCGCCGAACTGGTCCGCCGCTCGTCCTAGCCGCCGTCGGCCAGGCCGAACCGAACCACCTCCCTCAAACCAATGCTCCGCAGGTCCGCCCCGAGGAGGAGGTATTCAATTCCATAATTAACGTCAAATTTCGTTCAAATGAAATTTCGTTCGTTTGGTTGACGTATTACTGTTCACGAGTTCGGATAATAAGGCCAGTAGCGTGGTCAATTAGGTTCTACTATGCGCAATTTTGTCGTCCCTGAAAATATCTTATCTGAGTTCTGAGCCGGTTCGTGGAAACAGTAATGTTTATAATTTTAACCGATGAGGTTAATATTTACGCGATTTTTTTTTGTGTGTGGAAATTTGTGTTAAGGCTTTAATTGGAGAAGCAAAATACAATGCCGTGTGCTGCAGTACTGGAGGGGAGGTATTCAAAAGAATAAGAAACTAGAATTTTTCACTGAATGGAATTCGTTTCGTTTGGTTGTGCATGATCATGAATTCCGTTAATTAGGTCAGTCAAGTGTTGAATTTAGGGATCTATATGTGCAATTTCATTGTCCATTAGTATGTTGAGTCAACATTTTGAAAAACAAAGTTCAAATTTAAGCGATTTCGTTATGTGGAATGGATGTTAATTTTTTTAATTGAGGAAATAAAGTAAAATGCTGTATGCGCTGCAATCGTGTTGTGAGTTTGAATTTTATGGGCATGAATAGTGTGTTGTAGGAAGTACGAGTTTTGGTTTTGAAGTTGGTTGAGTTTTAATTCAATGGTCGAGGTTTTCTTAGTATTTTATTATTTAGAACTTTGAAGAACCATTGAGAAATTTTGTTAGCGGAGGATGTAAAACAATTTGAGTATTCATGTGGACGAAACATGGTCAGTTAAGTGGGTGATTGTGATTTGTTTGAGATGAATTTACAGAAGTTGTCATTTGCCCTTGTAGGAGGATTTACCCTCAAAATCTCAACAGCAAGGTAGTCAGCTTAGAAATCGGGTTGTTTTTGGACTTGGCATTGGTATTGGTGTGGGTGGTGTGGTTTTAGCTGGTGGATGGGTCTTTGCGACTGCCATTGCTGCTGCTGTCTTCACTGGTGCACGAGAATATTTTGAATTGGTTCGGAGTCGTGGAATTACTGAAGGAATGACACCACCTCCACGCTATGTATCACGAGTCTGTTCAGTTATTTGTGCCTTGATGCCATTGTTTGTCATGTAAGATTGGTTAGTGCACCTTAATTTTCCATTAGCGCTTGCATATGCTAATTTTTAGTATTTGCCTTTGGATATTCGTCATGTGCATTTAACAATGAAAAGTTATTGACATTTATTTTACATGTCGAGTGCAATTTATTCTCTGGATTTTATCACTATACCTGTCATTTAACTTCTGATCATTTCGTAGTGTATATATATATATGCTCGTTGTGGTCTATGTTTTAAACTATGGTGGAAATGAACTAAAAATGGTAGAGGGAAGGGTGATGAAATTTGCCTTCTGCATATTAAAGAAAATAGCAAGCTTTTGGGATCTGAAATCTTTCTCCCTCCTGCTACAAACTAAAATAATGAATGAAATGGAAAACCTAAAATTTGTTAGTGGCTGTACCCTTGAAACCTGTTATCATAATCCTCCTTACCTTAAATAGTTGAAGATAGTCCATTTAGGCTTGCTTTGCGTTCATGTTTCACTGTGGAGTAGCGTGAATGAAGTAGCAAGGAATCGTCAGGAAGTATCCATTTTTTAGCGGCTAATCTTAATTAGTGATCTTTTGCATTTGGGGTGTCTATTTATCATATAGTAGAAGTCAAAAATGATGTCAGTTATATCACCCTTTATTCTCAATATTGGCTCTTTCTCTCAATTATTTTCTACCTCAAACCCACATTTCTGGGGACCATAAATCATTTGCTAAAGATTACCTGTATCTGTAAGGCAGTGTCTTTTTTCAACTTATCTTAGTTGTTTTTCCTACATTACCCACTATCTCTATTGAAATGATATCCAAGGGATATCAACCTAACAACAAAATAACGTGTTTTATCGAGAGAGAAAATTACCCTCAAGGATTTTAGTTTAAGAAGTATTTTTGTTTATCATTGTTGAGGAAGAAGATGAAGAAGGTTTGGTATGTGTCGCCAGGACATGCGAGGCATTTGAGTTACCAAATTCTGTCATTTCTAACGGCCCATGTGATGATTTCAATCTTTCCTATACATTAAGGGGGGTTATGTACAACTAAATGAAGTTTGTGTACCAAACATATATATGAAACTTTAGGGGATAATATGTATTTTACCCTTATAAGTTTGCTTTGCTTTTTATAAGTGTAGTATGGACATCTATCTGGAGAGCATCTAAAATGTACTTTACAAGTCCATTACTTCTGATATGTAAGGTTGATGGGCCTTGCTTGCTGATTGATTTGTATTTCTGATATATGCCAGGTATCGTGGTCATGTCGATGTTTCTGTGACTTCTGCTGCTTTTGTTTTGGCTACAGCATTGCTCTTACAAAGAGGAAGTCCCCGTTTTGCACAGCTAAGTAGTGCCATTTTCGGGTTATTTTATTGCGGATATCTTCCCTCTTTCTGGGTGAAACTTCGATGTGGTTTAGCAGCTCCAGCCTTGAACACAAGTAATTAACTTTTTTAATTCCTCTTTCAGATTTAGTTCTGAGATTGTGGTGCTGGGAGGATGAGATCATTTTTGTTCTTAATCAATAAAAAAAAAATCTGCTGAATTGAAGCAACCAGTTCTACCCTTCGTAGCTAGTTATATCTCTTTGTGTAGTAGTTGTAGACATCAACCTTGGCTTTACTCTATTTTTCACAAAAATGATTGTGAATCTGGATGCTGTTATACAATATTCTGATTGTTAATTGTTTTATCTCAATTACTTGCTTCCTTTTTTCAGCAGTGTTTAAATTTTAACTGTGCTAATTTTTTGCCACTGTGTTCTTTAATTTTATTATTGCATGGAATTGAGCTTAGACACTTGTTTGGACGTATTGCTGGTAACCATTTGTTGAAGGTCCATTTCACATGAATAATGTAGTTTACTGTACTCTGCATTTTTCACCTTTGAAATGCGTGACTATGTGTGCCTGTAATTTATTTGCATATGATTGAACCTAAATGTCTGGATCCAAATGCATTCTTTGTTCATTGTAGTTGCTTAGTTCAAAATTTAAATACATCGTTTGAAATGTGTCATTGCCCATGGCTGAAAGGATATTAAACTTCAAAATAGTATAATAGTATGAACTTAAGGAACATGGCAACAAGTCTGATATTTTTCCTCCTTGCATAGATTAAGTACCTGGGTTTCTCTACTTTAGAAACTAGAAACGCATTTTGTTATATATCGAGTTATTCTGCTTTCATGTACAATGCTGATGTGAGGTGCTTTCAAATTTGACTATCTGCAGTAGCAGCTCTAATTTCAACAATGAATCTAATGCCTGGTTGGCATTGTTCAGGGTGCTTATATATAGCATGGTTTTGTACTCCCTATTTTCTATATGTCTTGAATTAGTGCATGTCCTTAAGAGATTATTATTTTGCAGGACAAGGAGCAACATGGCCCATACTTCTTGGTGGCCAAGCTCATTGGACAGTTGGTCTTGTGGCAACTTTGATTACCATAAGTAGTATAATTGCAGCTGATACATTTGCATTCCTTGGTGGCAAGGTATATAAGCGTATTGGTATGCAACTTAGTTTTCAGCTTGTCAACTTGATGATTGCCAAATTGTCCTGTAATTTTTTCCTGATTCTTAAGATTTTTTCAAAACGAAGTTTTAAATGATATCAGTGGTGTTCAAAGAGTTTCTCTTAATATTAGTATAAAATAGATTGCTTTTAGTGAATATGCTGGTCTTACACAATCTCTCTTCTCACATCAACTGGAGCATGTCAACAAAATGAAGTTATGGATGGAAAACGAAATAATTCTTACTATTGATATACATATACTAAAGTCTGGGTTACAAGTCCAAATAACTGATTGTCATCAGTGTTCTATGATAGTAATTATTGCCAATTTATTGGTGAGAAATTAATTTCTTACATGTCTCCACGTAATCTATATCATTCATTTCAATATCTCAAGTTTGACTTCACCTTTTAGTAATCTTGTGTGAAATGGTTTGAAGGGTGGCATGCACTCCATTAAGCAATGTTTTTAAGGATATTCTTTTTATTAAAAAAATTCTGCTCCAAACATGAGATAAGTGAGTAAATCTTCATGGATACAAGTTTGAAGCGTTGAGTTGTGAAACATCAGAGCATCTCATTTCTGAGTAACTAACTACCTTTTCTTTTCCTTCTTTTGTAAACTGTTTCAAACCTATCATAATACTTGCATTCACAAAGTGAAAAAACAATTTATCTTCTTCCTTGTATGAAAGTGTTTAATAGAGGCTACTGTATTTTTGAGTAAGAAATTAGTGTGTAACTGATTATTAATAGAGGCTACTGTATTTTTAAGTAAGAAATTAGTTTGTAACTGATTATTGATAGAGGCTACTGTATCTCATTTCTGAGTGACTAACTACCTTTTCTTTTCCTTCTTTTGTAAACTGTTTCAAACCTATCATAATACTTGCATTCACAAAGTGAAAAAACAATTTATCTTCTTCCTTGTATGAAAGTGTTTAATAGAGGCTACTGTATTTTTAAGTAAGAAATTAGTGTGTAACTGATTATTAATAGAGGCTACTGTATTTTTAAGTAAGAAATTAGTTTGTAACTGTTATTGATAGAGGCTACTGTATCATGATACAAATTATTAGTTTTCTTTGACTAACTTTCAGACGGTTTATTTGTTATTTGTTCCAAAAATAACCCTCAATCTGGCGTTAGTTATGAAATTTCATTTTTGTACCTTCATGCAGGCATTTGGTAGAACTCCACTCACCAGTATAAGTCCAAAGAAGACATGGGAGGGTACTATTATAGGCTTTTGTGGATGTATAGTTACTTCTGTAGTACTGTCAAAAGTTTTCAGCTGGCCAATATCTTTATCGAGGTACCCCTACTTGTCCATGAAGTTAATGTCAGTTTGTTATTCGATTTGTTCCTCTTGTTGAATTAAAAGTTTGAGTATCATTGTTGTTTTGTTCATTACAAGGTTACTTGTCTTCTGTTAATGAATAGACTTTATTCTATTCTAAGATGAACATTCATACATTTACCATTCATCTTTACATCCTGTGAACGATTATTGATTCATGGTAATTTGTGGTTTTTACATGGATTTTTTCAGTGCAATAGCACTTGGTGTTCTGAGTTTCCTTGGTTCTGTTTTTGGTGATCTCACTGAATCAATGATTAAACGTGACGCGGGGGTGAAAGACTCTGGCACACTAATACCTGGTCATGGTAATTCCTCTCAGTAATATCTCTGTGATCCAGAACTTTTACTGCAGACTGAAGAAATAGTAATGTACAAACAATTCTGATGATAAAATTGAAAATTTAATTTAAGGATGTCATCTTGCCACCAAATCGAACATCATTTGTTAGAGTCCCACCTTATTTTTTTCTCCCTGAGAAAGTACTTGAAAGGTAGGAGATATTGCATTAACTCCAATCAATGCAGGTGGAATACTAGACAGAGCAGACAGTTATTTGTTCACGGGTGCTCTAGCATACAACTTAATCAATACTTTTTTACCATTGTATGGAGTATGACATGAAACAGTGTAAGTGTTGCTTCAACTTTGTTTAAATTTCATCTACTTTTAGTTTGAAACAATATGTTGTCTGTAAATATTTAGTAACATAATCTTTGTCAAACTTATTAAGATATTTTTTCCGGTTGTAAATTTTTTAAACTTAGGTGGTACCTACATGGCTTGTTCACCAACAACAAATTGAATTTAAATGCTAGTGCGTAAATTTGGACGAGCTTCTTCTTTGGAAAGATAGATTTTTCTGATGATCATCAGAAAAGGCAGCAGCAGGAATTTTCTTGTCATCACAGGCCAAGTTGACCACAGTGCATTGCTGCTGCTTGATCGACTCTGCATGAAGTCATGGAATACAAGGACTCAGCAGAGGTAGCATTGGTTATATTTGAACTTGTAAATAGCCACAATTGGATTTGAAAAAAAGGATTGCAGTCGCTCCAATATTTATGTCTTACTAACCAATAATTTGAGGATACCGTAGAACAATCATTATTACTCTTGTGGTGCTAGTACGAGTAAATTTATTTCACATCAGTGACAACCAGCAACATTATCTATCTCACATCAAAATCACTGGAAATAAAAAAGATATAAACTACTAAAAGTAAAAATCAAACTTTATCCCTCCAAAATTTTAATGTTGCTGGAGGAATCAAGAAAACTAAATGGTAAATAGGGGCAACAATGATAATAAAAATAACTATACTGAAATCAGAATGCATTTATTCGTTATATGGATTCTAAACCATAACCATTGATAAGTGATAGAGAAACGAATAAAGCTACTTGAAAAGAGAACACTGATAGATATGTTTATTCTCTGTTTCTTCCACTGTCAGAGCAGACCAAATCCAAATCTTTAGCACCCAATTCCATTCGTGTTTTGGTTTCTCATTGTCATGCACTTATGCCCAATTTCATCAGAAACATAAACTCGTGATGAAATAAAATAATGATTTAAATATGTAACAAAATGTTTTGATTTTACTTGTATTCTTCTAAAATTTAAAATTATTATTTTTAATCCTTATAAAATAGATGAATTTTTATTTTACTTTTTATAAATTAATTTTCTTTAGCTTTCATTCTCATGAAATCAAAATTTCACTACTTTAGTTCCTAAAAGTCATTTTTAGAAAAATAGATAAATAATATTTATTTCAAGAATTTAGAAAAGACAATATCTCAAGCTAATATCATACCACAAGTTATCGTAATCTTAAGGACAAAAAAGTATTATAATATTAATAAACAAAGTAATGTTTATAGTGATGATTTGATGATCCACGGGAAAATGAACATTTCTTAAAGTCATGCTACCATAGTTATTATTATTATTTGTAAGGTTAAATGTGTTTTTGTCTCTTAATTTTTAGTAAAAATTGGAATTATTATTTTTTAAAAAATTTGGATAAATTTACTCCATATCTTTAAAAATTGGTTAGGTGAATTTAGTTCTTTTAACCAAATTCTGTCAAGTTGATTTAATATTTTAAATATGTTTCTTAGCTAATATTCAAGTGAAAATAAGTTAAATGATATAAACAACTTAAGTACTATTGCATTTGAGATGTCAAATAAACTTAACAAAATTTAATTAAAATAATGAAATATATACATTTTTATAATTACCAGATTAAATTAGTCCAAAATTTTAAAGAAAAATTTTAGAGTTAAAGGATAAAAAGAAATTTAATCCTTATTATTATTATTTAGAGTATTATAAAAAATAAAAAGCAGAATATATTATACATAGGGGACAGACAGGCATTGAATGGTGAAACAATAATGGTGCCTAAGGCCGAAGGATGCGCACAGCCTCTCAATACCACACAATTATTCTTTATTTTCATATCACTTTAGTTTAAATCTATTCCTTTTATACGTAAAAAACTTTCACAACAAAATAAATAAATAAATATATATACCTAAAATTAACCTGTCTTCAAGAGATGGGTCATTGTGATGGTTACACGTCCTTTTTAAAACACGTTTCACTTACATGCTTTACCCTACTTATTTATGTCTGATCTTACATATTAATGACCCACCTAAAAATATTTATTCAAATTTAGTAAATTCTTTACAATATTAATCCCTTAAAAATAATTTAGCTAATATTTTATATTCAATATAAATATTAGTTATTTATATTCCTAATTTATAACTTTTAAAATATTAGATAAACTTGGTCCTAATCTCAAACATTCATAATAATATTAATAATAATATTATTAATCCAAAAACATGAAAAAAAAATGATAAAAATATTTAACATAAACTATATTGATGCAGAATTATTGTTTCAACCTTCAAATAATTAAGGTGGTTTATCTTTTCTCAATTTTTTTTTTCGAAATGTTAAATTATTAATTTATTAAATAATTATATTTTAATTGTTAAACGAAAAAAGTTCCAAGTTTCAAGTCAGATATTGACTTTTACATCACTCAATCCAAAATCGAAAAATATCATATCAATGATCAACTTTTTCATTTTCTGGTCTGATAATGACATTTGGATTTGTGTATTTTCTTCATTTCTTCGTAATATACGACGTTGGATTCATATTTACATTCTACGGTTAATTAATTTTTTTTAAGAAAGTGAAACTAACAAAACATTCCAAAAGAAAATAAAAAGTATGAATTGACAAAACATACGAATTTAATATAAATTTAATACACTTGACTTATTATAAAAGTATTAGAGGGAGTACGAGAAAATGTAACAATGATGATTCCCATAATATCTTTACTTTAATAAAAGAAAAAAAAAAAGTATGACTATAAAGACTAAAATATTTTGGAGCTATAAAAGAGAGTGAAAGCAAAAGAAGTTTGGTAGTTTGAAGCAAGCAAATGAAAGGGAGAAAAGGTGAAGAAGATAAGAACACATGAAAGTATTATTTTAAATCTTCCACCAAACAAAACCATACATTTCATATGCTATTTTTTTTCTTCTTTGAGTACATGTTTTAAACTATTTTTAATTATAAATCTTTGAAATATTTAATCAAGAAATAATTTAAGTCGTTGAGAAAGTGTTTGATGAAGAACATGCTTTAAAGGGCCATTCAACAACTCTTCATGCACTTTTTCTTTTAGGTTGAAAACCAGAAGCAATCAAGGAATATATAATAAATAAATAAAATAAAATGTCACCTTTAAACTATAAGTCAAACCTAAATAAAAGAAATTGTAATTTGCACATGATTATTCGAATGTGTTAAGAGTGGGTTAAACAACTAAAACCAGTTTTATCCGGTTTAAAATTTAGAATTATTGTTTACTAATTGTGTTTGGTATGCATATAATATAATCAGTGTGACATATCTTAATATACTGTACATAAAAATATTACATGTAATTTGTAGTAATTATTTAATGTTATTTAGAATTATCATATACATGTATTCTTATTGTTATTATACCAATTCATTACATTATGATAATTTTTCATCATGACTATTATATTAATTTCAAATTTAGTTTCAGTTTTCATATTGAAAAGAATGAAATTAAAAATCTGCAATTTATTTCTTAAAATAAATTAACCTTTTCCTTTTCTTTTTTCTTTTCTCTCACTCCTCACGCCACGCTACGCAATCGTTGGGTCACATGTATTGGGCCAGGCCCACTCCCATTTATTCCAAAGTTTTTGTAAGAGAGATATTAGGCTTTAACTATAATAACTATACCTTCAAAATTTAAATAACAACTAATTAACCGATTCTAGTTAATTTAAATAATAATTTCATGTCTTTTAAACTTATTTTCTAACATTAGCGAAATACATTTTTATTTTTATTTTAATTATTCTATTCTATTTCATTGCTAACATTTTTATTATGATAATATATATATATATATATATATATATATATATATATATATATATATATATATATATATATATATATATATATATATATATATATATATATATATAAACTATCTCTAACATTGGATAAATATGAGTTTACTTATAATTTTTAATTTTAATGTCTTTCATTATTAATGTATATTTTATAATTTTTTATTAACTATACAATATCAATATCAAAATATACTTCTTAAGATTTTTTTTTTTTATATAAGACAAAATTAGATTCTTGGAGAGTTTAAGGCATTAAATATTTTATTCATTATTAATTGAGTTCATAAAAATAACTCACAACTAAAGATTTTTTTTTTAAAGAAGTGTGGAACTTATAATACCTTAATTTGGACCTCGTTAGATAAACAATTAAAGTGAAAAAAAATTTAGATTCTTTTTAGCTAAGTCAAACTCTTACAATAATAATTACGTCAAATAATTCATTTATCAATTAATTCACTTTGGTTTCCTTCGTCAGAAATCTTCAAATATATATATATATATATATATATATATATATATATATATATATATATATATATATATATATATTATAAAGATATAAACAGAAACATCTGTTCCTGGTTTTGTGTTGCATCTTCAATGTTTACCAACATGTGCTAATCCTGATCCTCAAGGTAGTCCATTATTTTTCTGATTTAATTTTTGAAATCTGGAAAAAATTTGTGTTTCAATTTATGTGTACAAGTTGAACATGTTCCTGAATCATCTGGATGATACCATCGCCAATCGCTGTATGTATGAATTTGGGTCGGTTCTTCCCACTTCCATGCTAATCATAAAAGCTTTGTCTCACTGGAAACCAAAATTTAGTCATGCTATTTCCTGCAAACAATCATCATACACTGACACTGTAACTAAGATTCTCAGGTTTTTATTTGTCTGCCACACTTTTTCATCTCTGCCCTCTGCAACCTTTTGGATTCTTGTTCAAAGAAAGAGTCATCAAGTTTCCAAATTTAATCGGTAGTATAGATTGTTTCTTTCATTCTCTTAAAGATCATATCTGTAAAAATTCAATGGGTTTACTTTCTGTTCTTTTCCATTTATTTTCAAATTTAACTTCAAAACAGGTATGTGGTGGCCATTTTTACCCATTCATCTTCCGTGTTTCAAGATCAGCATTTGATCCGTGTTCTACTTCTTAATATATGTTTCCCCTTTTGTTTCTATTTAGATCTTGACAGTTATTTAACTGAGATTTGTTCCTGTTTTGTTTCTCAGGTTCTCTCTATTAAATGCTCATCTGCCGAAAATCCAAGTTTGATGCTGAAGTTCATCGATTCACGGTTCCCGGCACATATTGTCTGTTGGGGTTGACAGAGACACTGGGAATGCCAAAAAGATGTGTCTTGTTGATTGCAGAAATGTAACTGAGATTCATAAGGTGATGCCCTTGCTCTTGATGCCCCACTTCATGCTTTCTAAGAGTGGACCACAAGTTTGTAGCTCATTCGTTAGCTATTCCTTGAAGCACAATAGGCACACAAGTTTTTTTTCAGTGCCTGTTCTGCTGATACTTGATCCGTGTGAAGACGGTTGAAACAACTTTCTGCCATGTGTATATAGTTTAGTTATACATACACATCAGAATAGCAAATGATATAGGGTTTAAGTGGGTTGGGGAAGTTGTGTAAAAGTTCGTATGGAGAGTAAACCAAACATCTTAATGCAAAGATATGAGTTAGGAAGATTACTCGGTCAGGGAACCTTTGGAAAGGTTTACTATGGTAGAAGTGCAATAACTAACCAGGGTGTGGCTATTAAAATGATTGACAAAGATAAGATTATGAGAACGGGGCAAGTTGAACAAATCAGGCGTGAAATATCTGTTATGAGATTGGCTAGGCACCCCAATATTATTCAGCTGTTTGAGGTTATGGCTAACAAGAGTAAGATTTACTTTGTTATGGAGTATGCTAAAGGTGGTGAGCTCTTCAACAAGGTGGCCAGAGGAAAACTGAAGGAAGATGTAGCACACAAGTATTTTAAGCAGCTAATTAATGCAGTGGATTATTGTCACAGTAGAGGTGTGTTCCACAGAGACATAAAGCCCGAGAACATTCTATTGGATGAAAATGGGAATCTAAAGGTATCTGATTTTGGATTGAGTGCTCTTGTTGAATCCAAGAGGCAGGATGGTTTGCTCCATACTCCTTGTGGCACACCTGCTTATGTTGCTCCTGAAGTCATCAAAAGGAAGGGATATGATGGCACAAAAGCTGATATATGGTCTTGTGGGATAGTTCTGTTTGTCTTGTTAGCAGGTTATCTCCCTTTTCATGACCCAAATTTGATAGAGATGTATAGGAAGATAAGCAAAGCAGAATTAAAATGCCCTAATTGGTTCCCACCTGAAGTATGCAAGCTATTGGGAATGATGTTGGATCCAAATCCTGATACTAGGATTCCCATATCTACCATTAGGGAACATTGTTGGTTTAAGAAAGAACCTAATGTTAAAAACAAAAGACCTGTAGTGGAAAACAATATTGTTTCTTCTTCAGGTACTGTTGATCTTGATCAAGATGATTGTTGTGATGGTTTAGCAGCAGAAGCAAACGGAGATTCAGTTGCTCCCTTAAGTATAAATGCCTTTGATATTATCTCCCGTTCTGTGGGTTTTGATCTTTCTAGATTCTTTGATGAGAGTTTCCGGAAAAAGGAAGCAAGATTTAGTTCAAGGTTACCTGCAAGTGTCATCATCTCGAAGCTGGAAGACATTGCTAAGCAACTGAGGATGAAAATAAAGAAAAAGGCTGCGGGTTTGTTGAAATTAGAGGGCTTGGAGGAAGGTAGGAAGGGGGTTTTAACCATTGATGCAGAGATCTTTGAAGTTACACCTTGTTTCCATTTGGTGGAGGTGAAAAAATCAAATGGAGACACATTGGAGTATCAGAAAATATTGAAAGAGGATATCAGGCCTGCTCTTCAGGACATTGTTTGGGTCTGGCAAAGTGACCAACAACTGCAATCACAACCGTCAGAGGAAGAACTGCAGAACACAGATGATCAGCAGCAACAACAACCACAATCATAACCTGTTTTGAGATGTCATGATCACTACATTTCATGGCAATCCCAGTTCTTTCTTTTTTTCTTTTTTCCAAATTTTGCTTTTGCATATCTTGCATTTCACGATGCTATGACCTCTTTGTAACACTTATTCCTCATTTTTAGTTGTTTCATCTTGTTGTAGCATATCTTGTCTCAAAAAAGGTTTGCATAGTTGTACACCTTTTCTCAAATTTTCTGTATAATACGAGCCTTAGAAACTTTTGTCCAGTTTTAGTTCAATTCAAACAAAAGCAGAATCCAATTATATGAGTGTCACCTGAGGATCAAGCACATTTGTGTAAGAAGATACTGGTGATATTAGATCCCCACAGTTGATAATTGAATTGCATGAGGTGCAGTTCTAAATTTCGTATTTCAATTTTATACAAAACTAAATCATTTGACAGGTGAAGAGTTGCGCAGTTAAAAAGTGTAACTGCTGAATATCTCAATCCATGTTTGGTTGTGATAGACAACAATAGTTTCTATCTCCTCATGGTGCTGGCCTAAAAGTATTGTCTGGAGGAAACTTCATCTTTTCACGAAACTTCTTCTTTTTATGATACTTCCAAAGATCTTTGTCCCTTTTTATTGTCTGCACACAAGGGATTAGAACTTTGCCTATTAGCATTTGATAACATAATTGCTTTTGAAGTTTTTTTGTTAGATAAGTTCCTCAATGATTAGTAAGTTCTTATATTAGTTTGAACTGCAACCATTAGCTTTTGTGGTGTGTTGTACCAAGGTTGGTGGTTGAACCTTCCACCATGTATTAGTTGCAAATGCTTGCTTATTATTGCAGTGACATATGACGCTAATTGTGCTTAATCCTTTTCAAAAGCACTTTAAATCAAAGGCAATGTCCCATGTGCCAAAAGCCAAAAAAGGAAAGAGGTAGATATTATATATGACCCAGAATTATCATTGCACATCTTCAGCAATTTGTTTGCTACTGAAGTGCAAGTACATGGAGTCAAATAACCAAAGTTATCACATATCAAGCGAAACAAAATTCAAGGGCCATTGTTATTGCTATATTTAGTGATGTTATTTAGGATTTATAATTATTATTATTATTATTATTATTATTATTGCTACACTTGGAAAAGATTCAACTGAATGAGAGAAGATTCTTATTGGATTGTTTTTGATAGATAGTGAATAAATATTTATTATCCAAAGATTGCATACGACGTCATGAAATTCTTTAATGGAAAGACTTTTTATAAGTAGATAAGGTCATTATCTAATTTTTCCGAAACACACTTATAATAAGAATCGAGTGATAAGGTCATTATCTAATTTTTCAACACACGTTATCCTATTATAGCTTATCAACTATATTTTCTCTTAAATCAACAGCAACCTTAGAAGAGAATCAAAAGTCTATGATTTGAACAGCAAATAATCACATAAATTTACTTTTACTTGAAATTCAAAGGTTGGAACATATCATATTTTGTGGGTTTGTGTGATGTCAACTTTAAAAAGTAATTATAAAAAAATGTCTTGCACTGTGAAATCATAATATACAAAATGAGTTGTAAATTTGTTAGTAGATAAAATTAAAACAAAATTATAAAAAAAATTAGGGATGTGAAATATTATTCAATCATACTTTATTGAATTTAAGATATAAGTCTTAAAGAGCAAATGTTTTTTTTTATTAGATCTACGAATATTTTATCTACTCCAATACAAGTTAACGAGTATGTTTTAGAATTTTTAAAATAGACTATACAAGTATAAAAGATCTTTTAAATGTCATTATATTTGAATTAAAAAATGTTGAACTTGATATTAATGATATTAGAGGACAAGACAAAGACATGATAATGATCTAATATGAAAAATTAGGGTGTGAAAAAAAAAAATCTTAATATTAATCCTATATCATTGTATACTTTATGTGGTTGTCATAATTTAAAATTAGTACTTTGTGACATGATTAACTCTTACCATAAAATTGCATCTTTTATGTTTTTTTTTGTTACAATGTGTATATGTACTTTATTTTCCTTTCTGTAAAAAGGTGAAAATTTTTACAAAATTATATACATAATTCTTAAATCGTTGTCACACATGTTAGAAAAGTTGTATTAAAAGTGTGAAAATTGTAAGATTTCAAACTTCACAAATAAGAGATGTTTTATTTGACTTGGCTTAAAATAGTTATGATTCTAAAATAAAAAGTAAAGTTGATTGTTTAACAACTTTTGAGCTAAGAAACTTTGAATTTTTGTTAGACATGAATATTTGGTATGACATTTTATTTGTAGATAATTCTCTTAGTAAGAATTTACATTCAAAAAGATAGTGCATTGATGATGCTATTGAAATTAAAAGATTTTCTTTCATTTTATGAAAAATATAGAAAAAATAGATTTAAAATACATTGATTTTAGTCAAAGAAATTGCTTTTGAAATAGATATATAACCTAATTTCATGAAAATATTGGTCATAGAGAGAAACAATTTGATGAAAATGTAGAAAATGTAATCATTTAAAATTGATTACTTTTTTTACATTGTAGATAAAGCAATTACCATCTTTCAAAGTAAATTTGAACATTTAAAATATAAAGATATTTTTATTTTTTATTTAGTGTTAAAAAAACTAAAGTCACTAGATTGTATAATTTTTAAGAAAAATGATTAAACTTTGAAAAATCTTTGGAACATGATAAATGTTTGGTTTTTGATTGATTGAATGTATTTTCAGGATTAAAGATCTAAAATAATTATAGAATTGGAAATTGATAAACCAATTGACATTCTTAATTATATACAAACAATAGATTATTTTCATACGCATATATAACTTATAGAATAATGTTAACAATTTAAGTATCCATTGTTTCGGTTGATAAAAGTTTTTCAAAGTTAAAGATAATAACAACTTATTTAAGATCAATCATGTCTCAACAAAAAATTAAATGGATTGGTCTTATTATCTATTGGAAAAGAAATATTAAATAAAATTAATTACAATATTTTAATAAATAATTTTGCATCCCAAACAGTTCAAAAAATAAATTTTAAACCTATGATACATTTTAACTTAAATTATCTTATTAGTAAATAAAAAGACTTCATTCTTAAGTTTAACTTAGATTTCTCAAACTCCTGAGTCATCCCTACCTTAAATACATGTTTAATGATTGTCTAAAATGTTTTCTAACATAGTCACTATAATGAATGATTCACATAAAGATGATCTTTACATTGATATGTATGTGAGTATTAGCCAAAGCAATGTTTGGATGCAATGTTTTAGGTAACTTGTTAGTAATGTTAATGTGGGATAAAGTCATGATGTCATGGTAGCACCAATTGAAAATGGTCAAATTAGGTCACATAATATACAAGTGAAGTAATAAACTCAAAAAATAACAAATTTTACCAAAATAGACTCTAATTATAATATTGATACCAAGTTAAAAAAATGAATTTTAAACATAATTTCACCTTCTAAACCTCACTTGTAAAATAATATTTACAATCACTTAAATATATATTATAAATTGATCTTATTTCTATTTGAGATGAGATTTCTAATATATATATATATAATCTGACATTAAAAAAGTATAGTAGTAAATAAGAAAAAAAAAGTTAAGTCTGATCTTTTGAGGATAAGGACACTGAAGAGATGCTACTGAGGGTTTTCATAAGATTGTTTTGATGAGTTTGTACGTGAGGTCGATGATGAAAACGTTGATCATCCTATGGACCCAATAAAGATGTTTGTGTGATTTGTTCATATTTTTTCATCACTAACTCCTTTAAAGTTTTTATTTAGGTCTTTAAAATTGGTAGTTTTGAAGGTGGACAACAAATGAAGGGTTTCAAACCATTTTTCAGGAGAATAATTACCACCTCTTTTTAGAATACGTTCCATTACTGGAAACAAACAAACTCCTTTGGTAAGAACACAGATATCGTAGAAACAAACAATATTATATTTATTGGTTCAGATTTCTCCATTCTTAACACTGTCATGGACTGTGGTCAATAACTGCTTTGTGTGACCCATATCAGAGATAGATAATGGGGTGTGACACAGCAAATTATTTAAACAAATGATCTTTTCTCACCACACAGAACCTTACAACTGAACAAAGTTAGGGGAGTTTGTTAAGTCAATAAAATCAGTAACAGATGAAGAAACTCTTCTCTTTTTCCTGTCCAAAACACTTCTGCAAGTAGGAGAAGGGGTGGACAAATCAACAATCTCAGCTTCATGAGGCACAACAAATATTTTGCCAATACTTCCATTTGTATTGGCTGCCAATGTAGCATCCGATTGTGCTGCTGGTTCACTCAAACCAGAATCACTTTTATTCATCACATTCATAAACTCATCTTCTTCAATGATCTCTATTCTTTGTAATAAAGTTGTTGTTGTTGATGATGATGATGATTTCTTCATCAGTGGTGTTGTAGAACTAATCTGTAGGTGCTGCTCTTGTGAAGACAATGAATTACCTGATGGTTCTGTTGCTTCAGATTCTTTAATCCACTCAAATGCTTCATTAATCTTCTCCCCGTGGATTTGATTTTTTGGTGAATCAGGAGAGTCTAAGTCATCACTCACATCCGGAACAGAAGCACTAGCACTAGTATTGTTATTATCGTCCAATTCTACATCATCAATATTATCATCTTCATTCTCTGACAAACCATTGATACTATAGCATGGAAGTTCATCCAGTGAGCCAATTTTGGTCTTCATGTGTGCTGGCAAGCTCGGACAAGCACCACAGTGTTTCATGTACTTAGTGGAGAAGAAGTTCACAGTGATATTCATGCTGTGATGATTTATATCATGTCAGCATCAGAAACCAAAAATCATAGGACCGTTCCAGCAAAAAAGAATGTCAGTGATAGAAGAGACAGTACCTTTGCCATGATGGAAGGGTGAGCATTGTGTATGCAAGTTTAATCTTGTTGCCAATTCCTGAGAGGGATTTAAATTCCACTGCTGCCTTCCTTACAGCTAAGGATTCAACAGGGTGCTGCCAAGCCCATTCAAACTGCAAATCCAGAATCAAATTGACACAAAAAGCATTTCCTTAAAATTTTGCATTTAGATAGCATAATACATTTGCTTTCTACTTGATCCAATCATACCAAACTTCTCAAGCAACCAGACCAAACCAAAACGAACAGTGTTGAAATCTGAGCTCAGTATCCATATTTTCCACATTCTAAAAAAAGTGATTGTTTAGGTTAACCACAAAATAGAGAGAATTTAAAAAAGAGGGATGTCATGTCAGTTGCCAAGTACATCTAGTAGCAAATTAGTCCCATTGGCATGCTTAGTAATGAGTAATTCTATAGCATTCATACAATATACCTTAATGCTTAGCACTACATGAATTTAACTTGCTCAAGCAACCAACATATCACTTAACTTTGAACATTTTTTAGCCAACAAAGACATGACATAGAAAGCAATATCAGACTCAAACCTGAAGAGCAGAGACATTTGTTGGGAAGCCATAGATACATAAAACCATCTCCCATGGCCTCCTCTTCTTCGTTCTCCAAGCTCCACACCCAATTTCCCCATTGTGTTGCCTGATCCGGCGCCTTGGATTCACTGTAAATCTGAAATTGCATACACGGAAACCTTTTTTAAAAAATAGGTAAATATCCATCATTTATCCCAGAAAAAATTCAAAAATTTCCAACCAAAAAAACAAGTTGAAGCAGAAACGTTTTTAAAGAAATGGTTAAACACCAAAAATTTCTACCAAACTTAGTTTGATTTTTTTTTTCCAGACAAACTAGCAGCAGATGGGGACCATCAGACCATCAGATCATAAAGATACCAACTTGAAATGAACAGAAACCAAAGAAATTGGCACAAGCCCAAAATTTGTATAAACTAAAAATCAAAAGGGGTGTGGATGATTGTTGAATTGAGTAAATCTGTGTGATCACAATTTGATCTTTTAGAAGTGAAAATAAGAGATGAACCCGATGTATGTGTGGCCTTTGTAGCGAGGGCTGAGAGAGGTTAAGAGGTAGCAAGCAAAGAACCCATTTCCTTCACTATCCTCTTCTTCGTTTCGGTTATTGCCATGGTTTTGCAAAGTTTCTTCTTCTTCTGCGGCTGTCACAGATGCAACCCTTCTCTTCCGCATTTTCTCTCTCTAATCAATGAAATATGACCGTTGCCAGATGTTAGATATTCCTATCATATCGCATAAGGTCCCAAAGAAATTGTTAAAATGAAATTACAAATTATGCTTGGAAAGAAAAATACCTTTTTAAAAATGAAAATATGTGCCCTGAAAGTTTGATTTGAAAAAAAAAAAATGTTATGGGCAGCATGGTGATCAATTTCAAATGTGTAATTGTGGAATTTTTTATTTGATTCCAAAATACTATCTTTTTAAAATAGGGTGTGGTGATACATACTAACCTTAATTTAACATCTATAAAATAATAGTTTAATATTAAAATATAAAATAATTTAAGATAAATCAATTAAAAAAATTATTTTTTAATTGATGCTGGAAGGGTGTACAAAAATTAAGAGACGTCCATGTAAAATTTTCCTTCAAATTATTGTTTCTATAAAATCTTTTCCGCCTTATCAGAAGTTTTCTATCTTAATATCTTAACCTAGACAAACTCAAATTCAATAGGAGATACCCCAGAAATGCTAAAGCACCCATTTAAGTGATTTACATAAATTGAAAGTTATATAAGAAGTGTTTAATCGAAGACAATTTAGAAGTACATCTTTTTTTCGTTACGATGAAAAAAATACTAATAAAAATTAATAACGAAGGCCTTTGAATAGTCCATTATATATCCAAAACTTCATTAGAAAAATTGTAATGGAAAGACGAAGAGAGAAGTACTTGAAAATAATTATAACTGTGAAGTAATGAAGATGTAAATTTTCTATTGTTAGTTATATTTGACTATAAGTAAACAACTATAATTTGAGAAAAAACAAAATTGTAACTAAATAAGATATTCGCATTCATATACGTTTAGTTCAGAGTAAATCATCAATTTAATTTTTCAAATACTAAAAACAAATAAAAGCTGTTAATATTTTAAAATACTCCTTCCATTATTCTTAAGTTTCAGTTGAAAACAACACGATAACAAGGGTAAAAACTGTACTATGGATCAATCAAATAATATTTTCTTTCCAACAGGTTTGGAAACATGCCACCGACAATCTTTCCTCTCTATTTCATTTTCAATTTTGATCACTTTTTAACCATCCAATACTTTTCTTGCACTACTAAGCGCAGCCTTAAGGGGGGAAAACCAAATGTTCCAAATGTTACATAAACTTGTAATTCTGGAACCTATCATAAAATCAACACAAATTCTCATCTTTGATAATGATTTGTGACAATCAATGCAAGATGATCTAACATTTGATATGAAACTGCTCTCCAGAGATAGAAATTTTCCCAGTTATAAGTTCTACCAATATAAGACCATGCAATATTAGTTTCAGATCTTTCAGATCAGGAGTCTATTACATTCCATTTTGCTAACATCTGCAACACTGAATGCAGCATGTCAAGGAAACACAGACCAGAGAATAGACAAATATTGACACTTCGGAAAAAAAGATGAATTCAACATCAATAAGGAATGAACATAGAGTTGTATAGATTCATGCATATACAACACCAGACTCCTCGTGTTGCTAAACAATGACAATGCTTCAACTAAATCTCATTGAATCCAACAAGAGGAAAGCAGAATCACTCGTGAAAAATCAAACCAAATAGTCCCTCAAATATAGAAAGATACTTCAAATTAGTCCTTGAACGTTAGTAAAATACATCGGTATAGGGACTACTTGAAAAACTAAATCGACGGTTTATTCTAAAAATTTTACAGTAGTACATGAAAGAACCCAGCAATCCTGAACAGAAACAGTAAAAACTGAAAAGAGCACACACACACTTCATATACGATGATATACCAAAAGCATATGCTTCATCTTCACTATTATCATTATAATTGCAGTAATGAAGTTTTCATCAATCAAAAAGCAACAACAAAAACACCAACACTATGAACAACAGCTATATGATACACAGCATCCAAATTGACCCCCAAAAATTACAACATCAGAGGCAACGTTGAATCACCCATTTTGGGCCCAAAGAGATCATTGAATCGAACAGGTGCAACAACACACGTCACGATCTCTTGGAAGAGTTAGAGACCAAATGCCTCCACAGATACCGCCCACTAGCCATATCCACGAAGGTCCAGAACCCAGACACTACCAGAGCGCTAACCTGGACCCACACAAATTTAGGGTTACATTAAAAAGACAACGTTTTTGTAAAATTGAGGCAAAAGGGTGAAGTGGGTGAACCTTGGAAGTGGCGTTGGAGGAAGCATCGGAGGAGTCTGAGATTTTGGGGTTGGATGGGACAACTACCGTGTCACCGTCGTCTTCGGCGGTCGGAGGCTGAGATCTGAGGTTCCGGAGGACGAAGAAACCGGCGAGGGTTGCGGACAAGAATACGAGAATGAATCTGAGAGGACACATTTTGCTCTCTGAAGAAGGAAGAAGAATGCGATTGAGGATCGGGCGCGTGTGTGGTGCACACTCTTGGACCCAAGAAACAAAGTCGATTAATAATCATAATTTCCCTTTAAGATAAAACTCATTCGTGTTAGTTTTATTATTTTAATTATTTAATAATTTATTGTGAGTGTCAGTGGGAAGAGTGCATGTGGTTGGTGGGTTTAGATCAGATTAGGAAGTCAAATTCTTTGAAAAATGATTATGATAATAACACTTGCCAAACTTTAATTTCAGCACTTCTATGCATGTTTGTTGAAATTTTAAAAATGCTTGATTTTTTATTTCTGCATTGATGACACCATAAACTTTTATTACTAATCTATACAACTTCTACAAGGTTGTCTAGGAGAATGTGAAGGGGTTTAATGGTAATTTAGTATGGTTCATTTACTTCAACAAATTTCCATTTTGAAATATTACTTCATCATTCATCAAATTAATATAACCCTATTTCTATTTTTATTATGCATTAAAAATTGTTTAAAGAGAAAAAACTGAAGGAAGTAGCATACATAACCTGTTTGAAATTACATTGAAAATAAAATAAAAAATTAAATGCTCTTCATAAGGTTAAATAACCATATTATATAATAGAAAGGAAAAAAAAGTATATCTATTGCTATTATCATCATTATTAATTAGGATGTTTGTTATTATCAACATTAGTAAAATTATTATCATTTCAATTTTACCACCATTAATAATAATATCATCATCGTTATCAACAAATCAATATCGTACAAGAACATATCTTTAAACTATTTTAACACGACAAAAAAATATTAAAAAAGTAGAAGATAGAAAATAGTTTTTCAAGCCAAAAATCACCCTAAACTATAAAGATTAACTTTTGGACTATATCACATTGAACCACCAACAAAATTTGTTTACTTACACCATTTTAAAAAATAATTTCTCATAAATTAACACTTAGACCAACTAATGTTGTCTTTATAATATGACAATTGGATTAGTCATGGTATCCAAATGTCTGAATATTGGACAATTTTTGTAGGTAAATTGGAACTTTCAGAATAGCCACCATCAGCATTAAATTTCAATGTATTACTTAAACTTGTACAAAGATAGTGGCATTCATTCCTCATGGAAAATAATAAATGAATAACCTTTAAATCAAGTGTGGGGCGGCTGAGGGAATAAGGTTAGGTATCCCTTGAAAACTAAGTGGTTACCTGACATGCATGCACTCATTCTTTTTTACCATATAAAATAATGATTTTTAAACAAAAGGGAACCTAAAAAAAGTCACAATTTCTTGCAATGCCACTGAAAATTAGACAGTGAGAGCCAAAAATAAAATAGGTTTGGCCTGCCATGTGGAAAATGAAGTCTGAACTTCAAACAAACAAGTTCAGTTCACCATGGCATATGTGCTGTCTTCAATATGTAACACATCTGCACCAGAAAGAAAGCATGGTTAAGGTTTGAATAAATGAAACACATGATGTTGTTTGAAGCAAGTAGACATTACTACTCTTGATTATTTATGCTTTATTAGTGAAAAATATGATTTGATCATGGAACAAATGTTGTACCAAGTTAGAAGAAAAATGTTATGCACACATGGTGGGGCTATAAGAAAAATAACTTGCAGTAAAAAGAAGAAACAAACAAGATATGAACACCTTATTACTATCTTTTGGCAAATCGAGTAATGTTGGCTAGAACAGTTCTCAAGCTTCGGATTCCTGCTCCAGATTTTGAGCTTACCATCATCTGTAATTGGAACATCCCAAAAAAACCAAAGATTAATCCCAAGCATAGTAAAAAAAAAGTGAAAATAGATTAGTATGAATATAACTGCTTAAAGAATCAGCATACCAGAGGCTTAACTACAGACTTGTTCTGCAAGAGGCTCTGTGATCATGCATGCAGAAACTTGTTAATCTCTAAAATAGAAAGTTAAATTTCAGACACAGTTCATTCGGATGACCAATGCTTACTACCTCTTCAATTTGCATGGCTCGTCGAGCCACATCAATTGGAAAGACCACATCTGTCTTGGTTAATACAATCTGATATTTAGTTTTTGATCTGCAAATTGATATCACTCGTCAAAAAAATTAAGGTAAGACTCTCCAATTTGACTTTACATGACCAGAATTTATGTCACACTTGAATTTGAAAAGAACAAAGGTGCACAACACAATTGCAAAAATATAGCACAACATTGCCTGACACCAATTGCTCATGCATGATTTACCTCTCCATTAATTCAATTAGTTCATGATCTCTTGGTTTCATACCCCACTTTGTATCAATCAGAAGACATACTCGTTTGAGGCCAGCTCTTGTGGAAACATACTCCTTCACCTACAATTTGAGGTTTTCCAGAAATACAGTTGACTAGTGCTTAATATAATGACGCAACAATAATCCATTCTATGAACATTTCTACATAAAATGACAGATTTTCCTCAAAACTTCTTGTAATCTGTACTCTCTTAATCTAAATGAAATTCATTAATTTTCACAAAAAACAGAAAATTTTCTAACATGATTTCTGTCATACTCATGATTGCTTGAAATGTAAAACCGGAAGCACCAACTGACTTTGAAACGAAAAATTGAATTCCAGGAGACGACTCAACTAGTTTAGTGAACACAAAATCAGCTACCACAAATATTTTCATCTTGTCAGGTTAACAAAACAATCCAGAACTGAATTAATGTCCCTGCAGCCCCAGGTCTCTTTCTTGCCCCACTAGTACAATTTTTCTGGATTGGTATAACACAACAATTCAAAAACCAAACATTCGAGCCTGGGAAGACTACCACCTCTACTACAATATAATACTTCAGATACTAAACCAAACATTCTTGAACAACCTGATCAGTGAGAATTGAATATAATTTGCATACTTACAAGTTCCTCCCAAGATTCTTTTACTTCTTCTTTTGCATAAGCAAATCCGTATCCTGGCAAATCAACTAAGCAGAGTTTTGTTCCCAGCTTGAAGAAGTTAATTGTCTGCAGAGTATTTGTCATATGTCAATGTTACCAAATAACATTTTATCTATCAACACTTTATCTTTAAAATATCTACATCTACCAACTTTTAAGAACTAAGGATACCTGTGTAAGGCCAGGCTTCTCTGATGTCCGCACAACCCCCCACTGTCTAGTGAGGGCATTAAGAAGCGATGACTTCCCGACATTTGACCTACCTGAAAGCCAGAAGACAATCACAAATATCATCATACAAACTTACAAACCCCTCTGCTATAAGTTTGTCTGAATTCCCATCAGTTCTTAAGTTTACTATCTACAGATTATGTCCTAGAATGTTTCATCATTTTCACATATTGTGGTATCGAGGGCTCAACAAGAACAGCAAAGTTCTTCTTCGAAGTGTAATGCTAATTTTTTGATAACAGCAATGGAAACAGCTAAAGATAATGAAACCAGGAACAAGGTAAAAATGATCAAATATAAACCTCCCACCAAATAAATGAAACAATGCCACAGTATACATAAACCAAGAAAACAAAATGACAAAGGAATAGACATTAAACAATGGTGGCTTAAAACCTTACCAGCAAATGCAATCTCTGGAAGACTAGGAGGTGGAAATGATGATGAGACCTTTGCCGCAGCAAAAAAATCCAATTTATTCCTAAAAACCTGTCACAGTTAATCAGACCAGAATGCCAATATTAACAGAGGCTTAGTAACAATACTTAAACTTAAAACCATTGCTTATTCTTTGAGTATACATTATTGTTTTTATTGCCTTAAACAAGCCTTAAACAAGCACTTACATTTTCTTCGATTCTCTCTCTTTCTGAACTGCTAGAGAAGGGAATATTATCTAATGGTGCAGAAAGATCTATATTGTAACCTGCCCTTCTTAGGTCAATGGTGCGCCTCCTACCCAAAAGCTGTAAATAATAACCATAGTACAGTGGAAGTCAACACACCTTTGCATTCACAATAACAACGGAACAACATAATCAGCACAACAATCAAAAGTCCCTACTCATACAAATTACATTTTTTTCCACAAAGGATAGTATTGAAGGGCTGGGCTGAATTGCACGAAACTGGGCATTCTTGGACATTTTAGGCTCTTTCTCAGACTCCTTTTTCTTTTCCTTCTCCTCTTTACTTCCTGAAATAAGCTTCGGGAATCAAAGGAAGAAACTCACAAGGTACTGGTGTAAACAGTAAAAAACATAACATCACAAATAAACCACAAACATTTGGTATGTCACAGACAAACAGTACGAAGAGACAGCCAGCATTTGAACTTTAAAGAGGAAACTTGATTGTTTAGGGGAGGACAGTTATCCAGTGATTCTATCCCATAAATGAACAGCACATCTTGTGCATCTTTTTTATTAACTTCTACATGGAAAATACAGACGATAGATAAACAGAGGTCAAGCATGTGACCTCAACCAGCAACTTCAACCAATATTGTATATAATCAGTTTATCAGGACCAGCAAATTCCTAAATTACTGTTTGTGGAAGTATACAAATGTAATTCTGTCAAATATATACATGATACTGATATTTTCTCAACACAAACAATAGAGTAGATGCTCAAAGGTATATAATATCAAGACTAAGAAGACTGCAGGAAAAGTCAAAGTGTTCCAGTGGAATTATATCTTATTGTTTGTGCTCATGAACAACATAAAAGAAGTTTATCTCACTGTTATTTGTTCATATAAGACTAATCATTTAACACATTTTCATATTGTGCTTAGCAGTGTTGCGAATTATATGACAGAATAAAAATGTTCATAATTGTTTGTCTTCATTACATAAACGCAATTCATCATCTCAGTACAGCTCTAAAACTCATCTCATAGCCACCACCATTTGCATATCTAAAACTCATAGATAAGGGTGAATGATTGACATTGTTTTATTATTCAGAATTAAAGCATATATAGTTACCACTTATTAAAACACAAAGTCATTAACAAAGTTTTTACTATCACAACACAAGTGTGATTTCATAATACTTTTTAAAGATTCCAAATCAGATATTAGCATAAAAACAAAGACAGAAGATTTTTCAAATAAAACCGATAAAAAATGCATAGATAGGAAGATAAACTACCTACCATTAACCCCAATGCCATCATCTAGCCTCTTGTTTGAGATATCATGGGGGTCAAGTTTTATCACCCTTTTCTTCTTCTTTGGGCGCTCATCTAGTGTCTCAGCATCATCATGGTCCAATCCCATTTTATCTCTGGCTTTTTTATTGACATAACTCGAAGGAGACACAACTTCATTACTTTTCCTTTTGCCCAATTCAAATTTCTTCTCTCTACTTCTCTTCACCAAACCACTTCGTTGATCATCTTCCCCAACAAATTCCATTTTACCCTCCTCCTTTCCCCTGCCTTTCGGTTTAGCAGTAGCCAAAACGACATTTTCCTTTCTTTCCTTCATCGTGTGAGTCAAACGCTTCACCTTGGAACCAACATTCCTTAACTTACCAGGAACCCACATTGAACGATGGCCACTGTTCCCTTCAACAGGACCATTTTTCACTTTCTTCTCACCTTTCTCAAACAAAGTTCTCTTCTTGGATGTTGCAACACCCTTCTCTAACTTCCCATTTTTATCCCTCCCCTCCTTCGCATATACCCTATTCTTCTTATCAGAAGAATCCAAAGTCTTCAACTTCCCTCTCTCCTCAATTTCTTCACTTAAATGCTTTCCCTTAAAGTTCACCCTTTTCTTCAACTTTCCCTCGGATTCATTTCCTTTACCAAGGGCCCCATTTCTCTCAAAAGAAATTTCATCCTTCTTAGTTCTCAAAGAGTTTCTTGGAATGCTTACTACATGTTTGGTCCTCTTTTTAAGCTTCTGTCTTAA